>NC_064639.1:355913535-356531392 GCF_023864345.2 Schistocerca serialis cubense
ATTTTATTGGAACAGTTCAGTTTTTTTATGTAAAAGGTCGCATTAACGCCACACAAAAAATATCAAATAAATTTTAAGGTTAATTTTGTCGAAAAGAAAGGCGCATTCAAAAGGAAAACTGCACAAAATGAACATAATATCACGTAATGATGATAGAGCTATGGAAACTGAAATACCCTGCACTCTATATTTTACTTTTTCTTACATTGTTTGTCCAACACGTAATAGTAAAAACATAAAAAGCTCCCATTAAACAACCAAAAACTGAAAATTAAGCTAGCACTTTTTAGCCCTTTACTTCCCTTCTCAGAGGTTTTCTTTACACTCCAGGAAATTTTTGTAGGGGGTTCAAGTTAGACCGGCTTCTTGCAACAACGATAAATTTGAGGCGTTTTTCTCTTCGATTTTTGGTCACGAGTGAAGCGCGTTTTGCGTTTTTCTAATTTTTGCACAATGATTTTTATTCTTGGTTCAGCCACACTCAAAACATTGTGAATGGATGACGAAGTTCTTGGGGTTTGTGATACTTGTTAACTCGCTTTATATGTGTGGTATCACCAACAAGTTCACAACCTCCGTCAAAAAATTAAAAGGGCTCATCTGAGTATTATCTTTGTAGAAATTGTGAAGGACAAACACATACGCCCCACTCATATCCAACACGAGGAACAATATTGGCCGACGTCGGAATTTCAATTTAGTTGTCACTTTCTGATCCTGCATCACTTCCTAAACTGTCCTCAAATCATTTTGAAACAATATTCTCGAAGTCAGGTTCCGTAACATGAACATTAGATGAAGAACTGGCTTCTGAATCCTTGACGCTGGGATCCAGGTGCGGTCTAAGAGACCGCTAGCACAAAAAAGCGGTAATACTATAGGTCTGCATCACATTCATGTGGCTACTGACAAAGGAAACTACGTTAGCGTCGGGAAAGAACAACTAAACACCGCTGGAGCCTCCTACCCCACACTTATGCGTTAGCAATAGAACAACAAAAAGGGCTAGTGGTCTGTGAGACTGCACCTTTCCCTCTGAGGGATAGATAACATTAACAATTACAATGTAGGAACGGCAAGCAATAGATTGTTACAAAGTATCTCGTCAGTTTTGAGGGTTCAAATCACAGGATTTGGTAAACAGTCACACACAGGAAAATAATTTGTACAACAGATGGCCGTGTAGATCGCACCGGCAGATAATGTGATGGAGAGAAAACTCAAGCTTGATACATGAAAATTGACAGGAAGATTGGAATACATCAAGAAAATAATTGATAACTTTGCTTATAATTATTACTGTCAATGAAGAGGGTGCGACTAAAGAGGAGCACGTAGGAGGCCGCAAGAAACCCTGGAGAATTGTAATGACAAACAACAGCACATTAATAATTCAGAAACAAAATTTCTAATTTTTTAGCGAGATTTAAGTTCTTCAGTGTATTAGTTAAATTCAGTACCTGAATGATAAGAAAATCCGTTGTTTATTTTTATAAAAATGTGGACTATCCCTTATAAATCGAAGGGTCTTTTATTCTAGTAAGCCATATAAGAAGGTAATGGTTAGGCGTGTCTCCAGGTATTGCAAGAAACCCTTTGATCTGGTGGCGATGCACACCGTGGCCCCTTGCAGAACTGAGACGCAGTGCAACATTTCGACTGCGGCTCCACCTTGAATACGTCGATGGATCGTCAGGGCATAGGAGATATGATGGCCCCGGGGGTGCAAGTGTCCTATTGGCCACTGCTGGAGATAATTCAAAGAACGACATTGTTCCCACAAGGCTCTCTGTATGAATAAGTATTTTATCAAGTTATTCAGTTCGTAACCAACACGTTCCCTAACAATGTTTGTAGTCAATCATCCTCGTATTATCATTTAAATGTAGTTCCACTTCCCACACCATTTTTAATTGATTTTTCAAGCTACAAAATTTCACGGTAGCCTAAGTAATTTTACAAAAAAAAAAAAAAAAAAAAAAAAAAAAAAAAAAAAACATAGGTCGCCAGCGGTCGCTACTAATTAAGAACGGCGATACTGATTTGTACACAGATTTTATTTGTAATTACGCACACCCACCATGAATTGAGTGCGTACGACCATGCCACGTGAAACCTGACAAACAACTTCTGTCGTCTCGCATAGATGAATGTGTAATATCTTCTGCTTAATGGACACACCTAAGAATGATGCAAGTGAGTAGAAAAAAAAAAACATTCGCGACTTGTTCATGTGGTGTACATGTCCATCTGCAATGCCCATGTCTGGTTGTTGAAACCAGTTCACATCGTCATATTTTCGGCAGTAAAGACCGCTTGAGTTGTTGCACATTTACAAATGCAGTCGCTTATGTTGATATGTGTTGCAGCTAGGATAGTTTGATTGGTATTACTTCTTTTGCTGGTACATAGTAATCTCACCATCCACCTCTCTGGGGCTTTATGTTGTAATGACCCCGTTAACCGACTTCAGTAGGACACCCCACAGGTCTCCCGCAATATCTCTGCTGTCTCTTCTATTCTAGTGACGGCTCCACGACAGCTCCGCCTGGCAGTCCTGGAATTAGGGGGGCGGCTTCTGCGACAATCCCGGAGGCTGCCCGCAGGGCGACAACGAAGATTAATTGACATCGAATTCGGGTCGAACAGTCGCCTTCCCGCGTCTCCCCTACGACTAATTCAGGCAGAGCGAGCCGCTGTGCGGAATACTGAGGACCCCACTTCCAGTCCGCTCCTGTCTATTTTAACGGAAGGAATTGACGTGGCACAGTTGTGGAACTCCAATAAAGTACTTTTCCAGTGGGTCCTTAAAGGGCAACTGCTGCGACATGGTACTACGACCGATGTGGTCTTTGCAGCTCATGTAAAACTTGGCTGCCCCAAAACTCCTTGGAATTAACACAAAAATTAAAACTTGATGCCCCTTTTATTTACTCTCGCTCACTTATTCATTAAGCCGAGAGAAGTGTCACAGTAGTTAGCACAATAGACTTGCATTCGGGAGGACGACTGATCGAATCCGCTACTGGCCATCCAGAATTAAGTTTTCAGTGATTTCTCTAAATCGCTCTCACAATTGCCGTGATGTAAAAGCTGACTTTCTCCTGGCGTGTAAAATGTTGAAATAACTTACGGAAACGCAGCCGGTTGACATCGTCCACCGGTATGTCGACGGGTCCACACACTGTCATTTTCAAGACACAAATGCGGCAAGGAAGTACCGTGCAAGAGAATTTAAAATCTTGCAGCTTTGGTGCCTCAAAAATGGCGGGAAGTGCGTCTGCCGAATTATCGCCGACTGTCGAAGACGTCACCCGGCTGCATTCCCTTAAGTCATCTGAAAAAATTCAGAAATGGTTCCTTTGAAAGGACACGGCCAGATTTCTTCCCCATTCTTGAAAAATTCCGAGCTTCTGTTCCGTCTCTAATAGCTTCTTCGCCGTTAATTATATCGTATTGATGACTGAAATCTGTCATTATGTTTTATACGCTAAAATCTTAAGTGAAATATTGACTTAGCGGGTTTTTCACCCGATATATGCAATTAGCGTGTTTTGCAAGTGTATCAATCCATTACAAATAAACATTCTGTTGCAAAATCCGCTAATCGGTGATACGTTAGGAATGACAGGAAGGTGGAATTTAGTCACTGCGAATATTAACAGTATACGTTATATTTCAATGAAAAGTCTGAATATTCCACAAAATTGGCATATGAAAATATGAGGGTGAAATTACATTACGAGCAAAAAAACTAACTTACTTAACGTTAAAAACCGCAAAAATATGAATCTCCAACTTAGTTTCTCTTTAAAAAATACGCAAGGCATTGCATAAAATAAGCTCCGTATTGCATCTTAGTAAAACACCGACAACGTTTTAGAAATTAATAAAATTGTCGGAAAGTTGCACCTTGGTTAATACAGCGATAAAAAATTCTAGAAAATGAAATTAGCTGAAAATCACTTTTAAGTGACATCGACCTCAACATTGCCCATCAACTCAAAATCGCTTCTGGCTTCTTCTGATGATTTGTGGCGGCAGGAGCCGTCCTGCTCGTCTAACATCTCGGAGTAGAGTTTGATTTAGTCGTTGGTCCAAAAGCTTTTTGATGTCTCCGAGTCAGGATACTGAAAGTTTTACACTAGCTGTAATTGGTGTTGGGCCATTTCTTTTCCCGAATTTTTTTTCTCCTTTTCGGGAAGCTTTTCCCTTCTCCATCTTCAGAGTTGTAGAAAGGCTCTCTACGAACTAGACCAATCTTCTTGTCTTTGCTTTTCGAGAAAACGATTTTTATGCCTTTTTGAATCTTGAAATGCCAGTTACCAGTAACTTTCACTAATCTATCCACGTATGTTATAACAATTATTGTCAATACAGTTTTCACTGCATAACATTGCTTTAATAATACTTTTCATGTTCCTACCCTTCTTATTTGTAAACATTACTTTTCCATTGATCAGGACGCCTCTTCCACTTCCGGTAGGGACCGTCGCCCTAGCTCTCGTTCTGATCATTTGCAACTACAACTATAGGTTCGACTTCTTGCAAAATTCCTGCTATATCAATTCTCCCACTTCATTTGTACCACCTCTTTGCATTTAAACCGTCCACAAAATCATTTATTTTCATCAAAATACTAACGTAAATGCGTCAACAAACTTCCTACTGATCCGCTGAGCTGTGCTTAAGGGCGTATATTCATCCCTAATATATCACCGAATAGCGGATTTTGCAACTGAATGTTTGTTTCGTACTTTTGCAAACTCGTCGGCAGCAAGAGCTTCGCTATTGCATACGAGTACGCTACAGCACAGCCAACCGAACTCTGAATAAGGAAAATATCCCTTCGAACCGAAAATATTGAAAGGCAGCTTTGAATGTCTAGACTGGTAAGTCTGATGTCAGTTGTACTTTCTGAACAATTCAGATGGGAAGTCAGAAGTCAGGTGAGATGTACATCTCACAAATGACTGCTATACTGATATGTCACAGCGCAAGACAAGTGGCTTGTATCAGCAACCCCTCTTCGTGCTGAATGACAACTTGAGAGTGTCTGGCAACAGCGGCAAATCTTATATCGGCTTAGCAATGTCTGCTGTACACTGACTGATTTTTATTATATGACGACGAGGTAACTATCAACGAACGGACGAATTATCTACTTTTACATTACGTGACTTTATTTTCAATAAAAATTTTGTGTGAGTGGCTTCCGTAGCCTAAAATTAAGTAATCAAATTAGAAGCTGTACCATTTTTACTCTCACATTTACGTTTCGGCGCAAGTGCCTTGAGCTGAAGCCTGAAAGTCAACTGAGGCACTGAAATATACACAGGAACCTCAGACGAAAAAGGGCCAAAGGCAGAGAAGGAAGATGCAGATGTAGTGAAGCGAGAAACCCTTCGCAATCAGGCGCCGAGTCGTCCCTTTAATCCACGCAGTAGCAGAGGCGGAACGCCTCTAACCGTATCGTACACGACACCAAACGCAATTTCCTGTTGTTCGTTTCCTTTTTGCCCCTCATTTCCGAGTTATTTTCCATCGCTTTTTTCGCTCGGTAACGTTATCGGAATTGCGTTACACAGTGGAAGTGTTCGTGTGACACGCAAGCCACAAAAAGCGCAAAAAAAGGGAGAGGTAACCTAACGTTCTGTGGGCAAAGGCGCTGAATTACGCTCTCGAATGAGATTAATGTTCCGCACTTTGCAGTTCTGTAGCCTGCTTTCTACTGGGGTCTGTGAGAAACGCAATCGACATTTTCGTTTTGTGTTGTGTCAGTGTATGTTTATGTGTTGCACTCTTTTGTCACCCAAAGCATTTCAGAGCAAATCAAACCTTTCCTCAAATAAGTTATGTAGAACAGTAGAAAAATTTCAACAAAATCGCAATTTCTTCCATATTATTTGCAATTAGACATTATAGAAGCTAATATGTGAATGAAATACAGCTTGTTCCATTCACAAGCGATATCTTGCAGTTTTTCCGAAAGAAGTTCGACACTTTCCTCAACGCCAACTGCTAATCTACGTGCGATCATATGTCTACGCGACTGGAACGATGAGTATTAGCATAATTTAACGCTTTACGGTGTAATCGTTCTACGTGAAAAAGAAGTAGCTACATATTTTCTTCAAGGTATCGTAATAGGACATTTTGTGTTCTCAATATAAATATACGATGTATGAAATAGGATCGGCTTCTCAGTTAGACTGTTCTTTGACGAGTCTGTGATCTACAGGAAAATGTCGTCGTTAAGTGTCATACATTCTCTTTCGTTCACCGATGGGCCATTGCCCCGTTCCAGCCTCCTTCCATCTTTTGCTCTGCTGGCCGACGTCTCTTGTACCCCTTGGCACATGATCTTGCCTGTCCGAATAGTCGATTTTCCTCTGTTCTACTCCTCTGTTTTACTCCGCAAGCCACCTTGCAGTGTGTGTTGGAGCATAGTTTGTCTACGAGTGACACCTCCCCATTTTCTTGTTCTAGTCACGTATCGTTCGTGGCAAGAACGATTGTTAGTAAGCCTCCCCTGTGTGCTCAAATCTATTTAATTCTGTCTTCGTGATCTTTTTGGGAGATATACGTAGTAGGAAGCAATACATGCACTGACTCTTCCAGGAATGTACGTTCTATGAACTTCAATATGAGACCATAATGTGATGATAATTGCCTCTCCTGGAGCGCCTGCCACTGGAATTGACTGAGTGTCTCCAAGACGACTTCCCGCTTACTAAATGGTCGTGTAACGAAGCGTGGTGCTCTTCTTTGGCTCTTCTCTATTTCACCAGTCCTATCTGGTACGGATTCAATGGTGATGAAAAATACTGCAGTATTGGTCGAACGAGAGTTTTTTAATCTACTTCCTTTGTTGATGGCTTGTACTGTCTGAGGATTCTTTCTATGAGTCTCAGTCTCGCATCTTACTTGCTGTTACTTTCATGTGGTTGTGCGACATCAAACCACTTCGTACGCATAATCCCATGTATTTTGCGGAAGTAATTCCTTCCAGTTATTGCTCTGTAACCGTGTAATCGTACAATAAAGCGACTTTCTGTGTGCCTGTTCGCAGTACGTTACACTTGTTTATGTTGAGGATCAGTTGCCACTCCCTACACCAATCGTCGAACATCAGCAGATGCTCCTGCATTTCACTACAATTTTCTAGCGCTACGACTTCTCTATATGCAGCAGCATCATTCGTGAAACACTCCCCTGACGCACGCCCGAAGTTACTTTTATTCTGAAGACTTCCCTCCGTTCAGAATAACATGCTGTTTTCTCTTTGCTAGAAACTCTTCAATCCATGCACATAACTGGTCTGACATTCCGTATGGTCGCATTTTATTCGTTAGGCTGCCTTACAGGGCGGTATCGAATGCTTTTGGGTGATCAAGGAACACGGTATCTACTTCTTTCTTTGCGTCGTGGACTAACAGAACGAACTGGGATTAATATGGTCTTTGTTTTTGGAACACTTGTTGGTCCCTACAGGCCAGATTTTGTGGTCTCCAGAAATGTCCCAGATTCGATTATCTTGTCATTCAGGGAAAGATGTTTGGCTCCTGACGAACATATTCATTCCCTACTTTCTCCTGTCTTGTACAGCCTTTTACTGATCTTAAAAATCTCATTTCGGCGTCTTGTATTTGTTGTTACTCATATTTCGTTACTATACGTTAAATTAGGGACTGCCGTTGTTCTATCAGATTTCACTGAAATCTCTTTATACTTTAAAGCTCCACACATTACTCCGAACTTACTTCAACGCTTCTGTCGTATGAAGCATTACAGCAGAGATACTTAAAATGATTTGTTTACTTTAGTATTTCTCCGTCGGTGACAATCTTGGGTTGTTTTTCCCTGAATGATGTAACTTTGACTTTACTTTTGGAATGCTAAAGGTAGATGTGTTCTGAATGGTCCCAGGTAATGCCAAATACGCTGAGAGAAAACCTTGGACAACATCACTGCTTTGTTTGTTAGCGTTTGAGTTAGCGTATAGAAAAGACAGCGCGGTAACATTAAGGGTGTAATGAGAATTCCACTGTTATAGCACAGGAGAGAGCGGATAGGCGGAAAGAGTACACCGAGGGCCTCTGTGAGGTGGAGGGCGACTTATATGATGAAGTGGTAAAAGAAGACACATGAGTCAGTTGGGAAGAGATAGGGGATTCAGTATGAGAATCAGACTTTAGAAGAGGTTTGGAGGGCTTTAAATCAAATAAGGCAGAAGAGGAGGATAACACTCCATCATAGTTTCTAAAATCAGGGGGGGACGTGGCAGCAATACGATTATTAACGTTGGTGTGCAGTAGAATGTATGAGACTGGCGATATATCATCAGACTTTTGGAAAAACATGATTCAAGTGCCGAGCAGTGCTAGAGCGGCACAATCAGTTAAACACCTCTTGCACACAAGTTGCTGACAAGAATAATACACAAGATTGGAAAAGAAAATTGAGGATGTGTTAAATGACGATCAGTTTGGCTTTAAGAAAGGTAAAGGCACCAGAGCGGCAGTTCTGACGTTGCGGTTGATGATGGAAGCAAGGCTGAAGAAAAATCGGGTTACGTTCCTAGGATCTAACAACCTGAAAAAAGCGTTCAGCAGTGTAAAATAGTGCAAGATGTGCGAAATCGTGAGAGAAATAGTGGTAAACTACAGGGAAAGATTGGTGATATACAGTAGGTACAAGAACCAAGAGTGGAAAACGAAGAACGACGTGCAAGGATTAAAAATGGGGTAAGGCAGGAATTTAGTCATTCACTACTTCTGTTCAAT
Organism: Schistocerca serialis cubense; assembly: GCF_023864345.2. Classification (NCBI taxonomy): domain Eukaryota; kingdom Metazoa; phylum Arthropoda; class Insecta; order Orthoptera; family Acrididae; genus Schistocerca; species Schistocerca serialis. Next base: position 355,922,322 of record NC_064639.1, read on the forward strand.
CTACAGGTCCCAGAAACAATGTCGGAAGTAATAGAAAGGTTCAAGAGTGGGATTAAAATTCATAGTAAAAGTATATCACTGATGAGATTTGCTGACGACATTTTATCCTCAGTGAATGTGAAGAAGAGTTACAGGATCTGTAGAATAGAATGAACAGCCTAACGAGTATAGAATATGGACTTCGAGTAAATCGATTTAAGACGAAAGTGTTGAGAAGTAGCAGAAACGATAACAGCGACAATCATACCACAGTTGGTGGTCACGAAGTGATGCAGTTACGGAGTTCTGCTACTTAGGAAGGAAAATAACCCATGACACACTGACGGAGGAGGATCTAAAGAGCAGACTGGCAATGGTAAAACAGGGCATTCCTAGCTGAGAGAAGCCTATTAGTATCAAACATAGTTCTCAAATTGAGGGAGAAATTTCTGAGAATGGAAGTTATAAGCAAGCAGGACTTCAGAGTTTTATGTATATGGTCGGTGTTCAGACTGATGTTCGACGAATATTTATTTTAAAGATGTGTCCTCCCATATAACTGATTTCGTGAGGAAGATGAATTGTGTGCTGTACGAGACACCAATACATTCCAGAAAAGGCGGTTGCCCTTTTGGCTGAGCTGGAACCATTATTCGTAGTTTTGAACGTGTTGCACAATCATTTACATGCAGTTGCCAATCCTGTCTTAATGAAATATATGTAACGACGAATAGTGGTTGAGAGAATTTGCTGAAAAAGTCGTAAATTTGCACAAATACGGGAGTGCCATGTGCATCCGAATGACTGTCTAGCACGTTCAAAATAAAGAATAATGATTGCATCTCAACCGAAAGGCCAATCAGCACATCTGGGGTGTACTGGTGTCTCGTACACCAAACACTTCATCTTCGCCACGAAAATAATTACATAGGAGGCAACAGCTTTAAAATAAATGTTTTAAATCAGTCTGAACACCGACCATATAAATTCTGAAGTACTGATTGCTTATAATTTGTTGAAACATGTTCAATGCAGTTAGGATTGTAGGTAATAGTACTCCTGCGTGGATTTATGAAATAACAGTTTTCGTCTGTATTGTTTGCCTCTTCTGTGTGGACACCACAGCCTCGATAAAGTTTAAAAACGACATCGTTTCCCCCCAGGCTGTTATCCTCAGTTAGCTCTTTGTTTATCATTATTAGCAAGTGTACTCATTCTCAGGTGCGCAATACATGTGGATCATTCGTCGTTGTAAGTATCGTAGAATAAGAGAACGCACGAAATGCACAGGTTAGCGTAGCATGGTCATAACTCAGAATAGGTATCCGCAAAAGAAACATCCCGAAATGTTTGTCAGTGCAAAGTACAGTCTTTATTTCAATTTGTCTGCATCTACATCTTCATCTACGTCATATTTCGCAAGTCACATTGTGATGTGTGGTGGAAGGTATTTCTGGTACCACTAATTAATCCCACCTACTCTGTTCCACTCGCGAATGGCACGTGGGAAGAATTATTGTCGTTAAGCCTCTGTATTAGCTTTAATTTCTCGAATTTTTCCCGTCGTACTCATTACGCGAGATGTAAGTGGGGAGAAGTAATATGATGTCCAATTCTTCCCGGAAAGAGCTCTCTCGAAATTTCAATAGTAAACCTCTCAATGATGCACGACACCTCTCCTGTAAAATCCCCCAATCTCACTAACGTTTTCACGCCGATGAACAATCCCGTGACGTGAAGCGCCACTTTTGTCGGCCGATGTGGCCGAGTGGTTCTAGGCGCATCAGTCTGGAACCGCGCGACCGCTCCGGTCGCAGCTTCGAATCGTGCCTCACGCATGGATGTGTGTGATGTCCTTAGGTTAGTTAGGTTTAAGTAGTTCTACTAGTTGACTGATGACCTGAGATGTTAAGTCTTATAGTGCTCAGAGCCATTTGAACCATTTTTGAAGCGCCACTTTTCGTTACCTGGTGAGAATCCCTTACTGATGAACAGTATTCAGGAATCGGTCGAACAAGAGCCTCAAACGTCACTTCCTTCGTTGATGACTTACATTTCCTTAAGATTATTGCTGTGAATCTGTCTCGCATCTGCTTTTCCTGCTATTTGTTTCATGTGGTCCTCCCACTTAGGTCGTTCCTAGATATTTTGCGATGGATTCTGTCCCAGTAGTTTCTCATCAGTAGTGTAGTTTTACAGCAGTGCCTTTCTTTTCCCATGTATGCCAAATACGTTACATTTATTGACCTTCATAATACACTTCCAGAGCATTCCCCATTCGTCAGTCCTCCGCAGAACATTCTGTAAATCGATACTACTCTCTGGTGTTGCTACATAGTCATACACAACCTCAACGTCTGCGAAGAGTTTTAAAGAGCTTCAGACGCTTAGCTTGGGGTACTACGGAAGTAACCTTTGCATCTGTCGATTTGGATGTTTTAAGAGGGACATGTTGAGTCCCGTCTGCAAGGGAGTCTCAAACCTGGTCCGAAGCTCAGTATGCTCCCTTTCTTTTCCCACTAGACGGCACTGTGGAACGGTGTGAAATGCCTTCCTCATGTCAACGAACACGGCATCAATCAGAGTACCGTTGTCTACAGCACTATCGATCTCATGCAGGAACAGAGCGAGCTGAGTTTCGTAAGATCCCTGTTCGCGGGATCCATGTTGATTTATGTAGAGAAGATTTTCGTTGTCGAAACAATTTGTAATGTTTTAGCATGAAACAGGTTCCTTAATTCTACAACAAAAATAGTTCAAACGGCTCGAAGCACTATGGGACTTAACATCTGAGGTCATCAGTCCCTTAGTCTTAGACCTGCTAAAACCTAACTAACCTAAGGGCATCGCAAAACAATTTCGGAAGATTGAATTCAGTATTTCGGCCTTCTCCCTGTTACCTTCCGTTTCGGTGGCAGCATAGTGTCTGAATGAATAAACAGATGAAGACGAACCGTTTACAAATTTTACATAAAACGAAAAACTCTTAGGGTTGCACTCACTGTTCATTAGCAACCAAATGACTAGTCCGTTTCCCCTTTTACTACGGAAAAACATGCATCGTAAAGTCAGATAAACATCACATTTCCATGCTAAAAAATAAACGACTACTTATGCCGTATCTCTCGAAATAACTCTCAAATTCTGCTTCTCATTGAGTTCTGATAGGTGAATAACTACAGTTTATAATTTCCTACAGCGAGCAGTGGACTTCCAGATGGCACTCCAGTGCTGCTTACACTTCTGTTTATGCCTTCCCTCCAGGATTGCCGAGAGTAACTGTGCAGCTCCACGCCTTAAATATAGGTCTACTTTAAAATCCTCAGCAAGAAAGAGTATTTTTCAACTGTTCGCCAGCTTTTCGAGATTTTTCCTCTCTGTAGAAATGCGAAGAGCCTTATCTCGGCAGTTAATCCCCCCAGCTGGCCGTCATCTATCCTGACCCACTCCCACCTACCCTCCACCCTCTTCACGCTTCTCTGCCTCTGGCAGCCAGGGTATGCGAGCAGTTAAATATACCAACTTGCTCCGTTGGAGAGACTGCGCTATGCCTCTTAAACGGCTCTCGCTGTTTTAATTTCAAAAACTGATTCTGATAATATTCTGTTTGAAGCACACGTGTACTAGTCCTCATTTGGTACTGAATTAGCCTTGGTGTTTAAAACGGTCACTCGACGAGCTGGTCTACATCTACATCTACGTGGTTACTCTGCAATTCACATTTAAGTGCCTGGCAGAGGCTTCAGCGAACCATTTTCATGCTTCCTTTCTACCATTCCACTGTCGAATGGCGTGTGGGAAAAAGGAACACCTAAATCTACATTTACATCTGCATACATACTCTGCAATCCACCATACGTTGCGTGGCGGAGGATACCTCCTACCACAACTAGCATCTTCTCTCCATGTTCCACTCCGAAACAGAACGAGGGAAAAAGGACTGCCTACATGCCTCAGTACGAGCCCTAATCTCTCTTATCTTATCTTTGTGGTCTTTCCGCGAAATATAAGTTGGCGGCAGTAAAATTGTACTGCAGTCAGTCTCAAATGCTGGTTCTCTAAATTTCCTCAGTAGCGATTCACGAATAGAACGCCTCCTTTCCACCAGAAACTCCCACCCGAGTTCCTGAAGCATTTCCGTAACACTCGCGTGATGAGCAAACCTACCAGTAACAAATCTAGCAGCCTGCCTCTGAATTGCTTCTATGTCCTCTCTCAATCCGACCTGATAGGGATCCCAAACGCTCGAGCAATACTCAAGAATAGGTCGTATTAGTGTTTTATAAGCGGTCTCCTTTATAGATGAACCACATTTCCCCACAACTGCCATTACATGCTTCTCCCACTTCAGATCGCTCTGAAATGTTACGCCCTAATATTTAATCGACGTGACTGTGTCAAGCGCTACACTACTAATGGAGTATTCAAACATTACGGTATATTTTTTCCTATTCATCTGCATTAATTTACATTTGTCTAGACGTAGCTGCCATTCTTTACACGAATCACAAATCCTGTCCAAGCCATCTTGTATCCTCCTACAGTCACTAAACGACGACACCTTCCCGTACACCACAGCATCATCAGCAAACAGCCGCACATTGCTATCCACCCTATCCAAATGATTATTTATGTAGATAGAAAACAACAGCGGACCTACCACACTTCCCTGGGGCACTCAAAATTATACCCTCACCTCTGGATCTTCCGTTCGAGCTCTGATTTCTCTTATTTTACTGTGATGATCATTTCTACTCACGAAATTGGGTGTCAACAAAATATATTCGCATTCGGAAGAGAATGTTGGTGATTGAAATTTCGTAAATAGATCTCGCCGCAAAGAAAACCGCCTTTGTTTCAGTGACTACTACCCCAACTCGCGTATCATACCAGTGACACACTCACCCCTACTGCGCGATAATACCAAACGAGCTGCCTTTCTTTGCACTTTTTCGATGTCCTCCGTCAATCCTACCTGGTAAGGATCCCACACCGCGCAGCAATATTCCAGCAGAGGACGGACAAGTGTAATGTAGCCTGTCTCTTTAGTGGGTTTGTCGCACGCTCTAAGTGTTCTGCCAACAAAGCGCAGTCTTTCTTCCGCCTTCCCCATAATATTACCTATGTGGTCTTCCAAATTTAAGTTGCTCGTAATTGTAATTCCTAGGTATTTAGTCGAATTGACAGCCCTTAGATTTGTGCGATTTATCGTATACCCAAAATTTATCGCATTTCTTTTAGTACCCATGTGGATGACCTCGCACTTTTCTTTGTTTAGTGCCGATTGCCACTTTTCGCACCATACAGAAATTCTCTCTAGATCATTTTGTAATTGAAATTGATCGTCTGATGATTTTACTAGACGTTAAATTACGGCGTCATCTGCAAACAATCTAAGGGGGCTGCTCAGACTATTACCTACGTCATTTATGTAAATCAGGAACAGCAAAGAGCCTATGACATTACCTTACGGAACGCCAGATATCACTTCTGTTCTACACGATGATTTACCGTCTATCACTACGAACTGTGACCTCTCTGAGAGGAAATCAAGAATCCCGTCCCACAAGTCAGACGATACTCTATATGCACGCAATTTGATAAATAGTCGCTTGTGAGGAACGCTATCAAAAGCTACTATACTAATAGTTAAATATATTTTCTTATTCTTCATTTGCTTCTCGAAGTTTTCCGTAACTGCTGCATAATTAGTTAATGTAACTTAAATCCCTCTATGAAATCACTACAAACATTTTCGTCTTTTTTCTGTTTTGCTTTTTTTTCTTTGCAGAGACAGATTTAAAGACATTAAGTCGTCCTATTTATTGATTGGATTATGGACATGTTGCGTGGCGGATGAGATTATTCAGCAGGAAAAACGTTCAAGATTAATTAATAATGCCGAAAAACAGATCCACTAGGCTGGAAACTGTGATATTACTTTTAAAAACAATACAAAATTTCATTCCTTCAGATTAAGTTTGTTTTTTCGAAAGCAAAAAATCTGGCATTGCTTCAGTTCACTATGCATACTAACAGTCGTGAGGCGTAGTTTCTGTGGTGTTTCGGCAAATATTTGCAATTTAGTTTTTGCATCGCATAACTGGAGTCAGCCGAAATAATTGCTCCTCGTCACGCCCGACGCCCAGTGACAACAGAAAATGTCGGTGCTTCTCATTACAAATAAAATTACTTTTTTAACGGAGAATTTTATTTGCGATTCGATATGGCGGTCCCAGATTAGTCTAATCCGATACTTTTGAAGCGACACATATTAACAGGTACAGTGAAAAACAGAGAACATACAGTAGTCGAGTAGCGACTCTGCAGCGCTGCATGCTTGGCAATAGCAGACAGCACGGGACAGGGCAGTACTGGAGCCACTGGCTATTCGTCGTCTTTTACTGTCCGTGGTAACTCATATCGCTAAAACGATATCGAACTAGACTAATCTGGGACCGCTAGATCGAACTGGCACGTAAAATTCCACGTTAAAAATGATTTTATTGGCAACGGGAAACAAACGGACGTATTCCGCCAACGGTTGGCGTCACATGGAAATCGTGATGAGCACTGTTTGTCTGGGCTGACTCTAGCTACAAAATGAAACAAAACGAAATTGCAAATATCTGCTGAAACACCAGAGAAAAGGTGCCTGACGACTCTTAAAGAGACGCTCTGTATATTTCAAAATGTAACCTTGTGGGAACATAGTTGAAGTAATACGTCCGGCGACCGCATTAGTGACTGTCAGCATACAATGAACTCTTCTACACGCTTTTACGAAGATATAATGTTTTTGGAGTGACTTGTTTTCCAGCAGTTCCTGCACAAAGAACAACTGTTAACTACTAACACCTCTTTGAATTGCAATTCTACCTGTGGCTTTCATCCTACATCATGAAGGTACTAACCGCTATTGATTAGGAATAGCTGCAATCCATGACACTCCATGTTATATATGCCATGGGTTCCTCATTAAACTTCTTCCTTAGTCCCCCTCTTCCCCCATCGTCGGCTGGAGTGGCCGTGCGGTTCTAGAAGCTACAGTCTGGAACCGAGCGACCGCTACGGTCGCAGGTTCCAATCGTGCCTCGGGCATGGATGTGTGTGATGTCCTTAGGTTAGTTAGGTTTAATTAGTTCTAAGTTCTAGGCGACTGATAACCTCAGAAGTTAAGTCGCATAGTGTTCAGAGCCATCTTCCCCCACCACCACAACCACCACATCACACACACACACACACACACACACACACACACACACACACACAAAATAATTGGAATGTGAAAGTGGATCACTACAAGAACCACGTAGCATATCCGAGGCTCATTTTTTGTGGGCTAATATCCCTCCGTCTTTTTATTACATTATTGCATTACGAAAACTGTCATTTCTGTAGTGTACCTTAAAGGTGACTTCTCAGCGCAGATACACGTATTTCAAGTACTCTTACCACTTGTAATTTAGACATCCCATTTTTCCGGGCAACTTTGCAGTCTTCATATGCAAAGATTTCGTTCCGGTAGTAGCCCGTATCCTTTTACAATGCCTATGGACATTTCTAGCTCCAGATTAACAAAGTACTTTTAATTACGACGAATCGGGTAACATAACACACTCGGCAGTTCTGTGCCACCTGAAGATACGACACATGACAGCAGATTTCTCAACACCCTTAAGCACGTCGTGGGAATAAAGAAAATTAGGAAGGAAAATTCGTTGATATCCGTCGACACCGATATCATCACGGATAGAGCACATCCTCTGATAAGAGAAGGAAGAGGAAGAAAGCATTTGTCTTAAGTGATTCAGGAAAACCAAAAAATATATAATTCTGGATAACTGGGCGTTGAAATTCCGACTTTCAGAAAGCGAGCCCAGTGTCTTGTCGCTGACTACGCCTCCGCACTCTGTCGTTACTGGATTGTCGAGATGTTTATGTATTGTTAGAATGACACTAAATAGTAATATACAATTAAACTTCCTTCCTGAGTTCGGTGTTGTCTGAGCAGTCATTTATTTTCACAATAAAAAAAAATTATATCAAAATAACGTAGAACGAAATTTACGACGTTTTGGAGCCATCGAGGTTGCTTATGGGGCAAGTGCATGGGCAAACCTAGAATGACGTCGCTGTGTGTTTAATGGTTTCTGGTCACTGCCAGACTCATGTAGCAGACAACACTTCGTTTAGTGCATCTGCGTCTACGATAAAGGAAGTTAATAAAAGTATAAATGTGATGTTTAAAATAATCTTATTTACTGATGTTATTGACCAGTTACAGTGTAATCAGATGGTTAAAGTTGATAATGATTTGAAATGATTCGTTGGCAGTGAACAGTTTTCGATATCAATCAAGCCTGTTAAGTCATTCGACTAAACCACCGAGAGCGTTGTTTATCTTGTAATGGAACAGGTTGTGGTGTTCCCTTTCTTATGTGTACTTGTATAAATTTATGTATAAGACAGATTGCACGTAGTACAGGAGCAACGGGGCTTGATGTACTGATAGTCATTTTTTTCTTTTTTTGTTTTGACTGATTTTACATCACCACAAGAACGCGTAAGGGCTTAACATGTATAACTTCAATGCAGCCATCTGTGTGTAATTATTTTATCCCTTGATGTGGATCTTTGGTTCTGTTCATTATACTCCTCACACATTTCGGATGTAATTCACTTTCAAGTCGGTGATGTTACTATGTTTCTTGACCGCAGTTGGCCCTTTGATATCGGTTGTTGCGCTTGTGCAAAGTTGCGCTTTGTATAAAGTCCATGTGTTCGTCACAGGTATTTTTCACTATTTATAGGTACTACCTAAGTTACGACATTATGTTGCATCTCACTTCGAACGCCTATTTTCTTTAGCTCTATCGCCTTTGGCTTAGCTTTGTGGCCTCTTGGATCATAATTAAATGTTTGTATTTCGATTGTTGTTGATTGAGCCATTGCTCTGGTCCTGAAATCGTACGTTCAGTGTTTCTTACATTTTGACTTGACAATGTTGTCCTTTATATCTCAAGACACGTATGTCAAGTGATGTTGGCATTTAACAAATGTTTACTAACTGTCTAAAGTTTCCGATTGTGTTATTTAGTTGCAAATTGTATTCTGTTTCAGTGTTCATACTTTTCTCTTCTATTTTGTTCGTATATACAGTACTGTGAAGGTGGTCTATGGCAGAAGCCGGTTGTAAATAAATACATTTATAAGGCAGCATAGAGTCATCATGCATTTTTTCAAGTTGCAAATAGATCGTTGTGCTTTGTCACCACTAAACCCGACTTTCTCCTTTATGTAAACTCCAACTACAGGCCTTGAATTGCCTATTGGAGCTATCGGTGCCTACAGACCGCCGTGTCATCCTCTGTCAACGACATCATTTGGATCTGTTACGAAGCGGCGCTGAGTGAGCAAACTGTTCTGCCAGATGTTGTCAGTTTTCGTGACCTGGAGCCCATACCACTCGGTCAAGCAGCTCCCCTGTTTATCTCACGACGCTGAGTGCAGTCGATTCCAGTCTTCCCACCAAGGAATAATCCCTGAAAGTCCCGGGAATCGAAACAACCTCCTGCTAGTAGCAGCGCTGACCACTAGGCTATGGAGCAGAAACAACTTGCTCATTTGGTTGATTAGAGTCAAATGTTTCTCGATTTACATGCGTCCTTTAGGACAGGTGAACCGTAACGTGTAACGTTGAAATGTATTCAAATGGGTGTGAGGTAAGGCTATATTGATGACCATCATGGCCTTTCATTCAAGCACCCGATACAAAACACGGCATCAGTTTTATTTTTATTTCCTTTAAATTCGCAACGAGCGCCACTGAATTTTTGTGACAATATGAGGAACAGATGTAAGTGCAGAATAAATCTGGAGATCCGTCTGTCATTTACAACTGTACGCAGGGGCGTTACCACCTCTGGAACTTGTGCCAGGGCAATTTCGCATCCAGCGCTGGAAGGACGCCGAAAACCAGCAGGCTTCTCCGTAATTCTCTGGCAGCTTTCCACCGGTAGTTAGATGAACGGGGCTGGAGGGAAGCGGTGCATCATCGGCTGTCTTCGTGCACGAGCAAGAACACTCATAATATACTTGATATGCCGCCCATTTCAAGCAAACGTCGCAGTTATTCGTATTTGCTGGTTTGACAGTCGCTGGAAGCTCCTTCTCCTACTTCTCTTCCTCATCCACCACTACTCCTCTTCCTTCTCCTCGGCCCTCTTCCCACCTTCTTCTTCTTCTCCCTTTCTGTCTATTGTATCTTTAACTTATGTTTCTCTCTAACTGATGGAAATCCTAAGGAAAAATGGAGTTGACTGGAGGGATAGACGGCTGATTAGAAATTTATATTTGAACCAGAGAGCAAAAGTAAGAATAGGAGGTGTGATGAGTGAAGGAATAGAACTGGAAAGAAGTGTACGATTGGGTTGCTGTTTATCACCAAAACTGTTCAATATATATCTGGAGGAAATTATTGGTGAAAGTTTTGATGGAAGGAGAGGTGCTCTTATAGGGGGTCGGAGAGTGGAGAGTAGAAGTTTTGCACGCGACGTGGTTGTGATGGCAGAGAGTGCAAGAGAGATGGAACAAATGTTAGATTATCTAAACACAAAATTATTAGAATATGGAATGAAGATTAACAAGAAGAAAACGAAAACCATGAAAATTGAAGTAAAGGGGAGAAAATGCAGTATGAAAATAGGGGGAGAGGAAATAGAGCAAGTGAAGAACTTCAATTACTTGGGAAAAGTAATAATAGATGATATGTATTGCTCAACAGAAATCAGGAAAAGAATTGCAATGGCAAAAGAAGAATTCAAGAGGAAACAGAAAATACTTTGTGGACCACTAAACAAAGATCTAAGGGAAAGACTTGCCAAATGTTACATCTGGAGCGTTGCACTATATGGTGCGGAGACGTGGACACTGAGGAAGGGAGATGAAAGAATGGAGACATTAGAGATGTTGATATGGAGATGAATGGAAAAAATTAAATGGGAAGACCGAGTAAGGAATGAAGAAGTATTAAGAAGTGTTCGAGAAGAAAGAATCATGCTGAAAGTTATCATAAATAGAAAACGGAACTGGATTGGACATTGTTCGAGGAGGGACTGTTTATTGATGGAAGGAATAGAAGGAGTGGTGGGGGGAAAAAGGGGAAGAGGAAAAAGAAGATTTCAAATGCTGGACAATATAAAAGGAGATAAATATTCAGAGATGAAAAGACTGGCTATGGACAGACAAAAGTGGAAAAGGCCTAACCCACGACAAGACCTGCCGTAAGGCAGAATACCATACTACTACTCTATCTAGTTACTTATACACGAATTTGACCTGGCGACATACTGCTGCGCCTGTGCAACGCTTACGGGCGTCGAACGCTACACTGGTTGGCGGCTGACGGCAAGTCGAGGGCAGGATGCCGTGGACCACCACCTCAGAGTGTGGGTGCCCGTCTTACGTCCTTTGGGCGTTAGAAATATAATATTAATGAACAAAACAATTATTGTTTAACATTAAACAGATGACGTCACGACGCTCCTGGCAGCCTGCCTTGGACTGTGTCGACAACAGCGCTTCGCCCGCGTCGACACAACTGTGACGACAGAGTCTGCCGTGGTGGCGAGACGGCTCCTGGAGTTGGCGTTGGCTACGCTGCCAGCGGCAGCCGGCGTTCGTGTGTGCAGTGTATGGAGTAGTGCTGAGTAACGCCGTGGCCATTGGGCAGCAGAAGACCAGCGGCGGTGGAATCCAACCACAGAAGCAGAGGTGGGCAGCCGACACACGGCGTCACCGCTATAACGTAAGAGCGGCTACACGTCTCCGGATGGGAACCAGAGACTTCCAAGGCCCTCGAGCTGTCAGGGCGCGCAGGGCCTCCACCATAGGCCCTATGCTGAGCCGAGAAAAAGCAAACCTGGGAAAATTGGATGATTCTTTTTTGTTTTGTATTTCATCCACGTTAGTTGCATGAATATACAAGTTTTGCATCAGTCGTTACCGGTTTCGGGCTGCAAAGCCATCTCTCAAAACACACCTAAAAATTACAAAATACAAGTGGTGCGATAATGTTTAGGTACAGTTCTAATCTGTATAACTAGTTAAATGGTAATTAATCGAAACCCTCAGCTGCCGACAGGTGTTGTTGATATAAATCGATGGGGACAGCTGAAAAGGTGCGCCCCCGACCGGTACTCGAACCGGGATCTCCTGCTTACATGGCAGAGGCTTTATCCATCTGAGCCACCGAGGACACAGGTAAATAGCGTGACTGCAGGGACTTATCCCTTGTACGCTTTCCGTGAGACCCACATTCCCAACTGTCCACAATTTACATACGTAATGTACGTAATAGATATTTGCCCATCCACTCATTAGTCGTGCGCACTAAGGTGACGATTCCCGTAAGAGTTCCGGCAACCTGTGCACATCCGCACAGACGAAGGTCAGTGGCTGGGTAGCCTTTAACTATATATATATGAAGATAGTATCTGTTCTCGGAAGACCAGATACCATTGATGACCCTGAGAATAAATCGTCATTAATTGAAATGTAAGCTGCCGACATATCTTGTTGATACACATCGAGGGGGACAGCTGAAAATGTGTTCCCCGACTGGGACTCGAACCTCGGATCTCCTGCTTACATGGCAGACGCTCTGTCCATCTGAGCCACCGAGGACACCGATGAATAGCGCGACCTCAGGAACTTATCACTTGCAAGCGTACAAGGGATAAGTTCCTGCAGTCCCGCTATTCATCGGTGTCCTCGGTGGCTCAGATGTGCAAAGCGTTTGCCATGTAAGCAGGAGATCCTGGGTTCGTGTCCCAATCGGGACACACATTTTCAGCTGTCCCCATCGAAGTATATCAACAACACCTATAGGCAGCAGACAGTTTCAATTAATTATCATTTGTTCTAGAGAAGCTGCACGGTCATCAATGGTATCTATTCTTTCGAGAACAGTTACTATCTTCATATATGTATCACCAGTTACTTGAAAGTATCGTCATGGTGCATGTTATTTTTAAAAGGCTCTATTCTAATGTAGTCCTTTGTAAGAATATATTACCAGAATGCTTAAGTAAGTCTGTTACAGTAACAAACCCACAGTTACGCAATAAATAGACATGACACAGCACCATACTGAGCATCATCTGACGCAATTATCATCCATGGTGTGAAGCACGCATTCGAAGCCAAAATGTAGATTTACCGTACATAAGTAAAATCGTAGGTAATACTTTTACCTACGAGTTTACTTATGTACGATCAATGTACAAGATTTTGGCTTCCAATGCGTGCTTAGCACCATGGATGATGATTGCGTCAGATGATGTTCAGTATGGTGCTGTGTCATGTATATTTATTGCGTAACTGTGGGTTTGTTACGGTAACAAACTTAATAAGGATGCCACTGTTTTATGTCTTTCAACTTACTTTATTTCTAGACAACATGTAGATAGGCCGAGCGGTTCTAGGCGCTACAGTCTGGAACCGCGCGACCGCTACGGTCGCAGGTTCGAATCCTGCCTCGGGCATGAATGTGTGTGATGTCCTTAGGTTAGTTAGGTTTAAGTAGTTCTAAGTTATAGGGGACTGATGACCTCAGAAGTTAAGTCCCATAGTGCTCAGAGCCATTTGAACCATTTCAACATGTAGATAGCATATAATAAAGAAGCGTGTCTTAGACTTAAGCATTGGCTCCCTGTGTGGAAGGTAGTGATTCCTGGTACTACAGCCTGCGATAAAAATACAGGATTGTAAGCAGTAGGGCGAGATATGTCGTCACATCCTGGCTTTGTGTGTTTCATTTGGAAACTACGTTATTTTCCAAAACAAAATTTTTAAGTTTTCCTGCAGTGTAAAATTGATGTTTTTTTTTCTTACTTTTTGAAAAAGTTATCAGTAAATGACAATGGATGCTGCAGCACCAAAGAAAACTAATATGCAGCCATATGCACATGCGCGTATGTTTGATGTTGAGACCTACCAAGGAGTTCTGTCGGCTACTGCAAGTAATATTTGTCAGTTTGGTTGAGTCAGTTAGGTGCAACAGTACACACATAAGTTAATATCGAAGAGAGCACTTGTTGTCCACAGTTTGACTTTCCGTACATTAGCTATTCTTTCATTTTGGCATCATGTTGTATTACTAGTTATTGTGAAGTAACAGGTACCTAAAATATGGACATGTATACTGTTGGTTGGTTGATTTAGAAGACGGGACCAAACAGCGACGACATCAATTCCGTCGGTTTAGGGAAGGATGGGGAAGGAAGTCGGCCGTAACCTTTCAAAGGAACCATCCCGGCATGTGCCTGAAGCGATTTAGGGAACTCACGGAAAACCTGAATCAGGACGCCATGCATACTGTATGTAAACATTATTGTACGACACGTACATTGTAATTTTTAGGACTGTGGTTTGATAATGGGGGTATCAGCCCGAAACCGTTAACTACTTCAGCAAAAATTTTACAGTGTGCAACTAAGACGGACGGAAAAAAAATTCAATTTCCTCAATACTGAACAGTTACGGAACAACCATCTCGTGGCAGCGTGCCTCGAATCAGCAAAACACCCAAGCGTTCCAGTGCCGTGAGGCCAACACGCTAGGGCAATACGCGGACACTGGAGACCGCGGATCACACCCTGTCGTCGCTACATGACCCCTTCGTGGTCCCACCATCCCGCCCATCGCCAACCACAGTAGGTCACAGCGGCGGCTGCACTGACAGCGACAGTTGTGGAGTGTTGGAGGGGGTAACGACCAACGTGAACAAGACGCTGACTCTGACATGATAGCAGTCATCAGCAACCACTTGAAAATGGCATCGAGTCTGCCGAAATGTCGTGCAGAAACGATGTGACACCTGGGAATTCTGCAATCTTAGTGGTCATCTACGGCCTGTATTGCCGTATCGTTATACAGTTGATCTGACGAGAACAACCAGCAACAGAGCCAGAACGGCGGCCGTTATTTAATTTTATTTATTTCCTATGTGATCACACACCTTGCTTTCTCTCTCTCTCTCGCTCTCTCTCTCTCTCTCTCTCTCTCACTTTCTCTCTCTCTCTCTCTCTCTCTAATCAGCAGCCGTGAGACTGGTTGGCAACAGCTCCCCACTCGTCTCCCTCGTCCGCTTTCCGTTTCACCTCGTAGTATGAAGAACAGCACATACCACCCATTATTTGTTAAATGTACTCCAGTCTGGTTCAAAATGGTGCAAATGGCTCTGAGCACTATGGGACTTAAATTCTGAGGCCATCAGTACCCTACAACTTAGAACTACTTAAACCTAACTAACCTAAGGACATCACACACATCCATGCCCGAGGCAGGATTCGAACCTGCAACCGTAGTGGTCACGCGGTTCCAGGCTGTAGCGCCTAGAACCGCTCGGCCACTCGGGCCGGCTTCCATTCTGGGACTTCCTCTGTAACATCTGCCTTCTACTGCTATCTCAATTACTCTTTTCAATAGACCGTCATGTCGGATTATATAGCCCCAACTGAGTCCTTCTCGTTTTTAGTGTTTCACGAAGCATCTTTACTCTACTGAAAACTTCATCGTTCGTATTCATTTCTCTCCATCTTATTTTGATAAGTAGCGCCACGTCTCGAATGCCGTATATTGTTGTGCTCCACACATAGGTCTTCAACATTTGTTTCCTCACGTCAAGGCTTGCTTTCTTTGTAGTGAATGTTTTTTATTAGCCTTGGCAATTCTGCATACTATCCCGTTGTATCTTCTTCCATTACACGTAGTCCTATCATCCCAGGTAATTAAAATTGCTCACTCCTCCATTGCTTCACTTGTCAACTTCACCGTTGTCAGGCTTTCTTTGTTTCTACTGCACACTGGAATTATTGTTTAATGTGTGTTTATTGTCACACGGAATTCCTCCTACATTACTCTAAGCTCATTACGTGGCAGTACGTCTCGGCCTGCTTAGCCACCGTGTGACGGAGAAGCTGGCGACAGCTGCAGACGACGCTGGCGCCGGCACGTGCCGACTGGCGCCACGCAATCAATGGTCGCTTGTGCGCTGGCGCGCCATTCCGCACAATCCTGGCTGATTGCCGGCCCGCTTATCATTAACAACCGCCGCCACCGTCGCATTGTCCGCCACGCGCCGCTGTCTGGCGCGCGCCGCCCGCCGCCTGCTACACGGATCAGGCGCTGCCGCGAGCCACGTCGTAGTAGCAGGTGTCACCGCTATTGATGCACCGTCCGCCGTCTCATCTTATTACCATTAAGCACCGCAGCCGTTAGACACCTGCTGGGAAACACGAGCTTGATTACTTCAACGAATTTGCCACTACCGCGTGACTGGTAACAGCTTTAGTCACCAGTCAGTAATGTGCACTACTGGCCGGTAAAATTGCTACACTACGAAGATGACGTGCTACTGACGCGAAATTTAACCGACAGGAAGAAGATGCTCTTATATGCAAATCATTCGCTTTTCAGAGCATTCACACAAGGTTGGTGCAGGTGGCGAAACCTACAACATGCTGACATGAGAAAAGTTTCCAACCGATTTCTCATACACAAACAGTAGTTGACCGGCGTTGCCTGGTGAAACGTTCTTGTGATGCCTCGTGTAAGGAGATAAATGCGTACCATCACTTTTCCGACTTTGATAAAGGTCGGATTATAGCGTATCGAGATTGCAGTTTATCTTATCGTGACATTGCTGCTCGCGTTGCTCGTGATCCAATGACTGTTAGCAGAATATGGAATCGGTTGGTTCAGGAGGGTAATGTGGAACGCCGTGCTGGATCCCAACGGCTTCGTATCACTTGCAGTCGAGCTGACAGGAATCTTATCCGCATGGCTGTAACGGAACATGGAGCCACGTCTCGATCCCTGAGTCAACACATGGGGACGCTTGCAAGACAACAACCATCTGCACTAACAGTTCGACGACGTTTGCAGCAGCATGGATTATCAGCTCGGAGACCGTGGATGGGGATACCCTTGACGTTACATCATAGACACGAGCGCCTGCGATGGTGTACTCAACGACGAACCTGGGTGCACGAATGGCAAAACGTCATTTATTCGGATGAATCCAGCTTCCGTTTACAGCATCATGATGGTCGCATCCGTGTTTGGCGACATCCCGGTGAACGCACATTGGAAGCGTGTATTCGTCATCGCCATACTGGCGTACCACCCGGCGCGATGATATGGGGTGCCATTCGTTACACATCTCGATCACCTCTTGTTCGCATTGAAGGCACTTTGAACAGTGGACGTTACATTTGACATGTGTTACGACCAGTGGCTCCACCCTTCACACGATCCCTGCGAAACCCTACATTTCTGCAGGATAATGCACGACCGCATGTTGCAGATCCTGTGCGGGCCTTCCTGAATACAGAAAATGTTCGACTGCTGCCCTGGCCAGCACATTCTCCATATCTCTCACCAATTGAAAACGTCTGGTCAATGGTGACCGAGCAACTGGCTCGTCACAATACGCCAGTCACTGCTCTTGATGAACCGCGGTATCGTGTTGAAGCTGCATGGGCAGCTGTACCTGTACACGATAACCAAGCTCTGTTTGACTCAATGCCCAGGCGTGTCAAGGACGTTATTACGGCCAGAGGTAGTTGTTCTGGGTACTGATTTCTCAGGATCTATGCACCCAAACTGCATGAAAAGGTAATCACATCTCAGTTCTCGTATAATGTATTTGTTCAATGAATACCCGTTTATCATCTGCATTACTTCTTGGTGTAGAAATTTTAATGGCCGGTAGTGTAATTAGATGAGTTGCTGGTCACAGAAATTTCAACAAGGACAAGCTGGGTGATACATTGTTCACATGATCATGCAGAGTCGTACAGCTATCTCACGTACCTTGAGTGAGGAATTTGGGTTTGTTTGGAGGAGGTTCGTTGGTTGATTTGGGGGAGGCGACCAAACACCCAGGTCATCAGTCCCGTCGGATTCGGGAAGGATGGGGAAGGAATTCGGCCGTGCCCTTTCAAATGAACCATCCCAGCATTTGCCTGAAGCGTTTTAGTGAAATCATGGAAAACCAAAATCAGGATGGCCGGATGCGGGTTTGAACCGTCGCCCTCCCGAATGCGAGTCAAGTTTGCTAACCACTGCGCCATCTCACTCATATTTTCAGGTCACAAATATTCGAGTAATAAGTGAAACTACGTGTGGAAAACAATGGATCTTCAGCACAGCGGCCATTGTTGTGGTCTCTTGGCGAGCTGACGGAGGATTCCACGCATAACGACGACAGCGAGCACAGGAGTGGCCCCAAGCTGAGTTCTGATTCTGCATACAGAATCCCGATGGAAGTATCCATGTGTGGAGCCTCCAAGAGATAGAACGTTGCCAGATTGCATTCGTCAGCATCATAAGGGCCTAGAACTAGGCTTGATTATATGCCAGTGGGCAACAGACAGAGCATGTCTCTCATCTTAAGCCCGGTGCTCCACGACATTACCTTCCAGCAGGATAACGGGGGACTCATTTTGACCATGTTGTCCTGAGCTGCGTCGATACAGGGCGAGTTGGACTGTTGCTGTCAGCATTTTAACCAGATATCTCACTCATAATTTTTATAACATTATCGGAGAACAGTGATCTAACTGTGATAAAATTATTTAAAAGCAGTCTTGATCGCAGCAGATGTTAACTTTTGACCGGTTTAGGCCTTTTAATTACGGCCCATAATCAGAGCTTGCACCATCTCGATGACGGCGGTGGCGCCTAATGGTGAAAACTCTGATGATGGCCCGTAATCAAAAGGCCGAAACCCGTCAGAAGTTAACATCGGTTGCGATCAAGACTGCTTTTAAATAAAGACATCCCACTCATTGTAATCTCGTTATAGATTGACGAGAGACTGGCACGCCAGCTGTCACCTGCCACTAAGACTGGCGAAATCTGTCATAGAGTTGAAGCGAAATGCAATGAAGTACACGCACTACTCATCCCACCTCAGTGCGATTAGAATCGGAATCGTAGTTCCCACTGGAGGTGGCAGTTCTCTGGTCTAAATTCTGAGGCCTGTATATCCTCAAATCAACTACAAATTTAATAATGTACTCTTTTTACAATACTTTACACTGTCTGATCTTAGTGGCCGTTAACGCAGTGGTGCGCGTGTCAGTGCACAGCAGTGAACAGCTGTTGATGTTCGCTTTTCTGGCGTTTTCAGTCAGTCATGAGGCTGCAAATGCACACAGTCCACTGCAGCGGACACCCCGTACTTGTGCTGTGCCCTCATGCATTTGCAGCTTCGTGACTGATTGAAAACGGCAAAGAAGTGACCATGACCAGCTGTTCTCAGCATTGGAAATGGTGTACCACAGGATTAGTATCTGGTGTTTCCGCTCTTCACTATTATGATGGCTTGAAATTTAAATATGAATATTTGTAGAAGAATAGCAGCCCATTCTTTCTCAAGAAACGAAATAAGGGAAACTAGTGAAATCCGACGCTTGAGTCTGGACCGAAATCGACGATTTCATTCCAAAAATTTTTCATTGCGTTCAGGTCAGGACTCTGATGGATTTCTTACTCAGGTGGTGTCCAGTGCCCAGTCCACGTTCGAAGTCACTTACCTTTCTTCACCGACCCACTCCGGCCGGGGTGGCCGTGCGGTTCTAGGCGCTACAGTCTGGAACCGCAGGACCGCTACGGTCGCAGGTTCCAATCGTGCCTCGGGCATGGATGTGTGTGATGTCCTTAGGTTAGTTAGGTTTAAGTAGTTCTAAGTTCTATGGGTCTGATGACCTCAGAAGTTAAGTCCCATAGTGCTCAGAGCCATTTGAACCATCACCGACCCACTAACAACACAGTACTCTCCGCCTTTATACTGGCGGCTCCGCCATTCGTGACATTTAGTGAACAAAATTCTGCTTTTCACAGGAATGTACGCACACTTTTAAGCAGATATGTCTATATTTATATTAAATGAAATTTAATTTGCTATCGTTCGCGGTGCTGCAATTTTAAGGCACCGGGGGAATTTTACACTTTTCGACTTTGTGTATTCGTATGCCTTTACAAAGAAACTGGTGGATTCAAACGAATCGTATTACCACGATCTATGCTCCAGTAGTTTATGTAGGTCAGTACTGCACTTGTATTTCATAAGCATGTTGGTATTACACATTCCATCCTCCTCCGCTTAATTTTCATGACAGCCATAAATAGTTATTCCTTCCAGTCGGTTCCCTTGTGCATTTCTAGATTTTCCTGTCTCTTCCATTGATTCCCAGCAAGCCTTTGCCCATTGCTCGTTGAGGAGCCCCATTTTCTACATAGCTTTTACAATACAGTTCAGTATTTAGAGGCTTAACTCAAAACTGGTAATACACTTCACTTGCAAACTTCGTAGATCGGAAGCTTTGTACTGATAGCTACAGGCCATTGTTACTGTTCTGTTTATTAATTTTCCTATTCTTCTAGTGATTTCTTTCTGTTTCTCTAATCATAAAATCTCAGTCATTAATTCAATTACATCATTGTTGATTTTCATCATTTCCTTGTCGATGTACATCGTTTTACAACTGACTTAGTCATATATCCAACTGAAGTCCATGTTTCGCCAAAACAGAATAAATATAAAAATGTAAAATGCGTTTTAGAATCAATTTCAGGGCTCTGTAAGATATTTAAGCGTCACCAGTAATTACAAACATAACACCATGACACCTATAATTGAGAGTCTTAGATTCTGGAAATGCATGTTTAGTGCTTGCTTAGTTTTACTATGTCTAATTACGTAATACAGACAGGAACTTGATAATGCGATCATGGCTTTCCGAAACATGTGTATTTAAACTAAATAAATCACACGTTTGGCCAACTGGTGCACTATAATCTCTGTGTGTAATCCACAGTCATGGAGCTCAAGCAATATTACCACGGATAAATGAACATTACAGTTAGTCTCTGGGCCTGTTGTATGAAATGAAATGGTCATTTAGGAGAGGATGTGTTGTCATCCTATCTTTACAATGCTGCACCACGTTTAGTTCATCGGCACTGGGTTCTGCTGCTTTATTGAATTATTTCACACTACAGGTATTTAAAGTCCTTCGAGTAAACTTCAGTCTACCTTCTCCAGACTTCGTTGTTTTTTTTTAATGCACACATTTAGAAGTATGCTGTCTTTAAAGACAGCATACTTCTAAATGTCTGCCACATGCTGTCTTGTACACAAGTTCCTTTGAGGGATACGATGTAGGTCATTACCATACGGAAACTACCCAATCCCTGGTGTTACGTTCGATTATGAGAACGGCAATTCCATGTACAGCAATAGATGGGCGGTAGAGGACACGATTTAGGTCCTTTGCACCTAATCGTCGAACCTGGTGGATAAAGCAGGTGTGGAAGAAGCTTTACCAACAATCACAGGTTAAGCCCGGGACAACTCCCCCCCCCCCCCCCCCACACACACACACTCCTTTAAACCTCCGATTTTCGAGTGAGAAGCACTCTTTGTCAACGGACCAGAGTCTGTTCTGCTGGTCAGTACCCCCAGGGACGCCGGTGGACTACAAAGCTGATAGCGTCTGTATCAGAATAGTAAGCATCGCCTCGTAGCAGTAACCAGCTTGCAGACCTACCCATTGTCAATCCCAGGTGACCTCTGTTTCTCTACGTTTCGCCCAGCTACACCCGAACTAGCCGCAGGTTTATTAATCATATGCCTAGTACAAGACAGAAGGGACTTGGAATATCACTACTCTTGTCGGTGTATTGGTCCCACCAGGTTCGACGATTAGGTGCAAAGGACCTAAATCGTGTCCTCTACCGCCCATCTATTGCTGTACATGGAATTGCCGTTCTCATAATCGAACGTAACACCAGGGATTGGGTAGTTTCCGTATGGCAATGACCTACATCGTATCCCTCAAAGGAACTTGTGTACAAGACAGCATGTGGCATGACACCTCAAACGACTTCCCCAGCCGTTGGTCCGTGATTTGCTTGCTCGCTTAGGACAATTACATAACCACTGGCGGTTGACTATTTGTAGAAGTATGGAATACCAACACCAGTCCTTTTTATAAAATAAATTATTTACGCAATCAGTTTCGGCACTAAATTAGTGTCGTCTTCAAGCCACCATGCAAACTAAATGATGATATCCAGCCATCGGTGCATTAGGGCAGGTACCATGCACTTTCACTGATCTCCTGCGTTTCTGTTTACTCGATGTGCCCACTCCAGTCATATATCAACAACAATTGTTGTTAGACGGCTGGAGTGCACATATGGTGTACATTGAAATACATTTGACCAGTGAATACACAGGGTACCTGTCTTAAAACACCGCGGGTTGGATTTAACCATTCAGTTATCATAAGTGCTTGAAGATGGGAAGAATATAGCGTCGAAACTGGTCACCGGGTATTTTTATTTTTAAAAATTTACCTTGATAGTCTGCAGATAACTGGACTTACACACGGTGTCAGAACCGAAAACGAAGATCGGTGCAGTTAACGGTAAAAAGTGCCACAGAGGCCGCATGCCCCACGTCAGTGTGGTGTGAGCAGGCAGGGCCCCGGGGTGACCCGGCGCGCCTCTTTACGTATGCCACGGGCGCGTTCCTTTTGTGACGGCTCCAGCCGCGGGCGCTGACGTCTCCCTCGCGCCTCAAAAATAACGCGCCGCAGGAAGCGCTTTGTGTCCTCTTTTAACGGCGACTCCACTCCGTTGTTCAACCCGAGAGATCGCGCCAGTATAGCCAGCAAAGCGGATTTCCGTAACACTCAGTCCGCTTCCGTCGCAAGAATAATTTCATTTCGCTAAAAAAAATTTTGCTTCATGTGAACGTCTCTTTATGTGACCGTGGACGCGTCTGACATCAGTTACTTCGGATGCCGTACTGCAAACGTACTACTAAAGTCCTGTCGTAAGCCCGGTTGTCACGAAAACCGTAAGCCACTTTAGGGGCGGGAGGTGCGTTATAACAATCGCCCTCATATCAAAAAATCTATTTCCATTGAACACTACGAAGAATTTCTCATTGAGAGCTTTTGCAGTGAAGCTAACATATTGTTTCAGAGCGAATTTGTGATGTCATATATATTATCTTATGATTTCAATGCAATAAAGATGGATTTTGTGTATAACCTAACTTCATAGATAGGAATAAATACAACAAATAAATAAATGTGTGCATGTGCTACTCCAACATGAAGAGGTTGGAACAGGAGACGAATTCGTGGCGGGCTGCATCAGACCAGTCAGAAGGCTGGTTCAAATGGCTCTGAGCACTATGCGACTTAACTTCTGAGGTCATCAGTCGCCTAGAACTTAGAACTAATTAAACCTAAATAACCTAAGGACAGCACACTCATCCATGCCCAAGGCAGGATTCGAAACTGCGACCGTAGCGGTCGCTCGGCTCCAGACTGTAGCGCCTAGTACCAGTCAGAAGACTGATCATCAAAATAAGTACACACTTAAAGTTCAACTCCACATGACATAGCTCTGACAGAACTGTAGTTGTACTTGCATTTTTGATTTGTTTCATACAAGATGCACCAAATGTATTAACTCATACGTATTATATCTACATGGTGAACCCGAACTGCACCGACAACCTTCTACTGGTAGTATGGATCAGAAGAAGAAAACACTGATAAATATGGTGACTAAAATGCATACCTTAAGAGCTATGGCCACTTGTTCATAATCGATACTGTGATACACGACTCGGCTACAGGAAGCTCTTTGCTTTCTATATTTTCATAGCTGGTAGTATGGAGCAAAAAGAAGAAATAACAGTTTGGTAAACCTGGCCTCTATATGCATACCTTAAGAGCTGTGAGCACGTGTTCATCTTCGCTAATGTGAAACACATCTTGTCTCATGAACAAGGGCTCATAGTTCTTAGGTATTTAGAGGCCGTATTCGGAGGTGATTAAAGGTATTTTCTGAGTATCTTGGTATAAGTGGCCCGTGATCTTCAGTGGGTGTATTTACATTTCGTCTGATTTCATCCCTTATTTTTCTTTGCTTCCATATTGTACTCAAAATATCTGAACAACACTAGAAATATCGAAGGCAAGCACTATATGTCATGTTTGAAAATACTTGATCCGTTTACCCGTGGTATTTGATGCTGGCGACAGTAAAGCCCACTTCACTCTTCAACCTCGACATTGCCTTCAGAACTGCTCGGTTCTCTCTCGTTTTATTTCCGGCTGGGTTAGTTGTTCGTTAACAGTGATAGACAGCGGTACGGATAGGTATGCTGGTGGAGATTTAGCCGAAATGTGTGGATTCTCTGAATGCAATGGGAGAGCAGCGTAACACTATGCTGAGATGTTCTCCCAGCAACGGAAAACCCGCTTGGCCGCGCAGTTAGAGGCGCCATGTCAAGGACTACGCGGCCCCTCCCGCCGGAGATTCGAGTCCTCCCTCCGCCGTTCTTAGCGTAAGATAGTTTAAGTAGTGTGTAAGTCTAGGGACCGATGACCTCAGCAGTTAGGTCCCTTACGAACTCACACACATTTGAACATTTTTGGGAACCCGTTACACCACCTCTACGTTTGTTTGACGATTCTGGTATTACTCTGTGTTTCGCATTGTCCTATTACAGACTTTTTCATTAAAGTTCTAAACATGCTGCGTGGTGTCTGTTCGTTCTATATCGTGTCTCCCTACCACTTTAGCGCAACGACGCTCTGAACAAGTTTTTTAGGGAATTGACTAGTTTGAACCTGGGACCTGTTGCTGGTAAGGAGACGCCAGACCACACATGACTTGAAGAATTCAGAAGAGTTCAGTGAGACTACGGATGATATAACCAAATACTTAATGATTTCAGCGTCAGCTCCACTGCACTCCCTGTAAAAGAATCTTAATACTAACTAAATTTAGTGGAAGGGGTTCAAGGCTTTCCTATTTTTAGTTAGCTGGTAAAATAACGTCGAAAAAGCAGTTAAGTTTACCATTGGAAATTTTGTTCTACTCACAAAACATTGTTTATAAATTGCACTATTGATAAAAGGAAATGTTTTAATACAAGATGGTAAAAACCAACTGCGTTCAACAAAAATGTGAACGAATATTCCCTGAATGGGTTTCCAAGTTCTACAATGGATCGAAGATGACCTATTCCATATCACATCTATAATCTAGGTTTAAATTAAGTTTCACAAAAAAGCAAATTATCAAAACGGTCTACAGTGACCCTTAATTATCTTTAATTACTTATCTAACTTGTCGTAAATTACATTGGCTGATGTGGTCTCTCAATAGCTATATAACAGAAAAACCATCGTGTTTCAGATTTTTACTTCAAGTGGCAAATGTGAACACCATGAGCTTTAATTGACGATCGACACTAGTATTACGTAAAAAGGGGATGTAACAGATGAGACTTCTGCAGTTCTGAGTGAAGCTTTATGCGCCGTTACGCGACATCACGTGCGTTCATTACTTTGTCGGTGTTCGTCAGGGGGCGGCGGCCGGCGCAGCTCCGCTCACCTCGCCGTCTCGGAAGTAACTCTGTCCTAACTTCTCCTTACTACAATTTACCGAAGTTGGTTTAAAAAAAAACTATCTGGCTGTGTTTTCATCTGACCAATCAGGGTCTCAATGTTAACCTTAAGCTCCGCCTACAAAAATTCTGTCTATCCAATGAGAAACGTTATACTTTTCGTGGTGGGGCAATGTTTTTTAAAGTTTGCCACGTAACAGAGACGCGAAAAAGTCTAAAACTTGCAGCTGGTGTGGTCCTTTTAGCGTTATCGTAAGATCTATACTGTTCTTCTGCAGGGCTCTATCTTTTAACATGGGCTGGGGGGTGGTCCTAACGTGACAGAGACGCGAAAAAGTCTCACGCTAAAAACTTGCGGGTGGTGTCGTCCTAGCGGTTAGCTGGCGACGTGGGTGTCCGTCCGTCCCTTATCGTAGGGCCTTCCAGCTTAACACGGTTCTGCTCTCGGCTTCTGTTCTCGCTTCTCCCCTCGGAACTGCGTCTGTCCCACGGTGGGAAGGTTTGATGTGCATTTAGGCATTCTTGTGTTAGTCTGTGGCATTCCATTTGCTCACTCGTTACTCGTATTACTTTGGTTAATTTAATGTCACGATTTATTCGGAGCTATGTGACACACTACTGGATTTGCTTATCATGTCAGGGTTTTCATGGAAGGTGTTGGATTTGCCTGACACCTTACAAAGTGAAGGTATTTTCCCATAAATAATGGTAATTTGACTGACAAACTAAATAAAGCAGAATGACATCATTACTCAAGCACACGACGAAGCGCCACAGACCAGGATTCCCTAATGCCAAAATACTCAGAAAGTATCGCTGAACAATCTCCGAAATTTTGTCAATGGAGTTCGGGTTTTCTAAAATATACATATATACGGCATGTCTCATAAATAATGACGCAAGCGAGTACAGTTGGAAGTACGGTACTAGAAGCAAAAAAATCTCAGTGAACATCGGCTCTAAAACATGTAGGCCTACCTTAAGAGCTATGAACACTTCATCTTCGATACTGTCAAACAAATCTCTTCTATTCTTCGATCTCCATATATTTTTGGAGGACGTAGTATGGACCAAAACAATAAATGTCCAGTATATGTGATCTTAAGAACTTCGAGCATTTGTTCAGTAGAAGAGCCATAACCCGTAGCTTACGGCTAGCTAGGTGTCGTTGAACAACGTCACGGACCTCACCCCCACCCCCCGCGATTTGTTGAGAATGTGTTTTCCAGCAGGGCTAACGCCTCTCAAGTCCTGGTGTACTCACTGTGCGTTGACGACCGTGTCCGTCAGGGCTTTGCACCTATAACGCAAAATGAACACACTGGGTTTTGAAGGAGGCCTTAACTGCACATGTTCCATTACGAGGACGTGGCTGTGGTAAACGTACGTCGCCGGCCGGAGTTGCCGAGCGGTTCTAGACGCTTCAGGCTGGAACCACGCGACTGCTACGGTCACAGGTTCGAATCCTGCCTCGGGCATGGATGTGTGTGATATCCATAGATTAATTAGGTTTAAGTAGTTCTAAGTTCTAGAGGACTGATGACCTCAGATGTTAAGTCCCGTAGTGCTCGGAGCCATTTGAACCATTTTGAAAATGTACGTCAAGTGATCTTGTCTCGCGTAGGAACCTGTGGATACTAGTAAACGTGCGTGGATGTGGCACTTGATGTTTCAGAAACCGCCGAACTTACAAACGTTGGCCAGCGTGAATATTTCAATCCACGTAAGCACGGTGTATGTCTGCCGTAGCGCTCCATCTCCCGTCCCCTCCACATCTAACAAGCACAAGAGTATCCCCGCTTGATAACAGACTGACGCAGTGCGAACTAGACTCCACAGGAATGCAACGCGATTACGTCCCGGTGAGTGACGCTGGAATATTCGCAACTATGCTGATTTCAGCGTTTGCTAATGAAGGTATTAAAACTTCAACGCCATGTCTCTTTTTACTTTGATGTCACAACCACATGTAAATTGTTGCCTTGTAGATCTGTTGCCATGACGGCTGTGATAGCATGTTGTGTGCCAACCCTCTCGGAGACGCGCAACGCCTAGCGCCGTGCGCGAAAGGATGCGGGCAGGAGTTGCTTTGTGAAATAAGTTTTTTGTGAGTTACTCTATAAGACCTTTAATTTTCTACTTTTATTTTACATATACCCTACTGCTCTTTCAAAATTCGTTTTTCAGTGTAGACGAGTAAGATGGAGAAACCTCTACCGGCAAGATCGTGCTCCATTCGATACTGCAGTTTATCGTTCCGTCCTTTCATTTGAATATTGAATGAATGGGTTCAGGAGGGCCATACTCAAGGAAAAACCGGGTCCTTATGAGCCCCCATGCGAATAGAGCTCGAGTGGACAGACATTTCGTTCGTTCAGCTATGCAGGACTCCACAGCCACATCACGTACCCTAACATATAGTGGGCTTGTTTGCCTTCTGTGCGCAGAGTATGGACTCAGAGCAACGAAGAAAAAAAAAGAGTATTGACGAGGAGCAGAGACGAGATTGCGCGACAAAAGTAATATGAAAATTAAGAACTACGTAGAATACTGAAGACCTGAACTACAACGGAAACGAAACAGCCTATGATGAAATAAGAAAGGAGGACATAACAAGCAGGGTGGCTTTACTGACTAAAGGAAGTCTACTGATATGAAACACGGGTCTTAATTGGACACAGTAAATTGCGTAGACACGGTGGTCCATTGATCGTGACCGGGCCAAATATCTCACGAAATAAGCGTCAAACGAAAAACTTACAAAGAACCAAACTTGTCTAGCTTGAAGGGGAAACCAGATGGCGCTATGGTTGGCCCACTAGATGGCGCTGCCGTAGGTCAAACGGATATCAACTGCGTTTTTTAAATAGGAACCCCCATATTTATTCGTGTAGTACGTAAATAAATATGAAAGTTTGAGTTGGACCACATTTTTCGCTTTGTGATAGATGGCGCTGTAATAGTGACAAACATATGGCTCAATTTTTTTTTTAAATTAAAATTCAGAACGTAGGTACGTTTGAATATTTTATTTCGGTTTTTACAATGTGATACATGTACCTTTGTGAACTTATCATTTCTGAGAATGCATGCTGTTACACCATGATTACCTGTAAATACCACATTAATGCAATAAATGCTCAAAATGATGTCCGTCATCCTCAATGCATTAGGCAATATGTGTAACGACATTCATCTCAACAGTGAGTAGTTCGCCTTCCATAATGTTCACACCTGCATTGACAATGCGCTGACGCATGTTGTCAGGCGTTGTCGGTGGATCACGATAGCAAATTCCTTCAACTTTCCCCACAGAAAGAAATCCGGGGACGTCAGATCCGGTGAACGTGCGCGCCATGGTATGGTGCTTCGACGACCAATCCACCTGTCATGAAATATGCTATTCAATACCGCTTCAACTGCACGCGAGCTACGTGCCGGACATCCATCATGTTGGAAGTACATCGCCATTCTGTCATGCAGTGAAACATCTTGTAGTAACATCGGTAGAACATTACGTAGGAAATCAGCATACATTGCACCCTTTAGATTGCCATCGATAAAATGGGGGCCAATTATCCTTCCTCCCATAATGCCGCACCATACATTAACCCGCCAAGGTCGCTGAGGTTCCACTTGTCGCAGCCATCGTGGATTCTCTGTTGCCCAAAAGTGTATATTGTGCCGGTTGACGTTACCGCTGCTGTTGAATGACGCTTCGTTGCTAAATAGAACGCGTGCAAAAAATCTGTCATAGTCCCGTAATTTCTCTTGTGTCCAATGGCAGAACTGTACACGACGTTCAAAGACGTCGCCATGCAATTCCTGGTGCATAGAAATATGGTACGGGTGTAATCGATGTTGATGAAGCATTCTCAACACCGACGTTTTTGAGATTCCCGATTCTCGCGCAATTTGTCTGCTACTGTTGTGTGGATTAGCAGCTAAAACACCTACTTGGTCATCATCATTTGTTGCAGGTCGTGGTTGACGTTTCACATGTGGCTCAACACTCCCTGTTTCCTTAAATAACGTAAGTATTCGGCGAACCGTCCGGACACTTGGAGGATGTCGTCCAAGATACCGAGCAGCATACATAGCACACGCCCGTTCGGCATTTTGATCACAATGGCCATACATCAACACGATATCGACCTTTTCCGCAATTGGTAAAAGGTCAATTTTAACACTGGTAATGTATCACGAAGCAAATACCGTCCGCACTGGCGGAATGTTACGTGATACCACGTACTTAAACATTTGTGACTATTAAAACGCCATCTATCACAAAGCGAAAAAAGTGGTCCAACTAAAACATTCATATTTCTTTACGTACCACACGAATATGCAATAAAAAATGGGGGTTCCAATTTTTTTTAAAAAACGCAGTTGGTGTCCGTTTGATCTATGGCAGCGCCATCTAGCGGGCCAACCATAGCGCCATCTGGTTTCCCCCTTCAAGCTAGACGAGCTTCGTTCTTGGTAGTTTTTTCGTTTGATATTTCGTGAGATATTTGGCCGGGTCACGATCAATGGACCACCCTGTATAGAACAAGTAACTGACAACTTCTGTGTGTGTACTACTCTGAGAAGTTATGAAATCATGGTGTGCTGCATCAGACCAGTCAGAAATTTACTGACACCAAAATGAAATAAAAAAAGAAACAAGAACAGACTGTCTTCTGTTGTCTTACATTTTAGTCTCCGTTTCTCTTACTTTTTGTGTTCTGTAGTTAACGTAAATTAAACAATCGCTGCCTCCTCTTCGTTTCAGTATAATTTTCTTATAAAATAATTTTTTTATCTGAAGAAGTGCACCGGCCGGCGTGGCCGAGCGCTTCTAGGCGCTTTAGTTTGGAGCCGCCTGGCTGGTGGTATGAGGAAAGTCCGAGAGAGGGTGTGAGTGGTACGGCGGCAACGAGTGAGGCCGCGCTGTGAAAAGGGAGGCAGTTAAGAACTTCGAGTGGATGCGACGAGTGGCGTCTGCGAAGCCAAGGAGAAGGACCGTGTACCGCTGGGAGGAATGACAAGCTACAGGTGCTGATTTCCATCCTGGATTTCCCGGCAATCCGTGTGGCCGGTACCAATTTCTGAATCCGGTGAGACATTTCGTCTGATGAGGGCATGTTTACACATAAAGGACACCATCCTGCGCTGCTTTAAAATTCTAGTGGAGCCCATGGAGTACAATTCTATCATTTCTTGAGGCGTAATAAGCCGCCACTTAATGTAGCCAATGTGTAATGTCTGACAGTCAAAATATTATATAGTCGTCACTGCTAGATCACTATGCCCTTATAAACCTAAATTCTACCTAGAGTTTGGTGGCCGTTATTGAGTTTACGGGAACACTATTAATTGCCTGACTTGTGGTTGAGTTCCCAGTTTCCTGTAACTTAAATTCAAAGCCACTGCTATTGTGTATAGACACCGGTTTGTCGGACCAATGTGGCAACGTCGCTCTCACTTTCCCTAAGTGGAATTGGTTTGTGTCCCATTTGTAATTGTTCATCCTTGCGTTTAAAAGTTTAACAGTCTGTTGATGTAGAATTTTAGTCTATTGTACTTCAGTCCATCCGTGGGCCTATGTCATCTCCCCAGTTAACGGGCTAGAGCTTAGGGCTGGTTTCCACAGTCCTGGTCAGCCACGGGTCTGGCGCCGCTCTCCTAGCGACCGACAGACCGAAAGATCGACGTGCGGTCGTTACAAAAGGCCGATCCACCTTATGTCGGTCTGCAGGGGTCGGTACTCGGCCTCTCGCTGTACTCTCTGTACAGTGCCGACGTCCCGAAAGTGGCAGGAGTTGAACTGGTGCTGCACGCGGATGATACGGCCCTTTTCACTCGCAGCATGAACGCTGCCTCCAACGCGAGTGCGACGCCTTCAGCTCATGGGCAACAAAATGGCGGCTCAAATTGAACTCCACTAAGAGCCAGGCAGTTGTCTTCACCCGAGAACCTATCCCATGGAGTTGGACGACGAAGTACCTAGGGGTCACCCTAGACCGCAGGCTCACCTGTATCCGCTGATAAACCCGCAGCCGTCATTGACACCGCAACACGGCGTCACGCTATACCTAATATTGGTCCGCCCACTGTTAGAGTAGGCGGCCGTGGTCTGGGGGAAAGCCGCAGATGCCCACATTGTGACTCTGCAGAGGATACAGAACCGCGCCCTGAAGACTGCCATGCATCTTCCGAGGCGCTACTCGATGCGCCAACTCCACGAGGACACCGGGATCCTGCCTCTCCGAAATAGGATTCGCGCTATCGCCAAGGAGTTCTACGAGAAATTGGGACACTCCCGCAACCGGCTCATCCGAGGACTGGGCCAACAACCTCACCACAAGCCAACCACGAGTTGGCTTGACTTGCTGAGGGATTAAGTTTTACTAATCCCCATCAGAGTGTGTTATCTCTTTTACAGGCTCCACCAGCAAGAACAAATCAACAAGAATGGTAAGATCTATTCTCTCCCCCCTAGGAACCGCAAGAATGACAATTTTTTGTCTAAACTCCACCATCTCGAGCCAAGGACAGCCTCGTCCTTTCAGCTTCAGCATGTCGGTCTGCTGACGGTTAGAGGCCGGCACCGAAAAACAATACTATCTTCGTTGTATGCATCTTACTTTCTGAACCATAGCTGGCTTCATTCTTATGGCTGTTAACATTTGAGTTCGAAGCTTACTTCGCATTGATCTGTTGGTAATTAATTGAACGCCATGGTGTGTTTTGGTCATAAATATCCTCTAGCCTGAGATGTTCTCGGTTAAGGATTAATTGAGTCTGGTGGTGGATGTTACTTAATTACAAGTGTTAAATGGAATGCTAGTAACAGAGTTTGGTAAATCTGGAAATTGGGCAATTCGACCAGCCGGTCAAATTGAGACCCACGAGGAGACCCCTTTCAGATCCTCGTTATCGCTCTTATCGCTGACTCATACGCGTACGCGACACTTCCCTTGTGGTGGTCATACATGGTCACTTGGACCTTAACGATTGATGCATTTCTCACTCCAGCAACGGGCCACTGACACTTCCGAACGCATCACAAATCTGGAAATAGGGCCGTTCGACCAGCCGGCGAAATGGAGACCCACAAGCGAGACCCTTTCAGATTCTGATAATTGCTCTTAACGCTGACTCACCTGAGTATGTGGCACCTACATCTTTCACTTCTGTCGCTGTTGAAGCACCCGATACAACCTGCCATGTCTGCTACAACACTAAACATAAACAACACTAATGCACTCTGGTGTCTGCTAAAAATGGCTCAAATGGCTCTGAGCACTATGGGACTTAACATCTAAGGTCACCAGTCCCCTAGAACTTAGAACTTAAACCTAACTAACATAAGGACATCACACACATCCATGCCCGAGGCAGGATTGGAACCTGCGACCGTAGCGGTCGCGCGGTTACAGACTGTAGCGCCTAGAACCGCTCGACCACCCGGCTGGTATCTGCTCTACGCTTCACAAAGAATTACAGCTCTATTCATGTATATGATATGTAAGTAAATACGTTCGCATCCTGCCTTTTTGTCTGGTAGTATACAAACTGAAGTGGGGGCAACAAAACACAAACAATATTGCATACTGCTCTAAAATCCGCTTTAACCGCAACAGGAAGCCAGAGCCGAAATATCGCTCGGTGGACTGTAATCTCTCTTTTCCGTATTAGTTCCCTTAATGAATGGCTCCCTGCTTCAAACGCAAATTTTTCAACTATTGTCGTATTATGTCACAGGTCAGCTTGATTTTAATGTGAAACATTCTGCAAATTATTCAGTCTGTGCCTCGGGTAATACATACAGACGATTAATCCTGTACGTATTCTTTCATTTGTATGCGTATTATTCCACTCCACTCCGATCGGTGTAAGCTGGCGGAGTTTGCGACAGCGACATGTTTTGATATAGACTAAATTGGAATTTAATAATT
Organism: Schistocerca serialis cubense; assembly: GCF_023864345.2. Lineage (NCBI taxonomy): Eukaryota > Metazoa > Arthropoda > Insecta > Orthoptera > Acrididae > Schistocerca > Schistocerca serialis. The sequence goes on from NC_064639.1 coordinate 355,955,757, forward strand.
GTTTCGTCTACAGTTCATCAGATTATGGACGCTACCGCTGTGAGAGAAGAATTTAAATTGAACGTTTACCAATATTGTGTGCACAGTGGGCGAATAACCTTTATGCCAGAGTAATCTCAAATCATTTGGTTTAATGGCATTTGGAAGGCTCTAGTGGAATGGGTTCGGTGAGGCTACAGACAAAATTTATGGCTTACACCTTTAATACGGAAATGACAACTATAAACTAAAATCCATTGACTGCCACTATATAACGTCCTTTGGTTTTGTAAGTTCAGCTTATTTCACTATATCATTAAACAACACAGGAACTTGTAAAATGTCAAAATAAACTGGAAATATTTTTACAATAAACTACTGTGTAACTGAAATGTATTCTTTTAATCAAAGGGACCGTATTACACGAATAGTGAATCGGATGCGAAATGGGAATTGTGCGTTAGAGAGGAAAATACTCGAGATATGGTGTGAAGATGACTGCTGTTTATTACGGTTCTTCTACACTGTTATCTAGCAGCTGTCACTATAATTACTGAAACATTTAGAAAAATGCCGTACTGAAATCATTCTTATTTCAGACAAGTTGGTAGCTGGAACGAGACAACGTAAAAACAACAGCGGTAGCTACTTAAATAGCCATCGTCTACTAGCAGAGTAAATGAATTCATGTTCAGTATCAATACATGCATTCATTATGTTCAGAAACTCGATCCATAAATTTTTCCCTTATTTCACGTATAGAACACGTGATATACTCTTCTAAGGTTTCCAGAAGAAATTTTCAGTGACAATGTCGAACATTCACCTTCCCTGTTCCCGAATATTAGTCACTTGCCCCTTGTACCTCACTAAAGTCCATTGAGTGCCACTGTTTAACGCCGCATAGTTTTCGAAGTTCAACTTATATCATTATGTCGCTGCGAAATACAGGAATGTTTTAAACACTAAAATTTTTGTTGTTACGTAGTTTGTTATTTTATCGTGGATCCGTTTGCATGGCTAATGCTCATGATCCCCGTTTATGTGATTTTCCGTTCTCGTGATTACACTAATTGGTAGATTAATACAATACACTGTTGAAATATATAGCTGCTTAGCCGTAATGTTTTTTATTAACGTCCATGTTCTTCATGATCGTGAAGGATTAGTCTTGTTAAATCCTCTTATACACGTTTCCCTATGGTTTTGTAATTCTATCTTATTTTTATTCTTTTTAAGTATTTATTACCATTTTAGTGATATGTTTCAAGTTTTACGTGTAATCTGTTTCTCGTATCTTCTTTATGTGTAGCCTAACGTCGAGCGTGGAGACCTCATTTCAGCCAGCTGGACTCATCGTTTTGTATTAGTGTCTTGGTCCAACACTCTGCTCCGTACAGAATTGTAGGGCTTCCACAGCGCTACAAAATCTCATTGGATCAACACGATATTTGCCATCAAACGTTACTTTAATTGTACTGTCTAAACTAAAAGTGATTTAATTTTGAATTCATAGTCGCTGAATCCCCCCCCATGAACCATGGACCTTGCCGTTGGTGGGGAGGCTTGCGTGCCTCAGCGATACAGATAGCCGTACCGTAGGTGCAACCACAACGGAGGGGTATCTGTTGAGAGGCCAGACAAACGTGTGGTTCCTGAAGAGGGGCAGCAGCCTTTTCAGTAGTTGCAAGGGCAACAGTCTGGATGATTGACTGATCTGGCCTTGTAACAATAACCAAAACGGCCTTGCTGTGCTGGTACTGCGAACGGCTGAAAGCAAGGGGAAACTACAGCCGTAATTTTTCCCGAGGGCATGCAGCTTTACTGTATGATTACATGATGATGGCGTCCTCTTGGGTAAAATATTCCGGAGGTAAAATAGTCCCCCATTCGGATCTCCGGGCGGGGACTACTCAAGAGGATGTCGTTATCAGGAGAAAGAAAACTGGCGTTCTACGGATCGGAGCGTGGAATGTCAGATCCCTTAATCGGGCAGGTAGGTTAGAAAATTTAAAAAGGGAAATGGATAGGTTGAAGTTAGATATAGTGGGAATTAGTGAAGTTCGGTGGCAGGAGGAACAAGACTTCTGGTCAGGTGACTACAGGGTTATAAACACAAAATCAAATAGGGGTAATGCAGGAGTAGGTTTAATAATGAATAGGAAAATAGGAATGCGGGTAAGCTACTACAAACAGCATAGTGAACGCATTATTGTGGCCAAGATAGATACGAAGCCCACACCTACTACAGTAGTACAAGTTTATATGCCAACTAGCTCTGCAGATGACGAAGAAATTGAAGAAATGTATGATGAAATAAAAGAAATTATTCAGATTGTGAAGGGAGACGAAAATTTAATAGTCATGGGTGACTGGAATTCGAGTGTAGGAAAAGGGAGAGAAGGAAACATAGTAGGTGAATATGGATTGGGGGACAGAAATGAAAGAGGAAGCCGCCTGGTAGAATTTTGCACAGAGCACAACATAATCATAACTAACACTTGGTTTAAGAATCATGAAAGAAGGTTGTATACATGGAAGAACCCTGGAGATACTAAAAGGTATCAGATAGATTATATAATGGTAAGACAGAGATTTAGGAACCAGGTTTTAAATTGTAAGACATTTCCAGGGGCAGATGTGGACTCTGACCACAATCTATTGGTTATGACCTGTAGATTAAAACTGAAGAAACTGCAAAAAGGTGGGAATTTAAGGAGATGGGACCTGGATAAACTGAAAGAACCAGAGGTTGTACAAAGATTCAGGGAGAGCATAAGGGAGCAATTGACAGGAATAGGGGAAATAAATACAGTAGAAGAAGAATGGGTAGCTTTGAGGGATGAAGTAGTGAAGGCAGCAGAGGATCAAGTAGGTAAAAAGACGAGGGCTAGTAGAAATCCTTGGGTAACAGAAGAAATATTGAATTTAATTGATGAAAGGAGAAAATATAAAAATGCAGTAAGTGAAACAGGCAAAAAGGAATACAAACGTCTCAAAAACGAGATCGACAGGAAGCGCAAAATGGCTAAACAGGGATGGCTAGAGGACAAATGTAAGGATGTAGAGGCCTATCTCACTAGGGGTAAGATAGATACCGCCTACAGGAAAATTAAAGAGACCTTTGGAGATAAGAGAACGACTTGTATGAATATCAAGAGCTCAGATGGAAACCCAGTTCTAAGCAAAGAAGGGAAAGCAGAAAGGTGGAAGGAGTATATAGAGGGTCTATACAAGGGCGATGTACTTGAGGACAATATTATGGAAATGGAAGAGGATGTAGATGAAGATGAAATGGGAGATACGATACTGCGTGAAGAGTTTGACAGAGCACTGAAAGACCTGAGTCGAAACAAGGCCCCCGGAGTAGACAATATTCCATTGGAACTACTGACGGCCGTGGGAGAGCCAGTCCTGACAAAACTCTACCATCTGGTGAGCAAGATGTATGAAACAGGCGAAATACCCTCAGACTTCAAGAAGAATATAATAATTCCAATCCCAAAGAAAGCAGGTGTTGACAGATGTGAAAATTACCGAACAATCAGTTTAATAAGCCACAGCTGCAAAATACTAACACGAATTCTTTACAGACGAATGGAAAAACTAGTAGAAGCCAACCTCGGGGAAGATCAGTTTGGATTCCGTAGAAACACTGGAACACGTGAGGCAATACTGACCTTACGACTTATCTTAGAAGAAAGATTAAGGAAAGGCAAACCTACGTTTCTAGCATTTGTAGACTTAGAGAAAGCTTTTGACAATGTTGACTGGAATACTCTCTTTCAAATTCTGAAGGTGGCAGGGGTAAAATACAGGGAGCGAAAGGCTATTTACAATTTGTACAGAAACCAGATGGCAGTTATAAGAGTCGAGGGACATGAAAGGGAAGCAGTGGTTGGGAAGGGAGTAAGACAGGGTTGTAGCCTCTCCCCGATGTTGTTCAATCTGTATATTGAGCAAGCAGTAAAGGAAACAAAAGAAAAATTCGGGGTAGGTATTAAAATTCATGGAGAAGAAATAAAAACTTTGAGGTTCGCCGATGACATTGTAATTCTGTCAGAGACAGCAAAGGACTTGGAAGAGCAGTTGAATGGAATGGACAGTGTCTTGAAAGGAGGGTATAAGATGAACATCAACAAAAGCAAAACAAGGATAATGGAATGTAGTCTAATTAAGTCGGGTGATGCTGAGGGAATTAGATTAGGAAATGAGGCACTTAAAGTAGTAAAGGAGTTTTGCTATTTGGGGAGCAAAATAACTGATGATGGTCGAAGTAGAGAGGATATAAAATGTAGGCTGGCAATGGCAAGGAAAGCGTTTCTGAAGAAGAGAAATTTGTTAACATCCAGTATTGATTTAAGTGTCAGGAAGTCATTTCTGAAAGTATTTGTATGGAGTGTAGCCATGTATGGAAGTGAAACATGGACGATAAATAGTTTGGACAAGAAGAGAATAGAAGCTTTCGAAATGTGGTGCTACAGAAGAATGCTGAAGATTAGATGGGTAGATCACATAACTAATGAGGAAGTATTGAATAGGATTGGGGAGAAGAGAAGTTTGTGGCACAACTTGACCAGAAGAAGGGATCGGTTGGTAGGACATGTTCTGAGGCATCAAGGGATCATCAATTTAGTATTGGAGGGCAGCGTGGAGGGTAAAAATCGTAGAGGGAGACCAAGACATGAATACACTAAGCAGATTCAGAAGGATGTAGGTTGCAACAGGTACTGGGAGATGAAAAAGCTTGCACAGGATAGAGTAGCATGGAGAGCTGCATCAAACCAGTCTCAGGACTGAAGACCACAACAACAACAACAGTCGCTGAATTGTCCATAGTTAAACTATTCGTTATTTTACATCATTGAGAGCCGGCCGGAGTGGCCGAGCGTTTCTAGACGATACTGCCTGGAATCGCGCGACCGCTACGGTCGCGGGTTCGAATCCTGCCTCTGGCATGGATGTGTGTGATGTCCTTAGGTTAGTTAGGTTTAAGTAGTTCTAAGTTCTAGGGGACTGATGACCTCAGAAGTTAAGTCCCTAGTGCTCAGAGCCATTTGAACCATTTGAACATCATTGACATCTATCACAAGTATGCGTCGTATTAAGGATTTTCCTTTTGTCAAACGTTTCTCTATACAAGCTTGTAGCTTAATTTCACGTACATAGAAGGTGCGTCTGAAAAATTCAATGAATTGTCACAGAAAAATAGAGAAAACGAGACCTGAAAACAAATCACCTTTAACGGCCTTCAAAATAATCATAATTAGAAACAATACACTTCTGACATCGGTTGAAAGGCTGTTACGAACAAATATAATTGCATACGCTTCCGCGGCGTCAACTGACATAAAATATTTCTCAGTATGGAACCGCATCATAATTCAGAAACCTATTCTGGAGAAACCAACCTTTCGGTTATAGCTATAGCGGCCTTCCTGTGGGTCTACTAGAATGTTTTAGCTGTGCAGTCATTTATACTCGCATTTTGTAATTATTGCTCCCTGAGCATGAAATTACGTCACGATTCTAAATGATCGGTTTTAAAATCGGTATCCTGAGATGTAAGGAGTGTGAGCTTTGTTGAAATAGGTTCCTGCAGAGGAGGGAGCAGGGAACTGCTGTAACTTATTTCTTTTAGCAGTGTGAGCCATAATTGGTCGTCATCGGCGAATGAATTTTAAGTGTATATAGGACAACGGAGGGAGATTTGTTGGATACAAAGTTTATCGGAGACCTGCACATACGGACAGGTACCTGCGCGCCCAGTTCAATCACTATACAGCGCAAAACAACTCGTCCATTCTTTGGCTGTCAGCTCGCGATGTTTGAGTGAAGCTCAAAACAAAACACATGAGCTAAAAGGCTGCGTGAGATTCTTGGCTAGTGGCTACAACCGTAAATCGATCCACGCAGACAAGGCAAAAGAGGCAAGAAATTGCAAAACTGCAGTCAGTAGCGCGCTTGCCTACATGAGGATAGGTCAATAACCAGAGCAAACACTGGGCTGGTATCCAGCCTGTATTTTACAGCAGCCGGAAATTCCAGGATGTGTTAGGCTCAACCAAGGACAAGGCATGTGCCTTACGCTCTGCAGGTGTGTGCAAGGTGGAATGTCAGTGTGGAGAAGTACACTTCGGCGAAACCGGCGGGCAGATAACTACGCGCATGCCGGATCACGAGCACTACATTCGACTGGGGCAGCACAGCAGTTCTGCAGCACCAGTAAGACTACGCCAAGACGATAATATTTAACCACACCTGTGTGCTTACCAAGCAGCCAGATTTGGTAGGTCCACAGCTCGTGGTCTAGTGGTCGAGTGGCTAGGGCTGCTGTCTCTGGATCAGGGGGGCCCGGGTTCGACTCGCGGCCGGGTTGGGCGCTCTGCCTGGGAGCTGGGTGTTTGTGTTGTCCTCATCATTTCATCATCACTCGAGAACGTGACGAGATTGGGCTGTGTAAGGATTGGGACTTTGTACAGGCGCTGATGACCACGCAAGTGAACGCCCCACAAACAAGACATCATCATCAGATTTGGTAAAACTTAAGATCAGAGAAACCACTGAAATACTGAAACACACTAACAAAATGAAGAGAGGGTATGGACACAGGCTTGTCCCACCCTGGCAGCCAATCGAACCTGTCACATGGACAACACGAGGTGAGAGAGCTACTGCTGTGCGGTCTGCGTCCAGCAGAAGGAAAACAAGAGCACACGACTCATTCGTCGATGACTATCAATTATCGCTCACACCGCAAGAAACAATAGATATCCGCAGGTCTCCATTCCCTAGATCAGAGAAACATTTTACAAAGCGTGGAAAAATGCTCCTATCGGGCCACAAAGAATAGGAATATACTCCTGCTTATTTAAAAGACTGACTGAAAACTGGAGTACCAGCTGTCTCATTCTACATTCCTCACCGCCTCTAGAAATGTTCCCAAAAAGTTTGGCACGTGAACTTATTAGCGCTCTTTTTGACATGCAACTCACCTCAAACTCCACAAGCTCCCCTAACAGTATCTCACTTATACGCGCTTGTCGATCGCTGTATATCACTCATAACCATCCACTCCAAGTTTCCCTTTCTCACTCATTGTCGTTATCACTCTATCCCCCTCTGTTGTTATCTCCTGTGACACAGTCACTTTCCTCTTCGTTCTGTCGTACTACTATAGTCATCTCTCATTGTCACGGTCTCCCACTTGCTCTTTCTTACTGCTTGTATCCTATTCCTTCTTTCCTACTACTGCTGTCTCTTCACACTGCCACTACCTCTCTCTTTCTCGTCATCATTTTTATATACTCTGTCTCTCATTATCAATATCTCTCACCCCCTTCTAGTTTGTCCTTCACTTTATTCTTCCCCCTTCCACGACCACCCCTCCCCGCTCCAAACCCCCACGGGCACTGTCACCTTCACCCTTTTTCTAACACTATTCTTCCACTATCAACTATCTTCCACATTCACTACATCCGTATCCTTCGTTCTTTATGTAACGTAAACACTGTCTACTACGACTGATGACCATAGCTGTTAAGTCCCATAGTGCTCAGAGCCAACTGTCTACTATCTTCCAGTACTTATTACTATCCCATATCTTTGCTATTGCCACGCTCTTCTTCTCTTTTACATAAAAAAGCTCTAATATGTTCGTATGGCAAACTTTTTGGTAGTATTTTTAAAGGTGCTGAGGAGGGTAGAATGAGACAGATGATGCCCACCTTTCAGTCAGAGTCTTAAGAATTAACAGGAACATTTTCGTATTTTTTGTGATCTAGGGGTAGCGTCCATGATTACTAATCAGAGTGGTCACGTGTTTAGACCCTCCCACGACTTAAATTTTGAATAAAAATCATCGACAATGGTGTCCGAAGACTTCCGACGTATGAAGTCACCCTCATACATCCAAAGGCCTTGTCAAAGAGAACAGAGGAGCAGACAGAGGTTCGCGCTAGTTTCTTGGCCTTCGTGTGGGAAACTGTCCCTAAAAGGTGGAATAATCAGTAATGATGAGGATGCAGATGTCCGTGGAGACAACTACATTAAAGATACAAAATGTGTATCCACAGGGCATGTGACCTCTTATTGAAAAAGTGTCATGATGATATCTCTATTGACAAAAGATTCCTTACTAGTCCGCCATTCGGGTTTCCTGGAGGGGACTGCCAAGGGGGGGGGGAGGGGATGACCATGATTAAATAATCCATTCTGTGAAAACTGCACATCAATACCAATTTTTGTTTCCACAGTATTTCTGGTGCAAGTTTTAGGTAATTCACCCTTTGTATGAGGTTGTCGTCTGGAGTAGTAGATACGAATATAAATTCTCTCGCAAGCACTTCTACTTTCTGCATAATTGATTGACTATTCACGCACCATATCGCAGGTGTTTGTGTATAGGTGTTAACAATTATAGGTGAAAAATCCAATAATCCGCAGTAGCTGTACTTATTGAAGCCGATTAGAGACTTGTACAACCAGTTCGTAACTTTTGATAAAGTTTTAAAAATTAATTCTTGGCTGATAAGGAAATGAAGTTACCAGAGATATTTCCAAAATACTGAGTGAAAAGATTTAAGTAAGGAAGAAATTATTATGCATCTGGTTAGGAAACCATGTCTGGATAACATACGCCCCACAAAGAAAGAGCCTGCTCCTATAGAATAAATAAAATTTCTAATTTCATATCAGAAGTTGGTTACTTGCAATGCTATGTAATATGGTTATAGGGAGCTGCTATAGAGTGCCGCAGAGATACAGTGGGTGTGGCTAGATAACGTTCTCAGCCGTCTTTAGTTGTAAAAACCATTATCAGTGATGAATGTTCAGTCTATAAAAGCGAAGGAATAGAATTAGGAAACATCAATTGACTCTTGTCTAAAAGCAGTGAAGCAGTAACTAAAATAAAATAAGAAATGGGGACAGTCCCACGTAACGTGGAAGAACTGGCAAAAGCGGGACCGGCTTGTGCTAAAATCACGATGAATTGTCATTATGTGACCGATTAAACTATTTTCCAATGGACCTATGTCAAACAACCGACAATGCCCCTCACAATATATTTTGGGTATTAGTAAACCGTTTCAACTACATTAAGTCTTCAGTCTTTAGATCACTACCTGGTGCATGGCACTGAGAGCCACTTTTCCTGATGAACATTTAACGAAAACATTAGACCTAAAAATATCCGAACGTTGCCCGTCAGAACAAAACACCACTGAAAATGGGTTTGTCAATTCAATAAAACAGCCGGATTCCAGGGGAATATGTTTACTTCGCGGGTTTGGTCCAGAACCATCACCATACTGGATTGGAATCCGTCTTTTTTATTAAATGACATACTGCTTTTTAGAGGTTTCTTGTTCTGACGGACAACGAATGTTGGGTACAAAGTTTCTAGTATTTTAACGCTCATCGGGGACTGAAGAAATTTTTCTCAACGGCCTCGCGCTTACTACGCTGAAGCGCCAAAGAAACTAGTATTCAAATGCAGAGAAATGCAAACAGGCAGAATGCGGAGCTGCGGTCGGCAACGCCTACAATCGCACCAAAAAGCATTGGCACACGTGCGTATTTATCGTTGCTGCTTACAAACGTCGCACCTTTTCGGTACACAGTACATGTACGGGCTACCTCACGTACCAGACATTACAATTTTGCCCACAGTGCCTACCATTAACAAAGAAATGCAGTGTTAAGGGCAAACATGTATCTGCTCTGCACACAAAAAGTATTGGCACAGAGCATGGCCTCTCGGTATGTTGCTGGGTTTTGAGGTACCGGAACCCCATCTGCTGACGCAATAGGCACTGCGTGTTGTCGATGGCCTAGTCGCTAGAATGTTGCTGTATTGCGCGATAGTAGTCAGCATGGGGCCGAAGAAGACGGAACATTCAGTGGCGTTGCGTGAGAGAGTGGTATTGCTACATTCACAAGGGAGAAGCTATCGACAAATCGGAGCAGAAGTATCTCTTAGCTACACCACGGTACGAGCCATCATTCATAAATATAAAGAGACTGGGACAACAGTGAATAAGTGTCGTCCTGCACGTCCAAAAGTGCTTACAACCCGAGAGTGTAGCCGTATCATCGCACTTGCTCGGAAGGAACCTGCTACAAGTGCAGCAACTATTACTGAGGTTGTTCAGACAACGTCCGACGAGACGGTTAGTGTTCAGACTATACGAAATGTGTTGAATGAGGCTGATATCCATGGACGTTCTCCCAGGAAAAAGCCATACATATCGGAATTAAGTGGCAGAAACGCCTGCAGTTTGCCAAGGACTACATCAGCAAGCCGATGGAGTTTTGGAACATTGTGATATCTAGCGACGAATCGAAGTGTTCGGATTTGATGCAAGAAAGAAAGTTTGGCGCAAGCCGAATACGCACCTCGACATCAAACCATGCATCCCACAGTCAAACACGGTTGGGGCGTTATCATGGTTTGGGGCTGTATGACGGCGTCCGGCGTTGGAAATCTAGCTGTAATTCACGGTACAATGGATCATATGAGATACATCGACGTGTTGCGAGGTAGTTTACACGTTAGTGCGCAGACATTGGGCCGTGCTGGGGTGTTTCATTTCCAGCAAGACAACAACCCAAAACATACCGCCATGAAAACCCGGGAGTGGTTACTGTAAATGACCCCAGAAGGGTTCTAACACCACCTCAGAGCCCTGATTTTAGCCCCACTGAGAACCTGGGGGCTCATCTTGATAGACAAGTCAGATAAAGTCGTCCGTCCGATATAAACGACTTGAAGAAAGTGCTCCTGGAGGAAAGGTCGAAAATTACCCCTGATGTCACCAGTACTTTAATACAAAGCTTTCCTAGGCGTTTACGTACTGTTCTAGAGCTAAAGGGATGCACACTAGCTATTAGAAGGTGAACATCAATGAAGAAAACGAACACACTGTCCAATTCATACGCGTGTGCCAATACTTTTTTGGATGCAGAAGAGTGATGTTTATTTTCATAACACTTATGTTACTTTACGGACAGGTGATTTGGACATATTTGTAACCTATGTAATGTAAGGTGGCACGTGTCTGGGTTCTATTCTGAAATATATGTTTCGTTTAACCTACAACCACTAAAATGTAACTGTGCCAATAGTTTTTGGAGCGATTGTATAGAAGACAAGCGTCTCTCGCAGTTGTTAGACTGATTACTGCCGCTACAATGGCAGGTTATCAAGATATAAGTGAGTTGCAACCTGGTGTTATAGTCGACGTACGAGCAAACGGACACAGTATTTCCGAGGTAGCGATGAAGCGGGGATTTTCCCATACGACTACTTCACGAGTGTATGGTGGATATCACGAATCCTGTAAAACATCAGATCTCAGAAATCGCTGAGGCCGGAAAAGGATCCTGCAAGAACGGGACCAACGACGACTAAAGAGAGTCGTTCAACGTGACGGAAGTGCAACCTTTCCGCAAATTGCTCCATATTTCAATGCTGGGCCATCAACAACTGTCAGCGTGCGAACCATTCAACAAAACATCATGGGTATGAGCTTTCAGAGCCGAAGACCCACTGGTGTAACGTTGATGACTGCCCGATACAAAGCTTTACATGTCGTCTGGGCCCGTCAACACTGACGTGGGACTGTTGACGACTGAAAACATGTTGCCTCGTCCGACGAGTCTCGTTTCAAATTGTATCGAGCGGATGGATGTGTACGTATACGAACTCATGAATCCAAATCAAATGTCTCTAAGCACTACGGGACTTAACATCTAAGGTAATCAGTCCCCTAGAACTTAGAACTACTTAAACCTAAATAACCTAATGAGATCACACACAGCCATGCCCGAGGCAGGATTCGAACCTGCGATCGTAGCAGCCGCGTGGTTACGGACTTAAGTCATTAATCCATGGACTCTGCATGTCAGCAGGGGACTGTTCAAGCTGGTGGAGGTTCTCTAATGGTGTGGAGCGTGTGCAGTTGGAGTGATACGGAACCCCTGATACTTCTAGATACGATTTTGACAGGTGACACGTACGTAAGAATCCTGTCCATCACCTGCATCCGCTCTTGTCCATTGTGCATTGCGACGGACTTGGGCAATTGCAGCAGGACAATGCGACATCCCACTCGTCGAAAATTGTTACAGAGTGGCTCCAGGACACTCTTCTGGGTTTAAACACTCCCTCTGGCCACCAAGCTCCCCAGACATGAACATTATTGAGCACTTTTAGGATGCCTTGCAACGTACTTTTCAGAAGAGATCTCCACCCCGTCCCACTCTCACGGATTTATGGACGTCCTGCAGGATCCATGACGTCAGTTCCCTCCAGCACTACTTCAGACATTAGTCGAATCGATGCCACGTCGTGCTGCGGCACTTCTGCGCCCTTGCAGGGGCCCCACACGATGTTAGGCAGGTGTACCAGTTTCTTGGGCTCTTCAGTGTATGTTCACCTGAAGGTGCGCCTTTTAGTGATACGAAACCGGTAGTAATCTAAAAATAAAGAACTAAACACCAAAGGTGAATACTCACAGCTGTGTTTGCCGTACCTACAAGTTTGTCTGCGTTGTAAATTAACTTCTGGTTTGAAGGCAAAGTTACACACCCGTCTGGTAGATGTACAGCAGCTCCCGCATAGAAAAGCGTTCGCACTCTGAGCAGCTGTGCGGGAACTTACTGGAACAGCGTCAACACTTGCCGCTGGGCTCCCGCGCGGCCGCCCTCCGTTGCCGCAGCTCGCCGGCCTGGGTCGGAGCGGAACACGCTCTCGGCGGGCCACAACAAGCGTTATCGTCAGCGTGGCGGGGCCTATCTCCAATTAAGCGCGGGCAGGCGGGCAGGCGGCCAGACACCGCGAGACCCCAATTAGCCGCTGCTGAGCCAGCCTCTCGACACGCGCCCGACAACACCACACGACGGCCCCTCCTCCCACGTCCCACACCTCGCACCGACACCGTTCCACTATACGCCACCTGCTCCGGCAAAGACAATGCTCATCACCTGTCCTGCGTCTTCTGCCGTGCCAAGCTAGTAACCGCTGTAAATTAGACCTTGAGAAAGTAACCAGAAACTAGTCGCAATATATTATTAACCCTTTCGCTACCAATTTCTCTTCCAAAGACATTAGTGGATGGTTATTTTAATTATCGTCGCAGTCAGAAGTAACAATATTAAAAGAATACACTGAGGTGAAGAAAGTCATGGGATAGCGGTATGCACATATATATGTATGGCGATAGTATCGCGCACATACGGTATAATAGGGTAGTGCATTGACAGAGCTGTCATTTATATCCTGGTGATTCATGTGAAAAGTTTGCGACGTGATTATGGTCGCACGACGAGATTGAACAGGCTTTGAACGCGCTGTGGTAGTTGGAGCCAGACGCGTGAGACATTCCATTTCGGAAATCGTTAGGGTATTCAATGCTCCGAGATCCACAGTGTCAAGAGTACGCCGATAACACCAAGTTTCAGACTTTATCTCTCACCACGGACAACACAGAAGCCGACGGCCTTCCCTTAACGATCGAGAGCAACGCAATTTGCTTAGACTTTTTAGTGCTAACAGACAAGTAACACTATGTTAAACAGCCGCAGAAGTCAATGGGGAACGTACGACAAAGTATCCTTAGCATAATGCGGTGAAATTTGGCGTTAATGGGCTGTGGCAACACACGACCCACACGATTGTCAATTCTAACTGTACGACATCGCCTACAGCGCCTCTCCTGCGATCGTGACCATACAAAACCTTAGACGACGGGAAAACTCTGGATTGTCAGAGCCGGCCTGGGTGGCCGAGCGGTTATAGGCGCTACAGTCTGGAACCGCGCGACCGCAGCGGTCGCAGGTTCCAATCCTGCCTCGGGCATGGATGTGTGTGATGTCCTTAGGTTAGTTAGGTTTAAGTAGTTCTAAGTTCTAGGGGACTGATGACCTCAGAAGTTAAGTCCCGTAGTGCTCAGAGCCATTTGAACCATTTTCTTTTTTTTTTGGTTTATCAGATGAGTCACCATTGCAATTGGTGAGACCTGATGGTAAGGTCAGATTGCGGCGCAGACATCATGCCATGGAGCCAAGTCGTCAACAGGGTACTCTACAAGCTGGTGGTGGGTCCGCAGTGATCGGGCTGTGTTCACATGGAGTGAACTGGGTCCTCTGGTCCAACTGAATGGATCATTGACTGGAAATGTTTATGTTCAACCATTTACAAACCACTTTCAGCCATTCACGGACCTCATTTGTGTGGATGACATTGCACCTCGTCACCGCCACACTATTGGTGCCGACAGGTTTGAATAACATTGTGTACAGTTCGAGCGAATGATTTGGCCGTCCACATAGCCCGACATGAAACCCATCGAACATTTATGGGACTTGATGGGGCGATCAGTTTGTACACAAAATCCTCCACCGGCAACACTTCCAGAATTACGGACGGCTATAGAGGCAGCGCTGCTCAAGATTTCTGCAGGAGACTTCCAGAGACTAGTTGAGTCCATGCCACGTCGAGATGGTGCACGGATAAAAGATGTCTAACTTGCCAACCGACAACTTTTACAGAACTGCGTGAGTAGGCGTGGTATAACGTATCCTAGGACAGTTTGTCCGCTACACTGGATGGCAGAGGCAGCACCTTCATTGCTGCCCATCGAAGCTACACCACATACTAATATGGGTGTTTCAGAATGAGCTCGTACCTGGTGCTTCAGGACCGCTTGTGTAATCATTTCATGTAGTCCAGACCCCCTGTTGCAGCAATAAATCTGGATTGAATTGGATACCTATGAAAGGTGTGTTAATTTTTTTCCCATTGGTTTATTTATGGTTAGTTGGGTTAGTCCTGGCAACTGATACACAGGGCTCGGTTCATTGTGGGAGGTGGACATGAGAAGGTGAGGCAGATCGCGTAATAATGATGACATTATGAACTGGAATGATTTGCTAACTTAAGGAGGATAACAAAAAAAATGGTTCAAATGGCTCTGAGCACTATGGGACTCAACTGCCGTGGTCATTAGTCCCCTAGAACTTAGAACTAGTTAAACCTAACTAACCTAAGGACATCACAAACATCCATGCCCGAGGCAGGATTCGAACCTGCGACCGTAGCGGTCTTGCGGTTCCAGACTGCAGCGCCTTTAACCGCACGGCCACTTCGGCCGGCGATAACAAAAACTTGGAAAACCATCATCTGGAATATTACAATTACGAAAACCGGAACAAAAGGCTCTATACTAATTTTACAGGTTTAAGTAAATAAAGAAAATGTACGTTTAGTAAGTAATAGGGCAACGACAGGTAATCATTTCTTTGTTAACCCTTTGACCACCTACGGTATGTGTATATTGTGGGACCTCGCTTAACGTGCACCTCCCATAGCGCGCTATTCGCTTAGCGAGCAAAACAAATTCTAAAAAGATGACTCGCTTAACGAGTGATGTTTCGCATAACGATTTAGTGTGGCGTCACCAGCCGTTCGCCCGCGGCTGGCGAAACGTTCAACAACATAAACACCTTTCACTGTCGGCAGCGGCATGTGAACAATGTCTATAGTACGTACTGCAGTCTGGGTTTCTGCTACTATCTTAGTTCACCTTGTGATCGCACTTTTTCTAACATGTGTTCATATAGAGTTTTTTTGCGTACGAAAATTTCAATAACGATCGTAGAAACCTCCCGGAAATAAAGCCGCAAGAAGACGACCGTAAGTGGTAGAAAATGATAGAAATGAAACGTAAAACGACTGAAAAATGCGAACGTGGTGTGAGCGTTGCTGATTCAGCACGCACAGATAATCGGTGTACATCAACTATTTGCACAATCCTCAAGAACAAGGGCAAGATTAAGCAGACAGATGCTCCAAAGAGAGTGACGAGATTATCTAAACAGCGGTTTCGTATTCTGAACTGTGTAGAAAGGTTGCTCCTTATATGGATATATGAAAAACAACTGCAAGGCAACAATATTAAAGAAAACATCATTTGTGGTAACAACAATGGTTTTCGTCGACCTCGTTAAGAAGGTGCGAGGATAATCTGCGGCAGAAGAAGTGCTTAAGGGAAGCAGTAGCTGGTTCTTGAAGTTTAAGAAAAGAACCGGCATCCACAGCGTTGTGAGGCACGGTGAAGCAGCCAACTCCGACGCAAAGGCAGCAGTGATGTTCAACAGCAACCTCAAGATGCTCGTAGATTCTAAGGGTTATCTGCCGCATCACGTTTCTGATTGTGACGAGGCGGGTCTATCCTGCAACAAGATACTGGAGCGTACCTTTATGACGGCACAGGAGAACGTTTTGCCACGTCACAAGTTAATGAAAGACCGTCTCACACTGCTATTCTGTACCAATGCAAGTGACGATCTGAAAACTAAACCGTTCAGAAACTCCATGGGCCTTCAAGAAGTGTCAAATCTAGAAGAGGAGTTTAAATGTGAATGTGATGTGAAGGTCCAAAAATTAGGTTTTGGTGACACCTGAGGTTTTTTGTGATAGGATCAATGAAGTGTTTGGTCCTTTAGTGAAAAGATGTTTGTTTAAGATGAATATGCCACTCCATGTCTTGCTTGTTATGGACAACGCTCCTGCCCGTTTTCCAGGCTACATGGCCACCTCATTGCAGAATTTCAGTTCATCGAGATCAGATTTTTGTCTTCCAACACCACTTCGTTACTCCAGCCTATGGATCAGCAGCCGGCCAGTGTGGCGGAGCGGTTCTAGGCGCTTCAGTCTGGAACCGCGCGACCGCTACGGTCGCAGGTTCGAATCCTGCCTCGGGCATGGATGTATGTGATGTCATTAGGTTTAAGTAGTTCTAAGTTCTACGGGACTAATGACCACAGATGTTAAGTCCCATACTGCTCAGAGCCATATGGATCAGCAGATTATATCTAACTTCACGAAGCATTAGACTAAAGTACTCTTCGAGAAATACTATTAGTTGACTGATGCTACCAATCTCACTCTCAGAGAGTTTTGGAAATATCACTTCAACATCGGTGCCTGCGTCAAGATAATCGGAAAGGTGTGGAAAGGGTTTATCAAGAGAACTCTCACTTCTGATTTGAAGAAGCTTTGGCCAGAGTGCGTTGTCGAATGTTACTCTGAGGCGTTTTCTTCACTACCTACTGAGTCTATAGTCAACGAGATTGTGTCTTTGGCCAAGTGTATGGGACTAGAAATGGATAACAATGATATCGATGAGCTTGTGGAAGTTCACAGCCAAGAAATGGCCACTGAAGAGTTTATGGAACTGCAGTGTGTTTCACAGCAGGAAAGTATCGAGAGGAGTTCTTCAGAGGAGGAGAAGGAGCCATTTGCGTCCCACACGTGCTTGACTGAGACAAGTCCGGAGATGGTGTTGGCCAGGCAAGTTGCTGCATGTCTTGTAGAGCACGTCGAGTTTCACGGGCAGTGTGTGCACGAACATTATCGCGCCGGTACAAATCACTACCTTGCGTGGACATTCTTGACGCAATGAGCCCTGATTAGCGTCATCTCCAGACACACGGAAGGGGAATAGGAGCTGTAGCTTATCGCACCGCAGACAGCAATGCCTAGAATGGGGCCAGTATGTCTTGGACGAAAGCACGCTACAAGGGAGCCCTCATCAGGTCTCCGTCGTACACGCAAACGTGCATCATTCGTGCGCAGCCAGTATCTGCTTCCGTCAGTGTAGAGTACTGTGCGTCAATCCAACGTGCATGTGACTCTCTGACGCCACCAGTCGAGTTCTTCACATCGAGGCTGTGGCGTGAGTCGAAGACAGGCTACAGGCGTGTGTGCCCGTAGTCCCACTGCTAATAACTGGTTCGCAGCAGATGTGGTCACACGAGCCCTCCTATCTGTGCTGTGGTAGTTGTACGATCTGTCTTTGCTGCCTTTACAATACGACGATCCTGGCTGGCATCTGTGCTGCATGGACGTCTAGAACCTCATCCGCGGGTGTCAGAATGTTTTGAACACTGATACGAGCATCGTTTCACAACTGACGCAGCACGTCCTGTTTGCGTGGCAGTTCTCCGAAAGGACCATCCCGCCACTCGGAAGGCCACAATTTGACCCCATTCAAACTAGCTCATTTGGCTGTGGGAAGCATGAGTACGTCTCCATGGCATTGCTACTTGGTTCACACATTTGCACCACACTCAGCATTTCCTAATAACGCGTAGACACAGATGTTGCTCTGGTAACTATGCCACTACGCTATCCGTTGATGGACCATTATCAATACGTCTGCTATTCCCCAAATGGCATATAACGTCATCAGATCGCCATCTTTGCAAGTACACTATTTTTTCCGGCAGTTAATTATGGCTTGAACTTATGTGACTATGACCGTTGCCGTACCATGGGGTCCTTATTCAAAACGGAATTGATTGCATACGTGTGACACGCCATATTAAAATACTTGTCTCTAATATGACAATTACTCCACACGCAAAGTACTAGACGGCAGTAAAGCGCTGCGGACTCATTCAAAATACGCAAGACTAATTAAGAATTTCATTATACATCACTAAAATAATGTGCAAAGTAATTATCGAAATGAAAATTGTATAAATTAATGGTGACCACACAACGAACCTTTATAGCTAGGACATTTGAATCAACTGCGTGTTCGACAGAGACCTCGAGTATTGGTACGATTAAAAAAATTTCAAATTTTTCTTCAATTGTATCTGAAATGGAAAGGCACAGGATACTACAAATTTTGACGTTTCCAGTGACACAAAGAGTTTTACCGCGATGTCATTAAAAAATTCTGTCATTCAGTGGAGAGATACATGAAGAAAATTACTAAAATAATAAATCAAGCAAATATTTCAGGTGACAGTCTAAGTGGAATGAGTAATTATCGTCACAATTAAGATTAACTGGAGATGGGCAGGAGATGTAGAAAGGCGAATGGATGCTCTAAGAGTGAAATAAGTTGTTTAGTAGATTAAAGAAGGGAGGAAAATTCTGGGAATACGATTTTCCGGTAGCTGAGTAGGCTGCTTTGAAAATAGTGTAATGAATGCGTACAGCTGAGTACTGCAATGCACGGAGAAGGATGTTGTAGGCATTTTCCATTAGTGATTGTTTAATTACTACTATTGCTACTCAGTGCACGTTTTTCTGTATTAAGCAACTGTTGGGAATCGTCTAATTGAGACAGTGAATATCTGGAAGTCAAGAAGCGAACAGAATTCTTTATTGGGTGCATGTTCGATGTTTAAATATACAGTCTTCTGTTTCTGCTCTTAAAACATAAGAATTTAATTCGTAGAGGACACTAGATCCAAACCACTTATACGCCCCGATAGCCACGCACGTTAGCACTCCGCTTTCTGATTCAGGGAGGCTCTGCGGCCCCATATCGAATCCACCCGCCGGATTAACGACCAGAGCCACTGTATTAGCCAGCCTAGATTTCGTTTTTAGGCGATTTCCCACAGTAGAGTAGTTGAATAATGGGCTGGATCCTACGTTCCACCTGAGTTACACGAATCGCAAGCGGAAAACATTTCCGCACTTTCACCGGTGTAACACCAGAAGCAAACAGCTGGGTACAAAAAATTCCTCCCTCGAAGAATGTGGTGGTAAGAAGAAGGGGATCAGCCCACCTATCACAAACATTGCAAATTCGAAAATAAATATCCGATCCCTTGAAGATGTTCTATAATGGCTGAGAAAAGAAAGACTGGATTCCAACAAATTGCAAAGCTGTTTAGACAAGATATGTGTACGGTGCGAAAAGTGGCAGTCAACTCTAAACAAGAAAAACGGTAACATCATCCACATGAGTACCAAAAGAACTGTTGGTTTCGGTTACGCGATAAATTACACAAATTTAAAGATTATCGATTCTATTAAATGCCTAGGGGTTACAGTTACGAACTGCTGAAACTGGAACCCTCATATAGAAAATGTTGTGGGAAGGCGAACGAAAGACTGCAAATTTTGGCAGAATATTTAAAGGATGCAACAAATCTACCAAAGAGACTGCCTACACTATGTTTGTCCTTTGTCATCTGGTGTATTGCTGCGCGGTGTGGGATCCTTACTAAATACGATTGACGGAGGAAATCCAAAATGTTCAAAGAAGGGCAGCATTATCGTGAAATAGTGGATGGTGGGTCGCGGAATTGATAAGCAAGTTTGGATGACGATAAGTAAAACAATGGCGCTTTTCATATCCGAGTTCTCTTCATGGTATTTCGATCTCCAACTTTCTGCTCCGAAAGTGAAAATAGTTTTTGACTTTCACCTATACAGGGAGAGATGACCATCGTATTAAACAAGAACAATCAAACGAAAAGCTTAAGGTGTTCATTTTCCCTACTCGCTATTCCATAGTGGAACGTTCGAGAAATAATCTGAAAGTCGTTCTGTGAATCCTCTGCCAAGTACTTTCGAGTGAATAGCAGAGTAGTCATGTAAATGTAGATGTAATGTTGATGTTGAAAGTGTTATGATAGAAAGCTGATAAACAAAGGGGTTACTTAAATTTAGATGAGGAAGCATCTCGGAAAGATAGTTATAGGAACTACTGTATCATTCGCCTGAAATTGACGAAATATCTGAAGCAGGATAGCTGAATGAGGCTTTCAGTGCTTCAGTGCATTACAGTCTGCGCCGCCTCTTTCATTAATGTAATCCCTAAGCAGCAGTAGGAAAATCGCTTCGGTAATCTTAGACTAACGGGCCATACACCTTTATTCTAAATGCATATACGATTCACGTCAAGCGGTTCAAGGCGCTTCAGTCTGGAACTGCGCGACCGCTACGGTCGCAGGTTCGAATCCTGCCTCGGACATGGATGTGTGTGATCTCCTTAGGTTAGTTAGGTTTAAGTAGTTCTAAGTTCTAGGGGACTGGTGACCTGAGATGTTAAGTCCCATAGTGCTCAGAGCCATTTGAACCATTTGATTCACATCAAATCTTTTAAGATGTTGCTGCTATTGCTATTGTCGTGGTCGTACGACTGATCTGGAGCTGCTGTCAAACCTGATCTAATCTGTTCAAGCCTCTTCATCTCCGCTTAACTACGGCAAACTACCTATGTCCTTTTGGAACTGTCTACTGTACTCAGGTGCATCTAGTAGATCGAAACAGGAATTACAGAAATAAAAGAAAGGTCAGGAGTGGCATTAAAATTCAAGGTAAAATGATAGCAATGATAGGATTCGTTAATGACATTGCTATTCTGAGTGAAAGTGAAGAAGAATTACACGATCCGCTAAATAGAATGAGCTGTCTAACGCGTGCAGAATATGGACTGAGAGTAAATTGATGAAAGACGAAAGTAATGAGACGTAGCAGAAATGAGAATATCGAGAAACTAAACATCAGGATTGGTGATAACAAATTAGGTGAAGTTAAGGAATTACGAAAGCAATGACGGAAGGAGCAAGGAGGACATCAAAAGCAGACTAACACCGGCAAAAACGGCATTCCTGGCCAAGAGAAGTCTACGACTATCATACATAGGCCTCAATTTGTGGAGGACACTTCTGAGAATTTACGTTAGGACCACAGTTTTGTATGGTAGTGAGAAATGGACTGAGGGAAAACCGGAACAGAAGAGAATCGAAGCATTTGAGATGAGGTGCTACAGACGAATGTTGAAAATTAGGTCGAGTGTTTTAATTCCAAAGGGACCAACTGCTGAGGTTATCGGTCGAATGTCAGGTGGACAGATAAAGTAAGGAATAAGGAGGCTCTGCACAGAGTCAGAGAGGAAACGAATATGTGGAAAAGACTAATAAGCAGTCAGGATGATAGGACATCTGTTAAGACATCAGGGAATGATTTCCGTGGAACTAGAGGGAGCTGTAGAGGGCAAAATCTGTAGAGGAAAGAGATTGGAATACATCCAGCAAATAATTAAGAATGTAGGTGCTACTCTAAGATGAAGAGGTTGTCACCGGAGAAGAATTCGTGGCGGGCTGTACTGTGTTCTCGTTAGAACTGTTATCGTTTACGTTTCACGCCCTACATGACTACACTGCATACAGTTCATTTAATGTTAACAAATTTTTCTTTTCAATAAACGCTTACCTTGATACTGCCACCCTGAATTTTATTTCGTCTGTACTTCTCAGTTATTCGTACTTTTCTGTTCAGATAGCAAAATTTGACTCCTTGTCGTGTCTCACGCCCTAATCAAATTATATGTCACCTGATTTAATTCGACAACATTCCACTATCGTTGCTTTACCTTTGTTGATCTTCATCTTCCAACCTTTTTCAAGCCACTATCAGTTTGTTCAATTACTCTTACATGGCCACTATCAGCCCTGACAGAACTGCAATAATACGAAATTTCTTCTACATTTTATTTCTTGTTGCTTACTATACACACTGAAAAACCTTGGTGATAAACTAAAAATCTCGAATGAATTTTTCACTGTGCTGTGGAGAGTGCGCTGATATGAAACTTTCTCGTAGATTAAAACTGTGTGCCGTACCAGGACTCGAACCTGGGACGTTTGCCTTTCGTGTGAAAATCCTCTATCGTGTTTGGTAGGTGGTTAGGTATTGGTGGAAGTAGAGCTGTGAGGAGCGATCATGAATAAATTTCCATTACTTTACGTCTATGGTCACAAATTTTTATGCCATGCCGGTTTCGGTCTGTAATGATCATTTTCAGACCTATTTTACAAAACATAGGCAACTCAGTCGGTAAAGCTCTGACTAGTGAAGGGCAAAGATCTCAAATTCTAGTCCAGGTCCGGCAGACAGTTTTAATCTGCCACCAAGTTTCGACTAGAAATCTGCTCTTAGATGAGATGCAAGTTTTCTGGGACGCTGTCAATATGAGAAGAGGCAGGAGGGAGTGAACAAATGATAAGGATTTTTCGCCTCATAGTCGACGATAACATTATAAACAGGTCAAAACTCATATAAAGGACACGGGAGAAATATGGCTGTGTTCTTTTCCGAAATGAACCCTTATGCATTTGCCTTAAAGGACTTACAGAAAGAGTGGAAAAGCTAAATATGGATGGTCCGATTTTAACTGCCGTCCTCCCAAACGCTAATCAGGTGTGCTGCGCTACTTAGCTCGGGAGCGAGTAACGTTTGACTCGAAAGGCGATAAGCGTGTCGATCAGATGGTTGTTCCGAAGGAATCGGAGACATCTTATCTGTCGTTAAGGCGGTAAGCTGTAGCAGTTTGCGTGGGCTGTTGTTGCCAACGGAGGGAAGAGGGCGTATCCGTTTCGCTACTCTGGGAGACTGGCCAAAAACAAAGCGGCCACAGCTGGTGCGCCGGAAGGGGAAGACAAACTTGCCCACCCGGGAGCAGATGTAAGCCGACACTCGCCGCCTGGCCCGCTGCCTGCTCCGTACTGTGTGACACTGGAGAGGCGGCGAGCGGTGGGCGCTCGTGGCCAAAGCGGTCACCATTCTCGCCATCGAGCACAGCGTGAACACCCTAAGGAATGGTGTATTTCTAACCGAGTGACACCCTCATACGAGCTATCTAAAATGTATCGTGGTACTGCGCGTATTCTGGCTCTTCGATCGAATCTGAGAGACGCAGACTATTCACTGAAGCGCCAAAGAAAGTGGTACAGGCATGCATATAAACAGGCAGAATATGGCGCTGCGGTTCGCAACCCCTATGTAAGACAACAAGGTCAGTTAAAGCTGCTACAATCGTGGGTTATCAAGGTTCAAATGAGTCTGAAAGTGGTGTTATAGTCGACGCATGAGCGATGGTACACAGCATCTCCGAGGTAGCGATGAGGTGGGGATTTTCATGTACGACCATTTCACGGGTGTACCGTGAATATAAGGAATCCGGTAAAACATCAAATTTGCGACATCGCTGAGGCCGGAAAGCGATCCAGCAAGAACGGGATCAAGAACGACTGAAGAGAATCGTTCAACGTGACGCAAGTGCAGCTCTTTCGCAAATTGCTCCAGATTTCAATGCTGGGCCATCAAGTATCAGCACGCAAGCCATTCAACGAAATATCACCCATACGGGGTTTCGGAGCCGAAGGCCCATTCATGTACGCTTGATAAATGTACGACACAAAGCTTTACGTCTCGCTTGGACCCGTCAACACCGACATCGGACTGTTGACTGGAAACATGTCCCTGGTCGCACGGGTCTCGTTTCAAATTGTATCGAGAGGATGGAGTGGACGGGTATGGAGAGAATGGAATGTTTAAGCTAGTGGAGACTCTGTCACGGTGTGGGTTCGTTCAAATGGCTCTGAGCACTATGCGACTTAACTTCTGAGGTCATCAGTCGCCTTGAACTTAGAACTAATTAAACCTAATTAACCTAAGGACATCACACACATCCATACCCGAGGCAGGATTCGAACCTGCGACCGTAGCGATCGCTCGGCTGCAGACTGTAGCGCCTAGAACCGCACGGCCACTCCGGCCGGCCATGGTGTGGGGCGTGTGCAGTTTGAGTGATATGGGACCCCTTATAAGTCTACATACGACTCTGGTAGGTGAAACGTCAGTAAGAATCTGCATCCATTCACGTCCATTGTTCATTCTGACGGGTTGAGCAATTCCAGCAGGACAGTGAGACATCCCACACGTCCAGAATTACTACAGAGTGGCTCCAGGAACACTCTTCTGGGTTTAAGCACTTCCGCTGGCCACGAAACTCCCCAGACATGAATATTTTTGAGCATACCTGGGATGCCTTGCAACGTGCTGTTGAGAAGAGATCTCAAACCCCTCGTAATCTCACGGATTTATCGATAGCCATGCAGGACTCATGGTGTCAGTTACCTCCAGCACTACTTCAGACATTAGTCGAGTCCATGCCAAGTCGTCTTGCATCGCTTCTGCGTCTCGCGAGGGCCCTGCACGAGATATTAGGCAGGTGTACGAGTTTCTTTTTCTCTAGAATGTAAAACCTTGCTACAATCTTTTGCTACAGAGAGTGTGTCAATATTAAAAACGAAAACTGACAGAGATGAAGTTTCTAAGTTGAATGGCCATTTACATTTTTATAAACTGTTCATTAGTTGAGAATGACTCTTTTAACTATTATTTACTGTTGTATTGATTCGGGATCTGGCGATTTGTAGGCAGTATTACCATATAACTTACTTCCGAGGTATATGTATCACTCTAATAACTTCCATAACCAAGTACCTACGTGACACGTGTCATGTCAGTCAGCTACTCCCTCTTCCGTGTAACATACTCAATACACGTACACGGCCGAGAAAGAACTTTGTACACTCTCTCTCTTCAGTGTAAATAACTCAATACATACACATGGCCATGCAATGAATTAGTGCAGCTGAAAAGACGAAATCGATTTTGATCTGATGATGGCATATACCATCTGGGGAATAGCAGATGTTCTGATAATGGTTTTAACGTCGTCGACCAACAGATAGCGAAGTGGCTTAGCTACCAGAGCGCCGTTTGTGTCTACCATTTAACAGGGAGTGCTCACAGCGAGAAGGCTCAGTGAGGTGCAAACGTGTGAATCAGGCAGGTGACCATGCCACAGAGCCGACTCGTGCTTCCTACAGACGATTGAGCGAGTTTGAAAGGGGTAAAATGTGGCCTACCGAGAGACGGGATTGTCTTGCTGGAGGATTCCTACACAGGTTGCTCGTGTTGCGTCGGTTGTGCAACGGTGCTGACGTCAGTGGTCACGTGAACATTCACACAGCAGTAGACGGTGTTCTGGACTTTCACACAGCACAGACGCCCGCCAGGATCGTCGTATTCTGAAGGCAGCAGTGGCAGACCGTGCAGCTACCACATATTAATAGACCCCTTCAGCTGTATTTAGTTCTGTATTTTTAGATGACTACGAATTTCATGATACTAACATCCACATCTTCAGGTGAACATATAATATTAGAGTCAAAAAGCTCGGAACTTTTTAAGCAATATTCGTTGTCCATCAGATCAAAACATTGCTAAAATGTGGTGTATCACTAAATAAAAAGAATTCCAATCCAGTATCCTGGATGCGGCCACCCCTCTTCGCGACTGCGTGTGCACTGGAGAAGCGGTCCCATCCACCACATTGGATTGGAATCCTTTCGTCCGGCTGCTTTATTCAGTGACATACTGCCTTTTAGCGGTAGTTTGATCTGACAGACAACGAATGTACAAAAGTTCCGAACTTTCTAGCTCTAAGGCTCTAGTTATACGTTCACCAGATGATGTGGCCTTTTGTGCCATGAAATCGGTAGTGAGGTAAAAACAAGTCACTAAATACAGGTAAAGTGGTTTATTAATGCCCAAGATGATTACTCATAGCTGTGGTTGCCTTACCTACAACGTATTCTACAAATAAAAGGGTATATGAGCCGCCGGCCGCTTTGCCCGAGCGGTTCTAGGCGCTTCAGTCCGGAACCGTGCTGCTGCTACGGTGGCAGGTTCGAATCCTGCCTCGGCCATGGATGTGTTTGATGTCCTTAGGTTCGTTAGGTTTAAGTGTAGGGGACTCATGGCCTCAGATGTTGTCCCATAGTGCTTAGAGCCATTTTTTTTTTTTTTTGAGCTTCTGAGCCATGGCGTTTCAACACGACCTTTTGCGTGGTTCCACAAGCACGCACACCTCTAGCCCGTCTTCCATTCACATCACAGCATCCACGTACACGGCTTGACTGCTGCCGTCAAAGGATCACTTGGAAGATGCACCGTGGTCTTCAGCAATGACAGCAGATTCTGCTTGCACTTGAATGATAGACGTTTGCACGTACGACGTACACTGCTGAGCCCTTTCTCGTAGAGTGAATTCGTCGATGTCACGCTGGCCCCATCCTACGTCTTACGGTCTGAGGTGCGGTAAGCTACAATGCTCGTTCGTCCTGGTGTTTCTGAAAGGGACGCTAACCAGAGCTCGCTACGTGCAGGGTGTCGCGAGACCCGTTCTCTTGCCTTTCTTACAACAGGAAGGTGATGCGTTGTTCCAACAGTATAATGGTCACTCACACTGGGCCCGTGAAACTCAACGTGGTTTGCAAGACGTGCGGAAACTTCCCTGACCAGCGCCAACTCTGGACTTGTCTCCAGCCGAGCACGTGTGAGATCTGATGGTAACTCCTCTGACTTGTCAACCAACAACTCTTTCAGAACTACGTGAGTAGGTAGAGCAGGTGGGACATGACGTAGCCCATGAGGGTATACGCCATCTGTGCCATGGAGTAGATGCTAAATTCAGCACCTACATTTCCTCCCTTGGAGCCTACATCACGTATTGACAAGGGTTTTTCAGCATGGGTCGATATCTGATACCGCAGAACCGCTTGTGCTACTGATTTGTAAATGAAATCATTTCATGTACTCCGTATGCACTGTTGCAACAACATATTTTCAGTGAACTTCAAACCTCTAAAAGGGTGTACTAAATTTACTTTTGCAGCAGCGAATTGTTGACTGCTCTCGAAATGTACGCTCCCTGAACTTAAATAGTAAACCTCACCGCGATGCAGAATTCTCCCCTTGCAGCGTCTGCCACTGGACTTCCTTGATCTTCTCCGTTATGATTTATTGTTTATTAAATGAACCTGTAACGAAACGCGCTTCTCTTCTTTGGATCCCGTCTGCTTCCTCTACCAATCCTATCTGATACGGATTCCAAACTGACGAGCAGAATTCATCTAATGACCGGACATGGGTTTGTGTGCTACCTCCTCTGTTGACGGACTGCATTTTCTGAAGATTCTTCCAATGATACTCGGTCTGGCATCTACCTTCCCTGTTAATAGTTTTATGTTGTCGTACCGTTTTAAATTGCCCTTAAGGTAGATCACCTAGGAAGGTACTACGGTACATTTCAATTCAGTTACTCTGGTCTTAGCTATCGAAAATACAAGAGCATTGTAAGCAATTACTTTGAATAAATTTTCGCTCATGATATGTCGTTTTAAGCGAACAATGTCAGGACGGTACTGTATATCCTTTTAGTCATCTAAATAAAGTCACACAACTACTTTGAAATTCATCTAAATAAAACCGATCCCCAGATGAAATTAATACCTGTCCTACGATATTACGTAGCGTATACAATATTTTGTTTTTGTCATCACTATCTATATGCCTGGATTCGAACTTTCTTTTTGCGCACTGCTTGAGCGCTGTCAATTACATTTGCCATGTTGTTGTTGTGGTCTTCAGTCCTGAGACTGGTTTGATGCAGCTCTCCATGCTAATCTATCCTGTGCAAGCTCCTTCATCTCCCAGTACCTACTACAACCTACATCCTTCTGAATCTGTTTAGTGTATTCATCTCTTGGTCTCCCTCTACGATTTTTACCCTCCACGTTGCCCTCCAATACTAAATTGATGACCCCTTGTTGCCTCAAAACATGTCCTACCAACCGATCCATTCTTCTAGTCAAGTTATATCACAAACTCCTCTTCTCCCCAATTCTATTCAATACCTCCTTATTAGTTATGTGATCTACCCATCTAATCTTCAGCATGCTTCTGTAGCACCACATTTCTAAAGCTTCTATTCTCTTCTTGTCCGAACTATTTATCGTCCATATTTCACTTCCATACATGGCTACACTCCATACAAATACTCTCAGAAACGACTTACTGATGCTTAAATCTATACTCGATGTAATTGTAATGACAAAATTACAACGTCATCGGCGAACCTTATTATCGAAATTAATGGTAAAGTTCTATGGAGACAGGTGTGAACTTCACCATTCGAATTCTAAACAGCGCATCAAAAGATACGCAGAATAACAGCGGTATTATCTTTATGGGTAGCTTTACGACACAGTGTGAAGTGGAACAAACAGGAGTTCAATTTCCAGATACGCAGAACTGTGAGCGTAGGTCTATTGTGAACATATTGTGAAACAGTTCCTTATCTGAAAAGCAAGAATAGCTTGACAATATCGCTTATTCGTAGGAAGCCATCGAGCGCCTTGGAACATGAGGAAAGCCTGCAAGAAGAAACTGAGGGAATTCAGTGAGATACTGCTTTTAGTGCTATTCTGTAAACATTATGGGTCAGATCCGGAGCATCACTTAAACCGATGTTTCTCATCCATCGCTCAGCAGCGCTATTTCTTTGTACAGCAATTACTTCTTTAAATCACTTACTTTGGTCGGTTGTTCTTGGTCACAGAGTCGGAGATACAAAAACATCTTACACTACCCACTTATTGGAAGTATGTCTCATACAGAAAAGACAGTTAATTTCTAATATCTCTTGGTGTGTAAACATAACATTTTACGTATAAGAGGTAAGTATATTGTTCTTCAGTTTGTAGTTGCGTCTGTTGCGTGAATCTCACACATAACTGCAATACTGTATACCAGAACCACTCTTTGAGAGTGTCTTTGACGGTAATAGTTTGCATCCTAAGTAAAAACGAATTGATGAAATGCACAGTAAACCCCTCGCGAAATGAAATGCATCTTTCTCGAACCACCCAACAGTAAGGTCGATCAATGAGAGTGCTGCCTCCTAAAGGTCATACGTCAGCCATCGTAACAGCAGGTTCTCCGATAGAATACAGATTAAATTTATACAGAAGCTATCGGTTTTCCCGTACAATCAGAGGCAGTGGAGTGTGTGATTTGCCGTACATTTCTTACAGCCGTATCAGAAGTTCCATTAACCCACCACATGAGGCAGCCAACTTTACACACACACACACCCACACACACACACACACACACACACACACACACACACACACACACGTTGTTTCCATAGAGGAAAATGAGGGGATAGTATATGATCAATGCCGCATTTCATTATATCATTCATGATACAGCGTTCAACGCAGTTATTAAATGATGAAAAGAGATATTTATTTCTTGTATTTGTTCAAGGTCCACTCACATGTTCCAGGTCCACTTTAATGTGGACCATCAAAATACTCTCGCAAATGAGCTGTCAGCCTTGTGACGAGACGGAAAAAACGCAAAATGATGTTCGGCTTTTAATTCTTACGAAATATCGGATTTTTCATGTTGCTCGCGTCTCTTAATTTGCCTGCAGAAGGGCGAGATATGCTGCAATCCGTAAGAGATCAATATCTCTCTTGCTGTGCTTAGCTGCATCTATCGAACTGGGTGCTGCGAGGCAAGAGAAAGCATATTCCGATTCTTAATGTTGTACAAAATCCTGTCGCTGATTTTGTGACTGATGTCTCCCTCGTTTTCCCCAAAACAGTTAATATTCAGAGTGTCTTCTTGATGAACGCCCGTTTCGATTAATTCGTTTCAGTCCCATTTCGAAATAGCACCTCGTCTCAAAAGACCTATAGTACCCTTTTTGGGCAACACTTTACTCGGAAGTCTGTATGGACGTGATTTCCCATCAAATAACCTGCTGTCAGCCGAACTCCGCAGAATCTACGATGTTTGGTTAATGTTTGCTAATAAGCTTATTCACCACACGCGCTCTAGACTTAATTCGTTAAAAAATGTACTGTCTTTCGAGTGGCTTACTACGTCTACCTGAAATTCAGTTCTGCAGATTGGCTCTTTACATATTTACACAACACATTTTGTCAGTGAAAAGCTATTCCCTACGTAAACTGTGTTGAAAACCAAACTCAAAATCTCCGTATGAGAAAGCACATGGATCTCCACGATAACTCCATGACCAAACTAAATAAATCACAGAAATAGTTCGATTCTTTGACTTAAACTGCTTGTGGTAATCATCCAAGCCTCAAGATTAAATCGAAAAGCCTATGGAATCGGAAGAAAGGAACACGATGAAATTTTCAGTATTCCAGAACATACCATTTAGACGCTATAGTGGCTTAATTAATAATGCAGTGGATGAAGTGATGTTGGCAAGCACTGGATTGGAGAAAATGTGAAGCAAAGAAAATTTTTAGAATATGAACAACAGAGAACTTACGTACTGTAATCTAACGAGCTATACCTACATTTTGGGAAATAATTTCAATTTGTAAATTTCATGGTGGAAGCGTGGTACACAACAGGGACGAAATGGAAAATATCCACAAAATCCAAAAGCTTATGCTATGTTCCACATCCACATCTGACAGCACGTGTCAGGAATTGTGCTCCTGGCCAGCTCGGTTAACTCACATTCGTTTTCCGGGATGCACAATCGGGCGTGATTTAGATCGTTTGAAAATCTAGTCTTACAGATATTATTGTAACGTAACGTAAAATATTTTTCAAAAGACCTGACAGAAATTGTAATGCCACATTACCACGTGAACTATGCCAGACTAAATAAAAAGACCTTGAACCTTTCTCTATCAGTGACATCTCAATACAGAGAGTATTGTACAAGACAATACAAAAATAGAAATTCTTATTGGTAGTCTCTGTTTTATGAAATTATCAAGAATTTTCTCATGAAATACGAAGAAGGTCAGGATGTATTTTGTCAGAAGCCAAGGAGAATTTTGAGAAAAGAATTAACGAAACACGTGAGAAAAGTTAAGATCATTCAGTTGGTCATATCTATGTTCAAAAGATCTCATTATTGCTGAATTAAGCTTGCAATCGTGATTGCAAGGTATCGAATAGCAGTCGGTACACAAATGTAAGGAAGACAAGAAGTGGCATATCCTTTTAGCAGTAACACTGCCTCGAAGGGAAACTAGCAACGTGGGGGTCGTAAATTTAATTTCGATTTCCGGCTCAGAGCAGACCCATGGGCCGCGATATGTTTTACTGCGGTTTTACTGCCGTCATAAAAGCAATTTGGCAAAGTGATGGCCCCAGGGTCTCGCGTCTGTCTGGAGTCTTTCCTGGTTACGTCTCTGTCGTCTCGTCTCTCTCTCTCTCTCTCTCTCTCTCTCTCTCTCTCTCTCTCTCTCTCTCTCTTCTCAACCCTGAACTGCCGACGACTGTTAGTCACAATTTCAAGCTGATTTTCTTCTCATCTAATTAGTTTCCCCGATACACAGAGTGATAATAAAGAAGCTGATATTATGGTCAAACCAGGGTAGTGGACCTAGAATCGAGGAAATTCGTTGCAGAGTTATGTCATTAGAAAAACAGCCAATCAGCACCGACCGCAAGGACGTTTCTTCGGTAAGCGACCGTGTTTAGGTGAGTCTAAGAGTGGAGTTTTACCGACTCAGCTGCTGATGTGATACGCTTAATGATGTCATCTTACTAGCGTTGTTGGGTGCAGGCATTCCGAGCACTTGCTTTAAAGAAAAAAAAGTGATTTATTCAGTACTTTTACTTCATACTTACTGATATACTGTACTTGTTAGAACAAAACATCATTCATGCTTTTTGCACATTAGCGAAAAGCAAAAAAAAAAAAAAAAAATATGGTCTTATGATTTCGGCATTGAAAACATTCGACTTTACAGTAATACGACGGTCAACAGCTACTCAACAAATATCACACACAATTCACGTCTAACATAACACGCACGTGCATTCACATGCAGCTTCGCGCGCTTACTCGTATGTCACATATATTGCACACATTTCCTACTCCCCTCTCTCTGTCCATCCGACCTGTCCCTCGCTCTCCCTACCCATCACCTCCTCTGCCTGTCATTTTCCTGCCCTCCTCTCTCTGTGTCCATCCCTACCCTTCTCTCTGTCCATCTCTTCCTTCACCCTCTCTCTTCCATTTCCCCTCTCCATATCCCAGGAGTAATGGTCAGAATTCAGGGATGTGACAGGAACGGTCATTGGAACCAAAAATGTCTAGTAAACATGGGATCTAAAACGTGCCCTTTGAGACCTATGAACACATTTTCATCTTCAATGCTGTGAAACAAATTTCTTCCAAGGGAAGCTCTTTGCTTTCCATATTTTGAGAGGTAGTAGTTTGGATCAGAACAAAGAAATGGTATCCAAAAAACATGGGCTGTAAAGCGCATATCTGAAGAACTATGAACATTTATTAATCTTCGCTACTGTGAAACACATCTCTTCTATTGAACAAGTGCTCCTGGTTCTTGAGGTATGCATTATACAGCCCATGTTTAATAAACATTTTTCCTTCGAATGATCGTTCCGGTCGTATCCATGAATAATGACTAGTCGTAGTGGGACGCCTAGTATAGATGACGTTAGAGGTCGTCGAATAGAATAAGATTTTCCAGATAACCATAGGTTGGAGCTCATCCCATAAAATGATAGTTTACGAGAACAATGCGCAAAATTTTAGCTGTTTCGTCCTCTCCAACTGTTGGGGAGGATCACAACCGAGACTCTACTATCATCTAAACGTCAGAAATGTTTAAATGGGAACGGGACATCTCTGACTTGCCCTGCTTTTAGGTGCTAACGCACAACTACTAGAATACTGCAATGTTGCTATAGCTCATGCGTACAGGTTTCACCTCTCCAGTTCCTCGAGGAAGTTTTGAAATAAAATGGTTGATTCCTCCAGGCATGCAGAAGGGAGGAAATGTGGATCAAGATGGTATCGTTGCATAAAAGGTTCACCACAAAAGTAAAAGAGTGAGTATTAGTCACATATTAATGACACGCTCGGAAGTACCAAGCGACTGGCTGGTACAAACAATGATGGTGACAGCCAATCCGGAGTCCTTGCCTTCCCCCACACTACTTCGGCTTTTAATGTAATTTTATTGTAACTGCAGTTTTGAAAAAGTAATTAATCTTCGCAGATGACCTGGTGGAAAACAGCGATTCTTTTCCCATATGTTGTGAACTCTGAAATTAGTTTTTATAGTATCTGGGACATAACAGTTTAAATCCAGTATTGTATCTCGTTGACTTTGTTGACGAACTTCAGTAGTTATTAGGTGCACAAGACTGACGAGATCATTTTTAGCCCGGTGGCGCCCCGAGACGAAATCCGATGTGTCGCATTTCACCTAATCCTTTCAAAAAGGACTATTGTGTCTGAATCATCCTGACAGATTAAAACTGTGTGCCGAACCGAGACTCGAACTCGGGACCTTTGCCTTCCGCGGACAAGTGCGCTACCATCTGAGCTATCCAAGTATGACTTACGACCCGTTCTCACAGCTTGAGTTCTGACAATACCTCGTCTCTTACCTTCAAACTTCACAGAAGCTCTTCTGCGAGCCTTGCAGAACTGCAGTGCGAGTCTCGGTCAGACACACGGTTTAAATCTGCCAGGAAATTTCTTATCAGCGCACACTTCGCTGCAAAGTGAAGATCTCATTCTGGGTTATTTTATCTCTTTTAACACTCCACTACCTCGACATCCCGCTTGAAGTCATTTTTCGGAACAACCCCAGCAGCTGACACTAAAGTAGCTGACTTATTCACTTACTCTGTTCCAGAACAGGGTTCAGTAAAGAGCGACCAGCGACGGTCAGGAGGATCGCTCCAACGTCCTCTCCCAGAAAACTGTACGCTGCTAGCGAAAAAACAATCACTCTAAAGCCAAGTTCAAATAAATATTTCTTTATTTAAAGCAAGCAGTTACAAAAAATTTTAAGATCTGAAGATGACAGAAAAGTCTGTCGAAATCGGTTGTTTTAAATAAGGAAATATTTATGGATCTTGTCTTTAGAATGTTTTTAGTAAAGATAACAGATCACTCCTGTCTGCTCAAGATGAGAAAATTCAAACAAAAGTATATGCTGCTAGTTCTGTAAAGTTCCCTATAGAGCTGCCATCCTCACATTCGGACATTTCATCGGACACGATTCAGGGTACAAAGTGTTCTACCTCACCAGAGAACCGCTGGGTAATGTAATGCAGCTCGTGCAGCGAGCTGATGGCCTTCCAGGCACGCAGCCTCGCAGTTTTGGTATGGAAGCAAAAGTCGATCGCGAAACTGACAGGCCCTATACCGGCCCCTCGGGCCCTTTCATTATGCATGAGCGTTCCGGGAAGCCGCCGACAGCGCACTAGAAACGAGGGGAGCGCTAGGTGTCGCCTGGACAGCATTATGCGCGAACGCGAGCAGGTCACGCACGCGGCTGCGCTCTGACAGGCGCTGACGTCTAAATAATATAGATTCCACAAAGCGAAAAGGCTTACCAGCATGCACTGTACGT
Source organism: Schistocerca serialis cubense (assembly GCF_023864345.2). Classification (NCBI taxonomy): domain Eukaryota; kingdom Metazoa; phylum Arthropoda; class Insecta; order Orthoptera; family Acrididae; genus Schistocerca; species Schistocerca serialis. Next base: position 355,990,653 of record NC_064639.1, read on the forward strand.
ACTGTGGGATTCTACTAAGGGCCCTCTCATTTCTTACGTGATCAAACCACCTAATTTTCAGGATCCTCTTGTAATACCATACCTCAAACTGTTTGTTCTCTTCTCTCCCAATTTTCTCAATGATTTACTTACATAAAGAGCTGAACAATCTCATACATTTCTTGCTCACATTGGCCTATGGGTTCTCTTTTTAGAACCGAATACCGTTTTCGCTGTCAAAAGTCAGCTTCTTGTTTTTCCTTTCTTTCACCCTGCATTCTTGCTCCACTTTCTCTAGATCACAACTGAGGACGCCGGCCGGTGTGGCCGTGCGGTTCTAGGCGCTTCAGTCTGGAACCGCGTGACCGCTACGGTCACAGGTTCGAATCCTGCCTCGAGCATGGATGTGTGTGATGTCCTTAGTTTAGTTTGGTTTAAGTAGTTCTAAGTTCTAAGGGACTGATGTCCTCAGAAGCTAAGTCCCATAGTGCTCAGAGCCATTTGAACCACAAATGAGCGCCATATAGCTACCTTGGAACGGAATAGCATTTTGATATGTAGGATTTAATATTTCAGGTTTTTGTCTGTTGTCTTCAGTTCCAACATCTCAGCGACTCACGGGAGCTATGCCTCTAGTAATGCGGCCATCATTTTCGACGTGCACAGAGTATCTTGTTAACCGTGAATGCCAGAAAGATCGAGGCCCTGCCTCTTCGCTCCGTTACGTGCCTCGGGCATGATGCAACCGCCTCCGCGACTTCTCTATCGAAGAAAAGCTGCCGCTGGGGCGCCAGAGATATTGATGACAGGAAACGAGGGCCTGGTGGTGTGGGGGAGGGGCGGCGGAACTGCAGTCGGTGGTGTGGGTGGGGGACGGGGGTGGGTGAGTGCAGCCGCTTGCTACTGCCCATCACGGCTCCCGCGGGAATACTGGCTCCCGCTAGATCTCAGTGGTGTAGTCGTTACGTCGGCGTGTTTGCCGCTGTTAGGCGAAAATGCGCTTCGGTGCACCAACCCCAGGCATCAGACACCTCGCAGAGATGCGTCTTATAATTGTTGTTTTTGATGTTTGCCATTAACGACAATGACTGTTATTGACTGGCAACTAACCATCTCTGCTCTTAATACAGTGGAATGTTTTGGCGACGGAGGAGCTGGGAGTGGTAAGGTCCCAGAACAGGAAAACATAAGACGTCACCCACGAAAGACTTTATTAAATAAAATTATACAAAATTATTTTTTTTCCTTTCAACAGGTGTATATTGACAATACCAAATGAATTTAAGAAAACAAACAAAAGATTCAATATTTACCAACTGACAAACTTTCAGTTGAGGATTAAGCTAGAAACATTACACATAATTCAGTTTATTTGAGAAAAGGACGGTATGGATTCTGATGTTCATGAAACAAATAGAAAATAGTTCAGTTAACCACGTCTATCAAAGAAAAAATGCATCAGTCCTCACTAAAAATTCAATCAACATGTCAACTGGCACCTGTAAACCCAGCAAATCAAAAGAATCAATATGCAGTTATAAAATAATGAGAAATATAAGATTCAGGGAAATATACTTCATCTCTTCAAGGGAACTGGTTCGTGAACACAAAGGAACTCTCGAAACATTAGTCAGTTTCCAAATACCGTAGCTCACAGAATAAGACCTGCACGTTCGAGTAATATTACCACCTTTTAACAGATCTTTTGGAAACATTTTGGTGTACGAACCACAGGCTTTCCTCGCACAGTCATCTATGAACTGTATTTTGTGTTGTAAGTGAAATAATGTATGTTAATTATTTATGCATAGCATAAGTATACATTTTTCTAAAAGAAAACATATTAAAAGCTTGTTTTCTTTCTGAAATTTCTTTACACTATTATCTTTAAAGTAGATTTTTTGTAATGTTGATGTCATGAATAAGACTTCAAAACACTTAATATGTACTACCAGAAGTTTCAGTAGTTTACTCATAGTTTTTCCTTAAAAACTCTTTTAATTTTCAAATTTAAGCCGTAAGAATAGAATGCTTCTTAGTTACGTTTCAGCTTCCTATCTTTAATAGTTTTTAACTAATGTGTACCAGAACATCAAAATCGTGAACATCTGGAATATTATAGTTAATAACATTTTTTTCTACCTATATTGCATAGCACTAATGCATCCCACCTCCATATTCATCTTGTTTCTGGTGTTGTTCTCCTTCCCTTTTCTTTTTAAGACGTCATCTTATTCTTGCTTCGTTTATGGCTTACAGCACTGGTTTCTCTGGTTCCATGAGTCACCTGCGGTCAATGGCGATAAAACATCTTTGCATATTTAGTCTACCATGCACTCCCACCAATTTCATAACCTTATACCTCGGCACTCCACCATCACTGAAACATAGCAAAGCGTTCAGCACTGCTATTTTCAAAGTGTTTAGTCCTATCACTTTTTGGTATCCTTTCATATATATTTACAGTTGTTAATACTCTCATTTGGGTTTTTCGTCCTACCACGCAATTAATTCTGTTATAATCGGGACTAAAAAATCTTTAACAACGAACAAGTGAGAACAAAGTTCTGTTTTTTAACAGAGCTATCTGCACGACGTGTGGACGTCGTCATGTGTGGCAATACTTTCAAATTCCTGTAATTTTGCGACTTTCTTCGGTACAATTTTCTCCAAGTAAACTGTATGTTGTTCAGAAAACTACAGACAATTTATATGATAGCAAAATTTCAAAAATGATATTTTGACACTTCATGTGCTAGTTGGATCCAAATGACTCAAGTTTGTCCTACAAAAGAATGTAGAATACAATTTTAACAATATCACACACAAGGCTTCAATTAAAACTGAAAGGAGTAAAATTAATCCTTAGTACAAATATAAACTAAACAAGGCGAGAACAATTGACGTACATAAAATACATGAATTACTGTGAAATGAACAGAGAAACCTGTAATGTGAGTTAGCCAAATTGGAACCGGTAAGCTCTCTGAATAAAATCGAGTTTAGCTCATACCGAAAACACATAATACGAAGAACCCTGCGGCACAGCGGACAGCTCCGAATAATTGTTTACAAAGTCAACACTCCAAGTGCTCACCAAACAAGTCATCGAGCGCGGTAGCGGTAGCACACTGGACTCGCATTCGGGAGGTCGACGGCTCAAACCCGCCTCCTGTCAGCCTTATTTAGGTTTTCTACGATTTCCCTAAATCGCTACAGGCGAATGCCAGGATGGTTCCTTCGAAAGGGAACGTCCGCTTTCCATTTCCATCCTTCCCTACTCATAGCTTGCACCCCATCTCTAATAACCTCATTGTCGACGGTATGTTTAAGCACTAACCTCCACGTCCTCCTCCTCCTCCCCCTCTTCCTGTTCCTCTTCTTCCTCTAAATAACTTCAACCAGCGCGGATGACAAAGGCTCAGTAATCCCACTTTGCCCGTGAACTCTGTAGCAACAAACAGGTAATAACGTTACAGGGGCATCATCCCCCAAATCCGAACGACGTGGTTCTTGTGCATGTAAGGTGAAGCCATAGACAGTCATACAGCCGCTAAAAATGATGTACACTCTTGGAAAATACTCATAACGTACATATCCCACAAAGCTGCGCACACTTGCCCCTGGATGGCCGTCCTGCACATATCACTGGCAAGAGAAAGTGAATTCACTCGCGTCGACGTTGAGTTTTCACGATAGAGACCGCAATGCCCCCTGGCGGAAGCGTAGGAGGCGGTTGCTTACCTGCACAAACAAGAACACTTTCGATTAATATCGAACCCGCGGCGTGTCGGATGGTTTGTTACGTCATTATAATAACTTCCCAGTACAAATGTCACCATTGTGTCTATAATGCTCTCCTCATTTCTGCTGCGTCTGCAGGTCGTACGGGATGAAACATTAGCATAGTTACACAATTCATAGTTGCAGTGCTACGAAATGAGTGAAGCAAGCAAGAACTCACTTTCTCCCAACAATTAAAATTATCAAATTTTTAATCTAAAGTCTCCTAAAGGGTTTAATGCATAGAGCTGGATGATCAGTCATCCTAAGTGTTTTAGGATCAACGCAAATTGAGCTCGCCGTTAAAATATTCAATAGTTTCTCGATCCGACATCCTTCTACGCGATTAGTAGAGCTTCGAGATTCAAAAATTTCAGAAGAAACACTGAGTTCGTGTATATAAAAGAGTTCGTAATATTACTGTACACTTTCATTTTGCGTGTCATGAAATCGTCAAGAGACGACTGTATGACCTTTTTCGCCTTTCTATGCCATATTCAATTATTGCAGCAAAGCATTACCCATGATATAAAAACGAGTTGTTCACCACCATTGCTGTTCATGACCGAGTAAACTCACAACAAACTTCAGACATGTAATACACAAAGAAGTGTCAGAAATCGGGTAACGAGTTTCGAAAGACGTTATAACGTAAAAACAAAATTTTTATAGGAATCTAATTTGAGAAGTGAAGTTAAAATAGAATCCAAACGAATTGCTTGCCAAAACCTACAACGGAATTGATGATATCTCAATTTTTGCCGAAGGAGATTATGAGCTGTAAGTGATACATCGGAGCCATGATTAAAGATGAATTTAGGAGTTCATTTCATGTGGAGAAACTATTTTCTTAAGTGTCACAATGGCAGACCTCCGTAAATCAAATATTGGTTCCGATGAGACGTTTCAAAAGTAGAATTGTTCTGAAAACCAATTTAAAACAAACGAGAAGTACATTCATTTAATATATGGCAAAGAACTGGCTCTATAAATGGAATTGTATCTCTAATTTATCTATTATTCTTAAATTTTTTTATTCACAGGTGACGAACAAGTGTTTTTATTCGTGTAAGTGAATAGTTTTCAAATATTGTTTGTTATTCGCGAATAAAGAATAGTAATTGGTGGTTATACTCGTTATTCGTCATTCGCATAAATTTCGCCCAAGTCTGGTGGTAAGCGAATGCATCGCAGCGTAAATTCGCTGCCTGTGTGCAACAGACTGCGGGCATGTGAAATCCCTGTGGCTCACGTGGATGTGCCAGCCGCGTGTACATGCGCTCACGGGGCTGTCATTATCATCGGTAATCTTCGGTAACTTCCGACAATGTTCGCGAAGTGTATCAGCAGTCTCACTCGCACGCCGCAGTCGCGTGCCGGCCATGCGGTCTTACGAGCTCTAACCTGGGACATCGAAAAAGACGGTGAGAATCACCTAACGTGCTGAGGGCATATATCTGACTTTGTAGGAGTAGGTGATGACTTTACATTCGCGTCCCTAGATGTCTCACTACGTTATCGCAGACCGGCGTATGTAAATTTCAACCGGTTTGGTTGTTATGATTATCTTTTCGTTTGAACATTTCTTATATTTTTAAAGGCTTCTTATGATAGATCAGTAGACTGTCTCTTTTTTGTGCAATCAAGCACTGGACCTGTAACCTTTCAGTATGCTACCAACAATTAGCGATGGGTAAATAGCGCTGTACCGAGTACTTCCGAGGAGAACCGAACGTAGCCGAGAAGGGCTGAGCCTTGGTCCCCACGCGTGCAGCACAATGTGCTCACGTGCTGTTTTACAAGCCGTGGCCGACACGCTCTACGGGGTCGACACTGTCGTATGTATTGGGTAGTGTTAGTGACATTTGATGGTCGGATACACTTCCTGACACCACCTCTTCCACCGGAACGAAATTCTGCGTGTAGAGTAAATCACGTGTTTATAGGTGAGAACGCTTTCTGAGGGTTTGTTTACCATGTATCTGTGGCGGGACATGGATACCAGCCGGGTATTTACGTAGTTAGATGTGGAAAAACAGAGGTTTAAAGCAGTGACTCTCCTAAATGTAGTTTCACTAGAGAAGTTGAACAAGCACTAATTACTAGATTTGAATAACGTTACTGCCAACTAGCCGTGTTTTACAGTAGACTTGCCACTGACGACTCACGACCACATCGAAGCTTCAAGAGCGGACGTGGTGGCATACTGCGTGGAAGTCCCTAAGCGTTTGAGTTCTGGAAATTACAAGAGACGTTAACGACGTAATCGATTAGCAGCATCTCTAACGAACTTTCTGTTTAACTTACGGACTGACTTCGCTACTCCAGTTTAACTGCCGAGGATACTTCTCCTTAATGCCTCCTCTCTGTTCTCGCAGTTACCGCGTAAGTTTTTCGCGCGCCTCCGTGATGCCCGTCGTAAATCATGGGCATTCTAAGGTCTCTGCCTCTCCAAGCCGGCGCGGTACTTCAGCTGAGCGAAGTGCAGTGTCGGAAGCACAGGCATCGTGTTTGAGTTGGTGATGTAATGGCGTACTTCAACACGACGCTCAAGAACAGTATTACAGCGAAACGTAGAATTACACCAACCTCGCACCTTGCTGTTTCTCCTAATACTGTCACCGTAGTACAGGGTGAATTCGCCTTACAGAATTGCAATTCTCCACGCATATAGTACATCAGCGGTTTAATTTAGATGACAGAGTACGTCAATTCAGGTCGAAGGCATAATGTAACAAGACTGCGAATGACATTAGGTACTTCTTTAATTATTGCAGAATTAATTGTTAGAAACAGAAATGGAAACATTTTCTTGGTATTCTTTCTTAGGCCTTCTTCAGATAAGAATTGAAATTATGAGACGAGCAACTAATAGAGCATTGCATTGAGCTGTTGCGCGGGAAATCCTTACACTAAAAAAAAGTGTAAAGCCGATCGTTACTTTGTAAGTACTAATGATAAAATATAATCCGCTACTATAATCTGCATCTGTCAGATACACAGGGTGGATGTAATAAAGTTTTCGCTGCTTTAGATGGCCCCTATGGAAAAAGAGTTAGCGTAGAAGTATGTAAGTTTGTGGAAACATCAACTTTCTCTCACAATGGAGTATTACTTACATCCAACGTTCTCGATTTCTAGTTGGATATATTCAAATCTCCCCGTTATCCTAATGTCTTGCTCGATACAGCTCTTTCCAGGATCATGGAAGTCATTCCCTGATGCGTTAATAAAAGTTTTATCATCTTCTGCCCACTTCTAGTTAGTTCTCCATATATTTCAATCCTCGTCAATTCCGTGGAGAGTCTCCATAACATCTTTCTGCAGACTGTAACACTTTATTCGATCCTCTTCTTTCCCCGTTCTAGTACAGCTCACGATTCATTTCCATAAACTGATGTGTTGCAGATGTACATTTTTTTCTCAGATTAAGTCCTGTCATTAATATTAATAGACTTCAGCTAGCGATGAACACACTCTGCCTTTTTATACCCCTTTTTCTTTTTTTGTCACTTTTAACTTTTCTTCCAAAATTGCAATGTTCCTTCTTTTTGTCTACTGCGTGGACCTCAATTTTGATGTAAAGTTTATCGATAATCTCATTTCTACTATTCCTCATTATTTTCACCATTCTTTGGTTTATTTTCAATCCATATTCTTTGCTCATTAGACTCCTTTCCATGCAAAAGGTCCGGCAATTCTTCATCTCCTTTACTTAGAATATCTGTGTCATCATCGAATATAATCATTAATTTCCTTACGTCCTGAATTTTAATTCCACTCCTGCACCTTTCGAGGTTTTCCGTCGTATTTTCTTGCATGAAACAGTTGAACAGTAATCCGACAGCTTTTCTCCAGGCCTTTCATCCCTATTCTTCCTTGTCTATACTCGTGCCTAATAGAACTAAAGAAAGCCGCACGAGATAGCCGTGCGATCTCAGACGCCATGCCACGGTTCGCGCGGCTCCTCCCGTCGGAGGTTCGATTCCTCCCTCGAGCATGGGTGTGTCTGTGTGTGTTGTCCTTAGCGTAGGTTAGTTTATGTTAGATTAAGTAGTGTGTAAGCTGAGGGACCGATGACCTAAGCAGTTAGTTCCCATAGAACTTACCACAAATTTCCAACTAAAGAAACAGTGAACAACATGTCTGCCAAATTGAGCACAGTTTGACTGTGAGGCACTGTTCCTGGTTCATTGTACTTGGAGATAGGGTCTTGTGTGCCAGAGGCATCGAGGGTATTTAAATTGAAGAGAACTGTCTTTCGGTTCATGCGTATGAGAAAACATACTGGCATTTGCAAGTAAAGTTATTGAGCACGTTCTGCATACATCCTTTTTCCTAGATCTTTTTTATTTTCCTTCCCTCTTCTTATTTTGTTAAATAATGCCTCCACATCTCTTTCCACTTCGGTAACACAGTATCAAGTGAACTGATTTTTATCGTAGCCTTTCTGAATCCCGTTTGTCTTCTGCATATAATTCCTTGTTACCAGCGTAGTCGTCAAGTCACTTCTTTATTAACGTAGAGCACCCATTTCATATCTGCTTGAGCGGGCCTTGTTATGCGAGGAAACCGACCGTAAATTCTGATGTTTGGCATTTTTTACTGCAACGGCTGGCGAACAGGAAATAGAAATTAAGTTCACTGAAATAGAAAAAGTTTTCCCTCAGCGCAGTAAGTGAGGTAAGAAGTCAACAAACACAGTGAGACGATAGCCAGATAGGTAGTGCACCTGAATCCAAGCACCAGGTAATTTACACACTTGGCGGCATGTGAAACACTCGCCATTTCTTTCACATCGAATGTCAGAGGTAATCTGAATGTGACATTCAGTTCTTTGCTAACAGTGATTGTCGACGAATATTCGTGTCACTTAGAAGAATATTATCGTGTAGACAGATTTTTGTCCTCATGTAATATATTTATGGTCACATTTTTCACTGACTACATGAAAATTACGATTGTATTATTACATCTTTTATGAAAGGGATAATAATCCGTCTACTCTCTTTCAAAAGAAAGATAGTTATTGACCTACCGTTTGGCGCGAAGAGTAGCATGATAGTGATAATAACAATAGTAATAATAACTGCATAACTTTGGAAACATTCGAATAAAAAATTTTTGGACAAGTAAATCGAAATATTTGTCTAACAGAAGAGATTCCTAAAGATCGGAAGTCAGTCTTAGCCCACCAAATGCTCAAATCAGGTGATAAAACCGATGTGAACAAGTACTGCACAGAGGCATTTCACTCCTAACGGTTATCTACAAAATTTTATCACAAATATAATTAATTAGGGCAGAACAACAACTTGACCCTAAAATTGATGAATGTCAATGTAGTTTAAAAAAAAATAGATCACATTCTGAGCAGATTCTCATCTAAGTCAACAACAATTTATGGGAAAAGACCTAAAAATTTCGTAATAAATTCTGGCGATTTCAGAAAAGTTTATGACTCGATGGGAAGCCACTGAGATTCTCAACAAACAAGGCTTAGGTAGTAAAAGCACACCTCTAGCTAAGCTAATACTAAGAAATACTAATTCTTAAGCGAACGTTAGGGGTGAAATTTGTAAATATTCTGAGACTGAAACAAATGCTCTTGACTCACTTCCATAAAAAGCCTTAAGGGAATGGAGAACGTCTTTAGGAGAACATCAAACCAATGGGAGCGTTAGATTAGATTACAGAAGGGACAACCAACAAATGCACTGTCCAGCGTTTGCAGCAGAACTAGCTATTTTTTCAGAGTCAATGGAAACAGGCAATCGACAGACAGAATTGCTGAAACAACAAGCTGGAAAAGCAGGCTTACAAATCTCCTTTGAGAAAGTTAAATTAGGCAAACATTTAGACAACCTACTAGATAATGGAAACAATGCATCGAATGATTAGGAGAAATAACCAGCCCAATTATCTAGGAGAGAAATATGTGAATAAAGCAGAAGATAATAAGATAAAAACAGCGTTTTACCGCGGTATGGATGTATACCGAGCGAAGCACCTAGCACAGGACACCCCAAACATATTCAGAATGAATAAAGATGTCGAGATGCGGTCGTCACCGAGCTGCAGGGATCAATATGGCAAATTTCATGACGTTCGCGCTCAACTTTTATAGTTTAAGTTCGCCAAATTACGACACCGACTACGTTTTCTTCTGTGGCATTTGACAGAAGCTCCTAAGAGAATTTAAGTGATATAACATGTGTGGGACTTGATGAAGCAGTATCAAGATAACGGCGGCACAAACTACTGACCCGCCGTCAGGGGGAAAGGTTCCACAAACGGCTGGTCTAATATACCAAATGTTGGCAAACATTTGGCATTTTTGCAGAATAGCGCGTGCTGTGTATGTGTGTGTTTGTGTGTGTGTTTGTCAGCTAGGAGCGCTCAACGATGAGGTCATCAGCGGCCATAAGAAATTACTAGAAACGAATCTGTTTAAAACGGAGAAAATAGGTGAAAAGGAATCAAAGATAATCGCATTTGCTCTCTCCAGGTCTCCCAAGTGATCACCCGCATGATCGCACTAGCTCATATCATCGCTGGAACACGCTCTATAAGAAGTCCAATGAAGACCTGCAGCACTATTTTCAGTACAAATTGACCCCATATCCGCCGTGTAAATCTGGCGACTCATGTATGCTGAGGGAACAAAAAGCTGTGTTTTATAAGCCGCTTGAAGCCCTTAATAACCCATCTGACTTCGCAAAGGCCGAGTTCGTTGTAGATGGAGGATTCTTCTTCCGTACAGTTGCATGGAAGGAAAAAGAACGATTTTCCTCCATAATTCCATTCTACACAGGTTACGTCAAGCGTTGGATCGCAGAAAGTCAAGACTGTGTTTGATGGATACCTTGATGTGACAAGTGACAGGAGCACGAAATCAGCTGAGCCGGCCGCGGTGGTCTAGCGGTTCTGGCGCTGCAGTCCGGAACCGCGGGACTGCTACGGTCGCAGGTTCGAATCCTGCCTCGGGCATGGGTGTGTGTGATATCCTTAGGTTAGTTAGGTTTAAGTAGTTCTAAGTTCTAGGGGACTTATGACCTAAGATGTTGAGTCCCATAGTGCTCAGAGCCATTTTTGAACGAAATCAGCTGAATGGCTGGGCAGAGCCATCAAAAGGACTGCACCAACAGTAGTGTTTAATGAACTAGCGTCAGTAACCACGGAAAAAGATTTGTTTCTGTGGAATGACCAAAATAAACAGCTCCTTATTTCTTTACTGACAGCACAACTTGAGGGTGATCACTTCAGTATTGAGCGGGACACTGAGGACGCCGATGCCCTTATTGTTGCTGCTGCTGTTTACATTGCTCAGCACCCTGACTGAACTACCTGATTCTGACAGCTTAAGCTCCATTGTCCTCCAACATTTTTCTATTGAAGTTTGGCAAAGACGGGCGAGGCGACGTAGTCTTCAGCCCACTAAATTTCAAGTTAAATCGAACAAAATTCTGGTTCTACAATTGACAATTATTAAACTACATGGTAAAAAAATAAATTAGTTACGAACTACGGCATCACATACTTTATTCAACACGTAAACGTCACTACAGGTAACGTAATTTGGGTTATGACATGCTCGACATGCCTGCCGTCATTGGCAATGATCTGGCGCAAGCGAATAGCGAAATTCTTCATGACCGCTGAAGTGTCTGAACATCGATTCTGTCGGTGACCTGTGACTGACTTTTCAGCTCAGCAGAGGTTTGGTGATATTCCTGTATACCTTGTCGCATGTGTTCAGATTCGGAGGATATGGCGTCCTATCGAGGCACTTGCCAGTGGCCTCTGGGTACCCCAGAATGCGGTCCCCAATGCTCCACCACGACATAAAACCATCTCCTGCTTCGATGGGGTCGAGCTCCGTCTTGCATGAATCACATCTTGTCGGAATCGGGGTCGCTTTGGATAATGGGGATGAAATCATCTTCCTAAACCTTCACGTACCGCTCGGTAGTCACCGTTCCATCAAGGAATATGGCAATGACTATTGCGTGACTGGATATACCGCACCACAAAGTCACCCGTTGAGGGTGAAGGGACTTCTCGATCGCGAAATGCGGGTTCTCAGTTCCCCAAATACGCCAAATTTGGTTAATGGCAAACCCATCCAAATGAAAGTAGGCTTTGTCGCTAAACCAAATTATGCATGGGCATTCTGATTCCCATCGTGCCCCGCTGCCAACTGTTCAGTTTGAACGTCCTAGCGTAAACCGTTCAGAAGTTATGATGACTTTATTTCATATAGTTCAGGAATTGTCACCATGTATATGCCTTCAGTGGCAGCGACACGATTTCGTTATTTTTCGGCAAAGGAACACTGAAACACCTCAATGGACTGGAGAAGAGAAACAGCCTACAGAAATCACGAGAGATATCCAGCAATATCAGTGCTACTCCTGATGAGACTGAGGTCTGAACAGAAATTCATAGCAGCAGTGTACTAAAATGAAGGAAAGCCATCAACTGTGCTTCGTTTTCGAATGTTTGAAAAATAGGCAATTCCTCAACAGCATTCCCAGAGGAGGTATTTACATGTGCCGGCTTCATAAAACAACCGACTAGATCCCCGGTAATGGGGCTGGACCCTTATCCTTCAAGCGTGTAAAGAAGCAGTAGTTTAAAATTAAGAAATACAGATTGCATGTAGCTAAACATTGATCTTTCATTCTATATAAGATATATTTTTTACTGTATTACGTTAATGCAATTTGATATAATCATATGCAACTCAGCTTATTACTAACTGAATTAAGTTTCTTTTGCCGGCCGAAGTGGCCGTGCGGTTAAAGGCGCTGCAGTCTGGAACCGCAAGACCGCTACGGTCGCAGGTTCGAATCCTGCCTCGGGCATGGATGTTTGTGATGTCCTTAGGTTAGTTAGGTTTAACTAGTTCTAAGTTCTAGGGGACTAATGACCTCAGCAGTTGAGTCCCATAGTGCTCAGAGCCATTTGAACCATTTAAGTTTCTTTATTTTCGGTAAAACAATAATAAGCCTAACTCTTGACCAATACCCTTGTAAACGAATTTTTTGTCCTTTATGTAACATTATTCTCGTAATTCCATAGTTTTCAAAACTCTTATATCCATAAAGTGTGGGTTCGTGACTGTGTACCAGTAAAAAAGAAAAAAAGAGGAAAATTTATTGAATTCATTGTATAAAGTTGTTTATTTTTAATCATGTGATTTACATGTAATTGAATATTGGCGGTATTTGCTTACCAGCTAGGTATTTTGTCACAGTTGTCAATTTTTAAAAAGAGACTTTGATGTTCTACAGCTTTCTTGCTAGAAAATTTTCGTGAAATTGATCAGTACTCAGATGCTGCACGTTTTATAGCAACGAAATGAGTATTTTTCGAAATTGTGTGAAAATTTACCTTTTTCTCAAGTTGCTTTCCAAAGACAGATTAAATGAAATTCCAAAGTTTTGGTACTCAATCGATGCAGGACTTAATGCTCTACATTGTCGGTAACCTTGACTGCAGCTGTGTTCCAGCTGTTGATGTGTGCTAAAGTCGTACGTACTTAAGCTGTTGCAAAGACAGATTATTTTTCATCAGTGACGTACATACATTTTTGTCACTGAAAAATTCATCCATTGCCTAGAATAGAAGACCTGATGATGGCCAATCATATCGTAGAAACGGTATTCTGTAAAATAAACTGGAGATGAACTTACATCTGAGGGCTTTTTTGGTATTTGTTATTTTTAATACGTGGTGCAAGAATGCTGAAGATTAGATGAGTAGATAGAATAATTAATTAGGAGGTACTGAATTGAGCAGGGGAGAAAAGAAATTTTTCGGCACAAGCTCATTAAAATAGAGTATCGAATGATAAGACACATCCTGAAGCATGAGGGACTCGTCCGCTTATAATAGACCGAAGTATGTGAGCTAAATATTGTAGAATGCGGCTCGAATACAGTAAAGAGGCTGAAACCGGTGTAGGTTGCAGCATTTATTCTGACATGAATAGACTTTTACAGGTTAGAGTAAGCTAGAGAGTTCACTCAAACAAGTCTTCCCGTTGAACACTAAAATAACAACAAAAAATGGTTTTTTCTGGTAGCTGCTAAGCACAACCAAAAGGAAAACTAACAGTCTATGTGGATGCGCTACAGTCTCATGCATAGTTCAGCTGTCTTAATTCATAATGACTGCTCGAACAAAATTGTGTCTGTTGTTTCGGACGTGTCCGAAATAACAGAAAACACAAACCACCCTGTCCCTCCCCCCCCCCCCCCCCCCTTATTGTATAGGACTTTACAACTTTGAAAATTCATGTAAATTAATCCATAGTACCTACAGAGGTGATCGTAATGTCAAGTTGTAGGAAAATACATCAAATTTTGCCTTGCGTAGTTCGCTAGTGTCGAATCGCTCCGTAAGGAGAGCTAGCAGCAGTTACGTTAAAGATGGCTGCTTTCACCGGACCCGAGCGTGCTAGCTGTTTTGGTTTGAAGAATCGAAGTCGGCAACAACAGTTCAAAGTAATTTTCGTACCAAGTACGGTAAGGGTCCTCCTAGTAGGCCTACAATTTACGAGTGGCGTAAAGGTTTTGTGGAAACAGCATACTCGGTAAGGCGTGGGACATCATCAGGTCGTCCAAGCACATCTGACGACGTCGTTGAGCGAGTGAGACAACGTTTTGTCAACAGCCCTACGAAATCGACCTGGCGTGTATATCGCGAACTTCAACTCCTACATGCGACTGTTTGTTGTGTGCTGAGAAACCGTTTGTATTTGAAACTGTACAGATTGACGATCGTACAAGCAATAAAAGACACTGATGAAATTTCTTGCAAGAACTTCTGTACGGATATGTTAAATCGATTACGCGAAGATGAACATTTCTTGGACAAAATCATCTTTTCTGAGGAGTCGACTTTTCACTTAACTGGCAAGGTTAAGACAAAAAAAAAAAAAAAAAAAATGGTTCATATGGCTGTGAGCACTATGGGACTTCACTGCTGACGCCATCAGTCCCCTCGAACTTAGAACTACTTAAACCTAACTAACCTAAGGACATCACACACACATAGATGCCCGAGGCAGGATTCGAACCTGCGACCGTAGTGGTCGCGCGGTTTCAGACTGTAGCGCCTAGAACCGCACGGCCACCCTGGCCGGCGTTAAGACACATCAAAGTAGGAGTTGGGTCAGAGAATATCCACATCAAACATTGCAACATGGTCGTGATAGCCCTAAACTTAACGTTTTTTGTGCATTGAGCGAGAAACGGCCCCCTTTTTCCGTGAGAGAACCATCAGTGGGATAGTGTACCTGGATATGTTACAACAAGTTTTGATGCCACGTATCACAGATCTTTGAGGATGACCAAGAACGAAATGTTTACTTCATGCTAGGGGTGCACCACCCCACCACCTGGCTGGCGTCCGGGACTTTCTCAGTGACCGCTTTCCAGGTCAATGGATTGGCTGTGACGCGCCAATTGCATGGCTCCCTACGTTGCCCAGATCTGACAACACTCAATGTTTTTATGGGCGTTAGTAAAGGATATCGTGTTTGTGTCGGATTCTCTACCTGAAGGATTTACGCCTCAGGATAACCAAAGGAAGCCTTGTACAACTTTTTCAGTTTAAGGTAAGAAAAACTTGATTTGTTTCCCAATTAGATTGAAGCCAGCCAGCTCTGTATCATCTTTCAAGACATTGGCTACAAGCGGGCATTGATTGATACCGACGGGGAAATTTGAAAATTTGTGCCGGACTGGGATTCGAAGCCGAGTCTCTTGCTTGCAAGAAGATGCTCTGACCACCGAGCCACACGGACACAGTAGCCGTTGTAACAGCACGGACTACCTTAGCACGACTCATGTCAGACCCTAATTCTCAACACAAGCACACGCTAGTACTGTAGAACCCCATGCCCATTATTCTCATTCTGCCTGGTAAGACAGCATCGAATCTCAATGCGGCATAACTTTTCAACTTTCCCCATTGATTTCAGTCAGTATCCGTCTGT
Organism: Schistocerca serialis cubense; assembly: GCF_023864345.2. Lineage (NCBI taxonomy): Eukaryota > Metazoa > Arthropoda > Insecta > Orthoptera > Acrididae > Schistocerca > Schistocerca serialis. The sequence goes on from NC_064639.1 coordinate 356,006,422, forward strand.
AATTCCGTTGTGTCCCGCAGGTTAGCCTCAGCTGTGATCGTCTGCGACTGCGTGGCGCCACGGGGGAGCTGAATGGTAGCCGCTGGAGTAGCGTGTCTGCTGGCCTGCTTGTTTGCGTTCGCACGGGCACAAGTTGTTTATCCAGGCCGGATTTAACCCGCTGACTCCCGATAAAATACTGCGGCCCCCTCAAAAATAGGAGCCTCTATAATTACGGGAAAACTTTGCCGGCGCGTGAATCACTACTGCTCGGTCGGACACTGCGGAAACCGTTTATCTGCGGGCAACCGACCGCGATAGGCCCGCTAATACATTTATCAGTGCGACTCGCCGTGTATTCGGTCCCCTCACCTCGGTAAACTGCACAGTGGCGCTTCTATACGACCGCAGCTAAAAGCCTCTACTGTGCGGTTAAGGATTAAAATATCGGCACCGTCTCAGTTTCCGATGCGAAGCAGATGTGACACATGTTCAGTAAATAGATAAGAGAGGACTTTACTTGTCAGAGAATTGGCCATTAATTCACTCATCAGGGGATGAGAACTCCCGTTTCAATTTACGCTGGAACATAGGCTAAAATCTAGAAGCAAATCACTCCTTCTGAAGTTAAGGGGAGTGAGAGAGAGAGAGAGAGAGAGAGAGAGAGAGATAGAGAGGGGGGGGGGGGGGGGGGGGGGGGGGGGGGGGGGAAGGCAGGAGGGTCAGCGACACTGTGACCTACGTAAGACACTGGCCTGTGAGCGAGCGACACATCCCTCAAAGTCACCATTGGACGATATTGTGGGCATCTAAGAAACGCTTCCTCCTGACAACTGGTATGAGCTTTCTGAAGCAGAGCAGCGGTTTCTCCTGTAAGTAGCCCCACTATTGTTCTCACGAGATTCTTCAAAAGATGCTTTAAACCCAGCCGTAATCCTAACATGGTAGGATCAGTGCTGATGTGAATGGAACTTGTCACTCACGCTGAGTATGACTATCTTCCGATATTGTAATGTAGCTTGTGAATCTAAGTAGCTACATTGCTTAACGGCCAGAGTAAAAAAATGCATCAAAGACAGTTTATAATCGTTCCCCTCTCGCAAATTTAATCACAGATATTGGATACTATCATATGTTTGTTTACGTAACCACCTTCCACAGCAGGTGTTGAATATCGATTATTATTAATTTTTCCCGTCCTAATTTACTGTAATCTAAGAGTTTCTTACCATGAACGATTTGCACTTATTTACAAAGCATCTTTAGTGGTCACTATGAAAATATGAGGGTCGTTCAGTAAGTAATGCAGCACATTTTGTTTCTCGGCCCATTTCGGTCGAAAAGATATGCGACGTTTTCTGAGATATCGTGGAACATTCCCGTTTCAGGCCCTATAGTTTTATGAAGTTCCGATTTCTCACGCCTCTATATGTATGCTTCAAAATGATGTCTGTGTTGCGTTGCAAGCAGAGAGAGGAAAACCATAGAATCGTACATATTCATAGGCGCTTGCAGAATGTCTACGGAGACCTGGCAGTGAACAGAAGCACTGTTAGCCGTTGCGCGTGGGCTCTGTTGCCGTTGTAACAAGGTCGCGCAAACCAATCCAACCCCTTGGGTGTCGGCCGGCCGCACATTATGTCCCTCTTGAAATGTTGGAACGTGCGGACACTCTCATTGGAGGTAACTGGAGGATCACAATCAAATACTTCGCTTGACAACTGGACAGCTCTGTTGGTAGTAGTGACGCAATCATCCACCAGTGATGTTATCAAAGGTGCGTGTTACCTGGGTCGTTGCCGCCTAACAGAAGGTCATGAAGAGCAATGAATAACACCTGTCTGGAAAAGTGGTAGGTTTTTGGCGAACGTCGTCACAGGCCATGGGTCACAGATCCGATAGCAAAACAGCGATCCACACCGCCTCTCCTCCGAAGAAAGAGTTCAAAGCCGCACCCTGATCCGGTGATATCATGCCGACGGTCTTCTGGGATTCTGAAGGGGTTGTTCTGTTTGCTGTCCTCCCACATGGTGCAACGATCAACTCAGAAATGTACTGTGCTACCCTCAGGAAATTGAAGATACGATTTCAGCGTGTTCGTCGCACCAAAGCGCAAACTAACTTCTCCTTCTCCATGACAACGCGAGGCCCCACGCAAGTCTTAGCACCCGAGAGGAGCTCACAAAACTTCATTGGAATGTTCTTCCTCATTCACCGTGCAGCCCGATTCTCGCATCTTCTGATTTCCATCTGTTTGACCCAATGAAGGAGGCATTCCCCAGGAAGCAGTACATGAATGATGGGGAAGTTATCGACGCAGCAAGACGTTGCCTCCAACGTCGACCAGTAGAATAATACCACGCGAACATACAGGCCATTCCAGTAACGTGGCGTAAGGCCGTCGCATTGAACGGAGATTATGTTGAAAAACAAGGCTTTGTAGTCAAAAGAGCGGGGAATAATATGGTTTATTGTGATCCTGCTTTCGGAAAAAAGTGTTGCGTTACTTATTGAAAGTCCTTAATACGTTACGTATAATATTTTATTGTATTTTCCTATCTATAAATTAAGAACAGTTTTTCTTTATAAATTTAGCGTATAATTTACTTAAGTTACATTTTCGTTTTTTAAACGATCCGAAGCCACTGCTTCTTCCTTCGCTGTCAGTGGAGTTTGAAATCGATAAATACCAGATTGCACACTCATCTTTAACAATTTTTCAGCTTCTACGAACCCTCTTTCTCTTCTATACATTTTCGTGTGTTACGTGTGACTTTACTTTTGTAACCTGCACAAAAATTGTCTTCACATAAATAGTACTGTAGTTGCACCTGCTGGTCCGCACTCAGCACAGTATAACTGTTCGTGAAATTTTTCCATATAGTCTGTATTGTCAACTTGTAAATACTATTTTTGCTTCTTCCCCCCCCTCTCTCTCTCTCTCTCCCTCTCTCTCTCTCTCTCTCTCTCTCTCTCTCTCTCTCTCTCTCTCTCTCTCTCTTTCTCTCCCCCTCTCCCTCCCTCCCTCCCTCCCTCCCTCCCTCCCTCCCTCTTCCTCCCTCCGTCTCTCTCAAACACACAGAAAAATATTTGCTTGGACACGAAAGTGTATGATAGAAAACTGAATTCAAAAGTTTGGCAATATTCAGAAACCACACTAAAAACAAATGAACAAATGAACAAATGAAGATACCATGTTGCCAGTAGAACAGGTGGAACAGCTGTATTATTTATGTGAAGACAACTTTTACAAAAGTGAAGTATTGAAAAGGAAAATGTGTCAACAAATAACAGGGTTCGTAAAAGTTAAAAAAAATAGCGAAAGCGAATGCCCAACTAATTTTTTTGACTTCATCCTGCTCTAACAACGAGGAGAAAAAGCAGGGGTCTTCAAAACATATAAATGAGAGTGAGAAACACTAGATTTAATTGTACGATAAATTTATAAATAAAGACCCTCTATTAATAACATAATGTAGAAAAATACTATGTGTACCATACTACCAGAACGACCAGTAAAGATGTTTTGTAAATAAAAGCGAAACGCATCTGGTAAATAATCATCCTTAAATTGCAGTAACATGAAGACATTGGTGACCGATAATCTCTTCATGCTGCACGTTGAGAATTCGCTTAGCACAGCTACGTTAACAAATGTCACGTGAAGTGACGGTAAGTGCAGATGGTAGACGAAGCTATCAACGCGTCAGACATGTGCTTACATCCGTGACTGTTTCTGGTACTTCTAGAGCGACTTCCTGTTCGTGCCTTTGTTCACTGCACACATACAAAATGTTATCAAGTTATCGTCATTGATCACATTTCGGTATAATAAACTAGTTGCACGTTCAAGTGAATTTGATAATACCGTTTGTGTAAAGTACCCATCATTAGGAGTTTTTGTACCTTAGTATGTGTGTGCAAAATATGACATCAAGTAGAGTGAGTGCAGCACCACAACCATTCATTATTTCTTATACAAGTTACATGTTGTAACTTGAGACAACTAAATATCGCGAAAACGACGCACCGTACGAGAAAAATGTTCTAGGTTAATATTAGGAAAGAGGACATCTGTCTGTGCTGCAACTCACCACAACTTAACTACCTCTCCTGCGTTCGTCAAAAAATACCTTCTGTTTACTCAATCCATTGTTTTCCATTCGTGGTAGAGGGGGCTGTCATTGACAAATATCAAGCGTGTCTGCTTTTGCAATTCAGAGCACAAGTTTTTCATTCCACATTTCATTTATGCTGTAAGTGTAAACCTTTTTGTTCTAATGATTGGTATTTATGTTCGAAATTTACTTTAGTGTCGCAAATTTTACTGTACAGTGCAATATAGTTAGCCGTTTCAGTGTCTCTTCAATAACTACATTAAGGGTGATCCAGGAGCAACAATTTGGATAGAATAGTTACTGTGAGTCCACATTACTTCTCACGACTGGGGTGCTTGATTTCGGTGAATATCTATGGCAGCTGCGCCATTAATACTCACTTCATGACATTGTACCTCTTTGTGATAGCTGTGATTTGTATTCTATCGGTGGCCGCGTTAACGGATAGGTCGAGAGTTACAGCTGGTGGCTGGGAACATATGCCGTAATCAGTCATCTTGGTAGTGGGGTACGGGGGCGGCCACCGAAATCAAGCATTCCGATGGTTTGGGTCTCACCACAATCAACAGCATAGGCAACAGGAAACTGTGTTGCCAAACAGTTATCTTATTTGCCAGAAATGTCAGTCTGTAGCTATGTTATTTGTGCACTAGAATCACATTTGCAACACTCCATTGACGTAACATCAGTATAAACCTCTAGAAAACAAAGATTTACTGTTTCATAGTAGGTGTAATATGTGTCAAATGGGTCAGTTGTTAATGGCGAAAAGAGGCATACTTGATATTTGAGGAGCATCGTTTCAAATCGGGTTAAGTGCACAGATAGTAAATTTACGGGAAGCGAAAGAAACTGTTCGTTCCCCAACCGAATGACATATGTCAAAGTTCTTGACCGCAGGACCTAGGGGATTAGACTATGTTCCACAATTAGTAATGATTGAAATAATTTCTCAGTGTATCAAGGTGCCATTTTAATTTTTAAATTGCATTTCATATATTGTGAACCAATGAAGTAAATAAAATACCCATTGATCCAGTGACGTTTTCGCATACTGTGCTTTGAAAACGTTCATTTCAATTTTTTATTTTTATATAACTGAGTCTGTGATCCTCTTCTACTGCATTTAGTATGCTGAAAACTTTATTTTTTGCTTTCTCCAGGTCGAATACTGCTATGTTTACAGTTAAATCTGACTACTTTGTGATTACAAGGCTGCTCAAAATCATTTAAATATGGAGCCTAAAACAAAATACATCTCCTCACTTTGTAGCTATAGGAAGAAAAACCCAATCAAAGTATAGAAACATGCATTTCTGCTATCTTTTCCACCCGAATAACACGTCAATGCACTGAAATTACAAATTTCACTGAAAATGATCATTCCTAAAACTAAAATTAGCTGTTATTACCTACTGAGCTACATTTTCACGCTGTTTTTTGTTTTCGCAGTTCTAATTCTCATTCTACTTCCTTTCGATCGTTCTCCTACTGGTAAACATCCCTCCATGGTGATCTAAAGTGCACAGTCATACAGTCAACAACACACTTTGAACTGTAAAATGAAAATAATGTGAACACCCAACAAGGGAGCGGGCTAATAAATCAGCTTGGGGAACATATCGTGAACGTTTTGAACCTTCAGCTGTTGTGTACAAAATACGATTTGATCTAGTTCATGATTTACAGCACTTAATTGCTATGAGAAACAATATGGAATGACCCGCTCTGACTCGACAGTGTTAAAGACCATGCTACAATTCCAGTAAAAACGCGTCAAACTGTATTTAGACATCGGCTACATTCAGTACGTTTTGAAACGATGCTTTTCATTTGTCGATTACAGCTCCATCTACGATTAGTGGGAAACAATGGTTTGAGTAAACTGTATGACTTTTTGCCGTAGAATCCAAATATCCGATAGAACGGGAGGGGGACGGCGTCCCATTTGAAAATACGCAGTCGACAGCACCGTGGTTAGCAGGTGGCCAATTATAGCATGGACAGATGTCCCCTTCACTGACACTAACTTTTCATTTAGAATATTATTTTTTCGTACGATGCGTCGTTTTCGAGATACTGAATTGTCTTAGGTTAAAACAACACCGCATACCCTTCAGTTTATTACAAGTTTCGAATAATTCGTATGAACATCCGACCACAACATTTTTTTGACTGACTACATTTCACTTTTATTACGAAGTGGAAATTCTAGTCAATACTGTGAAGCTTTTATTGACTAGCGATGTATTCCCGAGGTTTTATGTTTTCACGTGCAAGTGGAAACTTCAGTCTATTTCATAAGTCCCCGCAGTAAGCAAATTGATCTTCTAGAATACATAATCAGAGTATCAGACGCAAGCAGGGGAAAGGCACGACATACATAATGATAAATATTAAGCGATATGCCATATTCATTACACAGGCAAAAGTACTACCCAAGAGGCATCAGGGTCCAACAAAACCGGTTCCCCACAAGTCCACCCGAACGTAAAAGACCAAATTGGTAGGACAGACAGTATTCCTTTGTAGTAAGTGTGACGTTCATCTTTGCCCAAACAATAGAATGAACTGTTTCCGAGAAGTTTACGAATAAGACCATATTGTATTGCATAGAATTACTTTAAATGTCTCCCATCACGCACTTTTATTTTAATCATACAAATGCTACGAATGTATCATCAAAATGTCAAATACACATCTTTTACTCTAAATGAAGTGTTGTAAGAGCTCTATTTCTCAATTTCCTGTTGTTGCAATTACGCGAATTACTCAATTCGCCTTCACCACGTAGAAGAGAACCCGAGGACAAGTACTCGAAGCAATTCCCATGCCATGTGCTCCTACAGCACTTAGGACAGAGGTCATTGTGTCTGTTGTGTTAGTACCGTGGAGTGGGAGATCTGAAAGTGAAGAGATTGCAGTGCCTGTGTTATTCTAATTTAAGGTGCAAAGTTCCTTTGGACATGCATGCATGTCCAGAGGAACAGGCACTATGGCGACTGCAGCCGCTATGAAACAGTTAAACTGTATTCGCAATTGCGAACATGAACAACCATCAGCTGTAGACTGCAATGACGACACTTAATTGCGATGTCGTATTCGCTCACCAACACCAGGCAATAGACTTTCAAGTAAAATGTCCTTCCTGCATGGGAATATCCATTGTGTATGTAAGAGTACTGTCTGTAGACGCATGGTTGACGACGTATGGAAGTTTGGGTCTTACATAAGTCGTGCACGGACAGTCAAATGGTATGGCGACCGCTCACTATAAGTGGGAAATCCGGTTTCGAGTCCCGATCCGCCACAAATTTTCATTGTCGCCATTCAGTTATACACCTGTTGGTTTTCCGTAATCGCTAGTGCGAACACAGTTATTGTAGGTCTGAAAGCGATCCGATTCTCAAACTGATGTTACATCCAAACAGTACATCTCTGGACATTTGTTCCTTATCATAACTTCATCTACTGCGTCCCTTCCACAAACCTAGAAACATGTAACAGGAATTTTAAATCACCCGTAACAACACTTCATTACAAAATAAGACATTTGTTTTTTTTCTTTCAAATAGAAATCTATTCAGGTGTTAAGCAGTTAAAGACGTTTACCGGGTTGATTGTAAGGAGTTTTGAATAGCACTTCTCTCCAGACATCTGGAATGAGACTTTGACACGCATACCAAACGTTTGGTAGTGGGACGAATTTGTACTCACTTTTTAGCCATTTGCGATCGATCATTAAATTTTTGCAGAATGCTAGCAGACCGTAAGCTTATATGGTGTAGCTTAAACCACGTAATGTGTCTTCCTTAGATACAGCCAAAATGGCTTTTGGCACCGGGTTCCGCTGTTCTTTTGAATTGTCTTGAATTTTTCGTAAGGATTGAAAGTACAAATAATTTTAATGACAGTAATTACGCCTACTAGTGCATACATTCTAAGATATATATAATTCAATATAAATAATATATTATAATAGAAACGGATATTTCGCTTCGATCATAGTCACCAAGACATTTCCGAATTGCGAAAGCTTCCGCTTATCGATTTCAGCTTCAAATGGCTAGGGTTACCGTAATATGCGAATTGGACAAGAATGGAGGCCGAAGCCTTTTAGAAGTTACCTAAAGTGCTTTATGCTAAAACCCTATGCGTGGCTGCTTCTGTACTGAATTGATCTTTGCTCCTCGCTCTTTAGGTAATGTGTCATTCAAAGAAATTACGTAACACCCTGTTTCGAAATTCCTTTAAAAACCATATGGATGAGTTTCTCTGACTCTGAGCACCTTGTTACTGTGAATTGCTTGAATGACTCCTTTCTTCAACTGCTTATTTCTATTTTATTTTCGTATTAGTTTACAATTTTAGAGAACCTGAATTCCTTACCAATATTTGCCATTGCTAATATTTTTAATATTTTATGAACAATGAACAAAAGCTATGCAGGTTGTTCAAAATAGTCTGAAGCAAAGTTTGTGCGATGGGACTAAAATAAAGACAATTAACAGTTGCAAGCATACGAAGTCACTGAAAAAATTATATCATTCACGTTGCCTATAGATCTTCAATTTTATCATCGGAGCAAGTTTTTGGTAGCAATTTTTGAACGTATTACGGCACACAAAGAAGTGTCCTACTCTATCTCTGAATTTTGCTGCCATTTTAACTACTGAGTTACTAAAGTCACTACTACCGTTTTCAATAGAGAAATTACTTTAAAAAGGCTATAGCTCCGCTGAGAATGTAAATTTTTACTTTAAAACTTTGTGTCAAACAGGGTGAAAATATGCAGAACATGTCGACAAACGTTGTAGCTCCTGTAGTTTCCTCTCCGTTAGGCGATATTTGTGTGGCAGTGGACAATACGCCGCACAGGCACGAAAGTTCACGTTTAATTCTTTCTAGATTTTTCAAAATACCTTTTAATATCTGTTTTTAAGACTCGTTATATTCTTACAATTATATTTTCCACAATGTTCAACACACGATAAAAATAGTACGCAACTGCATCCAAACTTTCTCTACTGCCACAACGTACTTGTCTCTCTGCACATTAATTCAGTAGGGTACTCTTAACGATATAACAAATAGCGTGGTTGTTTATGTATACATTTCATGTCAGCGTGTGTAACGCAATACATGCACTACTTCAGTTATAAAAGAGGAGAAGAAAATTTATGTTAATCCAGGCAGCAACCTGACAAGATTTTACACGTGAGGAGATTGGAAAATAATCTTAGTTGGAATGTAATTTGAGGACGGCACCCTCCTGCAATGTGGGCTACGTTTTATCTCTGTATCGTCTCGCTTCGAATTTTTATCAAGCCCAATAAACTGAAAGAATTTGTACTGTATTAAACAGACATCGCTGGGAACCAAGAATGTGCAAGTATATTAAACAGATATCGTCAGAAGCATGCAGTTCCGTAAACCTCAAAAATAAGACAGAATCACGTTGCCAGGCCGTGTTAGTGTGAATGTTACCGAAAGAAAGAATGTCTAACCGTTGGCAGCGTCTGTAAATTAATGAAAGGGGACTAAAATATTCTTTACACGTGTTTCTATGGAGGAATTAATGTTACTGGCAGATTCAAAATGTGCGCCAAATGAGGTACGGAACGCAAAATTTGAGTTGTTCCTGGTGAGTAAAATAATTCTAGGATTAAGGTGAAATAAATATCCACAACCAGTCGCTTTTTGTGATATTTCACCTTTTAACTTTACCACGACCAATTTCAAGACACCTACCAATTCTTCATCCGGTGGCACACGGTCTTTATGATTTTTGTAACAATTTTGACTTACAATACAGACCATCAATTTTCACTGCTTTGCTTCGCTCGTCTTTTCGTCAGTATGGCTGAATAACCCCACTTGCGATGACTGCGCATCTCATTGTTAATAATTTTTCTTCCCAATAATTGTGGAAATTCTCATACTGTTATGAATACTGTACGTATGTGACACATAACTAAATACTTGAAAATTTGTATTAGACCGTGCTCCACCTTAAGTTTCAGTCAATAATTTACTTTCATTGTGCAGCGTCCAACAGTACAATTTGTTTTCACTAAAGGCATATTAATCGGAAAATATTGGTAATTGAACTTCTTACTATCATACGAATTTGCCAACATGATGTGAGCTAATACATGTTGGTAAATATAGCAAGACCATTCATTATAAAATCTGGCATTTCAGCTTCATAGTAATATATTTTAGTTTGCATGAAACCCCGTTAACTTGAGAGATAACTAACTTTGAAAGGTCCGTAATATAATTTCTGTTCACGACTTTACCTTTGGGTTAGGTTCTGAACATTAACATTTTAGTTCTCTTTCTCTATTTTTCCGAATCATATGTTACACCTTACTAATTAATTAAGCCACTATTTAAGATTTTGGTTAATTTATTATTATGGAAAATATTTTTTAATACAGCGCCAGTATGCATGAGCCTGATATTCTTAGTACGGGTGCTTAAAGTGATTCCATAAACTTTCCTAAATTTCTAAATTACCACATTCCTTGTGAACCAAATTTTTGTCAGTACTTATAGTCAGTCCTCCGTATCAATATTTTACGTTGCCGTTTGTTGAATTATTGTGTAATTGTGTATTGTGTAATTGTTCCTACACCAGTTTTTAAACAGTCGGACGTCACTCAAAGTGAAAGTGTCTACGCCCCGTATCGATCAATCTAAAAAACATGTGATATCTATGATCCCAATTTTTGCTTATGCTACGGGTATGCACAGTTCATTCGCGATAACACGTACACCTTCACTCGCGGACACTAAGTATTGTTCACGTCTAATAACTTTCAAGAGTCGATGAATGTTTCGACTGAATAGTGTAGTGATTGATAAGAGGGATGGCCTATCATTGTCACGTGAACAAGGTATTGTTAAACGTTGTGACTAGTAACTAATGAGTAGAATAAATCAGCCACTTCCTTGCAGTCTCATCCGATGACTTTCTACACGACATTACTACCTGTGAATTAAGACGTTTCTCGTAAAAATGGACAGTGTTTTGTACTTAATTACTCTGATCAATGACTTGTTAGGACTGTTATTGATTATGGGCCAGTGCTTCGTTAACGTATGTTCTAAAAACTTTTCAGTTCGAACGAATACTTCCGCTACTGTACCTTTCAGTTATTTGTGAGCACCGACCTGACAATAGGTCCTAATAGTCTCACGAAGGTAAAAGACTGGTTATCATCATCATCATCATCATCATCATTATCATCATCCTCACTTCAAGCATTAGGCATTGTTTTTTGCGCATTATAGTACCCATTCTGATTAGGTCTTCTTTGACTTGTTCCACCAACTAGTTAAAACCTACTTACGTGGGGAGATAATCTTTCTCCACTCATTCTTTCGAGATTTTCATTCCAGTTTCTCCTTTTTCTTGTATTTTATTCAGAACATTAAATATATTTAATGCTTCCCTAACTTCTGAATTTCGAAATCTATCGGCTGCTGTGTATCCCTTTAAGGCTCTTAGAGATCTCATCTCTGTTGCTTGTATGGGACTATCTTGAGGTGTACTTACAACCCACGATTCACTTTCGTAAACAAGCATTGTGCAGTAACTGCCATCGTCTCACAAAATTCCAATCTTGTTTCTTTCCTGGTTCTATTTTTTAGACGTATGTTTATTTTTCCTCATATATTCCCAAAATTCGCTACTTTATTCTGTATTTCTTCGTAATACTCATATGTGACGTCAATTTCTTCGTAATACTCATATGTGACGTCACAACTGAAATAGCTAAAATGTTTGACCTGTTCTGCTGTTCTATTTTAATCACAATTTTTTTGCGTACAGGATGTTTCGTTTTGAAAGCCTCTGATTTTGTCTTCTTTTCTGATATCGTCAAATGGTACTGTTTGTAAATCCTACCTAATAAATACATTCCCCTTTGTGCGTCATCCTCATTCTCCGTCAACAGTGCAGCAGATACCCTTTTCCTCATAATCATGCACAGTCTTTTTTCTGTCAACATCATCGAATGCCTTAATAAAATCAATGAATGCTAAATGGGGTTCTATGTTGCACTCTCTCTGTTTTTCGATTATTTGTTTAGTTATAAATACTGCTTCTGTTGTCGACTTGACTCGCTGAAATCCCGTATGTTCTCAGCTATAACCTTTAACCTCATCCTGTTCACTAGTCATCGTCTGAGGAATATAATCTTGAAGCTAATAAACCGAGGAAAAGTGCAACTTGAACTGTTGTGTTGACTACATTTTTTCCTAGCAAAAACCACAAATACTCAGCTTCAACACAACGAATGGACGTGCTACCGAGGAAGCCACGGAGACTACAAAGAAACAGACTGTTACAGTGATGAAAAGAAAGAATTGGCCGTAAGCCAGGCTTTTGTTTCACAGATGTTAGGATCCAACTGAAATAATATTACGCTTCCTGTCCAACCCAATGGACCTGCTAATATTTTATAAATTCCAGTAGGCTTCTCTGAACTCATATCAATTACTGTCCCACTGACAGATAATCACATATTGAGCCATCAACGTGTCTTTTTTCCCTTTCTTTATTGATTTTGACCGGAAGGGCAATGTCGCATGTAGAAAATTACCCTTGCAGTATCTTTCTGCATTACCCTTGCATCGGGCTTGAAACTTAAATTGATTAGTTTTTTACTACTAACTGTATTCCCGTCAAATTTTGCAGGCGGTGTTGAATATACCGCTGCGTGTATTTGCAAATTTTTTCTCGTTGTAAGACACATATTTCAAGAGATACGGTGCCGTAAACACTGAGATGTGTGAAGAGCTGTCGCATAGTACATTACGTTCGTATTTATTACTTCTTTGCTACTAACTGTATTCGCAACACACTTTGCATACAGTATTCGTGAAATGTACCCGCAAAATTATATCATGTGTAGTACCTACTTCAGGAGTTAAAACGTACTCCGTCTTCAGGCCACGAGTGGCCTACCGGGACCATCCGACCGCCGTGTCATCCTCAGTGGAGGATGTGGATAGGAGGTGCGTGGGGTCAGCACACCGCTCTCCCGGTCGTTATGATGGTATTCTTGACCGAAGCCGCTTCTATTGGGTCGAGTAGCTCCTTTATTAGCATCACGAGGCTGAGTGCACCCTGAAAAATGGCAACAGCGCATGGCGGCCTGGATGGTCACCCATCCAAGTGCCGACCAGTCCCGACAGCGCTTAACTTCGGTGATCTCACGGGAACCGGTGTAGCCACTGCGGCAAAGCCGTTGCCGACTTCAGGAGATACAACGTCATAAACATTGAGATGCGTGAAAATCTGCTTAATCATGTACGACGTTTAAATTTATTACTCCTTTGCTACCAGTTCTATTCACAACACATTTCGCAGATATAATCGTACACGCCGATGAATATATGTACAACATTGCATCATTGTGCGAAACATATTTCAGATGACATGACGGCTTAGGCACTGATCTGCTTGAAAAGCAATCTGCACGGCAAGATTCCTAGCGATACAGCTGAAATATGTGTACAAATATCTATGAAATGTATAAAATGTATAAAATGTAAGTGAAATATATGTGACATGTGCGTATTTGTAAGAAACTCCTTCTAGTTCCCTGGATCGATTTTAACCATACTTGGTATACATATTACTTGACTATCCCGAAAGGAGTACTGTAAGGTAATGACCATCAACCCGCTTTTTGGGTGGGGAAGGGGGAGGAAAAGATGGACAGAGAGAGGGGGAATAGCAGAAGGACAAAGAGAAGGGCAGGAGGACGTGGACAGAGAGCGGGGGAAGGAGAAATGGACGGAGGAAGGGTAGAGGAGGAGGTAGAAAGAGAGAGAGAGAGGGAGGAATAGAAGGATAGAGAGAGGGGAGAGTAGCAGACAGACAGAGAAAGAACAGAAGAAGATAGACAGAGAATGGGGCGTTGAGGAGTTTCGAGAGAGGGGGGGAAAAGGAGATGCACAGAAAGGATGGCCGGCCGCAGTGACCGAGCGGCTCTAGGCGCTAGGAGACTGATGACCTCAGAATTCAGGTCCCATAGTGCTCAGAGCCATTTGAACCATTTTGAGCCAGAAAGGATGGCAGAGGACATGGACAGAGACGGGAAAGAAGCTGGACTAATAGAATTGGAATAATGTACATTCGGGTATCGCTGGGTACTCAGCTAGTCGCCTATAAATATCATTCAGTTTTGTCCGAATACCGAATAAACTATTATTACTTATCCTTTCCACATACGGTGGTGGTAGCATAACTGTCGCAAAGTCTCCTTCATATACAGGTTTTCTCAGTTTATCGATCTAGAATCCCCGAGAACTATATTGCCTTTCTCCCAAGAACATCTCGAGCATTTTTGTCACTCTTCGGTATGGGCTACAGCTACTTTTTACTATCCTATGCATTCCGTTTTTCCAGAAACCTCGCAACAAATCTAAGTTCTCCATTCGCCTTTCCTAATATTGATGTTACGCGAGCATTCGACTCCTTTTTTATCTTAAAAGTCCACCACTTCTATTTCTCAATATCGATTTTTGGTGGAGGAACGTCTCGTCTGGAAATGAAAGTGACAGGACTGGGAGGTCCAGATAGTCGAACGTTTAAGAAGAATTACTTTCTCCGCGTGGACCGGAGGAACCATGAGCCATTTAACGTATCGACGTTCCTAGCACTTGGCGCAGCGGAAAGACTGCAGAAAGCCAAGATGTGGGTCGTTCAGTCGATTCTCCATGTGAGAACATTTAATTTCTTTTTATTTGCAGTTTTTACGTTACTTATCTCATATAAACCAAAATAATGCTCAGTACGAGATTTGCCCAATAAGTATTGCACCGCATTTCTTTCTTAAGTAATTCCTTATTGAACGTACTGAGAATTACACACACGAAAGAGCGGTGTTCTGTCTACACACCCTATTTTTCCATGTTATCTCCATCCCGTTCTGTGGCCTTCCCCCAGCCCGAAACAAGGGCATGTGTGCCCTCTCGGTACCAATCCTTGACGTGGTGGCCGATCAAGTGCTCCACTGTGTGAATAACTTCCTCATCGTCCTCAAGCTGTCTTCCTCCAATGGCATCCTACAATGGCCAAATCAAGACGAATGATTTTTCCGTGTGATTATTGAACCACCGATGGACACCACGGGACCCATCTTGCACATAGATTTGAATATTCAAGAGTGTGTATAATTGCATCCACACTTCCTTTGCTGATTGACTGATGCAGCGCCATCTGCCGAGTCGTTATTCGTCTGTCCTCGTGAATGACATCAGCCCGCTGCAACATGTCAGGTGTGATAGCCGTGGGAGCCCCGCCGAACCAGCTTCTGATGACCACATCCTCCGCGCCCAACGACAAACGGTACTTCTGTCGACAGCAGATGCTCCATAGACGTTGCACAAACGTTTTTGAATATTTCCCACAGTTTCTTTCCCTGTGGGAAATTCAATGGGCCGCGCGGGATTAGCCGAGCGGTCATGGACTGTGCGGCTGGCCCCGGCGGAGGTTCGAGTCCTCCCTCGGGCATGGGTCTGTGTGTTTGTCCTTAGGATAATTTAGGTGAAGTAGTATGTATGCTTAGGGACTGATGTCCTTACCAGTTAAGTCCCATAAGATTTCACACGCATTTTTTTTTTTTTTAATTCACTGGTGCCACGTTGCTTGTAACGTACATCACCTACAGAAGGCATTTTGAAACTGTCCTGCAGCTACGCTATCTGTCGGAAGTGGCGAAAACTTGGTGCGCTCATTCAGGAGACTTCAAATAATAGATACGTAACGTTTCGCATTCATAGAATTATTTCCCGCTGAGGAAAAAATCCGGGGGTCAGGGATTTTCTCTGCCTCGTGATGGCTGGGTGTTGTGTGCTGTCCTTAGGTTAGTTAGGTTTAAGTAGTTCTAAGTTCTAGGGGACTTATGACCACAGCAGTTGAGTCCCATAGTGCTCAGAGCCATTTGAACCATTTTTGAAAAAATCCGGTGCATTATTTTCTGGGCAGCCCTCGTATATTGTTTTTATCACTATATTCATAAAAGGCATGGAAACAAAAAAAAGGGAACTTTGGGATTGCAAATAATTCTTCAGGAATGAATTACAGAGTGTATACGAGAACATCGTGTATAAATTTAGATACCTAAACAGGACAAAGCGAAATCATTATAAGGTCACTTTGTCTGTCTGTCTGTTCGACTCTTAATAATCATTTTTTCTCAGGAACAGATAGGCGTATTAAGTTCAAATTTACATAACTTTGTAAAATCTACGGTTCCTCATTGACGTTTTATTTATTTTATTTATTTATTTTTATTTACACTTCAAGTTTCTTAGGACCAAATTGAGGAGCAAATCTGCAAGGTCATGGAACGTGTCAGGACATGAAATTAAAACGTAAAAGTAATAATTGATAAAAATAAATTGTTTTAGAACCCGAAAACGTCAAGATATAAGTTTAAGGAAATGCAATCAAAAATACATCAAGAATCAGCTTCATTTTTCAAGAAACTCCTCGACAGAATGTAAGGGGTGACCCATGAGGAAACTCTTCAGTTTCGATTTGAAAGCGCGTGGATTACTGCTAAGATTTTTGAATTCTGATGGTAGCTTGCTAAAAATGGATGCAGCAGTACACTGCACACCTTTCTGCACAAGAGTTAAGGAAGTCCAGACCAAATGCAGGTTTGATTTCTGCCGAGTATTAACTGAGTGAAAACTGCTTATTCTTGGGAATAAACTAATATTGTTAACAAGAAGTGACACTAAGGAATGTATATATTAAGAGGCCAATGTCAAAGTACTCATACTCTTGAACATGGGTCGACAAGAGGTTCGTGAACTTATGCCGCTTATTGCCCGAACCGATAGTCTCTAAGCCAAAAACATCCTTTTAGAATGGGAAGTTTCCCCAAAATATAGCACCATACGACACAAGAGAATGAAAATGAGCAAAGCAGACTAATTTATGTGTAAACGATCGCCCACTTCAGATACCGTTCGAATAGTAAAAATTGCAGCATTAAGTCTTTGAAGAAGGTCCTGAACGTGGGCTTTCCACGACAGTTCACTATCTATCTGAACACCTAGAGATTCAAACTGTTCAATTTCACAAATCATAAGCCCATCTGTGAAATTAAAACGTCGGGTTTTGTTATATCGTGTGTTAGAAACTGTAAAAACTAAGTCTTACTGTCATTTAGCGTTAGTTTATGTTGCACAAGCCATTAACTTATGTCATGAACTGCATTATTTGAATCCGAGTTAGTGTTGCACAAGCCATCATTTACTACCAAACTAGTGTCGTCAGCAAACAGAAATATTTTAGAGTTACCAGTAATACTAGAGAGCATATCATTTATATAAATAAAGTGGCCCCAACACTGATCCCTGGGGAACCCCACACTTGACTGTACCCCACTCAGACTGCACATCACAGACTTTCTGAACACTGTGAATAATGACCTTTTGGTGTCTGCTGATGAAGTAAGAGGTGAACCAATTGTAAGCTACTCCCCGTATTCTGTAATTGTGGAACTTCTGGAACAATATTTTGTGATCAACACAATCAAACGCCTTAGTTAAATCAAAAAATATGCCTGGCGTTCGAAACCTTTCGTTTAACCCATGCAGTACCTCACAGAGAAAAGAGAATATAGCATTTTAAGTTGTTGAACGACTTCTAAAGCTGAACTGTACATTTGACAGCAAATCGTGTGACATAAAATGATCAATTATCCTTACATACACAGCCTTTTCAATAAATTTAGCAATCACTAATGGCATGGAAATAGGTCTAAACGTGTCTACCGAGTACTTAAATCGTTCAGGAATTTGACCATTCCTAAAGGAAAAATTACAAATATTGATAAATACAAAGCTAACCTGTGCAGCACAGTACTTTAATGTTCTGCTAGGCACTCTATCATATCCATGAGAGTCCTTTGTCTTCAGTCATTTAATTATTGACTCAGTCTCTCCCTTGTCTGTATCACAGAGGAGTATTTCAGATATCAATCTCTGAAAGGCATTTGCCAAGAAAGTTATATGATTCCCTGTACAAACTAAACTTTTATCTAATTCACCAGCAATACTCAGAAAAATACTTGATCCTCCTAAGCCAGTACAGTCAAAAGATTCGGCCATTTCTGTCGCATATTTTTACATTCGCAAACTCACTTATCAAAACCTGTATGGTACTTCCTGTTGACTTAGAATCATGAAATATGGCAAGCAGCAAATTTTCAGGTACAGGTAAAAAAACATCCCCGAAAATCTGATAGGTAATTATATAACACAAAAACATTTTTTATCATTTGTTAATTGACTCTTTGTCTGTTCGACTGTTCAGAACACTTTTTCTCAGGGACGGATAGACGTATCTAATTGAAATTTATATCACATATTAAGGCCTATGGTCCTTTGGCGGCGTAAGGAATTTGACCTTCTAACTCAATGCGGTCAAAAGTTGCGGCTATTTAAAGTTTGTATGGAATCCACGGTGCGCGTTTTCTACTTGCTTTTTTCCGGATTTTTACTTCTATATGTTTGGCCGTCTGACTCTAACACTCCTGTCAGTTTCATTTCTGGCCATGCCCTGCATGTATCTTAAATTCGGAAGAAATCGGTAATGACGAGCAGGCGGGGTGCCCTTCTTAGTATTACTCCTAAATACACACACCTAAAAAATCTTTCATCACCTCGGTTCCGAGAGTTCCGGAACCTGTACAGAAAATTTTAATAGGGATCAACATAAACATCATTTCCGAACTTTTTATTGCTCATGAAAACGACACATTGCATGTTGTATCACCGTACAGCGAGACCTTCAGAGGTGGTCGTCCAGATTGCTGTACACACCGATACCTCTAATACTCAGTAGCACGTGCTCTCGCATTGATACACGCCTGTATACGTCGTGGTACACAATCCACAAGTTCATCAAGGCACTGTTGGTCTCACTCCTCAACTTCGATTTGGCGTAGATCCCCGAGAGTGGTTGGTGGGTCACGTCGGCCATAAACAGCCCCCTTTCAATCTATCTATTCTCGATGGGGTTCATGTCTCGAGAAATCGATGGCCACACTCTTTGAGCGATGTCGTTATCCTGAAGTACGTCATTCACAAGATGTGCAAGATGGGGGCGCGAATTGTCGTCCACGAAGACAAATGCCTCTCCAATATGCTGCCAATATGGTTGCACTATCGGTCAGAGGATGGTATTCACGTATCGTACAGCAGCTATGGCGCCTTCCATAGCCACCAGCAGCGTACGTCGACCCCACATAATGCCACCCAAAACAGCAGGGAACTTCCACTTTGCTGCATTCGCTGGACTGTGTGTCTAAGGCGTTCAGTCTGACCAGGATGCCTCCAAACAAGTCTCCGACGATTGTGAGGTTGAAGGAATATGCGACATTCATCAATGAAGAGAACGTGATGCCAATCCTGAGCGGTCCATGGTGTTGGGCCCATCTGTACCGCGCTGCAAGGTGCGTGGTTGCAGAGATGGACCTCGTCGTGGACGTAGGGAGTGAAGTTGCGCATCATGCAACCTATTGCACACTGAGTCGTAGTACGACGTCCTGTGACTGCACTAAAAGCACTACACAACATCGTCGCGTTGATGTCAGGTTTCCTTCGAGCCATAATCCGTAGGTAGCTGTCATCTACTGCAGTAGTAGCCCTTGGGCGGACTGAGCGAGGGATGACATCTACAGTTCCTGTCTCTCTGTTACTCCTCCATGTCCGAACAACATCGCTTTGGTTCCCTCCGAGACGCCTGGACATTTCCCTTGTTGAAAGCCCTTGCTGGCACAAAATAACAATGCGGACGCGATCGAACCGTGGTGCTGACCGTGTAGGCATGGCTGAACTACAGACAACACGTGCCGTGCCTTCCTGGTGGAATAACTGGAACTAATCGGCTGTCGCACCCCCTCCGTCTAATAGGAATTACTCATGCATGGTTGCTTACATCTTTGGATGGGTTTAGTGACATCTACGAACAGTGAAAGGGACTGTGCCGGTGATTCAATGTCCACAGCCAACGTCTATCTTCAGGAGTTCTGGAAACCGGGGTGATGCAAAACCTTTTTTGATGTGTGTACTTATAACTTCTGACCCACTGAATCACTTATCATCCAGTACTCGAATTTTATCACATTGTTTCTCTTAGTTACCAGCTTCATTTTCTTTATCCAAATTTAATGAGGGGGATTTTTGTTTAAGTCTTTCTGAAATTTCTTACGATCGTCCAACGACGGTTCTTTCCTGCACACAGCAACATCGTCGGACAACAATTTCATCGTGCTGCTGATTACTTCCGATAAATCGTTTATGTATGTTGGACATGTTAGAGATTTTCGGGTCATACCAAAAACATAGCAATTGAAGAAGAAAGAAATAAATACCATATTTCAATTATTTATGACCGACAAACTGTGAAAGGTAGTTAAAAATTACGCTTGTGAATGGATAGAGGAATGTTCAAAGTCTTACGTTCGCACAGACACTATATGATGCACTCAACTTGAGCACCATGCGTTGCCTGAGAAACACCGAAATGGCAGCCCGTTCTGTGGACTTCCGAGCGCATCGTGTGAAAGCATCCCGAATATGCTCCACATTTTTACCAGACGCGCGTAGCCGACCAGTGCTGTTCTCTGGGCGTACACAACCAGCTTCCAGTAATTTTGTATCGCAGTCGTAAATCTGCTTCTGAAAAGGCGGCTCTTTTTGAAGAGAGGTGGAATACACATTGCGCTTGAAGAATGGACTAACTCTGCGCGAATTCCAATATAAAAAATTATTATTTTTTTGTAAAGGCTTCGTCACTACTGCTGTGGAGGCCGAGTTGATACTGCTGTTACGGTAGACCACTACGACAATTTCTCCCTGCCACAATTACACAGCCATGCTCCAGAATCAAGTAACAGACTCCACAACACTCCAGCAAATTAGTAACAAAGTTACACAAATGAGTCAAAAGGTTTACTTATGTTTGTGACTTGTCGAATAATTAAGTCTGCAGCACTGCTGGTAATATAACACAAAAAGGCTCTCAATGGCTATGAGCAAATAATCTTGGGTAAACTTCACAGTACATAGGAAATGCATTTTACAACAACTGTCTGTTTACCAAACGACCTTCCCTGTCTAAGTCAGCCTTGGGCGACGATCTATAACAAAGAGGGCGAGAGCAGCTCTTCTGACTTCTGAGTAAGCGTCCGTCCATTGTCGTCCAGTCATTGGCGGATTGTACTCAACCGGCCATTGGCCGAGGCGAATCGATATATTCATCCTCTGAGCCGTCCGTGGTGCTGGTGGAACTCGCCCATGTGGCGACTCTCTACGGCATTAGCACCAGCTCAATCGTAGCGCCTGTGCTGCTTTTGACCTGGCTGTGTCTTGTTTGGACGACATAGCAGATTTGTCTAGTGGTGTAGCCGCCACGTTGCTGTAACGGAAAAGCTGTGTCAAAACCTTGAACTTTCCTGTATCTAGTGGTACGGGCAATGTATTTCTATCTTCTGTAATTCGTACGCCGGCCGCGGTGGTCTCGCGGTTCTAGGCGCGCAGTCCGGAACCGCGCGACTGCTACGGTCGCAGGTTCGAATCCTGCCTCGGGCGTGGATGTGTGTGATGTCCATAGGTTAGTTAGGTTTAACTAGTTCTAAGTTCTAGGGGACTGATGACCTAAGATGTTAAGTCCCATAGTGCTCAGGGCCATTTGAACCATTTGTAATTCGTACAGTCAGTTTCACAAGAAAGTGTACGCCGTTATCTGCATGAAATAAAAGTCAGTATTATAAATATATGTTTACGTGAAAATATATGATATTACTAATTACACAATTACCTAATAGTTAATCCAGTCGCTGCCATTATGGATTATAGATTGGCACCTTAGCCCTCTCTCCAACCTCTCAATATCGTTTGGCTCAGTTCGCAACGAATGTCTTTGACTTTCTAAACATTTTAGAGCAGATTCATAAGAAAGCTTTGTTCTCTTTGGATGACGTACAAGGAACACCACCTCGTGACGCTTCAGATATTTTGCACTCCTTTTAAACTGCAACCGACAAAACAAAAGATTCAACCTCACACTGTTCGTCTATACACTGTGCAAAAGCGCACTGATTGCAGATGGTTCAAATGGCTCTGAGCACTATGGGACTTAACAGCTGCGGTCATCAGTCCCCCTAGAACTTAGAACTACTTAAACCTAACTAACCTAAGGACATCACACACATCCATGCCCGAGGCAGGATTCGAACCTGCGACCGTAGCAGTCGCGCGGTTCCGGACTGAGCGCCTAGAACCGCGAGACCACCGCGGCCGGCACTGATTGCAGATTCGAGACAACTACCAGAGATGTCGCTGCGCACTTTACATTTAAAATTATGGCGTACACTTACTTGTGGAACTGAATGTACATAATAAACAATTCATACCTGTTCTTTCTGTTTGAATAACCTGGTATTGCTTTCGATTGTACTGAACATCGCCGTCCAGTATAACGCACTGGAATCCATTATTCATGAAATATACTTTAAAAGGTGGCATGTGGACCAGTGGTCAACGATGTGGTAGTGTCGAGCGCCTTTCGCAGATCTGGCAAGACGGTTGACGTTGTTGATGGTGCCAATGATGATATGTTCGTGAAACCACACGATACCAAAGTCCTTAGTGCTCGAGGCTGACGGAGTGTACCTGTCCGCCTGTATCTCTTGTTTTCAGAATATCTTACATGGATGTAAGAAGCCAAATTTTACACAACTGGTTATTCCTGAGTTTGTGGTAACTCTATGAGAGAATGTTGCCTTCAGGCACAAATTTAATAAATTTTGAGCTTAGATGCGATGTAGTATCCTTGAAACAACGGGCTCAGTGATAACTGGTCTCTATAGCTCCAGCAGGATACGGTGGTCGATGCGTAGTGATCGGCCGGTCAGCTTTGACAGAATCGAGACATGCACCCTGCAACCTTTCTGAAGCGATTTTACGAAAACTGTTCAGTAAAAAACTTTAGGTTTTGCTTTACTTGTAGCTTTACATCTCATGTTCATGATAAAGTGCCCATCATTTCGTTAACGGTCATAGTTTTTGCGACACTTACGTGAAAGTGAGACACTGCGCAAAATTCGGAAGTGTGTGCAATGAAAAACAGAGGTCGCTATGATTTTGCATTTAGTGGATATTACATAATATGTTGCTGCGTAAGAAATTTAGCCAACATATCGAATTTTTATTTAGATTTGGGTAGAGGTATTTATCTGTCACCATCCTCGGGAAAATTGATCTGATGCAGCACACTCATTTGCGATCGCACCGCGCCAGCGATAAACCCAGATGACATATCCACAACACTCCTCATATTTCGTAAACGGTTTGTAATATCGAAATGAGATTTTGGCAAATGATAGAACGCCAAGAGGAGAGTATTTTAACATAATGTTATTATGTAAAACGTCATTATCTACGGTGTTATTCCAATAACTACCAACTTTTCCAGTGAAAGACTGTAATTTTTAAGGGCCAACGATAGCTGGTAAAATGAGAAATGCTATAGGTTTCAGAACAACATATGTGAAGCCACTACACATTATTTTGTACCGAGGATGTGCTTTTTCATAAGTTGCTGCCTTTAGTTTGCCACAATTTCTCACGTAATAAATCACTGTTTCAGCATTATGTCGCAATCGTGTCTGCACAACATGTTAGTGAGGTGAGATGGTGTAAACTCCATTGTGTTTTGGCAAAATAAACAAATTTTCACACCGAGCAAGGTGGCGGAATGGTTAGCACATTGGACTCGCATTCTGGAGGACGACAGTTCAGACCCGCTTCTGGCCATCCTGATTCAGGTTTTCCGTGTTTTCCCTAACTCTCTTCAGATAAATACTGGGATGGTTCCTTGGAAAGGGCGCGGCCGATTTACTTCTCCATGCTTCGCAAATCCAATGGGACCATGACATCGCTGGTTGCTCCCCTCCCCCAAATCAACCAACCAATCCAATTTTGGCATGGCAACCACAGAAATGTGTAGGTTTTAGCCACAATTCGTCGCTCAAGGCGCTTCTCTGAAAGTTGCAAATGGTTAACAAGCCAGACGAAAGTAAATCACTGCATTTTCGGTGGAATTTTTTTTAGTTACCAACGAAAGCAGAGGTGACAGTAGATCTTTTTTAATGGTCACCATTCAAGTGCGGGCTTGGAGCGGTCCCATTCAATACCTACAAAAAAGTTTGAGCGTAAGCTTCAGTTCAGAACGGCATTTCTCCTCCAGTACTCGGCGTTTCCCCTACAGCACTCTGAGCGATCCCCCACCACTGCCCCTCTCCCACGTTTCCACAGTAGACTGCACATATGGCGGCCACGGCATTTTGCGCGCACTATTATTCTGTGCATCTGACCGACTTAAGGGGGGTAGGACGTCAAACGGGCCAACTTGGAGCAGGAGAGGCACCACAGGACATTTTAATTTCCACTGTGTATACTTTTACAAGCAAACTCATAACACTTTGTCAGCATGACGAGGAAGGATTCAGGACTCACACTCATACCAGTGGAAGTTCAAAAACAGAATAAAATAATTTTTTGTTTTTACATGTGAAACTTCATCATTGTTTCACTTACTATTGGCTTCATTTGTTGCTATAGGTACAGTTTTCTTCATAAGTAAGAGAGATTCTTCGATGAATTATGTACATCATACAAACCATACCGAGAGGTGTATGAAACTCTAGAATTTTCCAAATCTATTAAAAACTGTGGTAAAAACTGAGATAATTAAGTATAAAATTTGAGTTTTTTCGGAACATGAAATTTAAAATGCAACAGCTCGTTCAGTTTTCCATAAACTAATAAATTCTAGAGTTTCATACAGCTGTAAGTATGGTGTGTATGCTGTGCAAAATTCATCGAAGGACCTCTTTTACTTATGAAGAAAAGTGTACCGGTAGCAACAAATGAAGCCAATGATAAGTGAAAAAAGATGAAATATCAGATGTAAAAAAAATATTTTGTTACGTTTTTTTTACCTTCCACTACTATGAATGTGAATCCTGAATCCTTCCTGGTCATGCTGACAAAGTTTAATGAATTTAGTTGTAAATGTATGCACAGTGGAAATTAAAATGTCCTGCGGGGCCTCTCCTGCTCCAAGTCGGCCCGTTTGACGTCCTACCCCCCTTAACATTGCGGAACGCATTCCCCGAGCTCACGGACGGTGTGAATGTTTAAACTTGGCTCCTTCTTCCACGACTGAATTTGTCTCACTGGTAGTTAAACAGCCACTGTAGAAAAGTGCAAAGGAAGTGCACTGCGTCTCCACTGAAGCACGGCTTGGAAGAGAGGACGGGGGTGCAGCCGGAAACACACATGCAGACGCGGCAACAGCCGGAAGCCGCGGAAACCACGTCGGCCCCGCCGAGCACACACACCGCACCGCGCCGCACCTGCGGGGCACAATTCCGGAAAATACGTCACATTAATCTTGGTAAAATTTAATCAGGTTAAAACGTGCCGGTGGCGGCGGCAGTGGCGGCAGCGATGTTTCCGGCCCACAGCTGTGCCGTGCCGTGCTGTGCGGCGCGGCTCGGCGCATTACTCGTGCATGAGTCCGCGCCGTGCGAGTCGGTCCCCAGTGCATACGCGACGGGCGGGCCGCGAGGCGTCGCGCCGCACCTCGCCGCGGCATCGATTAAAACTCGCAGCGTGGCGGTCGATACACGGCCGCGGGAAGCTCTCGGGCCGGACGCGGCACGGCGACCACCACCTGCCACCGCGACCCGCGTACTGCCGGCCTCCGCCGACTTCGGGGACTCCCCCACCTGTTTTGCTCCTCCTGAGCTCAGACCGAGGCACATGTGCGACTAGAGTCTGCGTACAATGCGGACCAGTCTGCACCACTTCCTTAAAGAAAATGTTCAAATGTGTGTGAAATCATATGTGACTTAACTGCTAAGATCATCAGTCCCTAAGCTTGCGTACTACTTAACCTAAATTATCCGAAGGACAAACACACACACCCTTGCCCGGAGGAGGACTCGAACCTCCGCCGGTACCAGCTGCACCACTTCCTTATTCGTCTCCAGTTCTGCAAGGTTCGCAGGAGAGCTTCTGTAAAGTTTGGAAGGTAGGAGACGAGGTACTGGCAGAAGTAGAGCTGTGAGGACTGGGCGTGAGTCGTGCTTGGGTATCTCGGTTGGTAGAGCACTTGCCCGCGAAAGGCAAAGGTCCCGAGTTCAAGCCTCGGTCCGGCACACAGTTTTAATCTCCCAGGAAGTTTCATATCAGTGCACACTCCGCTGCAGAGTGAAAATATCATTCTGCAGATTAATAATGTTGCCCAGGCAGCATAAGTTCGCTTTATCGGGCAACAACGAAGTTATTGACTGTGGATGGTATCGTCAGAATGGAAATAATGAAGTCACTGTAAAAAAAAAAGTCATTGATTTTGTCACTTATCTTGAATGGATTCCCACGCAGATTTCGTCGATGTTTTTATGGCTCATCTTGTTGATTCTAGAGTGATTCCACTTTGACTGCTATAAGGTCCATATCTGCATTTTAGCAATATTTGAAGACAAAACAAATGCGTTTTTCAGGAAATTCTTAATAATCAAACAATCCCAGATCAGAACAATGGTATGACAGAAATAATTTTTGTGTTCACGATCCACATTTTTAATAAACTTGTTTGTAAATTCACATATACTTGGTTCAAATGGCTCTGAGCACTGTGGGACTTAACTTCTGAGGTCATCAGTCCCCTAGAACTTGGAACTACGTAATCCTAACTAACCTAAGGACATCACACACATCCATGCCCGAGGCGGGATTCGAACCTGCGACCGAAGCGGTGAACAGTTCAAGGGAGCAGTTCACGCATCGAACAGACGCGATGCTCACCTTTTCCAAACAGCACCCTACCAAAGATCCGTCCAGTGGTTCCGCAAACGACCCTCTCATCAAATGTGAATATTGTCACAAAAAATATGTCTGTTACTTTGCAGAAAAGTAGTACGATATTACTGGTATGGAGAACTGGGGTTGGAGTGCCGTAATGGTCACGTAAATAAAGAACCATTACAACCGCTTGACGTCACAACAGGCTGCATAAAATGAGGCGGCGAGTGTCGTAAGAACCGAAAGAGTGACAACAGAATCAATAAATGTCAGTATCAATGAAATTCTCCACCAGCCGTGCAACTAAGGTCATATTTTATTTTGACGACAACTAGTTCCGCCATTCCACTATTTCATCTTCAGGCGCGATATGCACCTCTCAAAATAAACGCTAGTGCCATATAGTGCCATCTATCTTGGATTTCGTGAATTCAAACGGTTTCACAAGCGCTTCATTCGAAAACTTAACAGCAGCTGGGCACACCTGCAGTCCAAGAGATCTTTGACCACGTTCTTAGACTGCAGGTCTGCTCAGTTTCTGTCAAGTTTCGAATGAAGCGCTTGTGAAACTGTTTTAATTCACGAAATCCAGGATGTATCGCACTGTAAGGCACTATCGTTTATTTTGAGAGGTGCGTATGGGGCCTGAAGATAACATAGTGGAATACCACAACTGGTTGTCGAAAAATGGTTCAAATGGCTCTGAGCACCATGTTGTCATCAGTCCTCTAGAACTTAGAACTACTTAAACCTAACTAACCAAAGGACATCACACACATCCATGCCAGAGGCAGGATTCGAACCTGCGACCGTAGCGGTCACGCCGTTCTAGACTGAAGCGCTAAGAACCGCACGGCCACACCGGCCGGCTCAAGTGGTTGTCGCCAAAGTAAAATAATATCTTAGTTACGCGGCTGTTGGAGAATTTCATCGATATTGACTATTACTTAACCAGCTGATATCTCCTGTTCATGATTGATCAACAGAGACAAAATGGATAGGTCAGGAGAGAGGTGACTTTGAATGTGGACCATAGTGGTCGTCACGAAAATAGGCTGATCAAGGGCGTCTCGCCATCTTACGGTACCGTCAGTTATCGATAGCTACAAACATTAGAAAAATTACCTGAAAAAGTGTAGTACGTCTCTATTTTTGGTCTAAAATATGATGCAGCACATTCGAAAAGAAAATTATTTGCCAGTCGTTAGAAAAAAAAATAACGTTTCAAAAAATTTTCAAAACAAATTTATAGGAGAGAGTTGAAAGTAAAGGGGTACAACCTACTGGTACGGAACAAGTATTTAGATTGAGTGGTAAGCACCTAGGCCACGAAACTGTCTAACAGAGCTAAACTGTCTTTTCATAGATCCTTGATAATATTGAACTTACCGAGCGAGAGTCAATCAGTGAACAAAGAGGTCAAAATTTCATTACCAAATGTATCATTTCATAACAGGAAGAACACCTCAAATTTAATTTTACTGCGATGCAGTTCGACCCACAGCGACGCATTAGCAGATTAGCCCCTTGTACTGTTAAGGCACAATTAAAACATAGAGAAATTACAGTGTAAATGATGCAAAACATGAAAACTTAAGACCAGGCAGACTCGGCCTCAAATAACCTAGACAAATTCTAAAGATTCGTCATAACAACCGAGCAGCAAGACCTTAAATAATGAAACCTTTAAATTTAGCTCTAGATAACTAAAAATCCTTTAAAACAATGAACCTGAGAAAAAACGAGCAACAAGTAAAATTTAAGAATTGAGATTTTAACGGTACATAATGAAATCTTTAATGACATTTAAATAACACTGAACTACTGGAGAACTTCAGCTTCATGAATTTAACTAAGCTATATGTGACAGCAAACTCAATAACTCTGTTGCTGCACCACAGCACGCAAATGATTTATAACAAACAGACTACGTATTTGTGATAGTGCCCAACAATTCATTGTAGCCGTGTGGAGTGGTAGTTCGGTCTAGGGGGCGCCTTGCCACGGTTCGCGCGGCTTCCTCCCGTCGGAGGTTCGAGTCCTCCCGTGGGCATGGGTGTGTATGTTGTCCTCAGCGTAAGTTAGTTTAAGTTATATTAAGTAGTATATAAGACTAGGGACCGATCACCTCAGCAGTTTAGTCCCATAGAACTTACCACAAATTTCCAAATTCATAATAAGATACACAAGACATTTGAGTTCCAGAACTTACAGTTCTTGGTAAGATTTCAACAACTTAGAAGTTGAGCGGAAAGCAGAAAGCCATCAGAAACTGATAATTAAAATCAGAGTAAAATACACTCCTGGAAATGGAAAAAAGAACACATTGACACCGGTGTGTCAGACCCACCATACTTGCTCCGGACACTGCGAGAGGGCTGTACAAGCAATGATCACACGCACGGCACAGCGGACACACCAGGAACCGCGGTGTTGGCCGTCGAATGGCGCTAGCTGCGCAGCATTTGTGCACCGCCGCCGTCAGTGTCAGCCAGTTTGCCGTGGCATACGGAGCTCTATCGCAGTCTTTAACACTGGTAGCATGCCGCGACAGCGTGGACGTGAACCGTATGTGCAGTAGACGGACTTTGAGCGAGGGCGTATAGTGGGCATGCGGGAGGCCGGGTGGACGTACCGCCGAATTGCTCAACACGTGGGGCGTGAGGTCTCCACAGTACATCGATGTTGTCGCCAGTGGTCGGCGGAAGGTGCACGTGCCCGTCGACCTGGGACCGGACCGCAGCG
The DNA here is from genome assembly GCF_023864345.2 of Schistocerca serialis cubense. Lineage (NCBI taxonomy): Eukaryota > Metazoa > Arthropoda > Insecta > Orthoptera > Acrididae > Schistocerca > Schistocerca serialis. The sequence goes on from NC_064639.1 coordinate 356,036,178, forward strand.
ACGCACGGATGCACGCCAAGACCGTAGGATCCTACGCAGTGCCGTAGGGGACCACACCGCCACTTCCCAGCAAATTAGGGACACTGTTGCACCTGGGGTATCGGCGAGGACCATTCGCAACCGTCTCCATGAAGCTGGGCTACGGTCCCGCACACCGCTAGGCCGTCTTCCGCTCACGCCCCAACATCGTGCAGCCCGCCTCCAGTGGTGTCGCGACAGGCGTGAATGGAGGGACGAATGGAGACGTGTCGTCTTCAGCGATGAGAGTCGCTTCTGCCTTGGTGCCAATGATGGTCGTATGCGTGTTTGGCGCCGTGCAGGTGAGCGCCACAATCAGGACTGCATACGACCGAGGCACACAGGGCCAACACCCGGCATCATGGTGTGGGGAGCGATCTCCTACACTGGCCGTACACCACTGGTGATCGTCGAGGGGACACTGAATAGTGCACGGTACATCCAAACCGTCATCGAACCCATCGTTCTACCATTCCTAGACCGGCAAGGGAACTTGCTGTTCCAACAGGACAATGCACGTCCGCATGTATCCCGTGCCACCCAACGTGCTCTAGAAGGTGTAAGTCAACTACCCTGGCCAGCAAGATCTCCGGATCTGTCCCCCATTGAGCATGTTTGGGACTGTATGAAGCGTCGTCTCACGCGGTCTGCACGTCCAGCACGAACGCTGGTCCAACTGAGGCGCCAGGTGGAAATGGCATGGCAAGCCGTTCCACAGGCCTACATCCAGCATCTCTACGATCGTCTCCATGGGAGAATAGCAGCCTGCATTGCTGCGAAAGGTGGATATACACTGTACTAGTGCCGACATTGTGCATGCTCTGTTGCCTGTGTCTATGTGCCTGTGGTTCTGTCAGTGTGATCATGTGATGTATCTGACCCCAGGAATGTGTCAATAAAGTTTCCCCTTCCTGGGACAATGAATTCACGGTGTTCATATTTCAATTTCCAGGAGTGTATACTAATGGCACTCAAGATTATCCTTAAAATAATAAGACGCGAAGAAAGTGGACAAGGCAAGCAGCTCGTTCTCAAGGGAACAGTTCACGCATCGAACAGAAGCGATGCGTCCCTTTTCCAAACAGCACCCTACCAAAGATCCGTCCAGTGGTTCCGCAAACGACCCTCTCATCTGTGAGTACCATAATACAAAGTGTACCAGGTCACACGTCGTCCCGAAACAAGCAAGAACGTCCGACGGCCAGCGTCCAGATAAAGACTTGCCTCTACCAAGTAACCGTCGGATCACGTAATTTGGTGGCGATGCCGAGCACGAGGATACACAGGTTGCCCACAACTCGGTTAGAATGAGGTTTGTCCGTTACACCTAGCAGGCTTGGACATCTGCGTTGCTACGACTGCGCCTACAATACTTACTGGGCTTGCGTGCCACACCACAGATAAAAAATTGACTGATGCCGACAACAAGTTACAGCCATGATGCAGATGTTCACTGTCCGCTTCCCAAGCCAAATCCCCACGAGCACCTCCGATCACCGCTAGAAGAAGCCTTGCCAAAACCCAAGGCGGCGCCACCACAGCGGCCGCTGAAAACTTCAGGGGAATGATAGCAGACGTAATATTAAATAGAGCTATCGTACTCGAGATCGAACCAGCGCAAAACTGGTTCAGTGACATTTCCCAAAAAAATTAGGCTAAAATGGCTCTGAGCACTATGGGACTTAACATCTATGGTCATCAGTCCCCTAAAAAAAAAAAAAAAAAAAAAAAAAAATTAGGCATGTGCATCTAGAGCATGGCAAGGTATACAAAATAGTTTTTGCAACGAGATACAAGTGAAATCCCTCTCTGTGCTGCTCCGTGATGAAGGAAAAGGCAAATAGTTGATGACCAACTGACAACCTCAGCTGCCGACAGGTGGTGTTGATATACCTCGATGTGGACATCTGAAAATGTGTGCCCCGACCGGAACTCGAACCCGCGATCTCCTGCTTACATGGCAGACGCTCTATCCATCTGAGCCACCGAGGACACACATGAATAGCGCGACTGCGAGTGGGTGGGCAAATGTCTATAAGGTACAATGTTGTTGTTGTGGTCTTCAGTCCTGAGACTGGTTTGATGCAGCTCTCCACGCTACTCTATCCTGTGCAAGTTTCTTCATCTCCCAGTACATACTGCAGCCTACATCCCTCTGAATCTGCTTAGTGTATTCATCTCTTGGTCTCCCTCTACGGTTTTTACCCTATACGCTGCCCTCCAATACTAAATTGGTGATCCCTTGATGCCTCAGAACATGTCCTGCCAACCGATCCCTTCTTCTAGTCAAGGTGTGCCACAAACTCCTCTTCTTCTCAATCCTATTCAGTACCTCCTCATTAGTTATGTGATCCACCAATCTAATCTTCAGCATTCTTCTGTAGCACCATGTTTGGAAAGCTTCTATTCTCTTCTTGTCCAAACTAGTTATCGTCCATGTTTCACTTCCATATATGCCTTCACTCCATACAAATACTTTCCGAGACGACTTCCTGACATTTAAATCTATACTCCATGTTAACAAATTTCTATTCTTCAGAAACGCTTTCCTTCCCATTGCCAGTCTACATTTTAGTACCTACTCCGAATTTTTCTTTTGTTTCCTTTACTGCTTGATCAATATACAGATTGGACAACATCGGGGAGAGGCTACAAACCTGTCTCACTCCCTTCCCAACCACTGCTACCCTTTCATGTCCCTCGACTCTTATAACTGCCATCTGGTTTCTGTACAAATTGTAAATAGCGTTTCGCTCCCTGTATTTTACCCCTGCCACCTTCAGAATTTGAAAGAGAGTATTCCAGTCAACATTGTCAAAAGCTTTCTCTAAGTCTACATATGCTAGAAACGTAGGTTTGCCTTTTCTTAATCTAGCTTCTAAAATAAGTCGTAGGGTAAGTATTGCCTCACGTGTTCCCATATTTCTACAGAATCCAAACTGATCTTCCCCAAGGTCGACTTCTACCAGTTTTTCCATTCGTCTGTAAATAATTCGTGTTAGTATTTTGCAGCCGCGACTTATTAAACTGATAGTTCGGTAATTTTCACATCTGTCAACGCCTGCTTTCTTTGGGATTGGAATTATTATATTCTTCTTGAAGTCTGAGGGTATTTCGCCTGTCTCATACATCTTGGTCACCAGATGGTAGAGTTTTGTCAGGGCTGGCTCTCCCGAGGCTGTCAGTAGTTCTGATGGAATGTTGTCTACTCCCGGGGCCTTGTTTCGACTTAGGTCTTTCAGTGCTCTATCAAACTCTTCACGCAGTATCATATCTCCCTTTTCATCTTCATCTACATCCTCTTCCATTTCTACAACATTGCCCTCAAGTACATCGCCCTTGTATAGACCCTCTATATACTCCTTCCACCTTTCTGCTTTCCCTTCTTTGCTTAGAACTGGGTTCCCCTCCGAGCTCTTGATATTCATACAAGTGGTTCTCTTTTCTCCAAAGGTCTCTTTAATTTTCCTGTAGGCAGTATCTGTCTTACCCTAGTGAGATAAGTCTCTAAATCCTTACATTTGTCCTCTAGCCATCCCTGCTTAGCCATTTTGCACTTCCTGTCGATCTCATTTTTGAGACGTTTGTATTCCTTTTTGCCATCTTCATTTACTACATTTTTATATTTTCTCCTTTCGTCAATTAAATTCAATATTTCTTCTGTCACCCAAGGATTTCTACTAGCCCTCGTCTTTTTACCTACTTGATCGTCTGCTGCCTTCACTACTTCATCCCTCAAAGCTACCCATATACAATATAGAATTGTGGACAGTTGGGAATGTGAGTCTGACGGGAAGCGTGCAAGGGATAAGTCCCTGCATTCTCGCTGTTCATCTGTGTCCTCGATGGCTCAGATGGATAGAGCGTCTGCCATGTAAGCAGGAGATCCCGTGTTCGAGTCCCGGTCGGGGCACACATTTTCAGCTGTCCACATCGAGGTATATCGACAACACCTGTCGGCAGCTGAGGTTTTCTGTTAGTCATCATTTATTCCAGGGTGAAGCTGCACGGTCATTAACAGTAACTGTTCTTTCGAGAACAAGTTACTGTCTTCGTATATAAGGAAAATAGTTACAAGACGTCACTAAAAAGTTACGTTCATGTAGAGTTATGCTGATTTTTTATGTTATATGTATCCAAATAACCTTTTCATGATACGTGGGGAAAGGGAAGTGACCAAGGTGGGGCGAAATATTTTTAGTAATTGAATAATGCGTTAAGCAGTATTCTTTCTTATTTTGTACCACTATTGCTAACCACGGAAAACATGATGTTCATGCAGCACTACATAAATATTTTGTTATCGCTCTCAATAACAATTTTATGATAACTGAACTGATAACAACTAATAGTAAAGCATTATACAGAAAACATATATCACCTGCTTCATTCACAATATTCTGGATCAAAGGGACGTAAGTCCATGTAGATTTTTATGAACTGTGATATAAAACTGATCATTTTATTTAACCTGTCATTATTACAGTGTGCTTACAGAAAATGTACAAAGTGTTGTTATCTCTAATATACACGAAACAGTTTGAAACGCTAAAAAATACTTTTGTGTCTAATTTTTGGAAGTAAACCGAAGATCTATTTTGCACTTTCAAGAGAATTCTGAAACCTCGTAAATTTTAACGTCAGTTTTCTCAGAACTACACCTTTGCTTCTGAACCCTTCGTATATATTTACATTTGTTTCTTTGAAAATAGCCAGAAACACGAACGTATTCCGACTGGAAAAGTGCATGACTATCCTCGTAGTTTGTAAATGCTTGTGGTACCTATTCTATCGTGAAAACATAAACGTATTCAGAGGAAAAAAATTGTAAGAGTTGTGAAAGTTTTTCGTCTGTGCAACAAAAACTATCGTCCCTGATGAATTTGCATTGTGTTGAACATCACATAAACTTCCAGAGAGAAGGTTTTCAAGGATATTAAAAATTCATTTTTAATAACAGCTGAGGCACTATTCCTGAATAGTGTCACCTTTGAAGGAAGCCGGAAGGTGTGGCCGAGCGGTTTTAGGCGCTACAGTCTGGAACCGCGCGACCCCTACGGTCGCAGGTTCGAATCCTGCCTCGGGCATGGATGTGTGTGATGTCCTTAGGTTAGTTAGGTTTAAGTAGCTCTAAGTTCTAGGGGACTGATGACCTCAGATGTTAAGTCCCATAATTCTCAGAGCCATTAGAACCATTTGAAGGAAATTTACTTCAGACATACTCCGTGCGCGGCAGCGCCCTAGCGACCTAGCGCTTGCAAGCCGCCACCAGAATTCTTGTTCCGACATTTCGCCTAAATACGACCAAGAACATGCCCTGCCCGTAGAAGAGATTATGTTTTCAGTGCTTACAGACTCTTCACTATTACACCCATCATCAAAAAAACAGATATTTGCTATACAGAGGTGGCTGTATATTTCTTCGGGCCAAGTACACCGAAGCTCCGAAGAGATTGGTACAGGCGTGTGTATTCAATTATAGAGACATGTAAGCAAGAAGAATACGGGCCTGCGGTCGGCAACGTCTGTATAAGACAAGAAGTGTCTCGCACAGTTGTTAGGTAGGTTACTGCAGCTACAATGACAGGTTACCAAGATTTAAGTGAGTTTGAACGTGGTATTATAGTCGGCGCACGGGCGATGGGACACAGCATCTTCGAGATAGCGGTGAAGTGGGAATTTTCCCGTACGACCATCTCACGAGTGTACCGTGAATACCAGAAATCCCGTAAAGCATCAAATCTCCGACATTGCTGCGGCCGGAAGAAGATCCTGCAAGAACGGGACCGACGGCTGAAGATAATCGTGACAGAATTGCAGCCCTTCCTCATATTGCTGCAGACATCAATGTTGCGCCATCGGCAAGTGTCAGAGTCCTAACCATTCAGCGAAACATCATCGATATGGGCTTTCGGAGCCGAAGGCCCACTCGTGTACCCTTGATGACTGCACGATACAAAGCTTTACGCCTCTCCTGAGCCAGTCAGTACCGACATTGGCATTGGACTGTTGACGACTGGAAACAAGTTGCCTGGTCGGACGAATCTCGTTTCAAATTTTGTGGGGCGGATGGACGTGTACGGTATGGAGACAACCTCATGCATTCATGGACCCTGCGTATCAGCAGGGGACTCTTAGTGCTCGTAAGGTCTCTGTAATGGTTGAAGAGTGTGCAGTTGGAGCAATATGGGACTTCTGATGCGTCCAGATACGACTCTGACAGGTAACATGCATGTAAGGATTCTGTCAGATCACCTGCATCAACTCGTGTGCATTCCGACGGACTTGGTCATTTCCAGCAGAACAATGCGACATCCCACACGTCCAGAATTGCCACAGAGTGGCTCCAGGAACACTCTTCTGAGTTGAAACACTTCCGCTGGCCATCAGATTCCCCAGGCATGAACATTATTGAGCATGTCTGGGATGCCGTGCAACATGCTGTTCAGAAGAGGTCTCCACTCCTCTTACGAATTTATGGACAGCTCTGCAGGATTCATGTTGTCAGTTCCCTCCAGCACTCTCCATGGCACGGCGTGTTAAGGCACTTCTGCGTGCTTACGGGAGCCCTACACGATATCATGTAGGTATACCAGTTACTTTCGCTCTTCAGTGTACATAAACGATAAAGGCAGGCGCTTATACGCATCTGTTGCGCTTAATAGCTACTGATTTAAAACCTAACAACACGTGACCGACTTGAGGTCACGATACTTCAAAACTGGACAAGAGAGAACACACATTATTTTCAGACGTAACTAGGTCGCGGGAACAATATTATAAGCACAATTAATCTCTGCGTTTCCTTGAGAACCCGGAAGAATAAGGCCACCGCACCATGGCTTAGCTCTCAACACCGGCTGAAAATAACGTCTTGGGTGTAGGCTGCCAGAGTGAAGGAGGACTGACAAGACTCCCGTAATAGTCCGCCTCAATGCCAGCAACTCACTGCGGGCTCAGCAAGACTCCGTCCCACGGTATTCCAGAATACCATGCAGCAACTTGACTTGTTCTTCAAGATGCGGACAGAGACCTTCGAGACACACGTGCCTCCAGTAATCGCAAAGCTGCCCACAGTGTTCCCCAAGTAACTGGCGCACTGAACATACCACGGCCGACTGCTACGGCGTCAGGCCTGTCGCTACACTCCACGTCACTCGCGGCATCTCGCAGGAAGCCGCCAAACAATGCAGGCGCCGCAATTCGAGTTTCTGCAGTGCCAATGCGCAAGCACGCGAATAGCGTTTCCTGTCAGCACATTCAATCGTCTGACGGGAAGTTCCGAAAGAGCAATGAAACGACCACGGAAGGACACGGTGCAGCAAAACCATCGAAAAAACGATTTGCTACAACCCAGCCGCGGACAACTCACAGGTGACAAACCACGTTATTTCCTGCGCCAAACCCATGGAATGGTTTTGCGAACCCCTGAAGAACATACCTGCCATCGTGCAGAGTACCAACAGTGATGTAAGAAGGAGGTGGTGTTACGTGTTATGTGGTATGGGGGTGTTTTTCTTGGCCAGAGTATGGCTCCTTTTTTTTTAAGTCGTCAGTCTTCTAACTGGTTTGATGCGGCCCGCTACGAATTCCTTTCCTGTACTAACCTTCAGTTATTTGCTAGATGTATTCCATTATCCGTTTTTCTCTACAGTTTATACCTTCTACGGCTCCCTCTACTACCACAGGAGCTACTCCCTGATGTCTTAACATATGTCCTATCATCCTGTCCCTTCTTCTTGTCAGTGTTTCCATATGCTCCTTCCATCGCCGATTCTGCAGAGAACCTCCCCATTCCTTACCATGTCAGCCAATCTAATTTTCAACATTCTTCTGAAGCACTACATCTCAAATGTTTCTACTCTTTTCTTTCCTGGTTTTTCCACAGTCCATGTTTCACAACCATACAATGCTGTGTTCCAAATGAATATTCCCAGGAATTTCTTCCTCATATTAAGACCTCTATTTGATACTAGCAGACTTCTCTTGACCAGAACTCCCCATTTTGCCAATGCTAGTTTTATTTTTACGTCCTCCTTGTTCCGTCCGTCATGGGTTATTTTATTGCCTAAGCAGCAGTATTCCTTAACTTCATTTACTTCGTGATCCCCAATTCTGATGTTAAGTATTTCGCTGCTCTCACTTCAGTTACCTCTCACTACGTTCGTCTTTCTTCCGTTTACACTCAATCCACATTCTGTACGAATTAGACTGTTCATTTCATTAGGCAGATCCTGTAATTCTTCTTCACTTTTGTTGAGTATAGCAATTTCATCAGCGAAATTAATTCGACTATTGAACCTTTCATTTATTTCCCTTGGTTCATGTACATGTTCTGTATTACGCATTTTTCCCTCTAGCTTACCCCGATATAAAACCTGCCTTGTATTTACTAGTGCTACGTAACGTATATGGGCAGTAGTTCTGTGCAAAGCTGATCATCTTGTTACACTGCTATTAACAGAGTTAGTGTGAGGTTATTATGTCTCGTTATGGGGTTACAGGCTAACATTATTTCGATCAGCTATTGTACCAGAATTGAGTGAACCAAATTTTATATATTTCATATAGTGTTAAATTTTCGAAACATTTCGGACTCTATCCAAAATTAATTATACTGATAGAGCTTACCTTAACAAATACTAATTCGAAAATTAAGTTCAGAGGGGAACTTTCTAAATCATTCTTGGTTAAATATGGTTTAAGGAAGGGAGATGGCCTGTCACCAGTTCTCTTTAATTGTGCCGTTGTATACATAATGAAGGACTGGTACAAGTCCAATCCAAAGGACATTAAGATGGGAACGCAAAAAGGCGACATAAGGTTTAACTGTTTAGGATTTGCAGATGACCTCACACTTCTCGCCAACAACATTAAAAAAAACCAATACAATCGTTACAGGACATAGCCTAGAACATCTGCCGTAAAATATCATTTGAAAAAACAGAAATAATGCCAACAGAACCGCCACTGGCAAACAAAATTAAAACTGGAGAAAACGACATAAGAATTATTGAAAATTTTAAATACTTGGGGATATAATAACGGGCAGCCTGAATGAGAAACCATCGTGGCGGATTATAATAAACAAATTGATTAAAACACATCATGTTACCATAACACATATAACAAAAAATGCCTCTCAATAGCCACAAAACTGAAACACTACAAAATAGTCACACAGCCGCAAATAACATATGCTAGCGAAATTATATTTAAAACAACCAACATTGTAGCAGTAGGCAGATCAAAACAGAAAGGAGGATAGTCAGAACACGTATAAATAAAGTATACGCAAAAGATGGAATCTGGAGAATAGCTTCAAATGAAACAGTTAATAAAGAAACAGAACCAGCGACAAGTACAATGAGAAAGAAACGGATCTCTTTCTTAGGACATTTGATGAGGACAACAGAAAATAGAATTAGTGGGAGAATAAATGAGAAGTTATGGAATAGTAAGAGCGGCATTAGATGGATCGCAGAGACCAAGGTGGACATGATCAAATTTCAGATGGAGGATTTGAAAGGCAAGACAGACGCACTCAAGATAATTCAGGACAAACGTAGCACACTACCAATAAAAATTAACAAATAGAGAGTGGGAAGGGTGATTTCGGATGACGAGAGAGGGGCACGATCTGAAAGAACGAAAAAGAATTAGTTCAACAAAAAACAGAAAAACCTAGTTCGTAATATTGACTAAAATGCTCTAATGTAGGACATAAAACAAATAAATAAATAGATGATACATGTGAATCTAATAATATTTTGTGGTGTGAATTAATCTGTGGTCTTTTAATTAATTTTATTGTCTCGTTTTGCTGGTGTTGTGAGCACGACAAAGTGAGCCCAGTTTTTTGTGTATTATGTGGCTCGGATTTAGTGTTAATTAATTGGGATGTGTGCTACAATTTCAACTGAGCTTTTTTCTAAAACTTCGTTTATGCCTGTGCATTTTCATTCTGTGGTACATCCGAGTATAAAACCGATTCTGTCATCCTTTACATTTTAGTTGTACCAAGAGCGGGTCTTATTATTCTGCCATAAATAGACAAGCCGTTAACGCTGTTACGAAAGGTTAAGATGTAACTGCTATTCTGGCTTGTAACTTGAAGACTTCCCTGTAGGGTCTATATTTGTTGTAAATTGTATTACTTGTCGCAAATTGTTTGTAGGGATTTTACTGTAAATAAATTATGTTTTTATAATAGAATGGTTTATACCCACACAACCCTAAGTCATTTCCACTTCTCAGACTACGCAGCTGTTAAAATTTTAACTCAACTGTTTTATGTGGTCCTTCAACTTTGGATCGCTCAAAATGATTGCTGCTAGATTCTTTACTTCAGTTACTGTTTCCAGTGATTTTTCACCAGTAGTGTAATAGAACATTAGTGCGTGTCTTCGCGTATTTGTGCACAGTTCGTTACATTTATTTACGTTGAGATTCAACCTCCAGTCTGACGCTGATAACTTCCTGTCGAGATCAACATTCACGAATAGCCTCAAGAAGCCACCAGCGTTATCTATTACATCGTTAATATAGCTTAAAAATGGTACTGGCCCGATAATACTTCCTTGTCTTACTTCCGAAATTACGTTTACTTTGTCGATTTTCTTTCGTTAAAAACGACGTATTGAGTCCCATCTGCAAGGAAGTTCTGTACCGAATCCAAAATCTGTTCCGATACTTGGTATGCTCGCATTTTGTTACTAAATGATAATGTGGCACTGTGCCGAACGTTATCCGTAACTTAAGGAACACAGAATCTACCTAAGCGCCATTGAATACAATCAGCGACAGAGGGAGCTGATTTTTGCAGGGCTTCCGTTTGCAGAATCCATGTTGATTTCTGCAGAGGAGATTTTCTTTCTCCAAGAATGTCATTTATTGACGATACTTCTTGAATGGAAACGATCTGAGATATTTTTCCGAAACCTGACAAGAGGAAGGCCTCGGACCCTGTAAAGCGATTAGGCTTTTATCTGGCAAATCGCTTGTCTGCAGCCTAAACGTCCTTTAACTTTACGGAGAAACATCTCTAAAGTTCATGATGCGCAGTCGACTCAACAGTGACACGATCGATATGTAACCGGAAACTGAGCATTTTTCGTCGTCATATATGGTGGATGGAAACGCATACTTTCCAAGAAATTGAGGAAAGAAACTGCTTCTACTGTCGCTAAGGTAAGCGCTGTTCAATGAAAGCACCGATGGCTCAAAGACCAAGGCATCTGGCTGGGGAGCAGACAGTATTAGCTACTGACATCCACTATGCAGTTTTTTCATGTGTATTTTTTCCGCTTATACATTGGTAGGATTAGGAGGATTAATACGGCAATCAATAAAAATAATTAACGAGGCAGATAAATAAATTACTCAAATAATTCGGATTAGTAGAGAATTAAAATTTTAATAATGGTTTCTTCACAATGGCTCTTTCTCTTACACTACTGCTTGTCCTGCGTTTCCGTCGAACAATCAGATGGACGTTACTTTTCATATAAACATACGATGCAAAGTGCCGCTACACGACGTGGCATGAACTCCAGTATGTCTGAAGTACTACTGAAGGGATCTGACAAAATGAATCCTACACGGCTGTCCATAAATCCGTAAGAGTACAAGGGGGTGGAGATCTCTTCTGAACAGTACGTTGAAAGGCATCCCAGATATGCTCAATAATGTTCATATCTGGGGATTTCGGTGGCGAGCAGAAATGTGTTTAAACGCAGGAAAGTATTTATGGAGCCACTCAGTAGAAACTCCGGGCGTGCGGGGTGTCGCATTGTCCTGCTGGAATTGCCCAAGGTCGTCGGAATGTACAATCGACACGAAGTAATGCAGGTGATCAGACATGATGCTTACGTACGTGTCACCTGTTACAGTCGTATCTAGACTTATCAGGGGCCCCATACCACTCCAGGTGCATACGCCCCACATCACCACAGGCCTCCAATAGCTTGAACAGTCCCCTGCTCACATGAAGAGTCCATGGATTCAACAGGTTGCCTAGTTACCCGTACATGTCGATTCGCTTGATACAATTTGAGACGAAACTTATACGACCCTGCAACATGTTTCCACTTATCGACAGTCCAGCGTCGGTGTTGTAGGGCCAAGGCGACGCATAAAGGTTTGTGTCGTGCAGTCATCAACGGTACAAGAGTGGGTCTTCGGCTCCGAAAGCCCGTATTGATGATGTTACGTTGAATGGTTCACGCTGACACTTGATGATAGCCCAGCATTGAAATCTGGAGGAATTTGAGGAAAAGTTACACTTCTTCCACGTTGAACGATTCTCTTCAGTCGCCGTTGGTCCCGTTCTTACAGGATCTTAATCCGGCCACAGCGATGTCTGAAATTTGGTGTTTTACCGGCTTCCTGGTACTCACGGTACACTCGTGATACAGTCGTACGGGTAAATTCCCAGTTCATCGCTACGTCGGCAATGCTGTGTCCCATTTCTTGTGCGCCGGCTATATCAACTAGTTGAAACTCACACAAACCTTGATAAGCTGCTATTGTAGCTGCAGTAACCGCTCTAACAATTGCAGCAGAAACTTAGTGTCTTATATAGGCGTTGCCGACCGCTGCCTCGTACTGCGTCTGTTTACATATATCTGTATTTGAACATGCATGCTTTTGTGACTGACAATTCGCAGTTTTTCACGACACAACTTTTATTGATGCAAGTTCACAAGGTTGATGACTGAACATACAAAGTAAAGGTAACAATAACGAAGAAAAAGTCTCCTAATTGAGGCAAACAAATGTTCACTTATTATTTTCCACAAAGGATCGTGATAACACACAAACACTAGTAACAGTCCAATTCCGAGACGAAGACGTAATCTTCGACGGTTGCAGTACACGAGGTCGGCATTCTGCGTGAATTGAACTTCGGGCCTGGTTCTAGCCCCTAAATAGCTGTCTCCAACCAACCAGATTTCGACGTAGTGATACTTCCTGCAGGCCGTGGCTCGAGCTCCTCCTTCAGGAAGTGGAAGTAGTGCTCGGAATGTCGCTTCCATTTCTTGTGTGTAAGTAGCCGGTGTTTACCATGGTGCTTTGGGTACGCCTTTGGGCATAGACAACCTCGTCCTCTGTGGTGCCACATGGGTTGCCGGCCCTCAGGGGCTACCTTGGCTCCGGCATAACACGTGCCTATATCAGTTCCTTTGGCACTTCAGTGCACGTTGATGAAAAATACTCAATGTTCTATCTATCTCCCTCTATTTTGCGTCGATTGCGGGACATAACCTGCAGAGGCTGTGTTCTCAAAACTGGAGTGGTGTTTTAGCAAAAATGTCTTAGAGCTCCAGGGAATGCGTCGGAATCGTTCCCCATGCCATAATGCTCCCTCGATAGTTGCGTGGTGTTTGCTTTCAGAGGTTTCACGCCGTAAACACCAAGGGCTATTTGTCCAATGGAGATCTTAAAAGGCCACCAGTCACCACTCAGTGGACGATTATATGCGGTATTCATGTGCAAATTTCAGATTTCGTCTACGATGAACAGCATTCAGCATGGGTGCATGAGCCAGGCGACTGCTGCGGATTATCCTACGCAGCAGCGTTCACTAAACTTACTGGTAAGTTGCTTAACAGTTCCATCTCCGCAGCCGTCCTTCAATCCGCTCATCTATGGGCTGTGGCGCGGCGATTTTGGATCGCGCAGTTTTGCCATGCACGCGAAAAATTTACAAACTTAGCCGTTTCGGAAATGCTTCCACCTTGGCCCGAAAGCCAATAACCATGTCCTTTTGGACATCAGATTAATTGCTCCGTTTCCGCATTACGACAACGGCTGCATTGTTATCTCTGTGACCGCGACCAGCTTCAAAGACCTGCCACAGTCAGTGTTGCTACTTGCGGTTTTAAGTTGTAATTCCACGTTGACGTCGAATGCACGCTGTGTTCACATTAATTCACGCACAGTCTCCTCGCTTTTTTGTGTTCACTGTTTTGTTAACTACAAAAATGTGTCCAAAACAAGGACGATCATTCATATTAGCAAGCGTTGTATGTTACTTATCATTGTCAGCACTATGAGGTATTAGGACAGATGAATTTGAAAACTAGAAATTTAGGAATGCCTCTGATGAGTTGGGAAGACCATTTTAAAAATTATTTCCTGAAGAACAGACTTCAGGAAGGAAGCTGAACGAACAGGAGACTCAAATATTGCGTTTTGAATTTTGACCATAGGCGTCAGTCTTGTCCAGCTGGACCATCAACACCAAAAAACTTATGATAATAACCAAGAAACTTCTGGTAATCATTCGTCTTGTTCAGTCTCTATTGTTTTTATGCGTGAATTTTTTTATGCTTCTTAATTTGCTTGTACACATTAGAGCAATCACTATAGTAGCAGCATCTTCAGCGTCCAATATTTCGAATCAGTCCAAATATTGCCAGTATTACCATACATCTTTGTTGAGTAGTCTAGAGGGAAAGTCGTTAACATTTGAAGATCTTTCCTGTGTTGGGGACCATAGTCGTAGTGAAGTTTTAAATTGGAAACACTGCAGTTATTTGGCCTAAATTTTCACTATTTTCAGTGTCGCATATTCGGCTTTTGAATCAAGTGAAACAGGGAAAGACCGCAGTACATGTTAGACGTATGTTCATAATGTTGTCAAAATACTGTAGTTCATATCTATTTAACTGTATGTATAAACGATACGTCTCGTTATAAAGTTTGAGAGAAAATCATATGCAGGGGTTACATTTCGTACTGTTCGTGTCGTATACAATTTTACGTCCTGCGTTGCTTTAATCTTAGCAGACACACTAAAATATTTACTACCATTATAGAAGAAACTGCAGGCACTAGTAATTTCAGCCGGCTTTATGTATAACATACAGCAGATTCTCTCTGATAGATTATCCACAATGAAACACAAATTATCGAACCAAGCAGGCCTGAGGACCATGAGGTCAATAAAATCTTGTCTCTAATCGTGTATATGATATTCTCAGTGGAATCAACAATGCCTGAAATCTCCACAAGGAGCCTGCACATAATGCTTACGACTGAAGTTACTTCTGGACCTTGTACAGTGAATACGTAGAGACATGTTCATGGAGCAGAATGTATTGCTAGATTTTCTCAGACTGGCCAAACATAATACTCAACATCTTATAAAAAATTACAATAAGACTGACTATTGTTTTTGGTTGTTATTCCTTTTGGCTTTTTTCTGTAACAATATCCAGATTTTTCTACATTTGTTTCTCGGAAAAGATAAACGATTAGCACTTGAGTATTCTTTGGAGCTCTGTACGGCTATAAAACATTATCTAAAATGACTCTAAGGGCATAACAGTCTGGTCATACTACTCCTATCATCTAATGCTTTGTTCGTTTCAAGTGACAATCCAGCACACGTCGGTAGGTTTCTGTGTGTTTGTTTAAGAACCTAGGGAAATATGATCAACTATTTCTTCGAAGTGTTATTTCCCCCTCCCCCCCCCCCCCAAAAAACACAGAAGATGAACTTCATCCTGATTGTTGTCGTGATGGTATTATTTTATATTATTTATATATTTTATAGCACATTCGCCAGCAATGATTAGGATATAAATATGAAATTAGAAAAAGTCTAGATGTGGTATTTTTCATGCTGTATTTGTTTCACACATGTTGGAAGGATTTTATAATTTACTGTCCTGGAAAGTAACAAATTCAAAAACTTTTTATGGGCTTTAGAAGACCCCCCCCCCCTCCCCCCACCCAAGGCTCCCTTCTCACCTATTGTTAGGTTGTATAAGGACGAGTCATTTCTTACTTTTAACTCATTTTGTTTCTAATGCTAAGACCTATGTCAGATTCGAAATGTTATAGAAGTAATTAGTTATAAATGATTGTTGCTGTTAGTGATGTTCCCATTTTCTCATTACAGAAAACTAAAACTCGGCAAGAAGATATATTCTTGAACGCTATCTTGAAAGAAAAATTAACGAAATTTTAAATGAATGTGAACAATTAGATAGAAGGACCGGTGAAGCGGAAGACGATGCAGAAATAGATGGATCTTGTGATACTTCAACAAGAGGACAAAATACGTACTATCACAAAAGTTGCAGTACTGCTCTTTACTTCATAGACCATGAGTGTCATAAACTTCACGAAGAAACGTCTTCTTTAGGCATTGAGCCAAAAGAAGAGAACGAGTTATTTTGCTATTTTTGCTTCATTCTTTGCTACGTGATCAAAGCGCGACGTACGTCTACCATTTCTGGAACAAAGATGACTTCTGTATGTTTTAAAAATACGATATGGACGTGCTTCGAACATGTTTCGTTGAATAGCAAGCGTTGTTAGATTTCCTGACAAGATCGCATTAGAAAGTCAAGCATGGTATTGCTCCACCAAAGGACTTGTTTCAGCAAGTCAGTAAAATTTATCCCAAGATTTTCTTTATCGTCTCAACGCCATCACCAATGAAATGATGTCATCGCATATCAAAGACAACCGGAGAAGTATGAAGGACCGATAATTGTGATATCCTATTCAGTAATGCATCTATACAAATTATAGATTAGTAAGAAGTGAATTTCAACAGATTGGACAGGTGGAAGTTGTGAAGAGACTGATGAAGCCTATTCCGAATTCCTGGCTGCATACTGATTCTAGACATAAGTAGAGCTGGCAGAAATAGTCTTCACAGACCTCCACTTTACATTTGTTGAGACGCTAGTCAATCACAAGAAATGTTTTCACAAGCTGCGACATCGTAGCGAAACAACAGCGACCCGTATATGTAATAAGTTTCCTTTAATTTACGTCTACGGTCACAAACAATGACCATTTATCAGATCTGTTTCATAAAACTTTCTTTTTATGAGACAGATCTGATGGTGATCATTAAAGACCGAAACCGGTAATCTGTTAACAAAAAGTTTGTGGCCATAGATGTAAATTAAAGGAAACTTATTACAAGAAATGTTTTTGAGGGCTTGTAATCAGCAGCTGGAATAATTGAGTCAGTTTTTCGATTTACTGTTCTAATCTCGGGGCTGCCAGTTATTCTTGTGCCGATTATAGTGAGTGAGAAACAAAAATGACTGCTTCTTTGCTCTCAGCTGAGCACATAGAAGGTGTTGTCAGCAATGATCACAAAAAGAAAGATGAAACGAATATAATCAGTTTCTGTCGTTGTTTGATGTCATACAATAATTTTTAAATGAACACACCGCCATTTGACTGTATTGTTGTTTATTTAATTACGAACCAGGTTTCGGCTCTAATTCCATGTCCTGCAATATAGGTCTGTAGCTAAGTTGCTCTTACATTGATAACCGAACTAATAATTTACATGGAATGCGGACATCAGTCATTGTTCCAACACAGACGGTTCTAACAAGAAAACTGTTCTGTGTTCTTAACTTAAAGTTCCATTACCAAATTAGTATGTGTAACATCGAAGATGCTACAACTGCTGCAATGGTTCGAAACGACCCAGCACTTCTTCAACGTGTTCGATAGGTTTTCTCTTGATTCATACTGTCTCAAAAGACGTAAATATTTGTTTTATGTACATATGGGGAATTCAAGAAATAATCATTCAAGTAATTATGAGTAGCCGTCAAAACGAAATTTCATAGCGATGAGGAAAAATTTTTCTACTTCACCAATGTTTTTCGTTCTTTAAATTATGTTTTGCTCTAAATTCACTACTTTCCTTTATTATTCACAAGGTAAATTGTGTTGATTACGTAACATCAGAAAACTATTTAGGATCTCCAAAGAACCGTCCTCTCCGCCCAGTGATTAGTAAAGAATATTTCTAAATATTGGTTCATGTTGCTAGGTTTAATTGTAGGAAAACGCAATGTGTAGAAGAAAAGAAATGTAAGAAATATAATAATGTAAAATCAAAGCGAGAAGTGGTTTAGCTCTCAGCCAGTAAATCCCGATTCTTTACACAATCAAAGTCTCGTATATAAAAGAGATTCAAACTTTTGATCATTTTACGTACCAACTAATGTATCAAATATTTCACATTAAGCGTATAAACGAGAAGAAACTGAGGAAAGGTAAGAAATTGTGTTTCAAATGGACTGGATGAATATAGTCTGAGTAATGTGTCCTCCGTTTTAAGCAAAAGCTAATTTTTCGCGCATCGCAATGTTTATAACGTCATATCTCCCTACGACATGTTGTACAATGATGCAATCTTTCAGGTACGTTCAGTGGTATATACCGTCTGCAAAATGTGTTCCGAACATAGCTTCTGATGGAGAAGCAATAAATTAAAACGTTATGTCTGATGCTGAAGTTTTATTTCAAGAACAGCGAAATTGCAGTAAACAAACTTTTATTCATTTCATTATTTTGTATAAGGTGTCAGCGAGAAAAACCTTAATATAGGTGTTAAATTACGTTTAAAGTTTATTGGAAGTCGCTTAATGCTCTCATTCTCAAATACTAGATGAGTATAGTCAGTTTTTAATACTTGCCTTACTGTGCAAATCCATTGACACAAGACTACAACTCTTGATTAGCAGCTTATGAAAAATTTTAAATTCATCAACAATCATCAGAAATATTAAATTTTTGTTGTTCCTGGAAGCCATTACGTAGACAACCTGCAACTCTAACTGTGAATCGTAAGTCATGAACTGCGAACGGGATTAGTCGGTATTGCGCTGTGGAGTACCAGAGCGACAATAAATCGAGGCTAGTTTGTCCTTTACTAACAAATCAACACGTAGGATTTCAGGAAGATACGGCGAGATCTTTCGAAACAGTGCTTGCCAACTTGGAGCTCATCAAAGGCGTTTTCTGTATCTACAGCACAGAGGGTACTAAAACAAATTTTCAGCGTATCAGCCGTAGTTCCGGTTCAAACTGCTTTGTGAGAGATTACTGGTGGTTTCAGAACAGAAACTGTCAGGACCACGAATATCAGTATTTACACTGGTCACTCAGGGAAAACCCAATACGTCAGAAAAAGCAAAGGTATCGATCAGTACAATAACTTAGCTTCTCCAGCGCTGGATAAGATAATAGCTCCGACATCCGGATAAGATAAAAGCATGACGCCGAGAACAGATATGTCAGAGGGTAATGCAATATTTCCTCTTATGTATTGAGCGACTTTACTGGTTGCGGAAATTCAACATTCAGAAACCAAGGATAACACATTTAATACAATATCTGCCTATAACACAAGAACTGATCGTTTCATGCTCGGCAGAATGGGAGAAATTTGTTCTGACAAAATTAGTACTTGAATCACATCCTCCGTCGATCGAATAAACTACTGTATACCTACATGTTACTGTTGCTGCTATATTTTTTTTGTCTTATCGTCTATGGAAAGACTGGATTCATGTAGTAGTTTTCTATTCCCGCTTATTTCTATTTTTCCATATTTGTATAACTGCTGCAACCAACGTCAATCTGAATCTGCTTTCTATATTCAGGTTTCAGTCTTCCTCTACAGTCTTTGTCTTCCACACTTCCCTCCATTACCACTTTTTCTTTCGATGTATCCGGTCAACTTAAACTTTCGTATAGTCAAGTTATGCCTTAAAGATTTCTCCTAAAATGAACTCAGCAGCTCTTCACTAGTTACCCGATCAACCCACATAATCATCAGCTTTCTTCTTTTGAAATTCTGTAAATTCTGTTCTGAAATTATTTATGGTGTAATGCTATGCCAGTGACAAATTCTTACATTTCAAAAAAATCATGTTTATTTCTATATTTATCCATTCATCATTGAAAGGCCAATATATGTACAGTAACACTGAGGTGCAATCAGACCAATCAGACCTATTTGAACGTCCAATAAGGTGGCGTACGTCCAAAATTGGACTTGCCCCGTTGACAGCAACAACATTAAAATGTCTAGCGTACTGAAATCAAATAACCATTTTAATGTTGTTGCTGTCAGCGGTACAAGTCAAGTTTTGGATCCACGTCGTCTTATTGGACGTACAAATAGAACCAAACACTGTATAGATACCATACATATGTCATTTTGAAGGAGAAACCCTAAAAGTATTTTTTTATGTGTACCGTCACAGCGTAGTTTTGTAATTTGCCGATAGTCAGCGCTAGTCGCAACATGGCGAGTTCAGGTGCGGAGCGAGTTTTCTATGTGTTGGAGCTCGAGAAAAACAAGTGTGCTACAGCTGTAGCACAGATATTTAGAACCAAGTACGGTAAGAAGCCACCAAGAAGGAAGGCCATTTACCACTGGCACTATATATATATATATATATATATATATATATATATATATATATATATATACACGTTTATTTCCCTTCGTGGTAACGAAAGAGCTATACGAGTTCTCCTGCAGTCACCGAAGTAGCTTTACTAGCACTACTGTGAGCCTTTGTGTATTTCGAATTTCTTTCTTGATTTAAAGTCTAGTTAGTCAGTTAGCAAATTACAACGTGAAATTCAAGCATGCATCATATTATCTAACAAGTTCGTTACATCAATGTGCCATTAACGGGTTTAGACGCGACCGTTAATTGCTGACTAGTTTGCTTACTTCTCATTTTTATCTGTTTATATGAGTGAAGAGTAATCGTCTGCATTTACATACTTAGATACGGATTTTAACAATAAAACAAAGCCCACTTCTATTTTTAAATCTCTCAGGGGAAGAGTACTGCAGTGCAACCTCCCACCACCACCAACGTGGGATTTTAGCTGCCTGCAACCTTCACGCATCGAATCTGACGTTCAATCTGTTTACGATGACCAGAAAGTTGAGGGAATGTAGGGGCTTGTAATCACAGGACACCTGCAGTATGAATTGTCCTTCGTTTTAGCCTAGAATAGATATACGCCCAGGCTATTAGTTGTTTCGCGCCGCAGTTGTTTTTATGGCCAATAATTTAGGACATCAAGTAAAATGAACTAGCTTTCAAATTTCGCCATCTTATACTATTCACTGCAGTCCAAGAGAACTTTTCCTAAAAAATTACGGCCAACAAGCATACTGGTTTTATAACGATTAGCCAAAAGTGTAAGAATCCAACTGGGAAACCTAAAGTTGGCGAGAGCGCAGTTTTGACCAGTTCCCCAATAGGCAGATGTAAGATTATATTAACTGCTACTAACAAATTAAAAAGAAAAATATTTTTGCTGGTAGACACAGACAATGACTTCAGTGCTGATGCAGACACAGCGGACGCCACATGCTTGTTTCCAAATGAACCTATGTTTAACTTTTTCCCAAATTCTACCATATTTTAACATATGATGTATAGATAGGTCCATACAATAGACATGCTTCCAGAATGAGATTTTCTCTCTGCAGTGGAGTGTGCGTTGATATGAAACTTCCTGGCAGATTAAAACTGTGTGCCCGACCGAGTCTTTGAACTCGGGACCTTTGCTTTTCGCGGGCAAGTGCTCTACCATCTGAGCTACCGAAGCACGACTCACTCCCGGTCCTCATAGCTTTACTTCTGCCAGTATCTCGTCTCCTACCTTCCAATCTTTACAGAAGCTCTCCTGCGAAACTTGCAGAACTAGCGCTCCTGAAAGAAAGGATATTGCGGAGACATGGCTTAGCCACAGCCTGGGGGATGTTTCCGGATTGAGATTCTCACTCTGCAGCGGGGTGTGCGCTGATATGAAACTTACTGGCAGATTAAAACTGTGTGCCCGACCGAGACTCGAGCTCGGGACCTTTGCCTGTCGCGGGCAAGTGCTCTACCATCTGAGCTACCGAAGCACGACTCACGCCCGGTCCTCACAGCTGTACTTCTGCCAGTATCTCGTCTCCTACCTTCCACACATTACAGAATCTGCCAGGAAGTTTAATAGACATGCTTTTCGAAAGCAAAGAGTGTTACTATCACCGTCATTTATCCCAGCAGGCAAAATTGATCACATTTCCTTTTCTCCGCTGATTCTGCAGACACAATGTCCAGCCACATTAAGTGACCATTTATCACAAGCCAGAATAGTCACTTTTGCGACGCAGACCTTTGCGAGACGTGCAGAAAGAGAGCCAGTGAGGTTCTGGTAGGTACCGTTAGGGATGTGGGTCCATGCCGACTCTAGTGCTCTTTCCAGCTGCGCAATGTTTCTCCGTTGAGGATCCATGGCGCGAATAGCCCGATCGTGCTGGTTTCAGGTGGTCCCGATGGCGTTTATATCCGGGGAGTTTGGTTGCGGTGGGAGTACGGTAAGCTCATCCTGGTGCTTCTCGAACCACCCATGCCGTTGCATTGTCCTACTGCTGGATCCCATTGGCATCATCATAATCGTTTCCTCGGTGTAGTGTACAAGCGCTCGCCATCTCTTTCTGTCTTCATACATCTTCTGCTCCAGGCAGCTTCCCCTTTGCGTTACCTCCTCCACATCTGATTTTACAGTCTCTATCAGGCGTTGGTTGGTCTTCCCCGTGGTCTTCTTCCTACAAGTCTCAGGTTGAAATACCTTTTGGTAGGTTTTTCGCAGTTCATTCTCATTATGTGCCCATACCACTGAAGCCGGCCTTTCCTTATGACACTGGTAACAGGAACTTCAATACCAGCTAATTTTCTGTTCACCTCATTCCTGATTTTGTGGATGGCTAAGTTCAGGGAGGGACCCAGGTTCACAGGCTATAACGTGGAACCCATGCCCCGGGTTACGGACGAAGACCTTAACGGCACCTTCGTATGTTTCGGAATGGCGGAGATGCCGGATGAGGCAACCCCTTCTCCCTGGGGGTGATTAAAAGAGGACACCACTGCCTTTTGAAGAAGAGGGATCTTCAAAGGCTAAGAGAGTAAAACCTATAAGAAAAGCTTCACCAGTGTTGGCCTAGCAAGTCAGCAGCTGAGTAGATATATACTGCTTTGAAAGCTAAACCAAGCATCGGATGAAATGGATGCCACTGAGCCGAGGAGAAACAAACTGCGTGTAGGGGTGGACAAGGCCCTCAAGGGTGAGCCTTCCAGAGTGCTGAGACCACCCAGAGATTGACACCAAAATATTCGCCAGACCTGGACAGAGTATACAGGGTGTTACAAAAAGGTACGGCCAAACTTTCAGGAAACATTCCTCACACTCAAAGAAATAAAATATGTTATGTGTACATGTCTCCAGAAACGCTTACTTTCCATGTTAGAGCTCATTTTATTACTTCTCTTCAAATAACATTAATCATGGAATGGAAACACACAGCAACAGAACGTACCAGCGTGACTTTAAACATTTTGTTACAGGAAATGTTCAAAATGTCCTCCGTTAGCGAGGATACATGCATCCAACCTCCGTCGCATGGAATCCCTGATGCGCTGATGCAGCCCTGGAGAATGGCGTATTGTATCACAGACGTCCACAATACGAGCACGAAGAGTCGCTACATTTGGTACCGGGGTTGCGTAGACAAGAGCTTTCAAATGCCCCCATAAATGAAAGTCAAGAGGGTTGAGGTCAGGAGAGCGTGGAGGCCATGGAATTGGTCCGCCTCTACCAACCCATCGGACACCGAATCTGTTGTTGACAAGCGTACGAACACTTCGACCGAAATGTGCAGGAGCTCCATCGTGCATGAACCACATGTTGTGTCATACTTGTAAAGGCACATGTTCTAGTAGCACAGGTAGAGTATCACGTATGAAATCATGATAACGTGCCCCATTGAGGGTAGGTGGAAGAACATGGGACCGAATCAAGACATCACCAACAATGCCTGCCCAAACGTTCACAGAAAATCTGTGTTGATGACTTGATTGCTCAATTGCGTGTGGATTCTCGTCAGCCCACACATGTTGATTGTGAAAATATACAATTTTATCACATTGGAATGAAGCCTCATCCGTAAGGAGAACTTTTGCACTGAAATGAGGATTGGCACATTGTTGGATGAACCATTCGCAGATGTGTACCCGTGGAGGCCAATCAGCTGCTGATAGTGCCTGCACACGCTGTACGTGGTACGGAAACAACTGATTCTCCCGTAGCACTCTCCATACAGTGACGTGGTCAACGTTACCTTGTACAGCAGCATCTTCTCTGACGCTGACATTAGGGTTATCGTCAACTGCAAGAAGAATTGCCTCGTCCATTGCAGGTGTCCTCGTCGTTCTAGGTCTTCCCCAGTTGCGAGTCATGGGCTGGAATGTTCCGCGCTCCCTAAGACGCCGGTCGATTGCTTCGAACGTCTTCCTGTCGAGACACCCTCGTTCTGGAAATCTGTCTCCATACATACGTACCGCGCCACGGCTATTGTCCCGTGCTAATCCATGCATCAAATGGGCATCTGCCTACTCCGCATTTTTAAACGTTGCACTGACTGCAAAACCACGTTCGTGATGAACACTAACCTGTTGATGCTACGTACTGATGTGCTTGAAGCTAGTACTGTAGAGCAATGAGTCGCATGTCAACACAAGCACCGAAGTCAACATTACCTTCCTTCAATTGGGCCAACTGGCGGTGAATCGAGGAAGTACAGTACATACTGACGAAACTAAAATGAGCTCTAACATGGAAATTAAGCGTTTCCGGACACATGTCCACATAACATCTTTTCTTTATTTGTGTGTGAGGAATGTTTCCTGAAAGTTTGGCCGTACCTTTTTGTAACACCCTGTATAAGCATGCTTAAAATTTTCAAACTCGATTTTTTCGAAAACGGTTAAGAGTTGCTTTTTTCCTGTTTACACATGTTGAAGTCCCAATCGAGACCTATACATCTTGTCTCTATGAATCACGACGGTGTGGGGAGTATCCCGTCGTAAGCTTCAGCGTAAGCGCACGAGATGCTCTTCCTCGGCCTGCTCCACGCTTGCGCAGCCGGCGACGTGACCAGCCAGGCAGTAAGATTTGTGGACGCGGCAGCGGCGGGCTGTCAGAATTTATGCGGAGCCACGTGGCCGCAGATCCCCGTCCGCTTTTATTGATGGGCACACAGAGCGGCGGTCCAGCTACCGCTCACTGCGCCAGGGCCCGCATTACTCAGGGCCCGCGGCCGCTGCTGCGGTTATCAATTCCCGTCCCGCGCAGACTTAGCGCCGCCGTCTCGGCCATTAATTACCGCGCCGGCTCCGGATGACCGCTTACGGCGGCACTCGCCGACATCGCGGACAAAGCGGGTGGCAACCGGCGGCGGATGGCTTAGCGAGTTAGCAAGTGTTATCGCCTTCCCGCACATCTGACGGACCACTGGGGGCACAGTGGGACTTGACACAGTCTTGTAGGAGGCCATCTGTAACTGTAAATGTTGAAGTCTTCTCATACGAACACTTCATTTGCTAATATCGCAGTTGTTTCTACAGAGATGACTAGTATCAGCAAACAGCCATTTCCAAATCACTTTAGTACAAGCAGTAGCGCCTACAACGACCATCCTATGGAGACACTCCGTCGTAATCGATATCACAATTTGAAACTGGGAATTCAAATTTGCCGGAACTGGTCAGAATTGTACAAACCATTTATTTACTCGTATGGGTAGGGCTCCACGTCGGGCAGACAGTTCGCCGGGTGCCGGTCTGTCGATTTGACGCCACTTCGGCGACGTGCAGTCGATGAGGATGATAGGATGAGGACAGCACAACACCTAATCCCTGGGCGGAGAAAATTCCGCGACCCAGCCGGGAATCGAACGCAGGCCCAGAGCATTGACAGTCCGTCATGCTGACCATTCAGCTACCGGGAGCAGACTACAAACCATTGCGATCTTGCAAATTAAGTGTTCGTTTAGGAAAACTTCAACATTTATAATACGACAAACTGTTTTATATTCTGGGCAACCGCAACTGTTGAAAGGTATGATGTTAAGAAGAACTCCGCTCACAGATGGTAAGGTTGTTTATTAAAAAACGACCCGTTTCGCGGCTTTAAGCCGCATCATCAGGTGAACCTACGTAGTAAAAAGCAAACTACAGTGTCACCAGTTTTTGCGGATATTAAAATTAGTAAATGATGGAATTTCTTTATTAAATATTTTACTTAAACTGCTGAGTGAAATTGAATGCAAGTGAACTTACTTTCTCTTTACTTATTCCTATCATGTCGACACTGATCCACTATATTATAGCGCAACGCAATCTGACTGCTCAAAAAAAATGATAACCTGACTTAAAATAATTAATTCAAAAGAATGGCCCTGACTAAAAATTAAGCCGGCCGGAGTGGCCGAGCGTATCTAAGCGCTTCAGTCTGGAACCGCGCGACCGCTAATGTCACAGGTTCGAATCCTGCCTCGGACATGGATGTGTGCGATGTCTTTAGGTTAGTTAGGTTTAAGTAGTTCTAAGTTCTAGGGGACTGATGACCTCAGAAGTTAAGTGCCATAGTGCTCAGAGCCATTTGAACCATCTACCTCACGAAAATTTCAGTACGCGAACTACTGCAATACAGCTAAACAAAAGATTCTAACTACTAAAGCCACTAACTACTATAGGCATGTGGTTAGCAAAGGAAACATTTTTTTGCAAACCAATTAATATATTTTTCACCTTAATAATGTGACATCCAGATCAGACACAAAAATAAATCGTCACTGACATCTGCAGTAGTTCAAAGGTATATAATCACGAAAAACATTCAATCTTCAGGTCGAACATGTACAGACCGTTGGCCTACGCTATGACTTCAGACCTCTACCCTCCATCAATGCTAACTTCTCACATGTAACATTCATCACTACTGGCCGTTCGCCTCCAACTGCCCAACAGTACTTCCATCACCGCTGGCGACTATTTTCCAACTGCCCAACACTACTGGCGATTAACTTTCAACAAAGAGTTCGACCAGCCACAGAACCTCTTACAAAGCAAGCGCAGTCAGAGAACCAATGCAAAGCGCTACACAGCGCTGCCAACACAAAAGCAGCCCACTTACAATATATGATTACACTGTGGAGCACGTACTTTGTGCTACTTATAGAAATGTTAATGAAGTGGTGAGAAATATTTGTACGTCTACACACCTTATTATGGCAAGTATCTTTCAATGAGAGTTGAGAGAATTTTTACTGACTTATGAAACGGCATATGGCTAGTGGGTGATTTTTTTTTTTTTTTACCATATACAGGCAGTCACGTCACCCAATGAAATATAAATACGCAGCATTCCGAGCCATGTTAAACCGTATGTATGAAGTGCCGCTTACCAGAGAACCTCAAGTGGCAGAATATGAAGTTAGAGAGTATATAGCATGTCAAAACGGTTACGGTCCAGAATTTGTTAACGCAATTAATAGAAGTATATTAAAAAGAGAAATCTTCCTTTCCATAGCTTATTAGGGGTTGATTTTATAACGCTTAGACCAGCCGAACAGACGAAAGAACGATCTGTTTTTTGTAGAATACCATATCTGGATGCAATATCCGAAAAAAAACATTATTCCAGCATATTTTACATTTTCAGATCTAGGTAGAAAACTCAGGCACAAGGTAGCGAATAAATATAATGAAACTGTTGTATACTGCATTAAATGCAATGATTGCCCTAATAAATATGTAGGGCAAACCGATAGGTCATTTCGAATAAGATTTCAGGAACTCCATAACTTAAATAATCCCTGCGCTGCATTGATAGCGCTCTTACGCAAAGAGGGGCGCTACATAACAAGCCCTTCAGAAAATTTAAAAGTACTTCATAAAAGAAAAGAGATTTATTTTGAATATATTAGAGAAAGCGGAAATTTTTAGATATAAAATGGAAAACGTACAGTTCACGTTGATTAAAAAGTAGGAATTATAGCACCATAGTATTCTCGCTAATTTTGATTGTTTGTATAGTTAGATGCTAGCAGATAATAAGATTCTGTACTACTCTCGCTGTAATGATAGCGAGCCAACGCTGCTAGTCATAAGTATATGACGGCACACTGTCCACTCGGCTAGTTTCCGCTCCGCCAGTCAGCAAGTGTTTGTCGTTCGGCGGGCCGCTTTTGCCTTACTCTGCACTGAGCTGCCCCGCTGTCGTACTTGGTAAGACAATGCCACCTGATTCTTTCCACATTGTAATTTGGGTGCGCCGCGACTAATCATATTAGTAGTGACAATTTTTTATCGCCAATCCGGCATTTTTCAAATTTATCGTCTGCTAACTATAAAATATTTTCTTTTCTCTCTTTGCGGGCAAATTTTAAAGATTGGTGCACTTCTTCTTATATCTTGCTCGCCGTAATAGTGACGATATTCTCTGAACTTTTGACTAGGAGCGATGGGTATGCCAATGAACTTTTAACATTGTAATCGTATTTCAGACATTAGTTTATTAATTTTAATATCCGTAAAAAGTCGTGACACTGTACTTTGCTTTTTACCACTTAGGTTCACCTGATGATGCGGCTTACAGCGGCAAAACTGGTGGTATTTTGTTAAACAACAGTTTTACCAGCTATGAGCGTAGTTGTTGAAAACACAATTTAGAATGGGATTTCTTAGCCACCCCGTAAATGTTCTGTGGTTTTGCTGTAATGATCAAACAAATTCTAAAGTACATTCGAAAATTGAAATCCATCGTTTTCAATAACGTATCATCTTCGGGAAATAACTGAGCCGAATGTTATGAATCCAAATGTGTTACAGGATATCTTTTAAGGTTGTCTATGAGCACATGCGGTTCTTTGTATACTTTGTTTCTCTCCTTTTCTTTTGTCTTGTCCCGTGTCGCTTCAGGATCCATTGGATGTGACAGTGTCTGTAGGAGAGGGTAGACGCATGTCCTTCCTGTGGAAGACAACTGCGAGCTCTAGCTATGATGGTACGAAACGGGTTAGTTTCAAAATCATAACATTTTTTCTTGTTGCAAATAGACTTAACGCTCTCATGATTCTCTTTAGTGGCGGTTTTTAAAACATATAGTGATCTCTCTCTCTCTCTAAGGAGGAGCGTACTGAAAAGTAATGGCTTTGAAATTTTTGTTGCCGGCAAGGGTGGCCGAGCGGTTCTAGGTTAGGTTAGTGGTGTTTAACGTCCCGTCGACAACGAGGTCATTGAGAGACGGAGCGCAAGCTCGGGTTAGGGAAGGATGGGGGAGGAAATCGGCCGTGCCCTTTCAAAGGAACCATCCCGGCATTTGCCTGAAACGAGTTAGGGAAATCACGGAAAACCTAAATCAGGATGGCCGGAGACGGGAT
Source organism: Schistocerca serialis cubense (assembly GCF_023864345.2). Taxonomy (NCBI): domain Eukaryota; kingdom Metazoa; phylum Arthropoda; class Insecta; order Orthoptera; family Acrididae; genus Schistocerca; species Schistocerca serialis. Next base: position 356,065,273 of record NC_064639.1, read on the forward strand.
TGAAACGTCGTCCTCCCGAATGCGAGTCCAGTGTGCTAACCACTGCGCCACCTCGCTCGGTAGCGGTTCTAGGCGCTACAGTCTGGAACCGCGCGACCGCTACGGTCGCAGGTTCGAATCCTGCCTCGGGCATGGATGTGTGTGATGTCCTTAGGTTAGTTAGGTTTAAGTAGTTCTAAGTCTAGGGGACTAATGACATCAGATGTTAAGTCCCATAGTGCTCAGAGCCATTTGAACCATTTTTTTGCAAAATGTTCGACTCTGTTGATGGAATCACAACCTCAGCTCTGTTTTCACCGCTGCGTTACAATCGAAGTGAAGTCCTCGAAGGAATTCTTTAAATTTTAGAAACAGATGAAAAGCGGATGGTGCGAAGTAGGGACTGTATGGAGAATGATCGATGACAGTGAACGCAAGGTGTCGGACTCTTGCAGTTGTCGCAGCGCTCATGTGTGGTCTGGCATTGTTGTGATGCAGGAGAAGGAGGTCCATGTGTGAACAAACACTTCGAATTCAAAAATCGATTACATACGCTGTTTCTCACGCACCGACGTACTTACGTTACACACCGCCTTGTTACAGGCTAGAATATGGAGCTCTCTAGCGTCAGAGGGTTGTAAATATGCAGAGATGAAGAATAAAGATGTTGGATGTTAATAACGTTTGTTTTACTTGAAAACCTTTAAGAGTTTGCACATAAGAAATCATAGGATTTGCGTTTCAGCATGACCTTGTATTTCAAAATTAAAATAGGCTTCTTAAGTCAAAATACGCTGACCACTGACATGACTGACATGCTTGTCTGAGTCACCACAGCAGTGTATCGAAAGTAAAGGGGGACCAGCAGTGACACCGCATCCATTCACAGAAGGCGAAAACATTAATTCTTGCTTACTTCACACGTCGTATGACGTTGTTGTTATGGGTGCTGCAGCGCTGTATTGTAGATCCGTATCTGTATTGTAGATCCGGATAACAGTTGCTTCTGCCCGAGCCGAAATGCACTCTGTTTTCCCCAGTCAGTTCCTATGAGGGACCTTCTGCTATAGTTGCGTTGAGCTAGCAACACAAAAAATGGCTCAAATGGTTCTGAGCACTGAGGGACTTAACCTCTGAGGTCATCAGTCCCCTAGAACTTAGAACTACTTAAACCTAACTAACCTAAGGACATCACACACATCCATGTCCCAGGCAGGATTAGAACCTGCGACCGTAGCGGTCGTGCGGTTCCATACTGTAGCGCCTACAACCGCTCGGCCGCCCCGACCGGCCTATCAACACAGTTTTGCATCGAAAATTTCGTCAGGCCCTATCAGTGGCTTTTATCTCCAGTGGATTCCATTTGGTGTGGGTCCCACACAGTTGAGCAATATTCTAAGATGAGTCACACGAGTGTTGCGCCAGTAGTCTTCTTTGCAGACATTGTATGTTCCTAGTAATCTAACATCTGTTTTGCCTACGACTGAGTCTATGTGGTACTTCATTTTTAAGGTTCTGTAACTCAGCTGGTAGAAGCGGAACCCTTATAGCGTCATTTTATTGTCCGTCTGTCTGTCTGTCTGTGTGCCTGTCTGACCGATTGTTAAAAGCCCTTTTTCTCAGGAACGAGTAGATATACCATGTTGAAATTTCTGTCACATAATAAGGTCGATGGTCCCTTGGCGTTGTAAATCGATGGAGTGAAAAGATAGGACCATTATTACAACATTTTTATTACAACATATTTTGATACTCGCAAACTCAATCATCAAAACCTATAGGGTACTTCTCGTTGGCCTGCAATCGTGACATTTGGTAAGAAGCAATGTTCCACAGTACAAGTAAAGGAAAAAATCCGAAAACTGTTAATTTTTAACCATCTCACACGAACAAAGTTTTTCATTTGTCATCTGTTAAGATACTTTCTTCTCAGGAATGGGTAGACATATCAAGCTGAAATGTGTGCCACATACGAGTACTAAGGTGCGAAGCCCCTTCGCGGTGTAGCAAAAGTAAACTAAGTCCATGTAACAACAAGATACGACCGCTTATGTCACACATTTTGATACTTGAAAACTCGCTCATTAAAACCTGTAGCGTTCTTGCCGGTAACGTAGAGCCGTGAAATGTGACAGGAAGCAAAGATTCACGGTACAAGTAAAGGAAAGAATCAGAAACTTGTAAATCTGTAATTATTTTCGACGAAAAAGAATATTTCTTTTATCATTTTTATCAGACTTCAAACTTAAAATTAGGAGATTCTCGAAAGTCTTGGAATTCCCGGAACCGATATCTTGCCAGAATCACTGCCCATAACAGGCAAAAATCAACGAGATTCTCGATTCCCGGGATGGATGAAGTGTCTATATACATAATAGTTTGTACGGAATCCTTAGTGCTCGAGTCCTATTGGTACCTGGTCAATTTTGTATCCCTACAAACTGTTACACTCTGGTATTTGTGTGACTTGACTGAATCCAACTATCTAGTTGATATTGAAGTAATGGTATTCTAAGTCTTTTCCGTTACGTGAAATGAAAAAATTTTGCTTACCTGCCCATTTAAAACTATTTGTCAGTGTTTGCACCTCTTTGAAATCTCGCCACTATCTGGCTAAATATTTGCGTAGCTTTTTTCCAGACGGTATTTCATTACAGACAACCACACCATATGCGACATGTCTGCAAGGTCACTAATATGCAACGTCTAATCAAATTAATGTGACCACAAGCTATGTTCAACGCCAGCGAACAATAACCACTCACAGATGGCGCGTGGCAGCGCTAGCAGTGGAAAGTATATAAGGCGTCGTAGGCGGACGTTTAAAACACTACAGTCGTTGCTTTAATGCAGAAACGGAGAGCTTTGTCTGACGTCCAGAAGGCGATGATCGTTGGCTTCTAAGTGGGGAAACATTTCCGAAATGGCTAAGTCTGTAAACTGTTAGTGTGCCAGCGTGGTGAAAGAATACCGTGCATGGCAAACTGGAGCTGGCCAAAACAGGAGCCGAGGGATCTGTGGCGCAGCACTGGCCATAGACGACAGGAGTGAACGACGGCTGCGGAGACGTGTACTTGGGAGTAAATGTGCAACGGTTGAGCAACTGGCCGCCCAGATGAACCGAGAGGCCTCCAGCGGCGTTTCCTCAACGACCGTTCAGTGAACGTTGCTGCGTATGGGCCTCTGCAACTGGCCCTGGTACATACACCCATGCCGACTGCTGTTCATCGGCGACGAAGGCTGGTATTTGCAAGCCTGTACCGGAACTGGCCGTCCACTGAGTGGACTCAGCCCTATTTCTTGTTAAGGCTACGTGGAAAGTTCGAGGACGAGATAAATGGCTAGCCATCTTGCAGCCTCTAACATTGTTAACACTGGGTCTGTTCGAGCGTGTACTGCGGAACTATGAGCAATGGTTGTTATAGCAACGAGGTGTTTCATCGACTATGTAACGGAAGATTTGTCAAATGGGATTTTTTTACGAACTCATCCCACATCTTTTGTGGTTGATCTACAATAACCATTTTTAATTGACTTCTGAAATCACCAGGCACAGCGGGTACAAAACAAAAATATTGTGTTTATGGGTGAAATATAGAAGTCAAACACATGCTCTCACTGACATTTTTGCAAATCTTTTTATAGAGTTACAATTTAGTACAGATACAATGACATACCCGTGGTCTAGGGGTAGCGTCTTTGATTCTAGAGGGCGCAGTGGAGGCTAGAAACTGTAGAGGAAGACAGAGATTGGAATACATCCATCAGAAAAACCTAGTACCTAGGTTATAAGCGTGACTGAGGTGAAAAAATGCGCGCAAAAGGGGAATTCGTGGCGGCTGCATCAAGCCAGTCAGAAGAATAAAAAATGCGTTATTGTTATTACTGGACATAATAGGAGCCTGTTTCAATTTGTGCTCTATAGCCGTTGTCAAATTATTCATTATCGTCCTCTGGAAATTAGTCACATTACATGATACTACATATGTGCATGGTCTGTATAATGTTCTTGACGTGTGTTACTGCGTAATTTGCGACTAATTACACAGGACAACAATGAATTATATGATACTAGCTAAAGATCTGGAATTGTATTAATGTCTGAAGGCAACTGTAGGAACAGCCAAATGCCAGAAGTGTGACTTTCATTTACACAGTTCTTTTATTTCTTCTTTTAATTGTTTATGCTGTTGTGGTTGAAGGTGAACTACTTTGAATTACGCTGTATTTTTATGAGCCATGAAATAAAGAGTCATATACACTAAACTGATGTACAATGTCAAATGAGTTCTAATCAAATATGTGAACGAATTGTTTTTAAGTACGTCCATTGAAATTCGCGCTGTGTAACTTGGGATCTTCGATACTCGAAACTACAACGTCAAAATTCGACGATAAGTTAACTGCGCATTTTGTGAGACACAGAATAAGCTTAAACTACGCTGTCCGTTTTTAAGTGACACTGTTGCGGTGTCACGAACTTTGTGAGTTTCTCCTCCACGCTATGGATCGCGAAAAATTCTGAAAAATGGGTATTTTAGTTAAAATGTCCAATAGTACATCACATGGTGAGCCGCTTCGGCGCGTCTTTTGGTATGTACTATGAAGAACCTGTGGTCTAGGGGTAGCGTCTTTGATTCATAATCAAAAACGTCTTCGGTCCCGGGTTCGATCCCCGCCACTGCCTAAATTTTGATAAATAATCAGTATTCGCGGCCGAAGACTTCCGGCGTAAGAAGTCAGCCTCATTCTGCCAACGGCCTTGTCAAAGAGGGCGGAGGAGTGGATAGAGGTTCAGGGCATTCTCTTGTTCTAGGGGTGGGAAATTGCCCCTAAAGGCGGAAGAATCAGCAATGATCAACGACATGAGGATGCAGAAGGCAATGGAAACCAGTGCATTAAAGACACGTAACATGTATTCACAGGACATGTGGCCTGTAATTGAAGAAGTGTCATGATGATCTCTCCATTGATTCCGGAATAGTTCCCCATTCGGATCTCCGGGAGGGGACTGCCAAGGGGGAGGTTACCATGAGAAAAAGATTGAATAATCAACGAAAGGATGACGTTCTACGAGTCGGGACGTGGAATGTCAGAAGCTTGAACGTGGTAGGGAAACTAGAAAATCTGAAAAGGGAAATGCAAAGGCTCAATCAAGATATAGTAGGGGTCAGTGAAGTGCAGTGGAAGGAAGACAAGGATTTCTGGTCAGATGAGTATCGGGTAATATCAACAGCAGTAGAAAATGGTATAACAGGTGTAGGATTCGTTACGAATAAAAAGGTAGGGCAGAGGGTGTGTTACTGTGAACAGTTCAGTGACCGGGTTGTTCTAATCAGAATCGACAGCAGACCAAAACCGACAACGATAGTTCAGGTATACAAGCCGACGTCGCATGATGAAGATGAACAGATAGAGAAAGTGTATGAGGATATTGAAAGGGTAATGCAGTATGTAAAGGGGACGAAAATCTAATAGTCATGGGCGACTGGAATGCAGTTGTAGGGGAAGGAGTAGAAGAAAAGCGTGCAGGAGAATATGGGCTTGGGACAAGGAATGAAAGAGGAGAAAGACTAATTGAGTTCTGTAACAAGTTTCAGCTACTAATAGCGAATACCCAGTTCAAGAATCACAAGAGGAGGGGGTATATTTGGAAAAGGCAGGGAGATACGGGAACATTTCAATTAGATTACATCATGGTCAGACATAGATTCCGAAATCAGATACTGGATTGTAAGGCGTACCCAGGAGAAGATATAGACTCAGATCACAATATAGTAGTGATGAAGAGTAGGCTGCAGTTCAAGAAAGTAGTCAGGAAGAATCAATACGCAAAGAAATGGGATACGGAAGTACTAAGGAATGACGAGATACGTTTGAAGTTCTCTAACGCTATAGATACAGCAATAAGGAATAGCGCAGTAGGCAGTACAGTTGAAGAGGAATGGACATCTCTAAAAAGGGCCATCACAGAAGTTGGGAAGGAAAACATAGGTACAAAGAAGGTAGCTGCGAAGAAACCATGGGTAACAGAAGAAATACTTCAGTTGATTGATGAAAGGAGGAAGTACAAACATGTTCCGGGAAAATCAGGAACACAGAAATACAAGTCGCTGAGGAATGACATAAATAGGAAGTGCAGGGAAGCTAAGACGAAATGGCTGCCGGAAAAATGTGAAGACATCGAAAAAGATATGATTGTCGGAAGGACAGACTCAGCATACAGGAAAGTCGAAACAACCTTTGGTGATATTAAAAGCAACGGTGGTAACATTAAGAGTGCAACGGGAATTCCGCTGTTAAATGCAGAAGAGAAAGCAGATAGGTGGAAAGAATACATTGAAAGCCTCTATGAGGGTGAAGATTTGGCGGATGTGATAGAAGAAGAAACGGGATCGATTTAGAAGAGATAGGGGATCCAGTATTAGAATCGGAATTTAAAAGAGCTTTGGAGGACTTACGGTCAAATAAAGTGGAAGGGATGGATAACATTCCATCAGAATTTCTAAAATCATTGGGGGAAGTGGCAACAAAACCACTATTCACGTTGGTGTGTAGAACATAAGAGTCTGGGGACATACCATCTGACTTTCGGAAAAGCATCATCCACACAATTCCGAAGACGGCAAGAGCTGACAAGTGCGAGAATTATCGCACAATCAGCTTAGCAGCTCATGAGTCGAAGCTGCTTACAAGAATAATATACAGAGGAATGGAAAAGAAAATTGAGAATGCGCTAGGTGACGATCAGTTTGGCTTTAGGAAATGTAAAGGGACGAGAGAGGCAATTCTGACATTACGGCTAAAGAAAAATCAAGACACTTTCATTGGATTTGTCGACCTGGAAAAAGCGTTCGACAATATAAAATGGTGCAAGCTGTTCGAGATTCTGAAAAAAGTAGGGGTAAGCTATAGGGAGAGACGGGTCATATGCAATATGTACAACAACCAAGAACGAATAATAAGAGTGGACGATCAAGAACGAAGTGCTCGTATTAAGAAGGGTGTAAGAAAAGGCTGTAGCCTTGCGCCCCTACTCTTCAATCTGTACATCGAGGAAGCAATGATGGAAATAAAAGAAAGGTTCAGGAGTGGAATTAAAATACAAGGTGAAAGGATATCAATGATACGATTCGCTGATGACATTGCTATCCCGAGTGAAAGTGAAGAAGAATTAAATGATCTGCTGAACGGAATGAACAGTCTAAGGAGTACACATTATGGTTTGAGAGTAAATCGGAGAAAGACGAAGGTAATGAGAAGTAGTAGAAATGAGAACAGCGAGAAACTTAAGATCAGGATTGATGGTCATGAAGTCATTGAAGTTAAGGAATTCTGCTACCTAGGCAGTAAAATAACCAATGGCGGACGGAGCAAGGAGGACATCAAAAGCAGACTCGCTATGGCAAAAAAGACATTTCTGGCGAAGAGAAGTCTACTAGTATCAAATACCGGCCTTAATTTGAGGAAGAAATTTCTGAGGATGTACGTCTGGAGTACAGCATTGTATGGTAGTGAAACATGGACTGTGGGAAAACCGGAACAGAAGAGAATCGAAGCATTTGAGATGTGGTGCTGTAGACGAATGTTGAAAATTAGGTGGACTGATAAGGTAAGGAATGAGGAGGTTCTACGCAGAATCGGAGAGGAAAGGAGTATGTGTAAAACACTGATAAGGAGAAGGAAAAGGGTCATAGGACATCTGCTAAGACATGAGGGAATGACTTCCATGGTACTAGAGGGAGCTGTAGAGGGCAAAAACTGTAGAGGAAGACAGAGATTGGAATACGTCAAGCAAATAATTGAGGACGTAGGTTGCAAGTGCTACTCTGAGATGAAGAGGTTAGCACAGGAAAGGAAATCGTGGCGGGCCGCATCAAACCAGTCAGTAGACTGAGAAAAAAAAAAACACCGTGACGTAGCTTTTGTAGTTTGCACAACAAGTGAGAGAGTTGACGGCAAACTTTAACTTCATATTAGTATTTAAGTTATTTCCCTCATCGTCATTAAATACGGCGTAAACTGATCACTGAAACGTTATCAATAAATAAAAGAAAAACCATTTCTGTAAGGTTCAGCTGTTTCCGTGTTACCGCGGGACACACACGATTTACTAGTCACGATTTTATTTGTAAAAATTAAACATATTCACATAGATAATGTACATATTTAGAATGTGCAGATTATTAGACCTTTCATTTGATACAATTTACCTTCCTTTTTTTTTTATTGTTTATTTATATTTTTAGGGACGTGAAATTTAGTTTATAAAATATGGCAAACTGAATTTCGTGCAACGTTGTTATACACCCTGTGGAGCAGGGAGTGTCGTTAAAATGATATGTATTACCAAAATACGATGTTAAAGTTGCTAAATGGAGTTTATTGAGGGAACCGATGAACATTGTAACACACACAGAGATCGCTTTGCTATAATGCTAAAAATACATAAAAATGAAAAGTTTTTGATCTGTTTTAAACATTGATGAAAACACGTAAGAAAAAACATATTTATCTAGAAAAAGTATTAAACTGTGTTTTAACACGTGATTAAAAACAGTTTGTTTTAACCAGGCCAACCGTGAGTAGCACTCGGAAGGTCAGATGGAGAGTGACTGACGGATAAAAAGGCTCCATGGAAGTAATATTAACCGTTTTGAAGGATCCATAAAAATTGATCCTCTGTTGACATGTTATGTACAGTAAACGTCATTGAGCACTTAATTTAATTTGCGGATGAAAGACAACATTGTTCGTATCTTTCTTTAAGCCGTATGCTTACGTAGATTTCCATTATTTTTCATTTTTATGATCACTGAGACGAAACTTATCATTGGACTTCTGCTCAGCTTCCTTAATCAAACGATTAACTTCTTGCTGCCTCGTTTGTTTCGACTTGTCGCCATGGTGCTTAACATACGTAGTGCAAAAGTTTTGACACAAATTCATGCTGAACACATTAACACTTGCCTGACATGCGCTGTGACAATCACTCACACTTGGTGCCGGTAACTCCCTGAAAGAAATCTGACACCTGTACGACATTTGTTTCAAATTTGGGAATCAGGGCATGCACACGTGCAAGGCATTCGACTCAGTTCAGAAAGGCCCTAAGGGCCTTTAAAATTGGTGGGCACTTAAATACTGTCTATTCTCGGTATTAATTTTATAAATCATAGTTTTAACCTATACAAGAATGTATATTCTCTGAATTGAAAATCTGACGTGAGATTTTCATTGGCCCTCCTTCCATTAAATACGCCCATTTTCAGCTCACGTAACTGACTGACGTCACTTAACAGCTGTCAGGAATACTTCGTTGGCCAGCCTTGATCATGCCATCTTTTCGTGGGTTTTATTTTCTTATTTGGCCCATGCTTGTAATCGCCGGCTGACAAATTTCTGCATGGTCGTTCCATTTTGCCCTATATTCACTGTTGCATTGTTATTGGTTCAACTTTTAACTCTGTTCTAAACACTTTTCTGTTTTCGTTTCATATGCCTTGGTATATTTTTTCATTCCCCTTAGGAATCCAAAGTGAAAATCTTCAATCTTATTTTTCCTCGGTCTGATAAATATCAAAGTCTCAGTCTTTAAAATTCTGTTTACAGTTTTATATCTAGATATTGGTCTACTAGATAATGAAAATTGTTTATTAGTTCTATTATCTTGCCATAAATGACAATTCCAGACCTTGTTCGTTCGAGTCCTTCAAATGCAATTACTTTTGTCTCATCAGTACAGATCTTCAAATTGTATTCTTGCCACCGTAAGCTCACGACGTCGACAGTCGTTTATCACCGTCGTCAAATTACTGATCAACAACGGTTAAGCACTTAAAGCGTTTGGAACCTTGTTCCAGAGAAAGAACGGCCTAATAATAATATAATTTATTTAGTATAAATAGTCGTCGCCTATAATTTGTTACTCTTTATTTTTAGATGACCTTTTTCGATCTACTGCAGAGATCATCATCAGGTCCACATTTCTTGTTGAGAACATGAATCGCGGGCGTGGAGCAGACCCGTCCGTGTTGCCATTGGGAATACTGCCAGGTCGGACGGACCTGCTCCACACCAGTGATTCCTACTGTCACCAAGAAGTGTGGTCCTGATGATGATCTCAGCAGTAGGTCGAAACCAATCATCCAAAATAGGAAGCATTTGTCTATTTTGTTTATGCCTCTTGAATGATAGTTTTAAGCAATGTCTACTACAAAAGTTGACTTCACCTCGTGATTATACTGTATATTCCATGTGATTCAGTTGCCGCAACATACGGATTTTACGGAAACAGCAACTCCCTTAAAAATCAAACGCGAGATTTTCATATTCTGTTGTTATGCACAAACTACTAGTCCTGCAGAAAAACTGAACTGGACCATTTTCTTGGAAATTTGGTGTAGGTACATTTTGTACCCGGACACGTTTTGGCTGCACGCCGCAATTTGTGAATTATTGAAGAAAAAGAATACAAAAGCGGTTTTCAAACGCGTTTTTCTAGAATAACACGAAAATCATGGCCTCCAGCGAAAACGAATGACAGTAGAAAAATTAACTTCACTAAATTTCATCCAAAAAGGTTCTGTTAATTTCTACAGTAGGACTAACAGCTTGTACGTGCGAGGCTTTTGAAGCCGTTGCATACAACTTATAGGTAGGAGCAACTGAATCGCTCTATATAAACTGACTGTTCCCTTTTATAGAATTTGACTACTTAAATATTGCAAAAACTGAAGTGGACTGAAGAAAAGTAAAACTTCTGGGCTGATTTTCGGATAAAGCAAAGATCACTGGTTCACACCAGTTGCGAGTTACTTGATTCTGACGTAGGAAGTAATTTCTGAAAACTCTGTATTACCAGCGAAAAGAAATAAAAGGTTGTAAAAGCAGCAGTGGCTGTATTTTTTCAGATAAAGTATCACGTTACTCTACCTCTTTGTTTTGTCCCGGTTTCCAGATACGAAGACTACATTTAGGGGCTCGTGAGAATTTAGCCAGAGACCCAGAAATGCAGGCACGCCGGCGCTCGGCCGTAAAGTATTTTTAGAGTTTTATCCGCGGAGGCGAATTTCCAGTTGCGTGCCGCGGCGGCGCGCGATCGATTGCTTGCGGGTTCGAAGCACTCCGGCGGCACCCGCACCTGCTGGCCTCGGCGCTCGGCGGTCCATCGCGCGGAATGGCAAGGCTCTCCGGCCGCGAAGATCGTATCTCAGGTGGACGCCAGCCAAGCAGGACTCGATGGCCGAGGGAGCGACGCAGATGGCGAGAAGGGGTGAAGGAGGGGAGGGAGACGCGGATAGTAGGGGCGAAGGGGTGGGGAGGAGGGGTGTTCGATAAGGAGCGCTGCGCTGCAGGTGGGCCAGGCCGCCTTATGCACGCAGCGCGCCGCTGGGTGCGGGGGTGTCGGGTGAATGGGCCGGCCGGGACCCAGGCGCAGACCGCTAATGGGCGTCGTTAGGAGGCGCCGGAGTCGTATTTCTGCCGAGGCGCGCAGAGTCACGTTCCCACCCTGCTTCGACCCGGAAATTTTTGCCGCTAATGTTTATGAACTCTTCTTATGGACTGCTCATACCCTACTGGAAATGTATTATACGACGAATTGAACTGAAGCCTTGGCTACTGTGGCTGCACCGTTGTGTTTTGGGCAAGGAAGAGGCAGTAGGTGGGGTAGTCACAATTATCATCACAGGAAAAAAAGCCGTGACAACCAAAATTTCGGGCAAGGATGTGTGTGATGTCCTTAGATTAGTTAGGTTTAAGTAGTTCTAACTTCTAGGCGACTAATGACCTCAGATGTTAAGTTCCATAGAGCTCAGAGCCATTTGAACCATTTTTTTGAACCACCAACATTTGCGGTCACCGTAGTCCTTTGAAACATCCTAGCGTACACAGTCGAGTCATTTTAATATAACCACCAACTATGTTCTATATCAGCTTGGGACAGCCACCCAGAGACGGCAAGTTGCAGCGCTGGCGTGTCGGGGGGAATGGAGATACCACATTGTAGTCGCTGTCGTAATGCAGAAATGGAACTATTTACACTACTGGCCATTAAAATTGCTACACCACGAAGATGACGGGCTACAGACGCGAAATTTAACCGACACGAAGAAGATGCTGTGATATGCAAATGGTAAGCTTTCCAGAGCATTTACATAAGGTTGGCACCGGTGGCGACACCTACAACGTGCTGCCATGAGGAAAATTTCCAACCGATTTCTCATACACAAACAACAGTTGATCGGCGTTGCCTGGTGAAACGTTGTTGTGATGCCTCGTGTAAGGAGGAGAAATGGATACCATCACGTTTCCGACATTGATAAAGGTCGGATTGTAGTCTATCGCGATTGCGGTTTATCGTATCGCGACATTGCTGCTCGCGTTGGTCGAGATTCAATGACTGTTAGCAGAATATGGAATCGGTGGGTTCAGGAGGGTAATACGGAGCGCCGTGCTGGATCCCAACGGCCTCGTATCACTAGCAGTCGAGATGACAGGCATCTTATCCGCATGACTGTAACGGATCGTGCAGCCACGTCTCCATTCCTAATTCAGCAGATGGGGACGTTTGCAAGACAACAACCATCTGCACGAACAGTTCGACGTTTGCAGCAGCATGGACTGTCAACTCGGAGACCATGACTGCGGTTACCCTTGACGCTGCATCACACACAGAAACACCTGCGATGGTGTACTCAACGACGGACCAGGGTGCACGAATGGCAAAACGTCATTATTTCGGATGAATCCAGGTTCTGTTTACAGCATCATAATGGTCGCATCCGTGTTTTGCGTCATCGAGGTGAACGCACAATTGGTAGCGTGTATTCGTCATCGGCATACTGGCGTATCACCCGGCGTGATGGTATGGGGTGCCATTGGTTACACGTCTCGGTCACCTCTTGTTCGCATTTACTGCACTTTGAACAGTGGACGTTACATTTCAGATGTACTACGACCCGTGGCTCTACCCTTCTTTCGATCCCCGAGAAACCCTACAGTTAAGCAGGATAATGCACGACCGCATGTTGCAGGTCCTGTCCAGGTCCTGTACGGGCCTTTCTGGATACAGAAAATGTTCGACTGCTGCCCTGGCCAGCACATTCTCCAGATCTCTCACCAAGTGAAAACGTCTGGTCAATGGTGGCCGAGCAACTGGCTCGTCACAATACGCCAGTCACTACTCTTGACGAACTGTGGTATCGTGTTGAAGCTGCATGGGCAGCTGTAACTGTACACGCCATCCAAGCTCTGTTTGGCTCAATGACAAGGCGTATCAAGGCCGTTATTACGGCCAAAGGTGGTTGTTCTGGGTACTGATTTCTCAGTATCTATGCACCCAAATTGCGTAAAAATGTAATCACATGCCAGTTCTAGTATAATATATTTGTCCAACGAATACCCGTTTATCATCTGCATTTCTTCTTGGTGTAGCAACTTTAATGGCCAGTAGTGTATTTGACGTCCAAAAGTTCATAATCATTTGTTTTCGTGCCAAGACTGAAAGCATTTCCGAAACGGCTAAATTTATAAACCTTTTGCATCCCGGCGTGCTTAGAGTATACTGTGTCTGGCAAAACTGCCGTATCCAAAAGTGAGGCCAAAGTAACTGTGGTGCACAATGGACCGTAGACGACACGGGTGAACGACAGACGTGCGGATGTGTAAGCGCGAATAGAAGTGCAGCTGTTGGTCAACTGGCCACCCAGAACTAAGGGACTGTCAACAATGTCTCTTCAATGACCATTCAGCTAACGGTGAGGTGTATGGGCCCCTGCAGCAGGATCCTAGGTCATGCACGCAAAGTGACTGCTGTTCATCTTCAACGACGGCTGAAAACTGCACGCTAATACCGCAGATGAACGTCCACTGAGTGGCAACAGGTGGTCTTCTCAGATGAATCACGGCTTATGCGCCGTTTATAGATGGTCGGGAAGGTCCAGGCCGCAGGAGATAGCTTTATGATCTGTTGCATTCCCTGGGTGATCGCGTCATACTGGAAGCTACAATGGATGATCACGACTTTACATCCTTCGTCTGGGACCGTGACCATCCATACACGCATTTTGTTTTCCCTGATGCGATGACATCTACCAACAGGACAATGCTACGTGTCTAACAGCTCACAGTCTACATGCGTGGTTTCAAAAGCACCGTAATGAGTTTACCATACTCCCCTGGCCATTCCCTGGATTTAGACCTAATTGAGAATTTGTGGGACCAACTCAATTGGGTTGTTTGCGCCATGGGTCTAAACGGAGAAATCTAGAGCAGCTGGCCACGGCATTGCAGTCAGAATGGCTTCACATCCCCGTTAGTACCTTCCAGAATCACATTGACTCGCTTCTTGCCCTTCTCACAGCAGTCCTTGCTGCAAAAGGTCGTTGTCCAGTAATGTGACTGCACTGTGTATTAAGACTGTGTTCAAGACCAGGAGCACTCAGCCTCGAGTCCTGCACACAGCGTTAATCTGCCAGGCATGCATTGCAGTGCAGATTGAAAATTCATTCTGATGGTGGGTATTCTCTACGTATAAAACATTAAATCCAGAAATTTTTCTTGAAGGATGGAAACTTTGCTTTTAAGGGTCTGAATTTTCGATGTCGAAGGAACATTCAACCCGAAAAATCACTTCGTCTGTGTTGCAGAAATGTGTGGGTATGAAGGTAGAACTAACTCAGTGTCACTTCAAGAGTTTGTGGGCAGGTGTGACAAAATTTGATAACCCAAAAAGCATCATGCGTCAGTGCGTCCTGTGTAGAATAAGCTGTCATGGTACAGCAACAGCCCTTCTGACAGTTCCCCACGACGTAACCTAGCGAGGTGGCGCAGTGGTTCGACACTGGACTCGCATTTGGGAGGACGACGGTTCAATCCCGCGTCCAGCCATCCTGATTTAGGTTTTCCGTGATTTCCCTAAATCGCTCCAGGCAAATGATGGGATGGTTCCTTTGAAAGGGCACGGCCGACTTCCTTCTCCATCCTTCCCTAATCCTATGAGACCGATGACCTCGCTGTTTGGTCTCTTTCCGCAAACAACCCAACCCCAACCCACGACGTGCAGGCCTATAATCTGATGAGAACACATCCCCCCCCCCCCAAAAAAAAAAAAACCTCAGCATCTATTTTTTAAATGACTCAATCTTCGCTTTTATTGGCAGAGTGACTCTAATACAAAAAAATGGCTCTGAGCAGTATGGGACTTAACTTCTGAGGTCATCACTCCTCTAGAACTTAGAACTACTGAAACCTAACTAACCTAAGGACATCACACACATCAATGCCCGAGGCAGGATTCAAACCTGCGACCGGAGTGGTCTCGCGGTTCCAGTCTGTAGCGCCTAGAACCGCTCGGCCACTCCGGCCGGCCTCTGCGAAACACGAAGAGAGCCAGACAAATAGAAAGATCTGAACAGAGCCTCTGACAAAGAGTCACGTATGTTGTATAATGAGTACACAGGAACAACAACATACACACGACGCATAACAGCTGTCACCCAACATGAATTTGGCGCTGCCAACAATATGACACAGCAGAGAATTAAAACACAGACTCTGACAATGACAGTTCATCATTAATGAGCGATACAGAGGAATAAAAATGGTACACACAGTGTCTTATTAATAACCGACTGATCGACAGCTATCTGCCAGCAAATACGAGACAGCAAGAGGAAATATCTACAGACTTCTACTAGCTATAATTGTGCCAGGCCGTGCTCTAAATAGGCACGTTAAATCTGTGACAACTACAGTGCAAACCACGAGATCCAAAATTATGTAAAACAGCTCACGGATGCAGAAGTCACATTTGCAGCGGCCTATGACAACACGGACCACTCAGTTAGACTACTACAAGGATCTAAACTAGATTAGAATATAAATTAGAATAGCAGACAGACCTAACACAGCTACTGTACGTTAATCCCGAAATCCTTCCCAACAGTCGGTCAATCATTATGATTAAAACTCCGTATTCCACGCAGAGACAAGCAGTTTGAAGTGCAATACAGACGCACTTGCATCTGAAATGAAGCTGGTAGTGAGATTTCACACATTGTATGCTGCTTTCCTCCTTTTATTTACTATCCAAATTCTCCAGTTTGTATGTCTAACGCCAATTTTAAGACTTTTATCTCCTAAAGACAGAAATATTTTAAGAAATAAAAAAACTATGTCTTTTTGTACAGCTTGTTACAAAAATTGAGTTATCTACGTGATATTGTGTCAATAAAGACCGTTATAAATTTTTAAAAAAAGTTTTAGCTATCAAGAAACGTGTCTGACATATCACGTGACTAAGTTGTGTTACTGTTCATTGTAAGCACCTTTTTAAAAATTTTGTTTATGCAATTTATTCGATACTTGATTTAATAATCTTTTCGTTCTTAAGTTTCTGCAAAATAAACTTGCAAAGCTTTCTAATGGCACTGGAGCTGTCGCCTGGAGAAAAGGAATATCAGTTGAAATAATTAAACAGAAATGGAATCAACGAAACACAGTTACTTGAAATGATGGTCTTGGAATCATATTTAGAAAGGCAGAACTTGAAATTTAATGAACGTGTCGTTACAACTGAAAACTTGCGCCGTGCTGCGACTCGAACGTGGCTTATGAGAACAACATGAGAGAGGTCAGAGCCCATACAGGCACATACCTTTTCCCCTCGCTCTGTAACCAAATGACTTATAAAAGAAAATATCTAATCCTCGTCCGAGGCTTTATAGTACGTACCAAAAGAAGCGCCGAAGCGGCTCACCATGCGATGTACCAGTGGACATTTTAACTAAAATACCCATTTTTCAGAATTTTGCGCGGTCCATAGCGTGGAGGAGTAACTCACAAAGTTCGTGACAGCGCAACAGTGTCACTTAAAAACGGACAGCGTAGTTTAAGCTTATTCTGTCTCACAAAATGCGCAGTTAACTTATCGTCGAATTTTGACGTTGTAGTTTCGAGTATCGAAGATCCCAAGTTACACAGCGCGAATTTCAATGGACGTACTTAAAAACAATTCGTTCACAAATTTGATTAGAACTCATTTGATATTGTACATCAGTTTAGTGTATATGACTCTATTTCATGGCTCATAAAAATACAGCGTAATTCAAAGTAGTTCACCTTCAACCACAACAGCATAAATAATTAAAAGAAGAAATAAAAGAACTGTGTAAATGAAAGTCACACTTCTGGCATTTGGCTGTTCCTACAGTTCCCTTCAGACATTAATACAATTCCAGATTTCTAGCTAGTCTCATATAATTCATTGTTGTCCTGTGTAATTAGTCGCAAATTACGCAGTAGAACATGTCAAGAACATTATACAGACCATGCACATATGTAGTATCATGTAATGTGACTAATTTCCAGAGGACGATAATGAATAATTTGACAACGGCTATAGAGCACAAATTGAAACAGGCTCCTATTATGTCCAGTATTAACAATAACGCATTTTTTTAGTCTTCTGACTGGCTTGATGCGGCCGCCACGAATTCCCCTTTTGCGCGCATTTTTTCACCTCAGTCATGCTTGTAACCTAGGTACTAGGTTTTTTGATGGATGTATTCCAATCTCTGTCTTCCTCTACAGTTTCTATCCTCCACAGCGCCCTCTAGAACCGTGAAAGTTCTTTCCTGATGTCTTAGCAGACTTCCTATCATCCTGTCCGTTCTTCTTATCACTGTTTTTCATATTTTCCCTTCCTCGCCGATTTTCCGGAGAACCTCCTCGGCCCTTACCTTATAAATCGACCAAATTCATACTTCTGTATCACTACATTCCAAATGCTTCGGTTCTCTTCTGTTCCGGTTTTCCCACTATCCATGTTTCATTACCACACAATGCAGTGCTCCAAACATACATTCGCAGAAATTTCTTCCTCAATTTAAGGCCTACATTTGATACTAGTAAATATCTCTTGGCCAGGAATGCCATTTTTACTTCTTCTAGTCTGCTTTTGATGTCCTCCTTGCTCCGTCCGTCATTGGTTATTTTGCTCCCTAGGTAGTAGAATTCCTTACCTTCATCTGCTTCCTGACCGTCAATCCTGATGTTAAGTTTCTCGCTGTTCTCGTTTCCGCTACTTCTCATTACTTTCGTCATTCTTTGATTCACTCTCAATCCGTATTCTGTATTTATTAGACTGTTCATTTCTTTCAGAGATCATGTAATTCTTCTTCACTTTCACTGAGGATATGAATGTCATCATCGAATCTTGTAATTGATTGTCTTTCAACTTGAATTTTAATTCCACTCTCCAACCTTTCTTTTATTTCTGTCATTGCTTCTTCGATGAGTAGACTGAACAGTACGAGGTAAAGACTACATCCCCATCATACACCCTTTTTAATCCGTACTCTTCGTTCTTGGTCTTCTAGTTTTATTACTCCTTCTTGGCTCTCGCACATATTGTATACTACCCCCGTCTTTCCCGATAGCTTACCCTTATTTTCCAGAGGCTTTCGAACATCTTGCTGTATATGACATTTTCGAACGTTTTATGCAGGTAGACAAATCCTATGAGCCTTTCTTGATTTTTCCTCAGTTTGGTTTCCATTATCAACCGCAACGTCGGAACTGGCTCTCTGGTACCTTTACCTTTCCTAAGGCCAAAATTATCGTCATCTGACACATCCTCAATTTTCTTTTCCTTTCTTCTGTATATTATTGTTTTGAGTAACTTGGATGCACGAGCTGTTAAACTGCTCGTAGATAACTCTTGCCCTTGTCGGCTTTTGCTACATTGGGAGATGCGCAGGTTATATTTCTCCGAAAGTCTGATAGTACATCGTCAGTCTGTTACATTCTAGACACCAACGTGAATAATCGTTTTGTTGCACGTTCCCCCGTGATTTTAGAACTACTATAGAGGTATACTCGCTGATCTGCCACAATGAGCTCCCTCATCTTCTTAATTTTGTGACATGTCTTCCTATTTGCGCATAGAATCACTCGGATAGGATGGCCTCCAAGTTCTTCGGACCTCATCTGCGTTGAGAATGCGTAGGCCACGGTAATACGGGCGGTTAACAATCGTCCTGTCTCACCAGAAACCTTGCAGGGCATCATAGATACCTCTTTGAAGAAGTGGTACAGTATACAACAGGCTTATCTGGGCAACTGGTTAAGGAGTATTTTTAACCACCTGTAGTAACGAGGAAGTCCAATTGATCCATAAACAGTATGTTATCCAAGATGAGACTGAGAAGGGACTGTAGTGCTTCCAGTATCAGTAAGATGTAGACAGTGCGTCATACGGGAGTTTGGGTCGCTCCGGTAGGCACGAACCGATAGCCTAATGGTAAGGCGACCGCTCGCTATAAGCGGGAAATTCGAATTCGACTCGCGTTACGAAACATATTTTGTTATGACACCAACAGCTAGAAAATCTGTACCTAATCCACCAGACGCCAAGTTATTCACATTCAGCGAATTTATTTCGATATAATTTCGAAAGGCTGTCAACCATCATGATTGTAAAATAAATCTGTTTTGTTTCCTATCATGTCCAGTATTGACAATAAACCAATACAAAAATGTTTTTGACCAATGCAGAATTGTGAAATGGAATATTTTCGGAGAGTCAGCCTCATGATATCCACCCCGGCCGCAGATCGAAGCCACCTCCAATGCGAGCACTGGAGCCGTCGTGTCCACACGCCGCGCCGCCTCCTCCCAGGCGTCACTTTGCAGGCTTCCCAAGAGGGGAAAAGCCAAACAGCTGGGAAATTATCAATCACCGCCTGCCGCCCCTGCCGAGTTCCGCAACTTCATTCGGCCGCTCCGTCTCCCACTTTCGGCACTCCGCCGGGAGAGGCGGCCGACACGCGGAGCTCGCCAAACTGCGAGTCCCCGGAAACTTGCGGTGCGCCGCCGGATGGAGCGGGCAAAAAGTCGTCGCTCCGCCTGCGGCATGTGCCGGCGGCAACCCGCCTCACGGTCCAGCTTCTAGGGTTGTAGCACCGCAGGCGCGAAAGTGACGCCGCGCAGGGCGCAGAGTTGCAGCAGTATGGCGGTGGGGGTGCACTAGAGCGGCGGCGCTGCCTTTACGGGCAAACTTGAGTGCGGGCGTCATGGCTCTCGCGAGGAAAATCGCCTTAGCTGCAAACTTTCACCTCGTATCCGAACAACGTGCGTTCGCTGGTCCACCGCGACGAAGGAAGTACACATCCAATACTGTGATCGTAGATGACGTTTCTCACAACTCGGGGTTATTTGTACATCACATCAAACAAAGAACTAAATCCTCTTACACTGCCTCTACTTGCAATAATTACCACTGTATGTAATAATTCTAGTGAGCGCAAGGGCTACGTCGAAGTGGGTGTGACACGTTCTTTCTTGCTTTTATGTTATACGCTCTTTTAGTAAAACATCTTTTATTTCTGGATGTACAGGAGAAGTCACATGTGAACCGCCATCGTTTTCCACATAAGACAGTTTTGTTTTATGGACATTTACTCTTGCATCCCACTTCAAGTGAATTGCGTTTCTCCTAGCTATCACTTTCAAGGTAGTCAGCAAGTTTACCGCATAACGATGCACAGCAACAGTTTCGAAGCATGTATTTTGTTCTTTATAATAAGGCACAGGGTATTCTCCTTGATTCTATACATCAGAAAAGCTTGTCGCCAGTTATGCTGTCGAAAAAGCAAGGCATCCTTATTGAACCTCCATTATCAGAACCTAAGCCAACTGGGGAGGTTGCTACAACTTGAAAACAGGCCTCTCCGTGTGAAGCCCCACTAGCTATATGGTTTGTATTGTGAAGATTGTCTTCTTACCAACTGTGTTTGAACTTCCCTGCCACACGCATCCACACAAATAACTCTGAAATATTTGTCTTTCGTATAATGGCAATGACTTCGCCATTTTCAAGAGATTTTATCTTTTCTTTTGTAAAATCCAGCAGTGTTTGGCTAGCCTTCTACTTGTATGCAATCTTTTGATATAAACAGAACACGAAGAAAATCTATATCTCTTGCAATTTCATCAGTACTCTTTGTTTCTGATGCAATAAAATTTTCTATTTCCCTTGCTTCTTTCACGGCATCAGAAAATCTCTCATAGGATTTGTTTCTTTTGTATGAGCTAGGTAAGCTTGACTCACATGGAAACTTGAAACCATTCTCGTTCTTATTTTCCGTGCAAGTATGGATGCAGTTTCTAAAAGCAACAGGTTGTGGATGGAAGGATCTTCTTTACCTTCCCTATGGTAAACCAACTGCAGAAGTCCTGCTACAATTAATTCAAAATGGCTCTGAGCACTATGGGACCTAACTTCTGAGGCCATCAGTCACCTTGAACTTAGAACTACATAAACCTAGCTGACCTAAGGACATCACACAACATCCATGCCCGAGGCAGGATTCGAACCTGCGACCGTAGCGGTCGCGTGGTTCCGGACTGTAGCGCCTAGATCCGCTCGGCCACTCCGGCTGGCTACAATTAATTCCAACAATATAAACATCAGGCGAAGAAGAAGAAAGTCCACACGTTTCCGCTGAAGACACTTACTGATCATTAGATCCAAGAATGCTGATTCCTACATTTCACCCACTGCCTCAGGTATTTTCTGCTTGATTAACATCGGATGATTAGCTGGCCAGTCGAGGTGTGATATAACTCCTGAATGTTTGTAAACCAGACACATACGCACGTAGCCCTATGAACACTGCTATTGCCATCTCGGAAGACGGGACTGTCGACAGCTTGTCCATAATGAACACTTACAGGTGTTGGCAATAATATGGAAACACCGTCGGAAATGCGTGCTGGAACATAAATGTAGATGCTAGGCAAGCCTGCCCCCCCGCCCCCCTTTTATTGTTGCGAGTGAGAAAGAACGGCAGCTGTGTAATTTCCTCAACACGATGCAAATATCAGTCATTGCCAGTACAGTGTTCTGTGCAGTTTTGAGCCAATTATGTCGGCACATAGTGCATTCGAAGTTGGAGAATTGTTTGTGCACCTATGTTGGATGCTTTCGTAACCAAGGTAATCGAAGTCTTTGGTTGTTCCAAGAGGCACCTTCTCGCAGAATATTACAGCGTATAGAGAAAGTCGAAAAACATCATCCGCTACTACGGAAAGCGGATGAAAGTGTGTGTTAAATGATCGTCACTGGCGCTCATTGAAGAAAATTGTAACCAAAAATAAAAGGACAATATCTGCTGAATTTATCACTCAGGAACCCGTCAGCACCAAAACGCAGTGAGTTCCATAACCAGGGAACTGCAGGGTAAGCTGGAATTCCACAATCACGTCTCAGTGATGCAAATGCCCTTAACATGAAAACGCAGTCCCGAAGCCATAAAACCTGAATATTGAGTAATGTCATCTGGTCGGATAGTCTTTTTTCACATTATTTCCAACTTCTGGTCTGTGTACGTCGCAAGAGTCAAACAGGGCGTGGGTTTGGTGATGATTTCAGCAGTCTTATCTTGGTATTCCATGGGCCCCATGGTTACTCTGCAAGGTAGCACTAGCAAGGTCTATATGACTATTTTGGCTGATCAGGTCCATCCCATGGGACAATGTTTGTTAATGGTGATGCTGTGTTCTTCGTCCAGGACTGCCTTTGTGAGCACGAGGATGAATTTTCGCATCTGCTCTGGCTACCATACCGCAATAGTTGCTGAGCCTTTGTGGTCTACTTTTGAGAGAAGGGTACGTGGTTGTTATCCACCTCCATCAGTGTTACCTGAACTTGCCACTATTTTGCAGGAAGATGGGCATACGTTCCCTTGAAAACCAACCCGTGCTTGTATTATCCATTCCGAGACGGCTGAATGCTGTTTCCAATGAAGACTGTTTACCTATTCCATATTAGGCACGGTAACGTGTTGAGTTTTTAATGTTTGCGTACTTTTGTCCACTCCCTGTAGAAGGAAGTGCAACACTACATTACGAAGAATATTGAAATAAATGTCTTGGTTCATATTCACTGTAGCGTATGTGAGTGAGATCACTTCATGCTACGATAATAACTCCCAAATTATCGCATCCATGTTAACCCACTTTATTCACTTTTGCTTCTTTATTACGCAACATTTTTTATAGTCCTCGTTAATCCCTTATCACAAAAATATGACTGTACTATTTACTGATATACTCTTAGGTTATGCTGTTGAAAGAGAACAACCTAAAAGGATAGATCAAGCCTCTACATCCGTCAGCTGCTGCAGATACGGTACAAGGAATCTGAAATTATAATTTCAAGTTAAATAATGTCAGGCACGAGATATTTACTGACGGGTACTCTGCATCGTAGACGATTATGGTGGAGGGGCCACCTCCAGAAGCATTATAAACCAGTGATTCGTACAACCGAAGACAAACGTGTCCGCCCAACGAAACATGTTCTTTCAAAGAAACACACAGCTAGTATACACTAAGCAACGTTCAATTCTCTGCATTCATATCACAACCACTATCTGTCTGCTGTATAGCTACAGATAGTTCAGTTAGTTCCTAGTGTTTGATATGCCTCATGTTAAGATGTGTGACTCCATTTTCGATGTAGTAATTTCTGTATTTGTCGCGGAACGCAATACTTCTTACCTAAAGGATATCAATATAGTACTTTCCTAGTTGTATTACAATGTTGAATGATAGCGTAAGAAATGTATGAGCCTCATTTTGTCTGACAAATTTTTATTTCTGTATGCACTACGTCATTTTGTATATTTTTCATATATTTGGTGGTACAAAGGCATTAGTTACATTTATCGATGCGCAAAAAAAATTGCATGTTGAATACACACACACACACACACACACACACACACACACACACACACACACACAGGGTTGTCTGCAGGACACGCGGACTCGAGACAGAAACTGTAATGCCAGTATGCTTCAAAATAATCCTTACACTTATTTTACATCATTGATTGGCGACTCCATAGAGTGCTGTGTGCACAACGACCATATAATTAATGAAATTCCTTATACCCAACTCTCTCTGTATCATATAGAGAATTTTTTTTTCTATAAATAATAGGTGTGGTAGTGAAAGATTCTACTAGGCTAGCGTATTTAATACACTTGTGTGTCTAGCAAACAAATCACTAATTATTTGCAATTTATAACACTAGTTTTTACTCATGAGAACTATCTCTGCATCCATAATGTGCTTTTATATCATTCTGCTTCTCATAATGAAGATGATTTTTTTGCAATTAAGCCTCAGAAATTGTTATAATGTGTTAACATGTAACAACGGGACGAATGTGATGTGTGTATCATCATGTCGTTAAATACGTTAAAAAACTGTTAGTCTGGACCCTAAAAGATTTTTGTATAGCATGTGTTGCGTGCCATTTTGACCGATTAAATCGTGACATATATTGTACTATCGCCAATTTTTATGTATTTGACTTCTTGGTTTCAACGTAATATTTTACGTAAATTAAGAACTTTGCACCTCTGACTTCCCACGCCAGATGGCGGTTATCGTGCTATAACAAATTCTGATATATCTGATGTCATGTTACGTGTATATTTTTCTTTTTGACTAGTCCTGTAATCTGACACCTTAAAATTTTACCTATTGATTTTTATTCTTGCATCTCATTTTAAGTTGGTTTGAAAATAACACGCCAATGTATGTTGGCAAGATGGCATTTCCCCCTTCCTTTTTGCTATGCCTTTTTAATGTACAATTTGGAATTTGAAAAATTCATATAATGATTTGCAAGTGTACATTGGGTATTTTGCGGTAACCTCTTGCCAAATAAATTAATGTTAAGTCTTCACGTGACACATGTCACATAGAGGGCGTTACAAGCCCCTGTCACACCGAGGTCAGCTGTGTAGGTGAATGTAAACAGCGGCTTCAGTTATTGTGATCGTTTCATAGCTTCTGTTTCTGATAATAACTAGACACCAGTGCATGCGAGCTTTAATTTGTACGCTAAAGGTATGATCTTACCAACAGCTGGTTTATACTCAGGTGCCTTTGTGGTCTTTTTTTTCTTATTCACCGATCGCTATTTGAAAATTTTTAACTTCCAGCACTGAAGATGATCATTATGAGATCGAAAATCGAGTTTGCTGTTAATAAATCATCAAAATTACGGCCATCGCTGACTTTCCTTCTAATTGTTTTCCATAATTTAAACATTCATGGGCATTTAAAAGTAGGTTAAGTTTAAATTTTTCATGTTTCTTCTTTAGCAATGCAAGAATGTTAGATGTAACTACATCTTTTCGCTCTGTTCCAGGTCAGTTCCACATCAAAACTTTCTGGTGTGTTAACCGAGAACGTCTCTATCGGTAAGTAATTTTTAGTTATTTCACTTCCTGAAAACAAACTTTCTCACAACGATATCCTTGTACAACATGTCCTCAACCTTACTGCGGCATCCGTTTATCTACTGGTAGAGACCAGTACACTATGTGGTCAAAAGTATCCGGACACCCCGAAAAACATACGTTTTTCATATTAGGTGCATTGTGCTGCCATCTACCGCCAGGTACTCCGTATCAGCTACCTCATTTGTCATAAGACATCGTGAGGGAGCAGAATGGGGCGCTCCGCGGAACTCAAGGACTTCAAACGTCGTCAGGTGATTGGGCGTCTGATTGGATACCTGTACGCAAAATTTCCGCACTCCTAAACATCCCTAGGTCGACTGTTTCCGATGAGATAGTGAAGTGGAAACGTGAAGGGACACGTACAGCACAAAGGCGTACAGGCCAACTTCGTCTGTTGGCTGGCAGAGACCGCTGACAGCTGAAGAGGGTCGTAATGTGTAATAGCTAGACATCTATCCAGACCATCACACAGGGATTCCAAACTGCATCAGGATCCACTGCAAGTACTATGACAGTTAAGCAGGAGGTGAGGAAACTTGGAGTTCATGGTCGAGCAGCTGCTCATAATCCACACATCACGTCGGTAAATGTCAAACGACGCCTCGCTCGGTGTAAAGAGATAAACATTGGAAGATTGAACAGTGGAAATAAAGAAGCGGCGACGCTTTCTTCAGGACCCACCCATCATTTTGCATTATGATGCACGGCTGTATATGGCGCAAGCTGTGACTGATTTCTTCGATCGATGGGAAGGAAGCGCCGTAGCATCCACTACACATGCCAGACTTAAATCCTTGTGATTTCAGCTTGATTTCTGAGTTAAGGAAACATTTCATGGTATTCGCCTCAGAACTGTTGAAGGGACGTGTTGGGCAATAGACTGTTGCACTCGAACTAACAATAGAATTGCCTGATAACGTGTTATACACTGTGTTGGTGACTACTTCGAAGGACAGTAAGACTTCGAAACACGTATCTATTTGTAAATGTTGTAAATAAATAATTGCCACCGTTAAGGTTCCAATCGTTGTAAATTTATGCACATTCAAAAACGCGAATCGGACACCGTACACAAATATCATAGTGTAGATACGAAATGGAATTATTACGTGGGTTGAATCGTAGGTAAAATTGACTTCAGTGACTCTCCAGAGAAGGTTTCATAGAATCACTTGTACGACACAACCTTGATTTTTATAACACAAATAAATACATCATTTCATATTGATGTGTCTCTGACCACGATTATATGCTCAAACGTAATGAGATAACCTAAGCAGACTGAGCCCCTCCACGCCAATTAACAAGGATTTCGTAAAAAGCAATCATGCTAAATGATGTTTGTGGAAGCAATATCAAATAAAAAGAAAAGAAGAAACATTTTGTTTTATGTCACGTCGATAACGAAGTCGTTACAGACGGAGCACAGCACAGAGTGTGAAAAAGGACAGAGAAGGAAATCCGTCGCGCCCTTTGAAAGAAACCATCCCGTCACTTTCCTGGATCTATTTAAGGAAATCACGGAAAATTAAATCTGGACGACCGGGTGCGGATTTGAACCCTCGCACTCACCAATGCAAGTCCAGTGTGCTAACCACCTCTTTTTTCTTTTTATCTCATTTTGTTCGTTATTGTTTGTTGAATTTGTTCTTGCATTTTTATCTATTTGATTCTCTGATGTCTTCATTATTTCGTCTCTGAAAGCTACCCATTCGTCTTCTACTGTATTTTGCCCTGTTATAGTCAACTGTCGCCTATTCCTCTTGAAACTCTCAACAACTTTTGGTTGTTTCAACTTATCCAGACAGCTTCCTCTTTCATTCCTTTCCTCCATTCCCTATTCACATACTACTTTTCCTTTACCTCCTATTCCTACTACCGGATTACAGTCACTCATCACAACTAAATTTTCGTCTTACTAAACTCTCTGAATATTTTCTTTTATTACATTGTACATTTCTTCAGTCTCTTCATCTACGAAGCTATCTGTCATATAAACTTGTACTGCCACGGTTGGTGTGGGTTCGTGTCTATCTAGGACAAGATAATGCATTGACTATGCTGTTCATAGTAGCTTACATGTATTGCTACTTTCTTAATCATTATTAAACCTACTCCTTCATTACCCATGTTTGATTTTGTACTTATTGCGCTGTACTCACCTGAACAGAAGTCCTACCTCTCTTACCAAAAACTTCCCATTATACCTAACTTCAACCTATTAATTTCCTTTTTCAAATTTTCTGAGGTACCTGCCCTATTAAGGGATCTAAAATGCTACGCTTTGATCCGTAGAACACCAGTTTTGTTTGTCCTGATGACGACATCCTCATGAGCAGTCCCCTCACGGAGATCCGAATGGGGGACTCCTGAATATCATATCCAGTACGATGCCATCATCGTTCGCCATACAGTGGAGCTTCATGCCCTCGGGAAAAATTACGGCTGTAGTTCCCTCTTGCTTTCAGCCATTCGTAATATCAGCACGGCGTGGTCATTTTGCTTGTGCTACAAGGTGAGATCAGTCAGTCATGAATACTCTTGTGCCTGCAAGTACTGAACAGGCCTCTCCCCTTCTTCAGAAACCACACATTTGTCTGGCCCCTCAACAGACACCCCATCTACGATATTCATGTAAAGTGAACATTTAGAAAATAATAGTACGTATTCCTGGATTTCATTAACGCTAGGGTCACATCCCACGTTCTACCAGCTCTGCCATGAGGTGCTATTAAAACGTTTCGCACTGAAATTTAAATCACTCGGTTGTTCCCGCCGCCGACGTGCTACTTCATATTAAAATCGAAGTCTTTTCAGGAAATCAAGTCAAGGCAGATTTATCTTTATCGATGACTACGTATCTCCACTGCTCACAAGTAATTACTGTGACCAGGGACAGTTGTAACACTGCTTCTCAACAGGCCATTGTTGAGTTTCAACGACATGTTTCCCCTACACCTTTGACAGGTGGATATTGTTTGATCAGCCATTGAGTACCCAATATCGATAACCAGAAGGCTTTGTAATACAGAATAAGTTATTCAAAAATAAATAATGCCAAACAGAAATGGTACTAAACGAGGACACGTGACTATTGAAACTGATTCCGTGACAGAACAGTAGAAACTGAGAAAATATGAGCGAAATTAAGGAGGTGACTATACGAGGAGAGAGAAACAACAGATTAACTACTAGACATACAGTAAAGGCTTTCACAACCGGATGTCGTACTTGCTCTTGAGTCTTCCTGGCTGTATGGCCGTGGTCGATGAAGCTTTTCGGTTCCTGACGTTTTGTCCATGACTATATTAGACATCTTCGGAGGCGCTCCTGACGACGCTGAGTCTTATTGATTGACGAGTCGAACATCGGAAAGCGACATAAATATCGTGTAAAGTGGGCATTGGTGGAGTTTACATCTGATGGTATAAATCCAAATATCCAGTTTACTATGGAGATGGAAGAAGACAATGCAATAACCGTTTTGGGTGTTTTAGTCATGAGACAGGGTGATGGAAGTTTGAAACGAAAGTTTTTTGGAAAGTCACAATTACGAATAGACATCTGCATAAAAACTCCTACCAAAATCTGCAACAAAAAAGAGGTGCCGTTAAAAGTCTGATTGACAGAACCGAAAGAATTTGCACGGCGGAACAGCTGGATGCCGAATTAAAACATCTGAAGTAGCATTTCGAGAAGAATGGCTATTTAGTTAAAGAAGTAAATATTGTGCGAGCGAATATGACAACTATAAAACACAGAGACGGAAGACATGGTTTCTCTCCCTTTTACCAAAAAAGTAGTTGATCGGGTAGGCAAAATTTTACATAAACGTAATATAAGATTGGTTTTGTAGACCAACTAAGAAACTGTGTCAAGCACTCCGATCTGTAAAGGACAAACACCCTCTTCTGTCAGCAATTGGAGTATATAAGATTCAGAGTTACGAGTGGAAAGGAGCCACAAAGAGAAGAGTGAGTACAAGACTGAAAGAAGACAAAAGTATTTGCCGACGGGAAAACAGAAACATCAGCTGTAACAGAGTATACTCTTCGGTCAGAGAATCATGAAGTTTTCCGAAACCAGAATTTTATCTATTATGACAAACCATTATCGACGACTGTATAGAGGAACCATCGACATACGTAAGAATAGTATAATTTTAACAGAAAAGAAGAAGCTGTGAAACGCAATGATATCTGCACAGTGGCTCCGCAGGATCGATAGATATTTTTATCCTTCACAGGTGACAATCGATAGTTAAGTAACATCACTGACAACGTTTCTCTCTGCTGATCACGTGTAAACTCGACCTCGCCGTCTTTACAAGTATTTGTGTCCGGCTCGTTAGTCAGCGAAATTCAACGTCGCCAGGAGCACCTCCAGAGATGTCCAGCGCAGCTCTTGACGAAAAATCAGGAACCGAGAAGTTTTTTAAACCATGGCCATACAGCTCGGATTACTCATCTGCAAGTGAATACCGGAGTTAGAATAAGGTTGGATGCTAACACCACACCCGCATTGCGATTCTATGGCCTATAAATGAGCCCTCGTGGTGGAGTACGAATCAGCAGTTTTGCCTGTGGCCGCGGTAGACGCCGAGAGGCGAGTCCGGTGTGTACAAGGCGATGTAGCAGGGGCTGCAATATCCGAGACCTGCGGTCTGCCGGAAGCCGGGAGACTTCATATTTGAGTTAACGCCGCACCGACTGCTCGCACTAATATCGCTGGTCCGCGCAGCACAGCCCTAATTGTGGCCGCTAATCTAATCTCTGGCTCGCGCCGCGCCTCGCTGCGGCTCGTGTTTGCTCTCGGACGCGCTCTATCAGGAAATGTTTTTATTGACCGCACCAGACAAATGAAGCCAATTAAGATAGGTGCGGCCCCCTGTTTGTTGCTACAGAAGTGGGGAGGATATGTAAGCGGTATTGCATCATTAAACATGTACCGACAACATGTTACGCATTAACGCTCCTACATGGCTTTACACGTAACACGTCTTACTAAGGGCTCGAAGAAAAAAATAATGAGCTGAAGGCGCCATCTCATGACTTCGTCCACACGGGCCCCGATCACCCAGTATTTAATCTGGGAACACCCATCTCTCCCGTTATTCGTTAATTATTGGTTTGGTGCATTAGTTCGTAGTGCTTTTGTTTTGCATGTTGGTATCCCGGTTGCTATAGGTCTATTTATCGATTGTCATTTTTTTATTTGTAGTTCACTGCTATTATTTGTTTTTGAACATTGTCATTTTGCCGTTTGAAAATTGTGAGCGCAGCTGTGGACGCTAGAAAATGGAGTACGAAGAGGAGATATATGATCATTTCCGACATATTCTTCTGTTTTGATTTCAGTGGAGGGGTGACAGCAGCGGAAGCAACTAGAAATGCCACTGGACAAAGCACGAAAAGAAAATGGTTTTCTCGATTTAAGGAGGTTCGTTTTGACATTAGTGACTCTTCATGTACAGGAAGAAAATTTTGGATTTTACGAAGATCATTTGAACGCATTAATTCATAACGATCCACGTAGCTGTACTCCAGAACTGTCAAATGTGATGAACTGTGATAATTCCACCATCGTGCGACTTTTCCATGCAATGCGGAAGGTTCGAAAATCGAATGTATGGGTACTGCATGGTCTAAGCAAAAATCACAAAATCGTTGATTGCCATATGTGCACCTCCGATCGTTTGTCATCAATTGGCTCATGAATATCACCAACCAGTCCAGTCCTGTGTCGTTACTGGCAACGACAAACGGTATCTTTATGCTAACAAAGTGAAACAAAGGTAGGATTGAGACTAAACAAAGCAGCAACTGCACGTACGAGGATTTGTCCGCATCCAAAAAAGATAATATTCTGCATCTGGTAGAACAGCGACGGTGTGATGTACTACGAATTGCTTCCCCGATCTGTAACCATCACTGTTGACATTAATTACCAACAACTGAGACGTTTTTCAGAACCAGTCCAAGAATAACGACAAGGAAGACTGTGTGAAGTGATGATTCTCAACGACAACGCTCGACCACATACTGCTAGAGTGACGGAAGACACTACAGGAGTTAGATTGGAAGTCATTTCACACCCACCATATTCACCTGAACTTGTTCCCTCAGATTTTCACCTGTACCGCTCTTTGTCGAAAAATCTTAAAGTAACTTTCTTTCCAGAGTAAAATGCGCTCCGAACGCTTCAAAACTACGTGATTTCTACAGTCGGGGAATCGAAAAGTTGCTGCAGCTCTGGCAGACTGTTTCACAGAATTAGAATATATTACTGATGATGCAAGTCTTTGTTATGCGTATCTGTTTTGATTATTAACGAAGAACGCCACGAACTTACGCACCAACCTAGTAACACCAACGAGCCACACGACAAACATCAAACAAGAACTCAAATTTGATGTATTTTCTTATTTCATTTTAAATTGAGATATTCACTCTTTACCTACTGCAGCTGAAACATTAAGGTTTCTTCAAAGGAAAAGGCAGGTTTCAAGATACATCATGTTTATATACCTAGGAACAAATATTCTATTGAATTTTAAAAGCTCTGCACTTGAGGAAGTCTTGTGAGTACTGTATTTAGTCGGCTATTTGTTACATTATTACTCTCCTACAAACCAATGATCAGTAAGTGAAGTCAAATTAAGCGCTAAATATTATCAAAAACCAGTTACAGATGAAATACATTTTTTAATTCAAGGTGGAAACTAACAATAAATCTATTATTGAGACAGATTTAATTGCTAGGACATCGACGAAACTCAGTTAATTTGCAAACACTCGGTGTTCCATGTGCACAATCGACGAATTATGGCTTTACCGTTCACATATTATATAACTGGTTTCAGTAAGTAATGCACCACAGTCTTTCTCTCGTCAGATTTCCATTGAGAAAAATGTGGAATTTTTGTAGGTCCTCGTGGACCATTCCCGTTTCAGTCCCATTAGTTCCATGAAGTTCCGATAGGTGGCGGTGCATTACGTAGCGTACAAAATGGCATCTGTTAAGGAGTTGCTGTCCAAGCAGACAGCTGTCAATACGGTGTATTGAATTTTAAACAAAACCATCTCGTTTTCAGAAAATACATGTGTTGCATTATTTATTTAACACCCATCGTGCACAGAATTTTCATTGCCATAAAATACTGTAACTGATTAATTAACAATATACTGCAAATATGTGTTGCGTTGTATGCAAATTCAAACCAGTTTTCCTTTCGTCTTCGGCTGTTGTGAACTACAGTGTTAATTTAACATCAAACTGTAGCGTACTGTGTAAGCGGGCAATGCCCTCTAGCGTTAGCCAGGACAGCACAGGTGGCGAACGGGCAATGAGCCGTAAGGAGCTTGCAAGATGGTACGTGCAGTGGTCATTGACGCAGTGCTGCCTTTGAGAGTTGCTACTTGTGGTTCTGCTATTTTTTTTCGATAATCTTTGAAGAACTGTGTAGTTAGAGACTATTGATTACTTCTATTAGCTTCTGGCTGTCTGTGTTTGCTAGTCTAATGAGGATGTGCTTTTCTGCTGGTGTTAGCTGTTATTAAGGGAATAACAGCAGGGTCTCAGGATTTATCACTCTCTGTGATTTGATGTTGTGCTTGAGTAATTTTCCTCGACAGGAATTTATTTCACATTTGCTCAGCTGTGGTTAGCGTTGCTCCATTTCTTCGTCAAATGTTTATTTGCTGAGTATCCGGCGTTGCTCGGGTACGTATTTATTCTAATCTTCTATCAGTCCATTTCCTCCTTCCCCCTCTTTTTCTCCATCTCCTCCTCCTCACTATTCCTCTTCACCTCCTCCTCCTTCCTGCATCTTTCTCTCCATCTCTTCCTCCTTTCCCCCTCTTTCTCTCCATCTTCTCCTCCATTCCCTGTCTTTCTCTCCATCCTTTCCTCCTTTACCCTCTTTCTCTCCATCTCCTGCTACCTTCATCCTCTTTCTCTTCATCTCCTCCTCGATTCCCCATCTCCTCCTAACTTCTCCCTCTTTCTCTTCATCCCCTCCTCCTTTTCCCTCTTTCTCTCCATCTTCTCCTTCTTTCCCCCTCTTTCTCTCGATCTCCTCCTCCCTTCCCCCTCTTTCTCTCGATATCCTCCTCCCTTCCCCCTCTTTCTCTCGATCTCCTCCTCCCTTCCCCCTCTTTCTCTCGATCTCCTCCTCCCTTCCCCCTCTTTCTCTCGATCTCCTCCTCCCTTCCCCCTCTTTCTCTCGATCTCCTCCTCCCTTCCCCCTCTTCCTTCTTTCTCCTCCTCCTATGTCTCTCTTTCTTTCCATCTTCTCCTCCTAACCCCCTCTTCATCTCCTCCTCCCTTCCCCCTCTTCCTTCTTTCTTCTCCTCCTATGTGTCTCTTTCTTTCCATCTTCTCCTCCTTTCCCCCTCTTTCTCTCCATCTTCTCCTCCCTTCCACCCTTCTTTCTCCTCCTATGTGTCTCTTTCTTTCCATCTCCTCCTCCTTTCCCCCTCTTTCTGTACACCTCTTCCTCCCCCTGTCTATCTCTTCCTCTTTCCTTTCTCTAGACGATGTCCTTCTCTGTCCTTTCTCTAATCCACACAAATATCGGAGTCTATCTTCTCCAACCCCCCAATGCTGTCTCCACATCATCACTCTCACCTCAATAGAGCGCTGGTGGTTCTTAACCTACAGTATTTCTTTCCAGATCGTAACTAATATGTTTACCGTTAGTTTCAGTTTTATCAGTGACGTGAAGGATGGTGAGAAGCTTCAAGAAAGCGTTAAATAATGAAGGACGGGGAGAGGCTTCAAGAAAAGCTTTAAATAATGTTGTGGACACAATTGTATCGCCTGATGATGCGCTTAAACTGGCGTGTAATCGGTCATGGTTTTAATAAACTTTCTACAGCGCAGAGCGGTATTTGTTCCCTTCGAATAAAAATGTGGACATTTTGCTGCGGTTGCTCGCAGTTTGGGATAACAAACATAGATTTCTGTCGTGCTACTTCACTGCTTCAAAAGGATCTCTATTGCGGAACGATATCCATGGCAGACTGAGCTGCTCGTGTAGCGTAGCGCGCGAAGCGTTAGCTTGTGAGACCAGGAGGTGGGCCAGAGGCTGACTGTATCTGCGCGGAGAGCTAACGACCGTGGGCTGGTTACACGCGCTGGCCTGGACTGGTCTCCGAATTTCACGTCAGAGAATACGACACGCAAACAAGAACGATAATACAATGAAGAAAGCTTACTGGTTCACTTACTGATGGCGCCCAGTACTTCCCCAATTAGGTACCCTTGACGAGTGTGTCATAAGGAAGTGTATCCAGCTGCCAAGTCAATTAATGAAAACGAGGAGCCAATATTACAGACTAAGGAATAAACGGTAGGAAATAGAAGATTCGTGAGAGGCTGAACAGTTGCTGTAAGTTTCTTCAAATACACCTATAATGAAACATGATTTTACGTAATTATTATTACACATGCTAAGTACTCCAAGTGAATTTCGTGTCCCTAAACAATAACGCTCTTATTGAAAATATGTCGTAATTTAAGAAGAAAAAGATATCTTCTGTCTTTGACCTACATTTCCAATGGTTTGTTGGTGACTGAAGCACTGTATACACAAGCTGCGTCTGAATAGTTCGTCGAATGGTCTCACAAAATAAATGAAACAACACTTACAAACAAAATATCTTTACTGCTCTTCGAAGTAATCACGATGAGCTACAACATACATCTAACATTGGCTGTAAAGTTTTTGGGAACTGTGAGCAGATTATTCTTGTGGAACCGCACGAAGCACCTTAGTCACGCGATTTTGAATATCCGAAACTTCTACAAATATTGATGCATGACGATACTTACACTGCTGCTTATCTTCAACTCACCTGCTTTCATTCTCAAAGACAGCAATCGGCCATCCGCAAGAATTCGGCGTACTACAGTCAGGACGTAGTGGAGTAACGCATTAACATGAAATTTTGATTCAAATTAGGGAAAATGGCGACGAAGATTCATGGAATGTCAGTGCAAGGGTACAGTGTAGAAGTGGTGACTGAAACGTTTGTCTGAGTGGTTTCAACGCGTTAGAGACGCGAAGTAACGTGTCGAGAATGAACTGAGTTCCGGCCGAGAGGTAAAATCCCAGAGAACATCGACGAGTGCGATGGATGCTTGCGAATGATAGGCAGCTGTGTTTGAAACTGAAAACAGAAAAGTTGAAGATATCCAAAGACAAAGTGCACTATTTTTCACGAACATTCTTCAACAGCACGTGGGTACGGTGCTTCGAGCGATTCCACAAGAACCGGCCGCGGTGGCCGAGCGGCTCTAGGCGCTTCAGTCCGGGACCGCGCGACTGCTACGGACGCACGTTCAAATCCAGCCTCGGACATGGAAGTGTGTAATGTTCAAATGTTCAAATGTGTGTGAAATCTTATGGGATGTAACTGCTAAGGTCTTCAGTACCTATGATTACACACTACTTAACCTAAATTATACTAGGGACAAACACACACACACCCGAAGGAGGACTCGAACCTCCGCCGGGACCTGCCGCACAGTCCATGACTCCAGCGCTTTAGACCACTCGCCTAATCCCGCGCGGCTGTGTGTAATGTCCTTAGGTTAGTTAGGTTTAAGTTGTTCTAACTTCTAGGGGACTGAAGACCTCAGATGATAAGTCCCACAATGCTCAGAGCCATTTTAACCATTTGCTTCCATAAGAAGCGTTTGGTTACAGTTTCCAACAGCTTTACAACCGGTGTCAGAAGTGTGTTGTAACTAATCGTGAATATTCTGAAGGCCAGCAAATGTATTTCGTTTGTGACTCTTAACTCCTTTATTTTCTGAGGCCATTCGCCGAATTTTTCAGCTGTACCTTGCATGCCTGTGGCAGTAGCCAATGAAACGACCGAGAACTGGTTTCATGAAACCGGTGATTCCATGTAACTAAGACTTTAGATTCGTACCAGCACGGAAACGCAATCTGCTTATTACAAAAGAACGTGAAAAAAGTATTTTTTTATCACGTATTGTGTAAGTAAAACACGTTTGTGGAGAACAGACATCAAGAAGGAAGCCGCATCACAGTGGAAACCGCCGCAATTACACTATTGTTCAGCTCAGGACAACCTGATTCTGCCACGCCGGACTTTAGCGGTGACCGTTAAATTCCGAGAGCGGTCTGGCCACCGAGGGTAGGTTTCACCGGCGGCGCGTCGCCACGTAACAGCTGTGACGTCACGAACAGCAGGTGAGCCACCGCCCCTGGCGAGAACTTTCATTAGCGTAATGGTTGCCTGTGTGGCGCGGCGAACGCAAACGTGCCTCCCGCATTGCCCGCAAATACCCCTCCCCCCCCCCCCCCACACACACACACACACACGTGCCCCATCCACGGACCGCCAAAATATGCATACGCCCGCACGCAGGACTTCACGATGCGTGCCGCAGCCCGCACGCACATCTCTATTTTATCGCCCTCCCTGCTCATCTGATTCCTTCTCGCCGCCGCTGTTTCCACCACAGAACTCCGTTCTGCTCCTTTGCTCTACACAGAGTACCCGCAGTGGCGGTGGAAATGTTCTGTTAATGGATTAAGCAGTTAGGAAATTCCGCTCTCCATGAAAAATGTGCGGCACAGTATAACAGAAAGTAGGGCTGGGAAAAACCGACCTGGAAAACCGATACCGGTATTTTAGTTCCGAATAACAGGTTCTTTTAGGTATTTGTTTGGTCCCGGTTATAAAAGGTGTAGTTTTTACTAATAACTAAGTAAGTGCTGAAATTTGTCGTTTTAAATAAGCCTGTTTTGAAATAGAAGTAATTTTTATTCGTAAACTTTGAATTGGTTTGAAAAATTGCGTTATTATAGAAAATCGGGAAAGCGATCAGTGCTGCTTTGATGACAACGCCTACAGAAAGAAGGAAGAAACACGCGGCATAAGAGTTGATACAATGCTGAGGAAACAGAGTGCACGTTGCTGTGTGTCGTGGCTTAAGGTACGAGCATAGGTGCTGTGTGCAAGACTTGCCCGTACTCATTCTATACCGTAGTTTCTCGGTGTCGCCACCGGACATCCGTAGTATAGCAGAATGGAACGAACGCGAGTCTGGACGTATTTTTACGAAGTGACATAGCAAATAAAGTACAGTGCTTCACTTTCTTTACAAGATTAAAGGTTTCTCTGCCATTTCCATGAATAATGAAACGAAGGAAATTACGGTAGCAGTAATAAATTAAAAACCTAACAACAATTCATTCAGTTACAAACTTAGCAACAATTCATCTATAGAACACAATAAAAACAGAAAGCAGCCGATCTGCTTCTTGTGCATACACCTCTATCTTCTTGATCTTCTTGTAGCCGTTGAAAACGGACAAATTAACACTAAAAATAGTTCTTCGGCTCTGTTTTCACCCTTTAGCGCTGAGTGTTCGCCAAAAAGCGGTATGATTCCTGGCTATAACACGATTATTGGGCAGAGTTTCGAAAAATTAGTATCAGTAGGAAGATACAGGAGATCTTGTTGTATTATTCAACCACTTACCACTTCTCTACAAAGACAATAAACGGTGAATTTCTTTTGTTTGCCTATTTAATTTAATATTTTGATTCAATGTATCTTCAAACAGAGTGAGTCAAAATTTTTCAGTCTTTATTAGATTTCTACGTTTAGTACAGGTTTGTATATGAATACATAAAGCAAAAAGCGGTTTTTTAACGATTTTAACAGTTGCGTAAACTGGCATGGTAAGAAACTATGTAACTGAACACCGGTTGTTTCAGTAATTACCCCCATCCCTACTGGAAAGAAATTAACGAATGTGCTAGTTTGCGGTAGAAAATATCCGGCTGCGTCGGGGATGGACGAAAATGGGGCTGAAATTGGAAATGTTACACCGTAAAAGCGCCAATACGATGTTTATGAAACTTTGCGAAGATTTTTATCACGTAATGGGCATTAAAAGCATAAAATTTCATTTTGAACTTCGTCTGTTACATTTGCATATTTTACAGATTCCACAAGTTCAGTTTATTCCGCATCGATTATCCGTGAGCAACCTTTGCTCTTTTCTCTGACTCCACTGATCGGCTTTCGCTGCAGCGTCTGCTTCAGGAGTGTCTCTACTGAAATTCTTTCAGGCGAGAGCGGCCTACGTAAATGTGGTGCGCTGTAGAACAGACGCTAGGCATTCTTTGACTATTTTGAAAGGTGAGCTTGTAACTTCGTTGAAAAGAAAAGAAAGAGAAAGAAACCAGAAGAATGGCGACGGAGAATTATTATCATGGTCGCCTTCCTACCCGTTATATTGTGAGTTTCGTAAAATGCCCTACTCACCTTGCAGACATGCCAGATTCTATAAACATTATAGTTTTCGAAGGTACGTCTTTTTTAACTACACTGAACTTGGTTTGCTGACTTCGCACCTGCGTAAAGTTGTCTCGTAGGATTCGTCTCTTCGGCTTCTCATCCATGTAGGAGCATGATTCGACGTGAAAACACCAAATTGTAGTAAATAGTGGGCGGTAGAGACTAAACTGAAGCAGCGGTGTGAGATAAAATCCAGCGTCATGAAATAATGTTATCAAACATAGGATGGTTTGGTTGGTTTTTGGGGGAGGAGACCTGACAGCGAGGTCATCGGTCTCATCGGATTAGGGGCGGATGGGGAAGGAAGTCGGCCGTGCCCTTTGAAAGGAACCATCCCGGCATTTGCCTGGAGCGATTTAGGGAAATCACGGAAAACCTAAATCAGGATGGCCGGACGCGGGATTGAACCGTCGTCCTCCCGAATGCGAGTCCAGTGTGCTAACCACTGCGCCACCTCGCTCGGTATCAAACATAGGATTCCACTAAAATTTAGCGGTAATAAAAGAACACAATTAAGAGCCTGATTGTTGTCATTCATTGAATCAAATTCCGTGGCCGGCCGTAGTGGCCGTGCGGTTCTAGGCGCTACAGTCTGGAACCGCGCGACTGCTGCGGTCGCAGATTCGAATCCTGCCTAGGGCATGGATGGATGTGATGTCCTTTGGTTATTTAGGTTTAAGTAGTTCTACGTTCTAGGGGACTGATGACCTCAGATGTTAAGTCCGATAGTACTCAGAGCCATTTGAACCATCTAATGTAAAACCTGTAGTGAGTTGTTATACGTAAACGTTTTCCAGGACACTGTTGACTGCGACGAATAATTGTCGTCATCGTATTCCACTTGACCAACCCGAAGCGTGTTGCCTCTCTCATACCCGGTAGGATGAAATAAAATGATGGTACGCCACTGATGGTCGGGAGTCCCCACCTGGGCGAGTTCGACCGCCAAGTTACAAGTATTTTCTGTTGACGCAACACTAGGTGAGCTGCATATCGATGATGATGAAATGATGAGGAGTAGAACACAACACTCAGTCCGCGGTCTCCGATATGCCCGGGAATCGAACCACGGCACGCTACATGCAACAACAGTTGTCATCCCAGATGTGGAGAGTCCATGTCTACACAGAAGTTTCAGAAATTTACGGAAGCCGTTCGAAGTTAGTAATCCCTACAATAGCGCGGACGTTTAGATGACTCATATAGCTACGTTATAGGAGCCAGAAGACGTTGCCAATGAGACACCGAAGCCGTTGGCCAAATAAAATAATTAATAAAATTAAGGATGTCGGTATTTATTTTCTCGAAGACTTCACAGGTTGCCTGTGTACAGGTACGTTTTAAGACTTTCAATAAGTGAGGGGGAGAGCGAATGAGAATGGCTCTGAGCACTATCAGACTTAACATTTGAGGTCATCAGTCGCCCAGAACTTAGAACTACTTAAACCTAACGATCCTAAGGACATCACACACATCCATGCCCGAGGCAGGACTCGAACTTGCGACCGTAGCGTTAGCGCGGTTCGACTGAAGCGCCTAGAACCGCTCGGTCACACTGGTCAGCTGTGATGGGGTGAACTGGTGGATGATAGAGGGTCATCGCCGCTTTTATTCATGGGTGTGCCAATATCCAACCATAAAGATTTCATTGAAAGGTTTTGTATGGTCTCTAGTGATCTCAGCGTATACACGAGAACAAAAATTGCCGTCGTGCTTTACACCAAAGGGTTGAGTTCAATGGGGATGCAGCGCCACGGTGTCCTTAGAACAGGGCTGAAGTGTCCGGAAGTGTCATCAGGACGTCGTGTTGCCTATCGCAATGAAAACTGCCTTTTACGACCCCCAAATTTGTAGGAATCAACCCCCTAAGGGAAGGGATGGTTTGAAAGACGCCTTTTATTCCATTCCCCAACGACAGCGGTAGTCAACTTGGTGCCTACCCCCCACTAGTGGGCGTTCCAGCTTTCATGATGGGCGGTAGGCTGCCGAGTGTAAAGGATATTTTCATTATGTTTTTTTAAAAAAATTACATACAGTATTTAGTAAGTTATTATTATTATTATACGCTTGCACTTGTTGCAACTCTGATGTGTGAATTTTATAAAGTAAAGTTAATTCCCTACTTTTTAAATCACCATTGCTGTTGAGTTGGTCGGTGGTCAGAAAATTTTACTACTACTAACAGATATGCAAAAGTGGGCGATAGGTGAAAAATGTTGATTACCTCTGCCCTAAGGGTTTTTCGTGTCGATTGTGGGTGTCGCAGTTGTTATCTCCAAAACATAGACTTCAAAAGAAGGGAGTGAAATTTGGGTAATGCGCCAATGGATAATTATGTAAGTACCTATTGGATACAGTACAACAAGAGACAACTTACATGCGTTGACACAGACTACAACGTGTAGAACTAAGTGTCAACGATTTTGGTTGTTATAGTAAGATACGAATCAAAACAGAAAGGAAACGGAGTACAGCAATCAAGCCAGACAACTTATTTATGTTTAACAAATATTTATGTTCATCGCCGATAATCTGTTACTAAAAGAATTTTAGAAGTTGTCGCTGTCTTAAAATAGTCGTAGAAAAACTAGGTTCGCTATCAGTAGGCCTACGACAGGAAAACCGATTCAGTGTCGTTGTACTGGGTTTCGAGCCATGAGCATCTGATCATACTTGCGTTTCATTATCATGCTGCCATGTTCGAGTTATCCTTTCCATAATTAATAGAAGAGTTTCAGTGAATAGAATCAAAAATCAGTTTTTGTACCTCCTAAGACACTGCATATGAATGCCGTCCAATTTTAGAGCAACGTAGCAACCTAATTATACGCTGTTTCACTAATTCAGCAGTGAAGTTATAATGAACTTGGGACTTCTAAAATAAATGGGCTTTCAGAAGTGATCACGCGATGCTTACGGGCACGACTGCTGGAATTTAGATCGAATATCTATTTGGGTTGGTCATCAACTGCACGTAAGACTCGAAGATCAAAAGGGGCGTTCTTCTGTTATGTTTGAATACGAGAGGCAGTCATTTCATTCTGATCCATCTGGATTATAAGTTAACTTAGATCGGCTAAACTTAAGAGATGAAACAGGTTAATGGTGTTTTGTTATTTCAGAAGAAATGTAGAGTTTTCGAACAACGATTCATCAACAACGTGGAGTAGAACAAAATGTTCAATGATAAGTCTCATTCTTCGAAATGACAGTTAATCTCGTAGACGTAGCCGTTACTGCTTACTATACACCAATGTTCTAAATTTTTATTTGCCCTTTTACAAGTAAGATTTCACAGTTCCATAAAATACGTAAAACGCTACATCGAATTTCTGCGGTTCTTTATTGCATCGTTACGAAAGTTCACGTCATTTCCATGAAAGTCAAGTTATGTGTTTCCGTACTAGCTGTCTACGTTCTGCAGGCTCAGAAGAGAAATCCATAACGTTATTACAACAGATGATATTTGTCTCGGTGCATAAAGAGTGGAAAAATATCCTGTAGAGAAGAGTTGAAACCCAGATTTCACTGTTGGTTTTTTCTCATGTGTCGTCACTTTTTGGTAACCTAAGTGCTTGGACGGCTGTCTATAGCTATAGATACTGAATATCTTTCCATTTGTTCATTCCTAAAAAATATCAACTAAACATTCTTATTTAGTCATTCAACTACAGTGTTTCAAACAGCTTACGTTGTGAGAAACAAAATTTGAAGTTTGGTTGCTATACTGCCGTTGACTTATTCCAATGTATAAATGAGTCGATATAGGATGGATTTTGCGCATGCTGTTTAGGATTGGGCAAACATGAAGATTTAACTACGCTCATGATCAGTTACATTGCATTTAACCACTTTATAGAGTGTAATAAACAAATTCCCATGATACTGGCGTCTTCTGGTCTAGATTGCACGAGCTACAGAAAACACTCTGAAGCTAATGTTCATCCGCTGAACCGTTGCCCTCAGCTCACGGAAATTATTCAGTGAAGGTTTCAGCATGCAGATATTTCAAGTCACATATGCTCAATGCGATTGAGATCAAGTGATGTGGGGGTCTCTACAAGCTCACCTTCGTGTCCATATTGAGTCCCCTAAACACTTTACACACTTCGGGAGCAACTATGTGGTAACTTGTCTTCTGGAAGTGCTGATCGCGCGTGGTGTATGTAAAGGAATAACAGGACGCGTATGATCGATGATATATCCAGTTTTTTTGGCTAAAACCGATGGTATGAATATCGGGATCCTTACATCACTTCACAAAAAACCTCACATGACTCCAGCCCTACCGTCATTCCGAATAATGTCCTGTTGGCTTATGGGGCGGGATTTCGACGTACCCTGTCACTGACTTGCATCAACGTGACTCAGCGGTAACACAGGCCGCTGTTTTCCCATGCTTTCAACGACCCATACAGATGTCGGTGACGTACAACAAGCAGAGGTATTAGGGTGGGGCTGTGGCTTCCCCGCCAGAAGGTGGTTCTGAATGTTGTGAGGTATTGACGTAGTGACTAATCTTGAGCCACTTATCCGTAGCTACAGTGAGCGCTATTTGACAGCGAGCTTCGTTCAAATGGTTCAAATGGCTCTGAGCACTGTAGGACTTAACATCTGAGTCATCAGTCCCCTAGAACTTAGAACTACTTAAACCTAACTAACCTAAGGACATCGCACACAACCATGCCCGAGGCAGGATTCGAACCTGCGACCGTAGCAGTCGCGCTGTTCCTTACTGAAGCGCCTAGAACCGCTCGGTCATAGCGGCCGGCAGCGAGCTTCGTCATCAGGTGACCACTGACAGCTGACTCGGGCGACTTCTGTGAGTAACACTTGTCACTACAATGAAAATTGATTCTGCGATAAATTTCAGTGAGTTTCACACCTAGGCTGAAACTTCTTGGCAGATTCAAACTGTGTGCCTGAGCGAGACTGGAACTCGGGACCTTTGCCTTTCGCGGGCAGGTGCTCTACCAACTGAACTACCCATGCACGATTCCCGACCCCTCCTCACAGCCTTACTTCCGCAAGTACCTCATCTCTTGCGCAGGAGAGCTTCTGTGAAGTCTGGAAGGTAGAAGACGAGGTACTGGCGGAAGTAAGGGTGTGAGGACAGATAGTCAGTCATGCTTGGGTAGCTCAGTTGGTAGACCAATTGTCCGCGAAAGCAGAAGGTCCCGAATCCCGGTCTCAAAAATGGCTCTGAGCACTATGGGACTCAACATCTTAGGTCATAAGTCCCCTAGAACTTAGAACTACTTAAACCTAACTAACCTAAGGACA
The DNA here is from genome assembly GCF_023864345.2 of Schistocerca serialis cubense. Taxonomy (NCBI): domain Eukaryota; kingdom Metazoa; phylum Arthropoda; class Insecta; order Orthoptera; family Acrididae; genus Schistocerca; species Schistocerca serialis. The sequence goes on from NC_064639.1 coordinate 356,109,211, forward strand.
TCACACACATCCATGCCCGAGGCAGGATTCGAACCTGCGACCGTAGCGATCACGTGGTTCCAGACTGACGCGCCTAGAACCGCACGGCCACACCGGCCGGCATTCCGGTCTCGGTCGGGTACATTATTTTAATCTGACTCAAACTTTCATATCAGTGCATACTACGGTGCAGAGTGAAAATCTCATTAGTAGGCTATCTGCCCTCCCGTTCTTGTTTAGGTGTTCAGATAACGTCACAAAATCTAGTAAACATGTAACACGCTGTTACAAACATTCTTCCCAACTTATCATGATGCCATTTTTCGCTTTTTTCTAATTTACGGTTTTCATTTTACGAAGTTGGGGAACTACACTATTTGTTGAAAATTATCCGGACAGCTACTAGTAGACATGATGGGTTCAACTCTGTTTGGGACACTTTCAGTGAGGTGTCTGAATGCCTGTGGAAGAACAGGAAAACATTCTTTAGCGAGAGTCGAAACCAGAGAAGATCATGGTACTGGAAGCTGAGATCTGTAGCGAAGTCGACGTTCTAGCTCGTCACAAAGGTGTTCCACTGGGTTCAGTTCGTGACTCTGGGCAGCCTCGTCTATTTAGCGAATGTTATTGTCGACAAACCACTGCTTACATATGCTGATCTATGACAAGCTGCACCGTATTGTTTACGCAATCAATAATCGTCTCCGAAATGTTCTTCTACTGAATGCAGTACGCAATTCTCTAAAATATGATCATGTTCTTCTTCATTTAGCGCTTTATTAAGTGCATTCCGGAGACCATACCGTAACCACGGAAATCGCCCAACACAACTTCATAAATACTTCACTGCTGACACTACACGCGATGGCAGGTAGTGTACTCCAGGCATGTGAGAAACCAAAACCCTTCCATCGGACTTCTACAAGATATAGCAGGGCTCATCCCTGCAAATCATACGTTTCCAGTCATCCGCTCTCCAAAGGCTTTGTTCCTTGTACCATCTCAAGCGTCTTTTGGTATTGACTACGTAAATATGCGACTAATGAGGAACTGCTCGAGCGTTGTACCTCAGTCTTTTTAATTAATTCCGCGCAGTAGTTCTGCTAGCTGAACTGCTGGGTAGCAGTTTGAAACTCACGAGTCATCCATCAGCTCATAATGCAAGTTTTTACATCTACCCTCCACAATGCTCGTGCCCTTTTCCGTCAGTATATAGGGTCTGTTCGATCTTGATTTAGCAGTGGTTGTCCCTTCGCGTCTCCACTTCACAATCATATCACCAACAGTCAATTTGGCAGCCTTAGAAGGTTCGAAATGACCCTAATGGATTTGTTACTCAGTGTTAAGTCCAGTGTTTAGTCTACGTTCGGAGTTACAGTGCTATCCTCACCGACCCACTCTGCCGTTACCGCTTCTTTGCTGACAGCACAACATTCGCCGCATGATTTCAAACTGGCGAGTCCGCTTCAAGTGACATTTAGGAGTTAACTTCTCTTTACCTATGGGTTTCAGTATTTTTTATTAGTAGTATATATCATCACCGCTCTCAAAATTCAAAGATTAATGCTTTATGATTATTTCCAAAAGCTCTTTGGTTCTTTATCTTCACGTTTTAAAACTAGCTGAAGTGACATTTCCGCTTTAAACATTAATTTCTATTTATTTTCTGCTGTCGACCAGTTTGAGCTATTTTTTCATTCACGATTGTGCACTAGATCAGCCAACCAAGCCGTCCAGTCACAGCATGTAGCAGGCAAACATCAAACTACGACGAACAGTTGGTATACAATGCAAGTTAACACCGGTAGCAAAACCTGAATAGTGGAAATTGCACAATAACAGTCGAAGGCGGAAACATCATTTCAGAATTTGGTCCCACTGTGGTAAGTGGAGCTCTTACGTAGCGTGAGATACATTTTCGACTAAAACGTAATATTGCATGAAAAGCTTCTTTTCGTACTTAATGTTTCACACATATTTACCACACGATAAATTCGCCATTTTTTTCGTTGACAACAAATTATGTTTCCAGCATTCGTTGTCGTCCGTTCCCATCTTCACTCTTAGTGAGATAACGGTTTTTGTGGAGGAGCTAATTCCACCAACAATGGTATGTTAGGATTACGACATTCGGTATTACACACAACTTGCGTATGTGGCTTGTCGGTACGAATGCAGTGCCAACAGTGAATAAGGCTGTGTGCATCTGAGACCCGAATGCAGTGCCAACAGTGAATAAGGTTGTGTGTATCAGAGACCCGATGGCTGTATTGCAGCCTCAGCAATGAGGGACGACTGCACAACCTGTGATTACACCTGGACTTTCAAAACGCAACCGTCGGTCGTCAATCGTTTCTTATGAACTCTCATCCACAGGGGTCTGTATCACTTTTTCGTAATCATCATAACTGTGAGAAAATATAAATGTCGAAATGCACAGTTTTTATACATTCTGAACGGGCTTTTGGTTCTGCAGTGATAAAGGCAATACAGTTACATAATCACTGACCGGAAAATGTGTGGAAAACAGTAAATAAACGTACTATGTAACATCTATGATACCTCGATTGCTTTTGTCTGTATTAGGAGAGCAGACGAGAGAAGATGTTTACTTGTGTGATCCGATATCTCCGAAACTATTTATAGCCGTCCTTTAGATGGCTATGTCCAGGTTATTGCGAAGGAAAGGGGCATTGGAATAAATGTGAAAACGCTCACTAAGTTGGGATTTGCCGACGATATAACAATCCTAGTCAACAATATGGCAGAATTACAATTCTGCACAAAGGAATAGCTTAGCGCCCACTGTTTAGCTAGCGTTAACTGTATGGTCTGGAAGGACTTTTTTCGTTTGCTTTAATAGAATTTTTGTGTTGTTCACAAAGTGCAATACCCTTTAAACTTCTCACGCTGATTAAGGCCATAGAAATTTGATCCGTTCCGAATGCACCCCTGACAAAAGGTCATTGTGGTAGCTAGAGTCGGAGGTCTTTGTTAATTCTGCCTTTTAGTTCTCGTGATGATATTTCCATAGAAATTATTATTTCCAATAGATATAGGTTAAAAAATGTTTCATGTAAAGAACTCTTTTATTAAAAATTTTCGCCCCTTTACGCACCCCGTTGAGTATTGTTTTAATTTCTAACAGAGAAGTCAAATATCAGTATACATAGGTATTGTTTTAAAATGTTTTTTTAAGGCTGTAATAATCATTTATTTTCCAGAAAGTCTTTCACCCACTATTTTACCTCCGTGGTGGTTGAATTTCCGAAAATGTAGATTCCAAAATAATCGGATTTTTTAATTTGGTAATGTATTAGACTGATTGTGTAAGAATAACATCTCAAAGTTTCATAATCGAATTCTGGCTAGAGACATATTTTAAAAAAGTTTGTTTGGACGTATGCGTCTGCACGGTCCCTCTTTCTGCGCTGTGATCCACACCTTCTCTACGCTAGAAACATTTTGTAAGTTAATTTTTCGTTTCACACAATCGAAACAAACTTCAGATGAGTCTAGAAGGCAGTGAAAAGTATTATATTTGCTTGCAACTTTGTTTACAACGTAGTTTTTTTTAATAGCACGCGTTACAAACTTATTTAAGTTCAACCTGTTTTGCTCGAAATGTAACAGTGGACGCATGTTGAAAAAAGGGGGGGAAATGTCGAATTTCACGTGTAAAAGGTACAGGAAATTTAAATAACAGTATTGTAGACGCTGCTCCTAAGTGTGAAGAAAAATTTTCGCCAAATCACTGATCTGTTCTGCCTTCCAGAATGACGACATCACCCAGGGAATGCCACGGAAACATTTCCCAGACCATAACGATCCTCGGCCCGAATACGAACGACCATTCCCTTTTTGATATCAGATAAATATGCACTGTTTCTGCATTACAACAACGACTGCACTTTTTTCCGCGTACCCCCCCCCCCCCCCCCCCACCCCGAACAGGTTTTAGGTACCTCCCACTGCTAGCATTGCCACCTCCCATTTGTGAGTGGTTACTGCAGGTTGCCATCGATTGTATGCGGTGGTCACATTCCTGTGACTGGGCCGTGTACAAGTAGACGCGTGATATGAGTCACGAATGTAACATATTGAGTGACACGGAGTTGTATGTTGGCAACATTCATACCAGTGACATTCGGTTTATCCTACTTTGCCGGTGCTAACAACTTTTTTCTGTTTGCAAATGATAAATTAACTTATTACACAATGTTTATCATTAAGTTTTAGCCGGCCGGTGTAGCCGAGCGGTTGTAGGCGCTTCAGTCTGGAACCGCGCCATCGGTACGGTCGCAGCTTCGAATCCTGCCTCGGGCATGGATGTGTGTGATGTACTTAGGTTAGTTAGGTTTAAGTAGTTCTAAGGTCTAGGAGACTGATGACCTCAGATGTTAAGTCCCATAGTGCTTACAGCCATTTGAACCATTATGTTTATATATTGGTCAAACAAATCTCGGAACATGATTTAAGACACTGAACCAAACCTATAATTGAGCGAATTACAAGGAAGTCGGACAAAATTACTACAGTGAATTGATCTAAATGGTTGCATTCATGAGAGGCTGAAGAAGCTTGTCGACAAACAATACAAGTTAGACAGGCCGCAAGGTCGATAGGATTCTTATGACTGTTGTTATCCCTTAGCGTAGCTTATTTCTCCCATACTTAACAAACATCAATAATTAAAGACAGGAGACCGAAATTCACTGGACATGTAGCGCGTACATAATAATGAGCATATCTACACCAACAGCGACGAAAAGCTGAAGTGCCAGCATGTCGTTAGAGTCAAGTCCAAACCTCATCGCACGGTGCTCCGCTAATTTGGGAAAAAGCCGAACACAGGCTTGTAAAAACTTTACCGCTGTGGGAGCCGCAGACCGTTTGACGCGCCGCGGGAGTGGGTAGCGGGCGACAGGCAAAGTTACTCGACCCAGCATTAAATATGTAGCTTGGAGCGGTTGAGCGCGGGCCAGCTTGCCGCCCGCTGCTCTGAGAGGTCGTTTCGCGACCCAGCCACTGGCGAGACGACTGCCCTGCTGTGGAATCTGGACGCCCCTCGTTAGAATGCAATCCCGCGACGCTCGTAAAGCTGGAACTCTGTGAATCGGCTGAAACCTTCCGCAGCTAAATGTTTATTGCGCGCACTAAAATGCGAATATATCCAGCCGCATGCTCAGCTGAAACGGAATTCTTTTTCCAGTAGGCACGGTGAATTTCAAATATAAACAGAGACAAAAAAAAGGAAGAAGAAATTAGAGGAATTGCACCGTGTGCAAGAACTCTGCCGTCAACGTTTTTGTCAATTGTGAACGGCTTTTTCTTCACAACATATTCGTAGTCCACACAATAGTCGCTGTATCATGTATAATAATATTACAAACAGTTTTGGACCTTTGATTTCTGTGTATTCACGGGAATTTGAATTCGTTTGCGCATTGTTCTGTATTTTACAATCTCAGTGCTGTAGTTTCATCTATAGCTACAAATTGCACTGTGTTTTTCAGGAAGATATCATTGTTTTCACTGCAAGAGGCTACAAGATGACTTAGACGGAATACCTAGTTGGTGTGATGAGTGGTGACCGGTTCTAAATGTAGAAAAATGTAAATTTGCGGAGATAAGTAGGAAAAACCATCTCCTAATTTTCGGCTATAGTATTGTGTTGTCCTGCTTGACACACAGTCGCGTCTACTGAAGTACCTAGGTGTAACACTACAGACCAACAATCTCTGTACGTAGGAGGCAATGTCTTGACTGACTGACTCTCACATCATCGCCCAGCCCAAAGCAGTAAAGATACAATAAATTTGGAGAAGGTGTGGATATTTTACGGTAGGAGTCATTTAAGAACGGATTTTTCGAAATTCCAACTCTAAAGGCGCGAAATAGGGGATGAAGTCGCTATTAAGGCAATTGGTATTGGGTTTCTCGGTCTGAAATAAAGCAATACGTGTTCCAAGGCTTTTGTAAATTTGACCCTATGGGGGTGAAATAGTGGGTGAAAGTTTTTTTTTTTTTAATGTGTCATTATTAAAGAAATACTAAGCTATTTTTAAAGCTACAGCTATGAGAACTGGTGTTTGACTTCTCAGTTTCAAATAAGAAAATACTTGTTTCAGTGTTTATGGAAATTGTACCCCTAAGCGGGATACGGGAGGATATTTTTTACAAAAATATATTATTATGAATGCATTGTTAAAGTTAAACCAACGAATATTTAAATTTGTGTTCTCCGAAACAAAAAAATGTGTTTCACTGTTTTTGGAAATTTAACGCCTATGCAGGCGAAACGAGGGATGAAATTTTTTATGAAAATATTTCATTGTGCAAGCATTTTCGAAGCCAGATGTATGAGTATTTGAATTTGGCTTCTATGTGAAAAATAAAACGTACGCAAGTCACTGTTCTTGGAAATGAAGTCCCTAAGGTGGTGAAAGAGGTCATATTGACTGACTGACTCATCATCGTCCAGCCCAAACCGCTAAGGATAGGAAGTTGAAGTTTGGAGAGTACGTAGGTCTTATACTGTAGGCATCGTTTAAGGAGGAGGGATTGTCCGCAATTCCACTCCTAAGAGGATTAAATAGGGGATAAAGGGCTTTTTGAAACTATGTCGCTATTACAAGAATTTTGAATCTAGAACTATAAAGCCTGGTATTCGGTTTCTCAGTCAGAAAATAAAGATTACATTTTTGGAAATTCAACGTCTAAGGGGTAAAATAGTGAATCAAAGACTTTTCCTGAAAATAAATAATTACTGAAGAACTCCAAAACGAGTTTTAAGGCAACATCTATGACAACTCCTTTTGACTTGTCGGTTGTTTCTGGAAATTCAGCCGCTAAGGGAGTGCAATAAGAGTTTTAAAAAATATTTCCTTACATTAATAAAATTAAAACTAAATATATGAAAATGGGTATTTTACTTCACCATTAGAAATAGGGAAAGATTTATTAGGGGACGGGAACTGCAATGGAAATACCTCCATGAGACCGAAAAAGGCGTGATTAACGAAATCTTTGGACTCCAGCTACCAGAATCGTTTTTTGGTCAGAAGTACTTTCGGAAGAAAAACATGCTTATATGGCCTTAATCAGCGTGAAAATATCAGAAGGCGTTGCAGTTTCTGAACAACTTAAAAGTTCAATTAAATATAAACAAAAAGAATCTCTGCAGGCTGTACAATCTACGCGAGCGAAATAGCTGGCACGAAGCTAGTATTAAGGACTGTAGTAAGGAGGGCGAACAGTCGACTTAGGTTAATTGAAATACTTTTATGAAGGTGTAGCGTATCGGTAAAGGTGAGCACGTGTAGAGCACTGGTGCGAGACGTTCTTGAGCACTGCTAGAATGTTTGCGACCCCTGCCAGGTCGGATTAAAGGAATATGTCGGGGCCGTTCACAGGCGAGCCGCTGCGTTTGTTACCGATATTTTCGATCAGTAACGAGTACGTATTTTGGAAATGCTTCGGGAACACATAGAGGAATCTGTGGAGGCAAGACCACGTTCTTCTTTTGCCGAACACTACTGATAAAGTTTAGTTAGAGGACCGACGTTTGAAGCTGACTGCACAACGATATTGCAGGCACCAACTTACATTTCGCTTAAGGACTGCGAAGTTAAGGCAAATCAGGGCTCGTACGGAGGGATATAGACAGTCTATTTTCCCTCGCTTATTTTGATAGTGGTACTGGCGAGAAATGACTGATACTGTTACAAAATATCTTCCACCTGGCACCATACTGTGGCTTGGGAGGAATGTGTGTAGATGGAAACGTAGATCTACATCTAGATCATTGTGACCGATAATTTATATCCCGGAAAATACTGAATAAATTCTTTTACATCCATCGTAACTAAATTTTGTGTATTTATTCGCATAACCGGTTTCGAGACATTGTCTCACTTTCAAGTGTTAACCATTATAGCGGTTCAGAAAAGATATGGTAAGCCTTAGGCAAATACTGGAGTCGAACATAAATGTGGCAGGAACAGAACTACCTACCATCGACAGTAACTGCTGTTACTGAGGAGGCTTGCCTGCTCGTAGCAACCACACAGTCACCTCAGAGGGGCAAGTAGATGTAAGCAAACTACAGCAAAACTAGAGGCGACACAGAATAATAACAGTTAACAGTAATGTATCAACAGAAATTATACTTGCCGAATTTTGATTGTGAAGATGATGCGTAGCAATGAAGTAAAATTTTCACTTATTATAATCAGTTTCTGAACACTTATCTAATTGTGGATCCAGTGAGCGATGAGAAACGTAATTAGTTGGATGACCACCAGTTGGTGACGACCGTAGATAAGTCCTGATCCTGTCTTGAGGCACACTGACATTGCTGTCGAACAAACTGTCAATACACTCTGTGTGGATGGATGTTCAGTTGGAAACTACACTCCTGGAAATGGAAAAAAGAACACATTGACAACGGTGTGTCAGACCCACCATACTTGCTCCGGACACTGCGAGAGGGCTGTACAAGCAATGATCACACGCACGGCACAGCGGACACACCAGGAACCGCGGTGTTGGCCGTCGAATGGCCCTAGCTGCGCAGCATTTGTGCACCGCCGCCGTCAGTGTCAGCCAGTTTGCTGTGGCATACGGAGCTCCATCGCAGTCTTTAACACTGGTAGCATGCCGCGACAGCGTGGACGTGAACCGTATGTGCAGTTGACGGACTTTGAGCGAGGGCGTATAGTGGGCATGCGGGAGGCCGGGTGGACGTACCGCCGAATTGCTCAACACGTGGGGCGTGAGATCTCCACAGTACATCGATGTTGTCGCCAGTGGTCGGCGGAAGGTGCACGTGCCCGTCGATCTGGGACCGGACCGCAGCGACGCACGGATGCACGCCAAGACCGTAGGATCCTACGCAGTGCCGTAGGGGACCGCACCGCCACTTCCCAGCAAATTAGGGACACTGTTGCTCCTGGGGTATCGCCGAGGACCATTCGCAACCATCTCCATGAAGCTGGGCTACGGTCCCGCACACCGTTAGGCCGTCTTCCGCTCACGCCCCAACATCGTGCAGCCCGCCTCCAGTGGTGTCGCGACAGGCGTGAATGGAGGGACGACTGGAGACGTGTCGTCTTCAGCGATGAGAGTCGCTTCTGCCTTGGTGCCAATGATGGTCGTATGCGTGTTTGGCCCCGTGCAGGTGAGCGCCACAATCAGGACTGCATACTACCGAGGCACACAGGGCCAACACCCGGCATCATGGTGTGGGGAGCGATCTCCTACACTGGCCGTACACCACTGGTGATCGTCGAGGAGACACTGAATAGTGCACGGTACATCCAAACCGTCATCGAACCCATCGTTCTACCATTCCTAGACCGGCAAGGGAACTTGCTGTTCCAACAGCACAATGCACGTCCGCATGTATCCCGTGCCACCCAACGTGCTCTAGAAGGTGTAAGTCAACTACCCTGGCCAGCAAGATCTCCGGATCTGTCCCCCATTGAGCATGTTTGGGACTGGATGAAGCGTCGTCTCACGCGGTCTGCACGTCCAGCAAGAACGCTGGTCCAACTGAGGCGCCAGTTGGAAATGGCATGGCAAGCCGTTCCACAGGACTACATCCAGCATCTCTACGATCGTCTCCATGGGAGAATAGCAGCCTGCATTGCTGCGAAAGGTGGATATACACTGTACTAGTGCCGACATTGTGCATGCTCTGTTGCCGGTGTTTATGTGCCTGTGGTTCTGTCAGTGTGATCATGTGATGTATCTGACCCCAGGAATGTGTCAATAAAGTTTGCCCTTCCTGGGACAATGAATTCACGGTGTTCTTATTTCAATTTCCAGGAGTGTATTTGTCTGATGTAAGGCGGAAGCGCTATATAGTCCGTCCTGCGTGCGTCCTCCATGGCGTCTGACTATAACCACGTTGTGCTCCGTAGGCTGGCCTCGATGTGTGGCGCCAACTCTTCTGAGAGACACATCATAAATGTGGCACGTAAGCTATAAACTGTGTATTGTTGTTTACCACAGCTAAAACTTACGCGGTTACAGATAAGTAAGCTATTTTATTTGTTCTGAACAAGGAATACACAAATATTACTAGGAAAATACTTACGATTCTCAATACATACCCGGCGAGCAGACGTCATACTGCTAAAACACGAGGTAAGTATCCAGCCACATACTCAACATTTAAAATCGGGGTCTGCCTATAGCAGACGGGGATACCTATCGATAGACTTTGGAATCAACATCGTCTACTAGTCTACGGAGAGACATGCCGTTTGTGAGCAAATTATTATACTGACCTAAATTAAGTACCGATGACACACGAAGACGTTTCTGGAGACTTCGCGGATAGTGATGGAATACCACCAACACTCTCGCCCGCCATGCGGCCAGGCAACCAGGAGTAACAATGATCTGGGTTGACATTTCATTTCATAGAAGGACTTCTTTGGTTGTCATCCACGGCACCCTCACAGCACAGCGGTATGTTCACGATATTCTACGCCCCGTTTTGTTGCCTTTCATGTGAAACCACCTTGGGCTTACATTTGACCACGATAATGTCCGCCCACACACTGCGAGAGTTTCTACTGCTTGGTTTTGTGCTTGCTAAACCATACCTTCGCCGGCAAAGTCACCGGATTTTTTCCATATTGATAATGTCAGGAGAACTATAGGCAAGGCCCTCCAGTCAGCTAGGGATATTGACGATCTAACGCCCCTATTGGACGGCATTTGGCACGATATCCCCCGTGATGACACCCAGCTAGTCTATTCCAAGCCGAATAAATGGTTGCATAAGGTCCAGAGGTGGACCTACGCTTTACTGACTTGGTCAGTTCGTGAAGTTTCTTCTCTTCAATAAATCATCCATTTTTATCTGAAATTGTAGTCACAAGTACATCATATCTTCCGATTTCCGTCCCATTCACATAATTCCTTCGTCGTGTGCCTTGTTTTTAGTTTTTGTCTCAGACTGCAGCTGATTTGGCTTGAAATGTAGATATTAACCTCGTTAAAAGCACCCTGGGTATTCTGTCACTTATTATTAAAAGTACTAAAATATTGAAATGAACCGAGGTTTCAGCCGAGTAGAAAATGTCTACCTTAGGGGACATTTTAGTATTTTATTTTCTAAGATGACTTGGCAGCATATCGAAGATGCTTGCAACTGAGTGTAGCTTGTCACAGTGTGTGTGGCGTGTGTGTGTGTATGTGTAGACTGAGCAGCCAGTACATTGTGACCACGTGCTTAACAGCAATGTAAGCTTTGGAATGCAATACAGGAGCGATTCGGTATGACATAGGCTAGACAAGGCCTTGATATCTTTCCCGAGGTATGCGACACCAGATGCCGCCAAGTCACGCAAGTCCCGTAAATTACGGGCCGGTGGCTTGCGGGGACGGAGATGGCACCAGATTGCGACCTAGGTGTGTTCCATCGGGTTCGTATCAGGCGAATTTGGTAGTCAAGGAGTAAATTCACCACCATGCTTCTCAAACCACTGTAGAACGATCCTTGCCTTTTGATTGACAGTTTTTCTACTGGACGATGTCATGCCGTCCGATAAGACATAACGAACGAAGAGATGCAGGTGGTCCGCAGTAATGTTGACGTAATCCTTATCTCTCACGGTACCTTTGATTACTACCACAGGCGCCGTGCGAGCCCAGCTGAATTTCACCACTGAACAACACTGCCCCCATCGGCCTGCGCAAGCTTCACGGTGCATGTTTCGAGGAGCTGTTCGCCTCGATAACAGCATATCTGCGTACAACAGTCGACCTTGTGTCACAAGAAACGTAATTCGCCCGACCAGGCAACAGTCTCGACGATTCCTTACCTGGCTTGTCGGACATTTTCTCCACTGGGCGACAGGATATTGTCTCATCCTCATTGACACGTAAGTGGCCGAAATGGCGTCAACTGAAAAGACCTTCACCAGGCGACCGTTGTGCCCGACGGGAGGCCCTAGCCGCACGCACATTTAGTTTCATATCTGCCCAGATCGCCGCCTGTTCTGCATTACAGAGCGGCAGGCCTCCAACATACATTTTCTGTGACTAGATGCAGACGTCTGACACCTTGTCGCCCACTCGCGTTTTCCCCATTTGCAGCTCGTATCGTTGCTAGAATGATTACACGTCGTCCTTGCTGCGTTTATACAGGATGCTCGGAAGCTGCCTAAAAGGCTTCTAAGGATGTTGCAGCGTAGGTTGTGCTGAGGAATAAATTATTATATTTCTGTGTGGAGCCACCGTTATAAACAACTTTTTGAAAGAAACAACCACAATTTGACTACAAAACAGGTTTTATTTCACAATCTAGATTTCGGCCTTAGGCCATTGCTAAGTGCTACAAGTATCGAAAATCATTGGACTTCAGTCCAAGACAAGTCGTCGCTAGAATATTTATCTTCCGTTATATAAACCAATTTTGTCAAAAATAAAGCCAGAACATTTGTCTAATAGGCTAGTTTACTGACAATTAGCATGACTTCTTCACTTGATACGGTTTTGGAAGAAAATAGATGATCAAATCAAAGGTTTCAATCTTCGCTGCACTGTGTCTAAGCCGCCATTGACATGTTTATAGTCAAAAGGCAGTCATATCTTTAAGAAAAATGAGGAACAAATGTTAGGAAAAAAATTTGGTACGTTTTGCCGTTTTCGAATTAGGGGAGAATTGAAGTTTGCCAGTCAGGCCGCTGTGCCTGCAAATTCAAGCTGCCCCCAGAGACGGTGCCTCCATATGTGTTCTTCGCTTGCTTTCTTAAAACCGAACAAGAGAGGATACAAAAATTGGGCATAGGACGGTAGTAAGAGTCGAACCCTAACCAAAGGCTGATCAGTCTCGTACGCTATCATCTACGCCAGGGGTATTCAGACTTTTAGATTACTTGGTCCACACTGGCTGAAGACAAGTAGTTTTGGGACACACGTGATATACTTAACACTACTAACACAAACCGCTGAGATAAAATAAGAGAGAGCGAATAGAATCGTGTGGTGGTGTTTCAGATTGATAATATATATTTCATCTTAACTTTATATAAACGGAATTTTATGGAATTTTTTCCTTTATTTACCAGTCGTGTGAGGCAGGCTCACATGTTGCGCCGCATTGATATTTATTTTGGGCCGCGGGTTGGAGACCACTGATTTAGGCTCTGAGAACAACTGACACTAGCTATATCTGGAAGGCCGCTTGAATTTGCGAGCATAATGGCCTGATTGGCTAACTTCAATGTTAATTACCTCGGTAACGGTTCAAAGTTTCAAAATTTTTTCTTAACAGTTGTTTCTGATCAGGACCTACCCTTCAACACCCTTACTAGCTTTTCAGACTGTTCCTAACCATCCTACATAATTTCCTTACCGGATAACCCTGCAACGCTTCAATACGACATTCAGTTTTGCTGTGTGCAGTGGTCACAATGTTTCTGTTCGCCACCATATGTAACAGTGTTACAATGTAATGGGATTACAATGAGATTTTGTAAATGGTATTGTCTAGGTCACTAAATGATTTTCTTAAAATTTATTACATTGCTGACACAGTTACTGCACTGAGGAGATCTAAACTACGAACATTCGAAGTGACTTTCTTTGCTTATACCGAAAGGAGCTTATTACTTACGTTCCACAAGTTCTAAATTTATTTCTTATGCTGGCAGTACCCATACCTTAAGGTATCTGGACAATACCATTATAAAAATTCTATATCGTATGCGCAGACGTTGTTGACAGGCTGAACTGGTTGTATTGTTTACTACACTTTGTCGCTCATCAACACAGCAACAACGTCTACTTGTCCATTGTAGTGGGAGGATCTGAGAAAACGACACTAGGCAAGACAGAAGAATTTATTCTGCAACACTTGATTACTTCTAATTCTCCAGTTTCTCAATTGGTTTCGATTCCTTAAGGCTCCTTGTTACTGGCGTACTTCATAACCATGCAAGGGCGTCTAGAATTACCGTTCCCCTTTCAGCAGACGTCAGACGACGGCAATTTAAGTGAATTACCGTTACGGGCGAATTGTGGCCTGGTCCGAACCAATCGCTACCGAATCGACCGGCCGGCAGCCAGCAGCCATCTGCTAATTAGCAACTGCTATTCCCCCCTCCACATTCCCCTTCCCCCTACGCCTCCACGCAGCTTTCGCTTGGCTCTTACTCAACCGCCTCGGCCATTCATCGCCGGTCGTTGTGTAATGTAGTCGCGATTCAGTGACTTTCAGAAATAGTGCTCGTCCTCCAGCGACTTACTTTAACGCAGGTGTTTACTGATATCTGTGCACTTCAGAGTCACAGATCTCACAGATCAGTTTGATTAATTGTGCACCCAGAATCATTCACTCAAGTCGCCCGAGGACCTGTATGCACAGTACCATATCCGTTGGTAAAATTTCATCACCTCCTAAGAATGACACCAATTAATCGAAACGCGGAAGTTGTGTGTAGCAGTCCATCACTAAATGATGAAGATGGTGAGAGATGACGTAGTTATAACTTAGATTAGCGTTGCCGTAATTTTTATTCCTGAGATGGTCAGTATTACTACAAGCTCGGGCACAAAAGAACATTCAAACGAAGTGCAGTCGTGTACGAAACAATGTCTCATTTACGTCAAGGGAGTTTGTCTCAGGTGTTCGAAAGAGGCATAATGACTGAAGTCAGGAAAATGTGTTTGTTATAGTCTATCCAAACATTTCGTACAGGATGTGTTATCAAAGTGACGCGCGTGTTCAAAGAAGGTCGAGTTCTCGACCACACAAAGTGACCACAGTACAAGTTCACTGACATCACTCCATTTCCTTGTGCTTGCTCGTACTCTTTCGTCTACTGTTGGCTCGTCGTTAATGTAGATTTGTCTGCGTTGACAGTAAATCGCATTCAGCTACGGCCAGACTGTTGACTGACATTGTTTAAGTCTCGCGAACTACAGACGTCCTTTTTTGCGTGTCAATATTCTTCTGACTGTATTGACGCGGCTCGCTACGAATTCCTCTCTTGTGCCAACCTCTTCATCTCAGAGTATCACTTGCTACCTACGTCCTCTGTTATTTGTTGAATGTATTTAAATCTTCTGACTTCCTCTACAGCTTGTACTATCTACAGCACCCTGCAGTACAATTGACGTAATTCCTTGAAATCTTAACACATCACCTTCTCCCTTCTTGTCAATGTTTTCCATATATTCCTTACCGATTCTCCAGAGAACTCCTTCGTTCCTTACCTTAGCAATCCACCTAATTGCCAACATTCTACTGTATCACCACATTCCTAATGCTTTGATTTACGTCTGTTCCGATTTTCCCAGAGACAATGTTAACCAACCATACAATGTTGTGTTCCAAACGTACATTCTTAGAAATGTCTGTCTCACATTATGGCCCATTTTTGATACTAATAGTCTTCTCTTGGACATGAATGCCCTTTTTAGCAGTGCTAGTCTGCTTTTGATGTCCTCGTTTCTCCGTCCGTCATTGATTATTTTGCTGCCTTGGTGGCAGAATTCCTTAACTTCATCTACTTCCTGATCACCAACTCCTCTCTGCTAATTCTCATTACTTTCTTCTTTCTTCGATTTACTCTCAGTTGTGTTTTGTACTCATTAGATTGTTTATTCTATTCACCAGATGCTGTAATCCTTCTTCACCTTTAATGAGGATAGCGATGTCATCAGAGAATCTTATAACTGATATCGTTTCACCTTGAATTTTAATTCCTCTCTCGAACCTTTCTTTTATTTCAGTTATTAGTTCTTCGGCGTATAAACCGAACAGTAGGGGCGAAAAGCTACGTCCATCTCTTCCACCCGTCTTAATCCGAGCATTTCGTTCATCATTTCCCAGTTTTATTGTTCCCTCTTGGTTCTTGTAATGTTGTATATTAACCACCTTTCCCTATAGTTTAACCCAAATATACACATCATGGTAAAATTCGTATTCATAATACGTTATAGTGTTAAAGAAAAACCGTAATAAAAGCAGAGATTAAAATACATATATTAAAAATATGCCAATTAATACTGAATTAATGTATAAAAAGTTAAAAGATGTACTAGTTTATGAAAAGACGAAAGTGGGGATACCAGAAGGCACCGCATGTTAAAGAAAAACCGTAATAAAAGCAGAGATTAAAATACATATATTAAAAATATGCCAATTAATACTGAATTAATGTATAAAAAGTTAAAAGATGTACTAGTTTATGAAAAGACGAAAGTGGGGATACCAGAAGGCACCGCATGTAATAACTTGAGCGTCGAACTAATAAACAAGTCCACCATTACGGACTCAGAGAGACAGGAAGCGTCATAGATTTAGCAAGCACGTCGTTGTAAATTTTGGAAGAAGTATTCGGTGAAAATTTCCTTAAAGTTCCATCTTCACAACTTCATAGTTTTAACCAACCTTCGCCTTGCTGACTGGGTGCGCTTCGCAGTAATTTGGTACATATTGCTTCATGAGTTGTTAATGTTTGTTTGAATACAGCCGCGGTTTTTATTTTTAAGTCTTATTACGGTCAGATGTGGGCTATCGTGCCCGTTTGCCTCAATTTATTAAATATTGTGTCTGAAGATGATTTTTAACAAAGATCAAAACTGGTAATGCCGCGCGGGATTAGCCGAGCGGTCTTAGGCGCTGCAGTCATGGACTGTGCGGCTGATCCCGGCGGAGGTTCGAGTCCTCCCTCGGGCATGGGTGTGTGTGTTTGTCCTTAGGGTGATTTATTTTAAGTAGTATGTAAGCTTAGGGACTGATACCTTAGCAGTTAAGTCCCATAAGATTTCACACACATTTTTTTGAAAACTGGTAATTCAAATAAACGTAAAAGTGACACAGATGTGTTCTGTCTTACTTTGCTGCAGTAAAATGCTCACGGTGCCCTCAGACGTCACAGAAAACCTACTTGTGTCACTAGAATTCAAATAACGTTAATTTTACGACACGTGAACTCTTATGAAGAGGTGAGTTATTGGCAATAAGCAATTAGAATAAAAGGATCAACCACGAGGTGCAGAAGACATGCTTTTTATCACAACTCTGAAGCCAACGAAGCAATGAGCAACACTAGTTCTTAACCGCTAAATCAGGCATGTAAATATACCTTCCGTTCGTGTTCGAATCACGTAAGTTTTGGAAATATAATGTTGCAAATTTGATACTGATTATCGATTAATCTAGAAAAAATTTTCGCGACACATAGAAAGCGACCTTTTTATGCTAACCTAAATCAGTATCATGTGAATTTCGTTTGTTTAAATGCGTAAGACATGCTTATAACAAAAGAGCAGCATTGTTGGTAGCTTGCTGATTCCAGAGATACGATACAATCCTTCTGAAGTTGGAGTTTAAGATCCTTGTAAGAAATCCACATTTCGAATGTTGAAACAAGTTGATTTAAACACCCTATATTTTATTACCATGAACTGAGGGCCTATAACCACTACAGATCATAATAGTGTAGTAAGTTTCACGGGGAACCTTCTGATTTGCCTGATTCCCGGTTGTATCACATATTGACAAAGGCGCCTCTGGTGTGATATTGAAATCGAATTAAACGGTCGTTTTCAAAAGTAACGTTCATCCAAGAACGGCGAGAACAAAAAAAATTTACACATACAGACTCATTAAGTGAACAATATTACTAAAATGTTAATTATAATATTAAATTATCCATAACTTTGGAAATATTACACGTTCACAAGATCTAAGATCAGTTTAGGAAACTACATAAAATTTACTTTAATTTGAGACTTTTTACACAAAATTCCGCAGTCGTTTTAAATTTTGTAAAAATTACATTTATATTATTTTGCTCAGATGGCAGAACGCGTCGTGGAGAGAGTAATGGAATCAACTATGGTTGCTACGAGATTAGTACACATTCCGGATAATTTGATTTACAAAGAAACAAAGTTTTTTGACAGAAAACTAACATAAAATAGCGTCTGCCATCTGGCAGCTTAATTGTACTATAAAGTATATGTTTACAGTGTGTTGTTTTTGACCTCATGTCCCTTACGCTGGTGGGGAGAGACAGGTCCTCATACGGGTTTTGAACACCAAAAGGCTCTGTAGAGGGATTTAATGTTGAGAAGATCGTGCAGACCTACAATACTTCTATTTCTGTGATGCCTTCCAAAAGCAGGTTGGCAACAGTGGGAAAATATGGCCAATACCTGTTGTACTGTGAACGTATTTTGTGAACTGTTTTGACTCATTAATACGCACATAACACGTAGCACATAGTAGAAAAGAAATCTGGACCCAGATATCTGGAATGGATTGAAGCCAATTTAACTCATTACATATTTGATGAAATCCGCAAGTTGTATTTCTGGCATCATTTAACTGAGGCTCAGAACTTAATTTTTTCGATCCAAAGCGAAGAAAACGTCACAAAAGCCAGTCGTCGATTAAGACTCAGTATCATATCATCGACCTTAAATTCGGCGCCTTCACGTGTGTCAGAGCACAGAACCTTGTGGCACAGCCATACTAACGGTCGCAGCAGCGACAGTGGCGTAGGACGGCGGGCACAGCGCTAGCAATTACGACCTGGCGGGTTGGCAGCCCTGTGAGGCGGTTCACCATAAAAGAAAACGCCCCCGGGCGGAACACGGACCGGCGCTCTTTATAAAGGGACACAATGAACCGTGCAAAACTTGCCTCGCCTCGCCGGCCGCTGATGTTGCTTCCGGTCGGCAACTTAGCAGTTTCATGTTAATAAAGGCTGCAAGAAGTCAAACAACGGCGCCAGGTTTTCTGAATTATGAAACTGGAGCGCCGTATAATATTTCCCGCCGTTGTTTGGAAGAAGTACTTGTGTTCACTTCGCAGAAATAATCTCCATCCCTCCTTTTTTGTTGAAATGCTTAGCATTTTTTCAAGAAGAGCATTTAAGATCAGTTTTCTTTCCACGGGTAGAAGGCCATCTGCAAGTCATTTTACTTGACTTCTCTTCATCACCTTGATTAACAACGAGCTCGTTTCGGTGGAATTGCCATTTCAAGTATTGCTATGAAGATGTTGTTATTGTATATTTTCGTTCATCTACCTTCTATGGAATATTACATTACATTGTACTTAACTCTACGTGCAATTACGTCCCTAATGCGTATTGGAGGGAGTTTCCTGTCTAGTGATACGTGGTTATTATGAATCACGTAATTTCTTCTGTATTGGACTTTTAGTGAATTCATGTAGTACGTTGTGATTTTATATAGAAGTTTCTGAGTTTTCGTAACTGCGATGCTTTTTCTTTACTGAGTAAATTATATAGCATTAAATCAGGGGTGGTGTTTAAATTTATGAAACTGTAAAATAGTAGTTAACCACATCTTAACTTCATTTACCTGATCCGTAATAACGACATATCACCAGACAGACCTGGACTATGTGATGATGATGAGGTCCCATACTCCGAGGAGCGTATGGGACGATGCGGGAGGCCCGCACCGCCGTACTAGGCAAGGTCCTAGCGTAGGTGGTTTGCCATTGCCTTCCTCCGACCGTAATTGGGATGAATGATGATGATGATGAAGACGACAGAACAACACCCAGTCATCTCGAGGCAGGGAAAATCCCTGACCCCGCTGAGAATCGAACCCGGGACACCGTGCACGGGAAGCGTGAACGCTACCGCTAGTTCACCCTAAGTCGCTTGCTATCTGCTTATTTACCCTACTATATGCAATCCATTGTCTGAAAATCCCTGATACTTATCCAGCACTAAATTTTTCGAATGCTATTCATCTTCGAAGAGCATCTATGTGCGAATCCAGTGTGTAGGTCTCACCCTTCCTGAAATAAAACTTACCATCATCATCACTTTCAAATTGCCGCAGATGGCTACGATTATAATAATATCACTAAAACGAAAAACACCCTGAGATGACAGCAAAGTCTGTTGAAACCGGCTGTTTTAAATAAATAAATATTTATGCCATCTTGGATTTAGAAAGTTCTTAGCGTTTCCTAAGAGATTAAAACTTTGTGCCAAACTGGGACTCGATCCTGGAACCTTTGCCTTTCAGGTGCTGCTGTTCTACTGAGAGAACTGGGCAGGACTCTCAACCCACTCTCATAATCTTTACTTCCACCAGTACCTCATCTCCTTTCCAAAATTCAAAGAAGTTTCCAGCATACCTTGCTGGACTAGTACTCCTAGAAGAAAGGATACTGTGGAGACATGGTTCAGCCACAACCTAGGTGTTTGTTTCCGGAAAGATTTTTCCATCGGCAGCTGCCAGAGATGTTATAACAACTCCGCTTAGACGACTACTACTTTATGGATCTGGATTTAACGCAAAAGATTGCTGTAATCCTTACCAAATGGAGAAAGCAAAGGACTTACTTCAGTATTACTAAACCTCGTCAAGTACGTTACTTCGAAATATCAGACTTCTGGTCTGACATAGAACCTGCGCTGAATAACAACATCTGGTTGTAAGTACTGTACTGTCTGCTTAGAGAGTTACAGGAGCCAATCGGTAAGTGAAGCTGTTGCCAAGGTATCACACGCGCCTGCGCTAAGTGATAGTCAGTTTATGCAATTCGAAACTATCATGATCGCTCAGGTTACCTCAACATGAGTGGTTAATGCGATATTACAGTAACGCATTTATCCGCCGTTACCAGGAAAGCACATACAGTTAATATGTCTCCCTTGTACAGGCATATACATAATGCATCTACGAGTGCAGATTGTAGACACATGGTTGACAACATATGGAATACATTTCTACATCTACATCTACATTGATACTCCGCAAGCCACCCAACGGTGTGTGGCGGAGGGCACTTTACGTGCCACTGTCATTACCTCCCTTTCCTGTTCCAGTCGCGTATGGTTCGCGGGAAGAACGACTGTCTGAAAGCCTCCGTGCGCGCTCTAATCTCTCTAATTTTACATTCGTGATCTCCTCGGGAAGTATAAGTAGGGGGAAGCAATATATTCGATACCTCATCCAGAAACGCACCCTCTCGAAACCTGGCGAGCAAGCTACACCGCGATGCAGAGCGCCTCTCTTGCAGAGTCTGCCACTTGAGTTTATTAAACATCTCCGTAACGCTATCACGGTTACCAAATAACCCAGTGACGAAACGCGCCGCTCTTCTTTGGATCTTCTCTATCTCCTCCGTCAACCCGACCTGGTACGGATCCCACACTGATGAGCAATACTCAAGTATAGGTCGAACGAGTGTTTTGTAAGCCACCTCCTTTGTTGATGGACTACATTTTCTAAGCACTCTCCCAATGAATCTCAACCTGGTACCCGCCTTACCAACAATTAGTTTTATATGATCATTCCACTTCAAATCGTTCCGTACGCATGCTCCCAGATATTTTACAGAAGTAACTGCTACCAGTGTTTGTTCCGCTATCATATAATCACACAATAAAGGATCCTTCTTTCTATGTATTCGCAATACATTACATTTGTCTATGTTAAGGGTCAGTTGCCACTCCCTGCACCAAGTGCCTATCCGCTGCAGATCTTCCTGTATTTCGCTACAATTTTCTAATGCAGCAACTTCTCTGTATACTACAGCATCATCCGCGAAAAGCCGCATGGAACTTCCGACACTATCTACTAAGTGATTTATATATATTGTGAAAAGCAATGGTCCCATAACACTCCCCTGTGGCACGCCAGAGGTTACTTTAACGTCTGTAGACGTCTCTCCATTGATAACAACATGCTGTGTTCTGTTTGCTAAAAACTCTTCAATCCAGCCACACAGCTGGTCTGATATTCTGTAGGCTCTTACTTTGTTTATCAGGCGACAGTGCGGAACTGTATCGAACGCCTTCCGGAAGTCAAGAAAAATAGCATCTACCTGGGAGCCTGTATCTAATATTTTCTGGGTCTCATGAACAAATAAGGCGAGTTGGGTCTCACACGATCGCTGTTTCCGGAATCCATGTTGATTCCTACATAGTAGATTCTGGGTTTCCAGAAATGACATGATACGCGAGCAAAAAACATGTTCTAAAATTCTACAAGAGATCGACGTAAGAGATATAGGTCTATAGTTTTGCGCATCTGCTCGACGACCCTTCTTGAAGACTGGGACTATCTGTGCTCTTTTCCAATCATTTGGAACCCTCCGTTCCTCTAGAGACTTGCGGTACACGGCTGTTAGAAGGGGGGCAAGTTCTTTCGCGTACTCTGTGTAGAATCGAATTGGTATCCCGTCAGGTCCAGTGGACTTTCCTCTATTGAGTGATTCCAGTTGCTTTTCTATTCCTTGGACACTTATTTCGATGTCAGCCATTTTTTCGTTTCTGCGAGGATTTAGAGAAGGAACTGCAGTGCGGTCTTCCTCTGTGAAACAGCTTTGGAAAAAGGTGTTTAGTATTTCAGCTTTACGCGCGTCATCCTCTGTTTCAATGCCATCATCATCCCGTAGTGTCTGGATATGCTGTTTCGAGCCACTTACTGATTTAACGTAAGACCAGAACTTCCTAGGATTTTCTGTCAAGTCGGTACATAGAATTTTACTTTCGAATTCAATGAACGCTTCACGCATAGCCCTCCTTGCGCTAACTTTGACATCGTTTAGCTTCAGTTTGTCTGAGAGGTTTTGGCTGCGTTTAAACTTGGAGTGGAGCTCTCTTTGATTTCGCAGTAGTTTCCTAACTTTGTTGTTGTACCACGGTGGGTTTTTTCCCGTCCCTCACAGTTTTACTCGGCACGTACCTGTCTAAAACGCATTTTGCGATTGCCTTGAACTTTTTCCATAAACACTCAACATTGTCAGTGTCGGAACAGAAATTTTCGTTTTGATCTGTTAGGCAGTCTGAAATCTGCCTTCTATTACTCTTGCTAAACAGATAAACCTTCCTCCCTTTTTTTATATTCCTATTAACTTCCATATTCAGGGATGCTGCAACGGCCTTATGATCACTGATTCCCTGTTCTGTACATACAGATTCGAAAAGTTCGGGTCTGTTTGTTATCAGTAGGTCCAAGATGTTATCTCCACGAGTCGGTTCTCTGTTTAATTGCTCGAGGTAATTTTCGGATAGTGCACTCAGTATAATGTCACTCGATGCTCTGTCCCTACCACCCGTCCTAAACATCTGAGTGTCCCAGTCTATATCTGGTAAATTGAAATCTCCACCTAAAACTATAACATGCTGAGAAAATTTATGTGAAATGTATTCCAAATTTTCTCTCAGTTGTTCTGCCACTAAAGCTGCTGAGTCGGGAGGTCGGTAAAAGGAGCCAATTATTAACCTAGTTCGGTTGTTTAGTGTAACCTCCACCCATAATAATTCACAGGAACTATCCACTTCTACTTCACTACAGGATAAACTACTACTAACAGCGATGAACACTCCACCACCGGTTGCATGCAATCTATCCTTTCTAAACACCGTGTGTACCTTTGTAAAAATTTCGGCAGAATTTATCTCTCGCTTAAGCCAGCTTTCTGTACCTATAACGATTTCAGCTTCGGTGCTTTCTATCAGCGCTTGAAGTTCCGGTACTTTACCAACGCAGCTTCGACAGTTGACAATTACAATACCGATTGCTGCTTGGTCCCCGCATGTCCTGACTTTGCCCCGCACCCGTTGAGGCTGTTGCCCTTTCTGTACTTGCCCAAGGCCATCTAACCTAAAAAACCGCCCAGCCCACGCCACACAACCCCTGCTACCCGTGTAGCCGCTTGTTGCGTGTAGTGGACTCCTGACCTATCCAGCGGAACCCGAAACCCCACCACCCTATGGCGCAAGTCGAGGAATCTGCAGCCCACACGGTCGCAGAACCGTCTCAGCCTCTGATTCAGACCCTCCACTCGGCTCTGTACCAAAGGTCCGCAGTCAGTCCTGTCGACGATGCTGCAGATGGTGAGCTCTGCTTTCATCCCGCTAGCGAGACTGGCAGTCTTCACCAAATCAGATAGCCGCCGGAAGCCAGAGAGGATTTCCTCCGATCCATAGCGACACACATCATTGGTGCCGACATGAGCGACCACCTGCAGATGGGTGCACCCTGTACCCTTCATGGCATCCGGAAGGACCCTTTCCACATCTGGAATGACTCCCCCCGGTATGCACACGGAGTGCACATTGGTTTTCTTCCCCTCTCTTGCTGCCATTTCCCTAAGGGGCCCCATTACGCGCCTGACGTTGGAGCTCCCAACTACCAGTAAGCCCACCCTCTGCGACTGCCCGGATCTTGCAGACTGAGGGGCAACCTCTGGAACAGGACAAGCAGCCATGTCAGGCCGAAGATCAGTATCAGCCTGAGACAGAGCCTGAAACCGGTTCGTCAGACAAACTGGAGAGGCTTTCCGTTCAGCCCTCCGGAATGTCTTTCGCCCCCTGCCACACCTTTCATGAGTGATTAATAGTGCGCTTCCAGATGTTCTGCCGAGTTCTTATCCATTTTATGCACAATATTGCAATGGCCGACCTAGCGTTCTTCTTTGCTGTTATATGTGCTTGGACGCCAACCAGACTGCGAACTATGGGTCTCACGCCGCTATTTATAGCCGACTTCGATCCCCGACACCCACTACGTCCTTTAACGCCCTTTTGTTTCTCAGAGCTTGCACTGACGTTCCTCGAAACGCAAATCCGACTCTGGTGGATACGATGGCCGGCGAAATTGTCGATAAAGACTGGTTTACGTTGAAGTGAATGGAAGCGAACACAAGTGAAAGAGAATTCGCAGACAGTTTGCCAACGTCACTTACAATTCACTTGTGTCGGTGAACCAGCGTTTGCGCTGGAGAGAAGGGAAGAGAACACAACAAACAAAGCCTACGCCCGCTGCATTATTATTCTTTGCGGGCAGATAGTGTGATCCTGGATAAACCACGTTTACTTATCATCAAAAATCTGTAACGTGACCATGATACATCAGCCATTTAATTACAGCTACCAAGAACGTACACAACAAAAATGATTACGTATTTCTTATATTTTTGATTTTAGCCAGCTTAACAAATACATATTTCCTCTTGTTTACTTTTATTGTGTTGTCCTTTTTTGGTAATAAGAAATTCAAAACTCGTGATTATTCACTTCATTCATGTCTGATGCAAGCATCAAATTAATCTGTCGTCTTTCTCACGTCCCCAGGTGAACCTTGGCGTAGGCAAATTTTCTACCAGTCATGTTACGTTTCCATTGGAATTTGTCCTGCGGATGTCTTGGATCTGAGAAGAATGTGTGATATCTATATTCTCCTACTGGCAGCATTACAGTCTTTTCAGACCCCTATACCGCTAATGTAACTCTTGGTAACAATAATAATACAGCAATACAGTCAATATAGGGGACACAAGATCACTGTACTGCTCGCGCCGAAGAGTACAGGATGCGAACTTCCTTTCATGCTTCGCTAAGAGACCGACAAGCTTCGGAGCACGAGTGAACATTACCTAATGCTAACCGAACGCGACCGAGTACCATTCGCTCGCGCTCGCCGACCGTTCACAACTGACTGAATCCTTGTCCACTGACAGTGGTTCTTTTGTGTTCGCTTTGGTTTAAACCAGGCTTAGCGCTAGATTCACCTAGTTCCGCAGACAAGATCTGAACCCGACTCCCATGCCATGCAAATTTAGACCAACTCCCGAAAACTGCTAACTGATAAGCTAGCCTCTCTCCGTCTCGACAATAATATCTGCTTCTAAGACGCATTGGACGTTTTATGTTTACTTGCACTAACGTATTTTAATTTGTTATATGTCGGCACAGCGACGAAAACCGCATGAGGTTCCCATTTATTTCTCTTTACGTGTGCTTTTCACGTCTGAGATCCGTAACTACCGAAGTAGTACAAAACCCTTATTAGTTTCTCCAAACAGATGTGTAGAATATATGATCATAAGAGCATTAAAATTTCTTACTCTGTTGTAGCTTGATAAAGCATGTGAGTGCGAAATTAGCTACTCAAAAATCGTGAAGTATTATGTTCATTTCAGAATAAGGCAGCCTTTGCAGGGAAATGACTTTCTTCAAGAAATTGATTGTGGTGGTGGAGCATTGTACAAAAGACTACGAATGTCACAGTTTGAACGGTTCACTATGTAAATAGTGCGTGGAAGTAAGAATATACATTAAGATGACAAAATGTCATGTGATAACGATATACACATATAAAAATGACGGAAGTACCGCGCACACAAGGAAAGAAAGAGCAGAGCATTGGAGAAGCTTTCATTTGAACTCAGGCAATTCTTATGAAGATTTTCCCGAACTGATTGTGGCCGCATAACGGGAAATAACACACTTTGAACGGGAAGTGGCTAGAGGCATAGGACATTCCATTTCGGAAATTGTTGGGGAATTCAGTATTCACATATCCAGATAGGAAAAAGTGAGTTGAGAATACCACATTCCAATCATTCTCCGTAACCACGGACAACACGTTGGCGACGATCTTCACTTCACGACCGAGAGCAGCGGCGTTTGTGTAAAGTTGTCAGCACTAACATACAAGGAACAATGCGTGAAATAACCGCAGAAATCAATGTGAGGCCTATGATGAACGTATACGTTCGGACAGGGCGGCGAAATTAGGCGTTAATGGGCTGTGGCAGCAGACGACCGACGTGTGTCTTTTGCTAACAGCACGACATCGCCTGCAGCGACCCTCCTGATTTCGTGTCCATATCGGTTGGACCATCGACAACTGGAAAACCGTGGCCTAGTCAGATGAGCTCCGATTTCAATTGGGAAGAGTTGATGGTAGGGTTCGAATGTGCTGAAAACTCACGAAGGCAAGGATCCAAGTTGTCTACACAGCAGTGTCCAGGCTGGTGGTAGATCCATTATGGTGTGGGCCATGTTAACGTGAGTCCTCTAGTCCAAATGAACCGATCATTGACTAGAAATGGCTATGTTCTGCTACTCGGAGACCACCTGCAGCCATTCATACACTTGATGTTCCCAAAAATGTCACCGGGTCACAATTGTTCGTGACTGGTTTTGAGGAACATTCTGGACATTTCGAGCGAATGATTTGGCCATCCTCATCACATGACTTGAATCCCATCGACCACTTAGAGGACATAAGCCAGAGGTCAGTTCGTGCAAAAAATCCTGCCTAGGCAACACTTTCGCAATTATGTACTGCTGTAGAGAAGGCATGGTTCCGTATTTCTACAGGAGACCTCCAACGCCATCTTCCCGAAATAGGTCACAGGCAGCATCAGTAGAAGCGAACAAAAGCCGAGTCATGTTTGCAGTGCGCGTATAACAGTCATTAATATTTTGCACCAAAATATCGATTAGTGTCTTCCCTATCACATATAATGAAACAAATAACTTCTGAAGCGTTCTCGCAGGTTGCTGGATCTACTTCGTGGGTCGTAATGTATTAATATGTGTGTACTGTGCACAAAATAATCCACGCTGGAGGGTTAGAGTGGTTAACCTGATCTGCAAAGCGAGAGTCAATTGTATACAGTACCTTGCACAAATCAAAATTGCATAAAAAAGACAAATAAATTCAAAATTCTCCTCGTCCCCTTCAAAAAATAAATGTAATCAAAGCAGAACAACCAAACCTGTGGCAAAGAGCATCCTTCAACAGCCCATTATTTCACGTCAGAATGAAGAGTGAAAAATTTAAAACAAATATAAGTTAAAAGGTAACGATCCTTTGTCGACAAAAACCGCCTTTGTTCTATTTGTTGGCTGAACGTTACTGAAACAAGAAAGAATTGTAGCCAGAAATAAATTCCTTGTTAGCAGCAGAAACTATGAAAATTCGATTAGTATTGCTTATATGAGCGTTACACGTGCGTTGTGAATGCAGTTTTACCACTGAAGTAAAAATAGGTATCAGGGCAACATTAGTGAGGAAGTATTTGTTAACGTAGCTTTTTTTCTTGCATACTTATCTGACGATATCGCATAGCAAAAAGTAGGATATCCACTCCAGATCCTTGGTCTTGCACAAAGTTTCCTTGATCACTATTCATTGTATCAGATTCAGCAGTAGCTGAGCATACTTCACTGGTATTATTCACATACCTCATTCCTTTCTCATCGATGCCATCTATTTCATATTAGTGGAACTAATTCAGCGTTTTCTGAGCATACGTCACTGGTATTATTTCATATGACATCATTCCTGTCTCGCCGATACCATCCAGTGCAGTTAATTATTTTGGTTCACACTGAGGTGACAAGAGTTGTGTGATAGCGATATAAACATATGGAGATGGCGGTAGTGTCGCCTACATAAGTTATAAAAGGGCAGTGATTGGTGGAGCTCTCATTTGTACTCAGGTGATTCATATGAAGAACTTTCCGAAACGATATTGCCGCACGACGGGAATTAACACACTTTGAACGCGGAAGGTTGTCGGAGTTAGAGGGATGCGACATTCCATTTCAGAAATCGTCAGGGAATTCAGTATTTCGATATCCAGAGTATCAAAAGCGTGTTGAGAATACCTGGTTTCAAGCATTACTTCTCACCTGAACAACGCAGTTGCCGACGGCCTTCACTTAACGAGCGACAGCAGCGGCGTTTGCGTAGAGTTGTCAGTACTGACTGACAAGCAACATTGCGTGAAATAACCGCAAAAATGAGTGTAGGACGTACGACGAATATATCAAATGGGACAATGTGGCGAAATTAGGCGTTGATGGGCTGTGCATGCAGACGATCGACGCGAGTGTCTTTGCTAACACCTGCAGCGCCCCTCCTGGTTTCGTTCCATATCGGTTGGATCCTAGAGGACTATAAAACGGGTCCTGGTCAGATGAGTTCCTATTTCAGTTGATAAGAGCTGATATGATGGGGTTAGAGTGTGGTGTAGACTCCACGAAGCCACGGACCTAAGTTGTCAACACAGCAGTGTCGAGGCTCCATAATAGTGTGTGCTGTGTTTTCATGGAATTGACTGAGTCCTCTGGTCCATCTGAACCGATCATTGACTGGAAATGGTCACGCTCGGTACTTGTAGACCATTTCAGCCACTCACGGACTTCATGTTCCTAAACATTGCTGGAATTTTTGTGAATAACAATAAGCCATGTCGCCGGCCGTAGTGGCCGAGCGGTTCTAGGCGCTTCAGTCTGGAACTGCGCGACCGCTACGGTCGCAGGTTCGAATCCTGCCTCGGGCATCGATGTGTGTGATGTCCTTAGGTTAGTTAGGTTTAAGTAGTTCTAAGTTCCAGGGGACTGATGACCTCAGATGTTAAGTCCCATAGTGCTCAGAGCCATTTTTTTAATAAGCCGCCGGCCGAAGTGGCCGTGCGGTTAAAGGTGCTGCAGTCTGGAACCGCAAGACCGCTACGGTCGCAGGTTCGAATCCTGCCTCGGGCATGGATGTTTGTGATGTCCTTAGGTTAGTTAGGTTTAACTAGTTCTAAGTTCTAGGGGACTAATGACCTCAGCAGTTGAGTCCCATAGTGCTCAAAGCCATTTGAACCATTTTTTTTAATAAGCCATGTCACCGGGCTACAGTTGTTCATGATGCGCTTGAACAACATTCTGGACATTTCGGACGAATGATTTTGCCATCTACATCACCTGACATGAAACCCACCGAACATTTATTGGACATAAAACATAGGTCAGTTCGTGCTGAAAACCCAGCTTCGGCAACACTTTCTCAACTATGGACGTCTATAGAGGCAGTATAGCTGAATATTTCTGCAGTGAACTTCTAACGAGCTGTTGAGCCCATGCCACGTCTAGTTGCTGCACTACACCGGAAAAAAGGAGATCCGACACGATGTTATGAGGAATCCCATGACTTTTATCGCCTCAGTGTGTATCACTTGCGGCAGGTTGAATCGCCATCTCACGATGGCCGTCCTGTTCGGTAATGGAAAAATGGTCTGCGATGGTGATAATAATACGTTGCGAACGCTGACGATGTATCACGAAATGTAGCATACTTTTCAGTTTGACCAATATTACTTAATTCGCGTTATTCATAAACGAGTTTTACTTAAATCACTGGTTGTAGTTTGACGGGAGCACGTAACTGGCGTGCATTAAGAGAATGGCGTGACTGTAATAAGGTCGCGACAGGTAAATGGCGCCTGACTTGGAGATGCTCTGTTGTAGTTTTCTATAATTACAAAACTCCGCGACCTGTTGCTAAAGTTCACTGACGTTGAAAGTCCTCCAGATGAGGTTGTCTTGTAACTACTGCGTTCTCCTCTGGCTGCGTAGTGCGCAGAGAACTTCGATTTTCCGCTGATGGTTATGTGTGTCTTTCTATAGAGAAGAGAATAGATTGCATAGTTGAAGAAAACTGTTGCGTATTGAGAAGCTGCATCCATCTTTTAAGGTATGTGTAAAACACCATCTCAGCTTGAAAGTTGTGTGCTAAGGTCTGATCAGTGTAGATCCAGAAAATAAAGTCGATAGTTGCTAACCGCAAGGTGGAATGAGTATAATATCTTTGAGTAGGAGGATCTTTGATGGTTAAGAGAGCCGGGCGCGCGCAGTAAAAAACTTGGTCGCATCTAGGTGCCCGGAGGAAGCAGACGAGTGGTGACAGCTTTAAGGTAAGATCGCACTTCGCAGTTTCCAGGTTGTACACTGAGCAAACTTTAGCACGTTAATGGGAGAAGCTATAAAATGATTTCAAAATGGTTTTAGATAATGTTCAGAGTTAGGATTTGTATGTCCAAGTTTTGACGCAGTAAGCGGTTTGTAAAATTTTTTGTAAGACTGATCCGTGCTACATAAATGTTGAAAATGGTAGTTTATATATATATATATGGAAATGGAAAAAAGAACACATTGACACCGGTGTGTCAGACCCACCATACTTGCTCCGGACACTGCGAGAGGGCTGTACAAGCAATGATCACACGCACGGCACAGCGGACACACCAGGAACCGCGCTGTTGGCCGTCGAATGGCGCTAGCTGCGCAGCATTTGTGCACCGCCGCCGTCAGTGTCAGCCAGTTTGCCGTGGCATACGGAGCTCCATCGCAGTCTTTAACACTGGTAGCATGCCGCGACAGCGTGGACGTCAACCGTATGTGCAGTTGACGGACTTTGAGCGAGGGCGTATAGTGGGCATGCGGGAGGCCGGGTGGACGTACCGCCGAACTGCTCAACACGTGGGGCGTGAGGTCTCCACAGTACATCGATGTTGTCGCCAGTGGTCGGCGGAAGGTGCACGTGCCCGTCGACCTGGGACCGGACCGCAGCGACGCACGGATGCACGCCAAGACCGTAGGAACCTACGCAGTGCCGTAGGGGACCGCACCGCCACTTCCCAGCAAATTAGGGACACTGTTGCTCCTGGGGTATCGGCGAGGACCATTCGCAACCGTCTCCATGAAGCTGGGCTACGGTCCCGCACACCGTTAGGCCGTCTTCCGCTCACGCCCCAACATCGTGCAGCCCGCCTCCAGTGGTGTCGCGACAGGCGTGAATGGAGGGACGAATGGAGACGTGTCGTTTTCAGCGATGAGAGTCGCTTCTGCCTTGGTGCCAATGATGGTCGTATGCCTGTTTGGCGCCGTGCAGGTGAGCGCCACAATCAGGACTGCATACGACCGAGGCACACAGGACCAACACCCGGCATTATGGTGTGGGGAGCGATCTCCTACACTGGCCGTACACCACTGGTGATCGTCGAGGGGACACTGAATAGTGCACGGTACATCCAAACCGTCATCGAACCCATCGTTCTACCATTCCTAGACCGGCAAGGAAACTTGCTGTTCCAACAGGACAATGCACGTCCGCATGTATCCCGTGCCACCCAACGTGCTCTAGAAGGTGTAAGTCAACTACCCTGGCCAGCAAGATCTCCGGATCTGTCCCCCATTGAGCATGTTTGGGACTGGATGAAGCGTCGTCTCACGCGGTCTGCACGTCCAGCACGAACGCTGGTCCAACTGAGGCGCCAGGTGGAAATGGCATGGCAAGCCGTTCCACAGGACTACATCCAGCATCTCTACGATCGTCTCCATGGGAGAATAGCAGCCTGCATTGCTGCGAAAGGTGGATGTACACTGTACTAGTGCCGACATTGTGCATGCTCTGTTGCCTGTGTCTATGTGCCTGTGGTTCTGTCAGTGTGATCATGTGATGTATCTGACCCCAGGAATGTGTCAATAAAGTTTCCCCTTCCTGGGACAATGAATTCACGGTGTTCTTATTTCAATTTCCAGGAGTGTATATTGAGACCAACATGGTGTTTAAATTTAGCAGCCTGAATCATAATCCACATCCTTTGCTTGTATTGAATATAAAAACGAGTAGTAAAGTAAAGTTACCTACCAAATGAAAGAACGTAAAGAAAATGAGGCCTCTATGCGATATGTATGTGCAGTTCATGGTATGAAATCGATTTTAGTATAAATAAAGTTACCACAGCAAAGTTATTTCAAATAACTAATTTCATGCCATTGCACAACTGGCATTATTCAAGTCAAGATATAATTTCATTAAGTAAACATCAGTGCCAACAGTTAATTTTTCAGTACCATCTTAATGCCACTGCACAAACGGCATTATTCTCTTAAACTTGATTGTTGAGTCAAATACATGTTTAATTAATAGCAAAATGTAGAAGTGCACGAAACAAGTTCGCAGACGCAGTCAGATGCAGGTTTCTTGACTAATTATTTGGAACAATTTTATCTCTGATTCTTTGAGTAGTTAAAAAGGAAACAATTTTGGGTTAGATACTTTCACTTTTGAAGATAATTTTGGACATGATACTTTCAAGCTGTTATTAAGAACGCTACAATTTTCACTATCGGTTACGTTCATTCAGTACCGTCAGACCACTGACTAGGACCCTACGAAATGTTTTCACACACAGTAACAAGCGATGGCCACCGAGGTTTCAAGAAGAGTTTCACCGTTAAATACTGGAGTAGGGAGCGGGTAGTACTTTGAATACCTCTACGATGGGGAGTGAAATCACTGGAAGTTAGTTCGTTGTAGTATCTAAGCGTCTAAAGACATAGCATCAGGCTTTCGGAGAAAACCGCAATGCAGTATGCATACAATAATTCCTGTTCCTATCTTCAATAGATATAGCTGATGGAGGCACAGGAAGATTTCCATTACTTTTGCACATGGTGGGTATGAACCTCAACAGACGGACATTAAGGAGTCCCTCTGGAAAGTTTGCGGATTCACATGATACGAGGAACCCATTACCTACAGCGGCTCGTTACGTACTGAATTTCGCTTAGTTTGTTGTAACAAGTCTGAAATGTCTTCGTTGGTGGGCAGTGAGCAGGCCAGTGTTTGTTGATACGGAAATGGCGTGACCGTTGAGAGAGTGTGTACTGCAGGCTGCCTTCGTTTCAAACACTGGTAACACAGATTGAAACGCGGTACACTTAAGCCTGGTATCGACTCGCCCACATGAGTTTATTCCTTGCCACAGGGTATTCTGGTGGAAAGTACATAGACTTCAGTCTTGAAACACATGGTAAACAGTAGTTCTTCAGTGGCATGTGGTCTCAGTAGCGGACGTCTTTCCTTCTTACTACCACCGTCCTTCGGGGATCGGAGGGTGAGTTTTAACCTCTCATATAGGTGACGATTCATTAGATGATGATGATAATAATAACAGCGATATATGGTGGTTAGGGCGCACGACAGCAAGGCCTTCAGAACCTGTTGTAAAGTGTAATGAGACGACTGCTGAAAAAGGTCACAAAATTATTAAAATGGGACCGGCAAATAAAGACATAAATAAGATCCTAAAACCTGGCCCCCCAAACACACACACACACACACACACACACACACACACATATATATACCAACAAAACGGAAATCAGGTCATCAGATTTGACATACAGTGAAAACGGAAATAATCAAAGACAGCAGATACCTGAGGCTGGCCGATCGCTGGAGTAAATGGGACGAGGCAGCCACTCTGTAACGCACTAAAATCTTCAGCCTAAAATCTTTGCCATCGTCTTAAACGCTTAATCACACTTATTTAATCATCAGTTAATTTTGCTCATCCTCCACATATCACAAAATAAAATGAATTTAGTTATAGTGTGGAGTACTCGGACTTGCATGCCACAGGCATCACAGACTGCCAGTCCTTTCGCCAGAGTAAGCCATTCATTAGGCGACAGTGCCTAATTGCTTGGTGAGTCAGGTCCACTTAATCCCGCTGCAGTGACTGGCGTGAGGAACACCACGGCCAGATAGTTGGTTACACCAACCGTGGCTTATTGTCCGTCACTGCCAGCCACATCTCCTGTCTCAATTGCAAGGATCTGTGACTCACCAGCGAGATGACAGCCTGCAGGAGAGAGGCTACTTGGCGGTTTCTTTCTACCTGGTCGTTTCTAGAAAATCCACGTGTGCTGGTAATCAGCAAAGTGACAACTGATTTCCCGCCGCCGTAGGACGTGCAGTTGGTCATGTATGAGTTGGACCACCTTCCCTACGGAGTAATAGTGTTGCAGCGCTTGTAGAGCGTTAGGGGAATCGGAGCAGATGAGAAACTCTTTGATCTGAGGACGCCTCATCTGCACCAGTGCCTTCAGGATCGCATGGAGCTTTGTAGAAATTACGGTATACTAAATAGGAAGGCGACTCCTTAAACACGCTCGGGGAGACAGCTGAATATCTAAGGGAGTCCTCCAGTTGGGATCGAGCGTGTACAAAACTTAAAAATCGTGATGCCTGTGTACAGCGTTTAAAAAAAAACAGAGACTCAGACGTAAAATTTGTCAAGCATAAAATAATTCTAGGACTCTGTGGGAACCACGGTATAGTGAAATACAGATCAGACATGCACTGCGTTGTCGACCCACTGTGCACCGGGTGAGTGAAATACCGAGGTGGCACCAAACACCACTGACTTTTTGCCTTATGCAGGGAGCATTTCGAAGAGGACTGGTCATATTTTGCGGAAATATGGTATGAAAGGTGTTTTTCAACACCAATCTCAGATCAGTGTTCTTCTAGGTTTCGTAAAGTATGACCTTGGTTTGCATAAGGTGGGTATCCACCGTATTCCTCGAAGTTCTGGCATGTCATTCATTGGTCAGATTATCAAAACTGTGGAGACCCAGTGTACTGAACATAAGCCTCACAAACGTTTACAATAGCCGAGCAAACCTGCCATTGTCTCTGGAATACAACAACGTAGAGATTCTGTCATGCAAATAGGGAATGTGGTTTTTGATTAAATTCTCTGGAATCCTGCTCTCTCCCATATATATAAGTGACGGAAATAATGCTACCTCACACGTTGGTTATTAATTTTGCTATCGATAACTGTTGACATCGGTCATCTTTGGGTTGTCATAGCGGTAATGTTTACAGTTTGTGCGTGTGTTATCTTTCGGGCGTCTCCCTGCAAACCAATGTTTTAAATTCCCTTACACAGCGCTTACCTACTGCAGTTTTGCCTTGAAAACGGCAGGGTGTGTTCCTGTCGCAATATTTGAGTTACCTTAACATGTCACATTTTAAAAAATGTTCAGGGTCACCTGCCAGAGCGTGGACCATTCATCAGTTCTCTGCAGGCCATTCTGGAAATGGATAGGGGCTTCTGGCATTGCTACTTTCATGTAGACAACCGCATCATCTGAGGACAGTCTTAAAGAGCTTCAGCCTCATTCTACTAGTTTACATACATCAAACTTACGTGGGGTTCATCGTAAGTCACCTTTACAACTGTAGATTTTGATCCGATAAGACTGTTGTTTTGAGTTATGTCTGCAAGGGAGTCTTGATTCCAGTCGCAAATTTGGTCCGATACTCGGTAAGCTCATATTTTCACTAAACGGCGGTGGGGAAAATACCTTCCTGAAACCAAGGAACATTGCATCAAATTGAGCGCCTTTGTCTAGATCTCGTGGAGGACCAGAACGAGCTGAGTTTCGTACGATCCCCGTTTGCAGATTCTGTAGCGGAAGGAGTTGGGAAGAGGTGTTAAGATGCTGAGCTGAAATTACATTGCACGTTTTGCTTTAAATTGTTTATCACACAGAAATTCAAACTTCAATATTAAAATCTAAAAACCTTGTTTCAACTTTCACACACTGAATAACACATGCTTTGTACTTCATACACAACTTATGATGGCATCGAGCTGCAAAAAGTAACAATTCAATAGTGCGATGGTGATCCACAAGAAATCAAACTGAAACCACAAATTTTACACAACTATTGCTCAGAAAAGAAGGTTTCAAAACTGACATCAATTTCAAAGATCTTACGTAACAACTATACAGATTTAAGCCTGAGTTAGAAAACTTATCTGTGCTTTCGCGAATTTAGACGTAATAGCAAAAGAAGTGACTTGGAATTAACATGTAAATTGTTACAACAAAGGGTTTATGGTGAAGTTAACTGCTGCAACAGTTTTTAAAAGGACCAATATTAATTACATAGCTCCAGATAGAGCATGCTTTAAAATGTGAAGATAAAATACAAAAAGACCAAATGACGTCAGTCTCAGGCACACAGTCTTTTCAAACTGTATCTACCAACAGGATCTGATGCATCTCATCATAAACGTGGTAGTTCCAAGAAAACGGTAGTAACAGCTGAGAACCAAATAGAAAACTTCTGTAACCAACACCGAGTAATAATTACCACTTAGAGCATGGCCAATTAAAATCCGAATTACTGGCAAGAGGGACTCCTCAACACACCCCTTCAAATCTAGTAGTAAGATGGTGCATTGGTTAGCGCGTCAAAAGCTGAGCACAGATCAAGCACGAAAACAGGCTGAGGCGTACTGATCTGTGAACAAAAAAGCAAAATTGAAACAATAGACGCTCCAAGAACGAGAAACGCAATGAAGAGCAGCGTGTAATGGCAACGGCGTCGTGGGTGAGTCGTCATGGGTTGGACTATCAAGCGGGCGAGCCGTGTTCAAAACTCCTTCGCGCCATTTTTTTCCAAGTTATGAGCTCTCCGTCCGGTAATTGAAATATTTGTTCTCTTCTTGTAGTCTTGGCAGTTGTCATACTATACACTGGTTATACACTCCTGGAAATTGAAATAAGAGCACCGTGAATTCATTGTCCCAGGAAGGGGAAACTTTATTGACACATTCCTGGGGTCAGATACATCACATGATCACACTGACAGAACCACAGGCACATAGACACAGGCAACAGAGCATGCACAATGTCGGCACTAGTACAGTGTATATCCACCTTTCGCAGCAATGCAGGCTGCTATTCTCCCATGGAGACGATCGTAGAGATGCTGGATGTAGTCCTGTGGAACGGCTTGCCATGCCATTTCCACCTGGCGCCTCAGTTGGACCAGCGTTCGTGCTGGACGTGCAGACCGCGTGAGACGACGCTTCATCCAGTCCCAAACATGCTCAATCGGGGACAGATCCTGAGATCTTGCTGGCCAGGGTAGTTGACTTACACCTTCTAGAGCACGTTGGGTGGCACGGGATACATGCGGACGTGCATTGTCCTGTTGGAACAGCAAGTTCCCTTGCCGGTCTAGTAATGGTAGAACGATGGGTTCGATGACGGTTTGGATGTACCGTGCACTATTCAGTGTCCCCTCGACGATCACCAGAGGTGTACGACCAGTGTAGGAGATCGCTCCCCACACCATGATGCCGGGTGTTGGCCCTGTGTGTCTCGGTCGTATGCAGTCCTGATTGTGGCGCTCACCTGCACGGCGCCAAACACGCATACGACCATCATTGGCACCAAGGCAGAAGCGACTCTCATCGCTGAAGACCACACGTCTCCATTCGTCCCTCCATTCACGCCTGTCGCGACACCATTGGAGGCGGGCTGCACGATGTTGGGGCATGAGCGGATGACGGCCTAACGGTGTGCGGGACCGTAGCCCAGCTTCATGGAGACGGTTGCGAATGGTCCTCGCCGATACCCCAGGCGCAACAGTGTCCCTAATTTGCTGGGAAGTGGCGGTGCGGTCCCCTACGGCACTGCGTAGGATCCTACGGTCTTGGCGTGCATCCGTGCGTCGCTGCGGTCCGGTCCCAGGTCGACGGGCACGTGCACCTTCCGCCGACCACTGGCGACAACATCGATGTACTGTGGAGACCTCACGCCCCACGTGTTGAGCAATTCGGCGGTACGTCCACCCGGCCTCCCGCATGCGCACTATACGCCCTCGCTCAAAGTCCGTCAACTGCACATACGGTTGACGTCCACGCTGTCGCGGCATGCTTCCAGTGTTAAAGACTGCGATGGAGCTCCGTATGCCACGGCAAACTGGCTGACACTGACGGCGGCGGTGCACAAATGCTGCGCAGCTAGCGCCATTCGACGGCCAACACCGCGGTTCCTGGTGTGTCCGCTGTGCCGTGCGTGTGATCATTGCTTGTACAGCCCTCTCGCAGTGTCCGGAGCAAGTATGGTGGGTCTGACACACCGGTGTCAATGTGTTCTTTTTTCCATTTCCAGGAGTCTAGAATATGAGTAATGTGGTAAGAGTACGTTATCGTCGCAATCAAATGTGATGGATAGTGAGAGCATGCGAGGTACCACATAGACGTGTCTCAGAAATGAAAACAACAAATAAACGGGTGTGAACTATGTTACAAGAAAGGAATTCAAGAGTGAAAACTTCCAAATCGGAACGCAACCTCAAAAACGTTAAAATATATTTTTTGACAGGGCACAGAGAAACTGTATGATTGTGAAACTGCTGCGTTCATTTATTGCAGCTTATGTGACGAACTATTATGTTTTCATCATTTTCATAGGAATGATCACATTCACATTCGTACTAACACCTATATAGGTCAAGGAGGCATATCTCACTCACTTACCAGTCGTACAGATTAGGTGCGTCGATTAGAGATTCCTATTATATAACACACTTGGTGTCACTAATGCCGTGTATGACACACCAGACGCGTTTTCCGATGGAGGGTTCAGTTGGATTGTCGCCTTGTCATCAAACGTTTGCGGTTCCTATTCGAAAGCCACTTCCTTTCGGCTGCTATTATAGTTGTGCGGAACCAACTGTCGTTATAAGACCCTACCTTACCCCTCGCTGTTGCAAACGGAAGTTGCATCACGAAAGCGGAAAGAGAAGTTGGCACGAGGGAAGTCTGAACGCGGCTCGCCCGCTTGGCAGTCCAATGCCATAACCATTTTTTATTTTTTTTCTTTCATTTTGTTCGGTATTGTTCGTTCCGTTTGGTCTGGACGGACGTCACAAGACATCCGTTAAAGTTGATCGTTGATTCTTTTACTCAGTTTTTTTTATTACAGAGGGCGAGCAGCCCTCTGACCGAACACACTGAGCTACCGTGCCAGCTTTAACCACGATCCCACTTATCTTCGTGGTTGCACTATATTGCACTTCTGGTTCTTGGAACGTTCACTGTTCCTATTTTGCTTTTTTTTAACAGTTCCGTATACCTTCTTGCTGTTTTCATGCTTGATTGTGTTCAGTTTTTAACGGGCTGCCCACTGGGGCCTCTTACCACTAAACCTTGGGAGGGGTCCGATGGGAGTTTCACTTCTAAGAGCCTGGTCCAAATAATAACACTTAGGTACGAGCCCCATTGTCATGAAGGTGGCCTTTACAATTCGTTAACAAAGGAGAATATTTGGGTAGAGACACGTGAAACATAATTTGTTACCACAAGCAACCAACATAACGAAATCACGAGGGATGATATTAATACACTTGTTGAATAAAAATTAGAATGTAAACCAAATGTGACCAACTTGATGTCAGACCACTGTTCAATCGTTGACGTAACTTGGCTTTCAGATTTAACCAGGGCGCGAGAGCAGTGAAAGTAGTACAAAAATTGTCCCCGCTTTCTGGAGGACTCGGTAGAAGGAAATCTCCGTCACATAGCTTAGCTCTCTAGATCAGCCATAATTAACACCTTGGCGACAGAATATCAGAGAAATAATAATTACTGACAAGACTCTCATAATAGCTTGCAACAATGTCACTAATTCTATGCAGGCTCCAGAAGAGTCCTCTCCGCAGAATTGCAAAACAGCACACAGTCTCCTAACCTGGTCTTCCGAATACTAATAGAGCCCTTCACCGGCCGGAGTGGACGAGCGGTTCTAGGCGCTATAGTCTGGAACCACGCGACCACTACGGTCGCAGGTTCGAATCCTGCCTCGGGCATGGATGTGTGTGATGCCCTTAGGTTAGTTAGGTTTAAGTAGTTCTAAGTTGTAGGGAACTGATGACCTCAGCAGTTAAGTCCCATAGTGCTCAGAATCATTTGAGAGCTCTTCGAGATACACGTAGCAATGGGCAAACGGACATGTCCGAAAGAACCGATGCCATCTTCATATAGTTAAGGCTAATCGTCAATTGACCTTCTTCTTCTGTGCTGGATGCACTCGCGTTGCCCGAACTCTTACGGGACTCGGTAAAATTGTCTGCCACGAGTAATGGGTGTAATGGGCAGGGGCACTACGAATGTAGTGTGTAGACATTCAGTTGGGAATGAGGGTCTCACGGGGAGCGTGCAAGGGTTAAATCCGTACAGTCTCACTATCCTCTGTCCCCGCGTTGGCTCAGATGGCAAGAGCGTCTGCCATGTAAGCAGGAGATCGCGTCTTCGAGTCCCGGTCGGGGTACACATTTTCAACTGGCCGCCACACAGTCCACGGCGCTGCTCTCCAAGACAACCCGTCCCCCACCCCACCCCCCGGTCTCCCTAACCAAACAACGCGCATGAGTCTACATAGCCTCGACCTATCTGCTCGAGAAATCATCTGACGAGAAAATTTCGTGAGAACAGTCGAACTATACAAGTAGAAGACACAGAAAAACCATC
This sequence comes from Schistocerca serialis cubense, assembly GCF_023864345.2. NCBI lineage: Eukaryota > Metazoa > Arthropoda > Insecta > Orthoptera > Acrididae > Schistocerca > Schistocerca serialis. Next base: position 356,149,922 of record NC_064639.1, read on the forward strand.
GCGAAAGAAATTCATAAAAGCAAGTGGAACAGCTCAGAATCCGTGTTGGTTTTTCAAGGAGAGAGTTTCTTTCTTCAAACACGGCATAATTCTTGTGCATAAAGCACGTTCCATAATTCTAAAACAGACTAACGTCAACGAATAGGCCTGTAATTACACTGAAGCGGCAAAAAAACTGATATAGGCATGAGTATTCAAATACAAAAGCACGTAAAGAGGCAGAATACGGCGCTGCTATCGGCAAGTGTCTGGCGTATTTCTTAGCTTCGTTAGAGTTCGAACGTGGTGTTATAGTCGGCGCAAGAGTGATGGGATCTCCGAGGTAGCAACGAAGTGGGGATTTTCCAGTACGACCATTTCACGAGTGAACCGTGAATATCAGGAATCTGGTAAAAAATTGGAACCATCACATAAATAATATTGTGGGTAGAGCAAACCAAAGACTGCGATTCATTGGCAGAACACTTAAAAGGTATAACAGGTCTACCAAAGAGACTGCTTACACTTCGCTTGTCCGCCTTATTCTGGAGTACTGCTGTGTGGTGTGGGATCCGCATCAGGTGGGACAGACGGATGACATCGAAAAAGTACAAAGAAGGGCAGCTCGTTTTGTATTATCGCGAAATAGGGGAGATAGTGTCACAGACATGATACGTGAATTGGAGTGGTAATCATTAAAACAAAGGCGTTTTTCGTTGCGACGGGATCTTCTCATTAAATTTCAATCATCAGTTTTCTCCTCCGATTGCGAAAACATTCTGTTGGCACCCACCTACATACGGAGAAATGATCATCACGATAAAATAAGATAAATCAGGGCTCGGAAGGAAAAATTTAAGTGCTCGTTTTTCCCAGCGTGCCGTTCGGGAATGGAACGATAGAGAGACAGCATGATGGTGGTTCCTTGAACCCTCTGCCAGGCACTTTATTGTGATTATCAGAGTAATCACGTAGATGTAAATGTAGAAAACATCAGATCTCCGACATCGCTTCGGCCACAAAAAGATCTTGCAAGAAAGGGGCTAACGACGACTGAAGAGAACCGTTCAACGTGACATAAGTGCAACCCTTCCACAAACTGCTACAGATTTGAATGCTGGACCACCAACAAGTGTCAACGAAACATTTTCGATATGTGCTTTCGGAGCCAAAGGCCCACTAATGTGCCATTGATGACTGCACGACACACAGTCTTACACCTCGCCTGGGCCCGTCAACACCGACATTGAACTGTTGGTGACTGGAAACATGTGGCCTCGTCGGACGAGTCTCGTTTCGAATTGTATCGAGCGTATGGACGTGTACAGGCATGGAGATAACGTCAGGGATCCACGGACCCTGCATGTCTGCGGGGGACTGTTCAAGCTTGTGCAGGCTCTGTAATGTCTGCTGACACAGCGCTCAGAAGGGAAGCATGCTACAATTCCCAATGGAATTCTTGCAGTCACTGGCACTGTCTGGCATTCCACTACGCCGTTTGGCGCTGAAGGCAGTCGCATGCATTTTGTTACTGCAAAATCTTAATTTACCAAACTTCACAATGGTATGCAATTGTCTATGATGGAGACGTTAACAAATGTGATAGATGCAACAGTCTTAACAGGTAAGGCTGCCAGTGAATCAGTATCTATGTCTCGTATACTGCTAATTCAATAGGGAATCCCAGTACCATCTTGTAGGCAACTGATCCCCTTACAATTGACTTTATCTATCATGGTAGATAAAGCACAAGGGCTAAGTATGGAGGTATGTGGCATCAGCCTTACGGCACCCTATTTCGTGCATGGCCAGTTGTACTTGGCTTGTAGCAGAGTGAGGTCACCCAGCAATTTATATATCATGGTACTTAGGAACAGTACAACTAATATTGTACATTAGGATGTACTATTATTAGCAAATGTGTCCCTACATATAATCTGTTGTGTCTGCATTTCATTCCTCTATGGATATCTAACAATCGCTGGTAGTTGGTGGAGTCTGCAACATGAAGATTATTGATTGGCGACTCCATGGAGTGCTGTGTGCACAACGACCATATACGTGAAATTAGAAGGAAGGTCAGCTTTGGCCGTAATATTGATGGTTTATTGTAGTAAAATCGATTTTCAATCACATTGTGATCATCTTCAGTGCTGTGGTGTACAAATTAAACTCACAGGCACTGGTATCAAGGTATTATCAGTGACTGTGTGGGGCGTATGCAGTTGAAGTGCTGTGGGACCGTTGATACTTCTAGATACGAAACTGATAGGTGACACATACGTAAGCATCCTGCCCGATCATCTGCATCCATTCACGTCCATTGTGCATCCCGATGGACTTGGGCAATTCCAGCAGGACAATGCGACACTCCAAACGTCCAGAATTGCTACAGGGTGGCTCCAGGAACATTCTTCTGAGTTCAAACACTTCCGCAGGCCACCTAACTCCTCAGACATGAACATTATTGAGCATCTCTGGGATGCCTTACCACGTGCTGTTCAGAAGAGATCTCCACCCCCTCGTACGGATTTATGGACAGCCCTGGACGATTCATGGTCTGAGTTACAGTCCATGACACGTCATGTTACGGCATTCCTGCGTGCTCGCCTGTGCCCTATACGATATTAGGTGAGTGTACCAGTTACCATGGCTCTTCAGAGTTTTTCGCATAACCTCTGCTGCACGTCTTCTGGACGTCACGTTGCGGTTAACAGGAAAAGGACAGACGACGCGACGCTGTCGCCGGAGCTGGTGCCGGCTGTTAATTTGGCGCTTTCCGGCAGGCTGGCGGGCTGGCCAGTCGCGTAAGAAGCGATGCGCCGGCTGCATCCCGTGCGGCGCTAACCGTGCCTAATCTCGATTCCGGCGACGCCGCACCGGCCGTTATGGCGAGCCAGTCGGCCCGGGGGGTTTTAATTAAAGCAGAGGGGCGCCGGAAGGAAGGGCGGACCGCGTGCTGTGGGTACAGGGTGGAGGGATGCGCGTCGGGGGTGGAGGCGGAGGCGGGAGGTCACTGCCACAGACGTCACCAGCGTCGTTCAGCTTGGACGGGTTTCGCGATGGAATTATGACCACCGGCAGTTCAGACAAGGCAGGGAACTAGAACTACGAAAATACATGATAAATACAAAGAAACAGTTGTAATTCACTAACATCTATAAAATCTTGTGGTGCCATTTCTTCTTTTTGTGCTACTGCATAGCTAAAGACTTCTTACCCACTAATTAAAAAAATTGGTCGTACATTTTACAGTTTTCGCCCTTTAGTAACGCAGACTGTTCCATATTACAAACATGAACTGTATCCAGATGTCTAAGCAATTGTCGTCCCATTTGGAAATTTTGCCTGAATGACTTTAATGTTGTGGCTAGATGTTGTGCGTGGCTCAAATTTAGGAATAGTACCTGTAACTGAGCTGCCTGTGTGTAGTAAACATTTTCACTATATGGTGGCGTGATTATCGGTGCAAGCGTGGATCCTAGTATATCAGACACTACACAAGATTTTGATTTTCCGACATCAAGAACGACTGGGGTTGAATCTTTAATATTCAAGAGACAGTGTCTTCACACACCTGATTAGAAAGCAAATAAATCAAGCTAAAATTTTGTTGAAGAAACGGAGGGCTGTAATTGAAAACATGTCAGAAGGGTAAAAGAAAGATATAGTAGTATAGGAGATAGTTGGACAGCAGCAGAACCCATGTGAACTGAAGACGAACTCTGATAGCTGCTGGTATCCTCCTATTCTAATTTACCAGTGTTCCATAGCGATGGCGAGGATTTTCTTCCACTCCACAAACTCCTACACTATTAGTAATTTATGTGCTATTCTTAAGCTGCATTCAATTACTGTTAGCCGTGTATTGGTCTTAATTCTGTGTTAGTATCATTCTACTCTATTCAGCGTTTTTATATGACTGTGTCTACAGTAACCAGCAATGGGCTCCACCTACTTTTTAAAGTGACCTAAAGGAACAAAAGCAAGTGCTTGAATTTAAGTGTACATCTCCCCTGTTTTATGTATTTGCAAAGTGTAGTCTGAGTCTAAATATCATGATTTTCAATTTTCGTCTAATTTGTTGTGTACGAGCATGTTTGTATTCTTCGTGTCGATAATTTGGCAGAAAGTATATTGAGATCAGTCCATTTGTTTTTATCGTGTACAATGCGATTGTGTCTTAGGAACAAGTAGCGTGCACAACACAAAGTAATGTTTACAAGAGATCCAATTTTTTTTCCACATGTCCAATCACCCTTCTACAATGAGATTCACGGTTGCTGGACGCTAGTGTCAAAGGCCTTTATCAAGTGAGAAACGACTTGTTTCACTCTTGCCTCACATCGGAGAAAGGTTGTAGACCATACGGCCCTTTATCGCTGACTTCCTACTAGCTTTACCGTACGTTCACTTGCCATTGCTTTAGTTTGCGTCTATCTCTCATTGGAGTTTCTGTAATACGTTATAACTGTTACTGTTTCGACACATCTGTACCCAATAGGATGCAGCTCGATACTGGATACCTGTGTTTATCTGACATGTTACAAGCACTACGCACAGTGTTGCCAGAGGTGTAGTCCTAAATGCCTCTGATAATCTGAGTAGGACGTCCTTCAGTTCTCGAAGTGGAGCAGTGCTGTTGGTGACAAGGGAGAGCCTGTGCGCCCACTGCTGTCTCGAAAAGATGCTTGTGGTGGGCTCTGGCGAACGTTATAACATTATTCGTAGTCTGCAAAGTGTTGTATAGAGTTTTGTGATTCTATGTAATATTTCTTTACAGTCTTTTGTGCTATTTACGTATAATTATGTTGGTTAAAACTATTTTTTCTCGGCCGTTTCCCGCATCCCCGACCTTCTCACTTAAATACAAATATGCTCATTTGCCATCGCGAAAGCGAGTGCACGCCGTTCCAGTTCTCACATTAAAGAACCTTTTCCGGAAATCGAACCCTAGACTTCCGCACAGAAGTAAGAGACGCTGACTTCTTAGGTATGGAGACTGGATTATACGAATGTTCAGTGTTCCATGCACTGAGAATTCTTTACTGTCCGCGACCTTCACATACTGCGATCTGAGCCTCACCATAATGAACCCTAAGGCTACTAAAAAAATTTTCGAGCTTATTCAGGGATATTTTCTGAGTATTTTGGCGTAAGAAATCATGGCCTATGGGGCTCTTTTCCAAGTTTTTGTGGATAAAGACTTTCACCTGAGCCACTAAGCTATTGGCTCTACAACTTTGGTTCAACGTTTCTTCTCGAAGTTTGATGTTTTTTTCAGTAAAACTTTCAAATGATTGACGATTGAAAGTACTGGCGATTGCTGGCAGCATACGAATCCCGCGGCGGAAGAACTGGGCGTCTTTTGAAGAGATTCTTGAATCGATTAAGACTTTGCACTTGTTCCTATGACCAAATGTGCTTATCAGCCTGGCTGCGTGCCATCGCTCGCGAAAGGTGATAGTCGGTGGAAGCAATGGCTGGATAATGCGGTGGGTGAGTTATGACTTCCCATTTCAACGTTTCCAGGTATGTTTTCACGGGTTTGCTGGAAGGTGTCGAATACTGTCATGCTGTCTCTTAGTGTTTGGCTCAAACTCATCAATTACTTTCGATACCGATCTTTCGTGATTGCTTCCGTCGGTTTCAGTAGCTTCGAAAACCTTCTCCCTTCCTCCATTATGCCAGGCTTCGACGTCAAAAGCACCGCTTTTGAAGCTTTGAAACCATTCTGCACGTTCTTTCACTAAGAGGTGCGTTTCCATAGGTCTTGCCCAGTATTTTAAGAACCTCGGCCGTACGTTACTTCAGGTTAAAGGAGAAAAATAAAAATTCCCGCAAGTGGAGAGAACTGGGCTCGTAAGTTGACAGGTTCAATTGAGAATAACCTTATGACGCAATCACAAATAGACTAATACTTTCATGGCATTTTGTTTACAAATAGCTAAGCTCACTGTATAACACTTCCGACTTAGCCCCTGCCCACCACTTTCCGCTGCTGCCATCTATCGCAAAACGGCGGAAGAAGAGTTGTAGACTTATTAAGTGGTAGGCTGATAAGATGAGCGCTATACGAAAAACACCAGCTCCGGAATTTTTCGCGTTTAGGAATCATGGGTGACACTTTATGAGAATATCGTGGTGAAAATTACACTGGTTTTGATCTGACGAATTTTTAAGCAGAATATGGTAATCCAACGAAACTAAAAGGGATTGTAAAGCAAACTGTATGCCATTCTTCTATTACCGTCATTCTCATTTTTTTCCTCTGTATAGTAGTACACTGCTGGTCGTAAAATTACCACGTCATTAAGGTGGTAGGCAAAAGGGGTCAAATCGTCATGAAGTCATGCTTTGCTACGTAATTACTGAAAATTTCGACATTCCGTACATAGGGAAAGATGATGCAGAAAGTTACCTATTCAGATACCGTTTTTAACGTTGGTTGTTCGTAAGAAGGAGAGACGTCTAAGAAAACAGTGGCAAAATCACACCATCCCGAGACTGTGGTTTATAGTTCCACAATGTTGCGGCTCACGTTGGTTTGGCTCGCTACGCTGTTGCGCGTGTGGAGTCGATGGTGTCAACACGGCCGTACTTAACGCCATGCAGTATTTCACGCCTCATACCAACTGGTGGCCGGGAGGTCCATCGTCTTGTTCCTTCTGCCTTGCAAGACCGTGTAGCCACGCACCTAGTTTGAGCCAGAAAATGGCGTTGTTTGCGGCCAATCAATTACCCTGAGCGTGCAACAACATTTGGAGCAGAATGTAAAATTATCAGGTTGCATTATCTTAGTCATTTGTCTTTTGACTGATTCGCTGCAGCCGCAATGAATTCCTTTCCTGTGCCAACCTATTCATCTCAGTGTAGCACCTGTATCCTACGTCCTCAATTTTTCGTTGGATGTATCCCGATATCTTATTTGTCTTACAGTTTTACTCTCTGCAACTCCTTGCAGTACTGTAGAAGTTAAAAAATGGTTCAAATGGCTCTGAGCACTATGGGACTCAACATCTGTGGTCATCAGTTCTACTACTTAAACCTAACTAACCTAAGGACATTACACACATCCATGCCCGAGGCACGATTCGAACCTGCGACCTTAACGGTCACGCGGTTCCAGACTGACGCGCCTAGAACCGCACGGCCACACCGGCCGGCTGTAGAAGTTATTTCTGGCGTCCTAATACATGTGAAGTCATCCCGTTCCTCCTTGTCAGGGTTTTCCAAACGTTCCTTTCTTCTCCGATTCTGTAGAGAACCTCCTCACTCATTATCAGTGCACCTGATTTTTAACATCCTTCTATAGCGCCTCATTTCAAACAGACCGCGCTTAGTTCGATTAAGTAATAAGTAGTGTGTAAGTCTAGGGACCGATGGCCACAGCAGTTTGGTCCCATAGGAACTTACCACAAATTAAAAGTCTCAAACAACTCGATTATCTTCTTTTCTGGTCTTCCCGCAGTCCACGATTCAGTATACGACTCGGTACACTATACGAACATCTCTGATTTGCTTAGGTGGTAATCTGTATTTAGGCGTTACGTTTCTGGCGTGTCAAGGCTATGTTTGACGTCTCCTGACCTTAGTTTCCAAGAAGATAACGCAGCACAACATGATACCCCGCTCAGACCCGTCCTGCCACAATAAAGACAGTGTTCGACTGTTGCCTTGGGCAGCACGTTCTGCAGATGTGTCACACATATGTGGATTGGCGAGAGATTGATTCCCCATCGCTCGCCAGTAACCATGATTGACGAACTCAGACAGCAACGTTGAATCTAGCATCCAGACCCAGCTGTCTAGATGCGCAGTGAGTTGGAACCATTATTGTAGGCAGCAGTGCCTATCTAATAAATTGCACAGCATTTAAACTACCAAATCACCTACAGATTTTCTCATATACGTTTCCCGCTACACTGTATATTCACAGTAAGTAAAGCTGCGTCCTTCCTGATGCTGCAGTTTATTGGTCAGCAGTCTGCTGACAAAGAAACGAAACTGTGGCTGATTTGGAGCCCGCTATAGGGACCTTCGATAAAATAAAAAAGATCAAATAATATTAGAAATCACATAAATGAAGCAGATGTTTTAATACTTTTTAGATTCGCATTTTTCGAATCCTGATTGTCGCCAACTGTCTGTAGCACTTGAGAACTTGTTCCGGAATGGGACTCGATAAGTCCAATCCCAAAAAAGGCAGATGTTGACAGATGCGAAAATTACCGAACTATCAGTTTAGTAAGCCACGGAAGCAAAATACTACCACGAATTCCTTACAGACGAATGGAAAAACTGATGAAAGCTGACCTCGGGGAAGATCAGTATGGATTCCGTAGAAATGTTGGAACGCGTGAGGCAATACTGACCCTAAGACTTATCTTAGAAGACACATTAAGGAAAGGCAAACCTACGTTTCTATCATTTGTAGACTTAGCTTTTGACAGTCCTGACTGGAATACTCTCTTTCAAATTTTGACGGTGGCAGGGGTAAAATACGGGGAGCAAAAGGCTATTTACAATTTACAGAAAGCAGATGGCAGTTATAAGAGTCGAGAGGCATGAAAGGGAAGCAGTGGTTGGGTAGGGAATGAGACAGGGTTGCAGCCTATCCCCGATGTTATTCAATCTGTATATTGAGCAAGCCGTAAAGGAAACAAAAGAAAAATTCGGAGTAGGAATTAAAATCCATGGAGAACAAGTAAAAACTTTGAGGTTCACCGATGACATTGTAATTCTGGCAGAGACAGCAAAGTACTCGGAAGAACAGTTGAACGGAATGGATTGTGTCTTGAAAGGAGGCTATAAGATGAACGTCAATAAAAGCAAAACTAGAACAATGGAATGTAGTCGAAATAAATCAGGTCATGCTGAGGGAATTAGATTAGGAAATGAGACACTTAAAGTAGTGAATGAGTTTGCTATTTGGGGATCAAAATAACTGATGATGGTCGAAGTAGAGAGGATATAAAATGTAGTCTGACAATTGCAAGGAAAGCATTTTTGAAGAAGATAAATTTGTTAACATCGAGTAGAGATTTAAATGATAGTAAGTCGTTTCTGAAAGTATTTGTGTGGAATTAGCCATGTATGGAAGTGAAACATGGACGATAAATTGTTTAGACAAGATGAGAATAGAAGCTTTCGAAATGTGGTGCTACAGTATAATGCTAAAGATTAGATGGGTAGATCACATAACTAATGAGGAGGTATTGAATAGGATTGGGGAAAAGAGAAGTTTGTGGCACAACTTGACTAGAAGAAGGGATCGGTTGGTAGGACATGTTCTTAGGCATCAAGGGATCACCAATTTAGTATTGGAGGACAGCGTGGAGGGTAAAAGTCGTAGAGGGAGACCAAGAGATGAATACACTAAGCAGATTCAGAAGGATGTAGGTTGCAATGGGTACTGGAAGATGAAGAGGCTTGCACAGGATAGAGTGGCATGGAGAGTTGCATCAAACCAGTCTCTGGAGTGAAGATCACAACAACAATGGGACTCGAAATCGGATCTCCGTGTATCACGAGCAGTTGATTTAACCAGTTTTTCACCTTTCTACTCAGTTTCTTTTGCATTTCTATTTTTATGAAACAGAAATGCTTGTACCAGCACAGTCAACTTCAGGCAGGGGAAGACAAGGTGGGCGGGGATCGAATCCCGGGACCTGGCCAAGGTGCTTCCTCCTTGCCTGTCACTGTGCTGGTCCCTCAAATGGTACTGGCCTGCTCTCCTTTTTCTTTTCTTTTTTTAATCTTATAGCGTGTATTTAAAGAAAAAGAATAAAATAAATTAGGAGTTAATCCTACATGACACCGCCACTTTTATACTTAAACTTTTTGCCTTGTAATAATTTTTTGCTTACTTTCTTATGAATGAAAAAGCAAGACCAATAGGATCACAAAAATGAACTAAATTATGTAGAACTATACCTGAAAATGGGCCGTGACGAAAATACCACTAGGACTGGTTTATTCAGCCGATACCTTGACTACGAAATACAAGGTTTAATATATTGGGGAATAGGTCGCAGTACCGTGGGATACGCGAACACTCCCAGCATGCGGTGACCGTCATATATTGGTGGAAGGTGAATCGGTCACTATTATCCAGTTCATCTGCAATGTAATGAAGATAGTGGCCCAACACCCACGAAGCTATGTTTGACTTTGCCCTCAGAAAGTAAGAAGATTCTGGACGCGATAGGATTTCAGTCGAAACCGGAGTCTCAATGAATCGAGTTATCCAGAGCCATTTCGCTTCCTGACTATGACAGGTAAATTTATGTTGTAATGTGTCTAAAGTGCGACTGATCCTTGACACTAAGACCAATCCTAAACAGGTGCTCATTAATGGATAACAGGTTATATACCACTAGATAACACGAGGATGCCGCCTCCATTGGTAGAACAGGAAAGCTAAGATGAAACCACACCGTCTTCCTGGTCTCACGGTCGCGTTCTCGCTTCCCGAACACGATGTCCCGTGTTCGATTCCCGGCGGGGTTAGGGATTATCACCTGCCTCGAGACGACTGGATGTTTGTGGTGTCCTCATCATTTCATCAACATTCATGAAAGTGGCAGATTGGACTGAGTAATGGTTGGGAAATTGTACGGGCGCTGATAACCGCGCAGTTGAGCGCCCCACAGATCAAATATTATCACACCGTCTTCCACGAAGTTTGAGGTTATTCCCGTTGAACGGACGCCGTACACTCAATCTCCCTCCCGCGCGTTTACAAAACGTAGTAGTGAGATGCTGCGCCAGTAGAATATCAGCCACAAATAACTGGCAGAAATGTAAAATTCACAGACCAACATCGACAGGCGGATCAAGACTGCCTGACCACGACAGTAACTGAGACGTGTATGTGAGGATTGCTCGTGCTCAGAACAAATAACACAGATGCCTTCCTTTGAATATCGCAAAGGATACATCAAACGACAAAGATACTTCACGAAGGGGTGGGTGAGTCGTATACGTGTTCGACTCCTCACCATCCTGCGTACGACGTCTCTTACGTTCCACTGTGGACATCGTCGGCTTGGCAACAGCAATTTCAGGACCGTGCTGCAAGGGCAATGGTGGGATGTCGGGAGCAGTAAACTGCGCACCCCTATGTTGTTTCATTGCAGCAAGGGAAGACGTGGCACCAACCTCGTGAGTGGTAGAAACAAGATCAGCTAACGCCAGTTTTCTACGCCCTTCAAATAAGAACAATATACAAATAGCCACCACGGTTAATTAGATCTAAGATGGCCACTTTGATTGCAGAGAAAGCACGTCCCCATTTGCCCACTATACGTGATATGAATGATTTGATTTAATTTGATTTAATTTTTTGCTCATTTAGAGACCTGTTGCCTTAAACTTTATAACAGGTCGTTCATTTTAAAACCTTTCATGTAGATTACAAAACATGTTCCATCTTACAAACAGCAATAATACATTAGAAATTGAAAGAAGAGAAAAGAAACAAAAAACAAAATATTCAGGTTTTAGGAGGATATGATGACAGATGATAGTAAAGACGTGAGAGGGAGAGAGAGAGAGAGAGAGAGAGAGAGAGAGAGAGAGAGAGAGAGGAACGGAGAGAAATGTTGCCCTATCTGAGCCAGCCTGTCTGAAAGCCTTGGAACTACTTCAGGCCGTGCAGTCCCTGTTTACTACAGTTTACTTTACGGATTAATATTTCTAAACGCTGTTTACAAAAAAACTTGAACTATTGTGTACACTGTGGAAAGCGCCGTGGTGTGTGAGTGTAAGGTATGTTATTTGTTGGGGTTATTAATTAACCTTCAGTTCCTATCTTGTGTGTCTTGAAGTTTACTTGTTATGTTGCTTATATACTAAGTGTTCAGTTACAAAAGCTACAGCCCAACAGTGGTGTAATGACTGCGGGATGGATATGCCTGCTGTTTCTACTTACGCTAGAACAGGTTTTGAATTATTTTAGATGTTGCGTAAAGTTGTCCGTGGTACGTGTTGGTAACGTGTTTGCTGTTTGGATGTGTGTATGTGTTCCGTTACTTCTGTCTGTGTTGGTGCACGAGTTGGGAATGATGTCTTACGTGCTTCGTGTGTGTTGCAGTGTTCTGTTATACGGCCGTGTCTATCTGTATTCGTCATGTAATGTTCTTGAGACACCATCAGAGGTTTTATTTACTATGTCCCACTCGTCTTTGTCTCTTATTGCCCGTATCATGATATTTTTGAACTACATTGGTGTCTGGTGTGCTGCTCTGTATCGGTGACAGTGAAAAAGTGTGTGTTCTGGGGGTCCATGCTCCCCGCATGTACAAGCAGCACTCTGGCCGCGGTCTACACAGTGTAAGTGTGCAGGGTAATCGCCGGGACCTGTCAGAAAGCCAACCATATGCCGGCTGGGATTGATATGGCTCAGTCTCAAAAATCAAATGGTTCAAATGGCTCTAAGCACTATGGGACTTAACATCAGGTAATCAGCCACCTAGACTTAGAACTACTTAAACCTAACCAACCTAAGGACATCACACACATCCATGCCCGAGGCAGGATTCTAATCTGCTACCGTAGCAGCAGCGCGGTTCCCGACTGAAGCGCCTAGAACCATTCGGCCACAGCGGCGGGATAATCTCAATCTCAGACGTTCCCTGATGTCCGGGAATAACTGATATACCTTACGGCCCTTAGCGCTTAATTCTCATTCCCTTCGCCAGGTATCCACCCGCCATTTAACGAGTTGGCGCATATCGGTAATGTCAATTCTAGTAATCTCGATTACAGTCTCCTATCTCCCCGTCCTTAGCCAGTACATTACGGTCCGAAACTGAATGGTTACGTCGACTGGGAAAGTTCCGAACACCACGCAGGGTGATTCCACTGACGAGGTGTTGAAAGCTCCTGAGAGCCTTACCAGGGCACTTCTCTGCACTTGCCGATGATGCGGTAACCACAAACGTGCTAGATGGGAGGCAATGTTATGTTCAAGTACCATCTCCACTGAATGGATTCCGCTATAACATTGCAACCGGTATTGAGTGCAACAGCGTTCGGTCGTGTACCCCTCATATCACCATAAGTGAGCAGCACTTTACTAAGCAAACTGTCGCCAACTTCCTGTGAGAGACTGAGCACTCGGACATAGGTATACAACATTTCCGCGTTAGCAAGAAACACCATGCTAACACGACCATCAGGATGCTTAAAGGGAACTTGAGAACAATGCGAAAAAGTAACCTACCTATTTGTAGAGGATCCAAAAACTTTACGGAAAAGACATAGTTATCAGAATCAAAATACACTTTTTTTTTTTTTTTTTTTTTTTTCATCAGTCTACTGACTGGTTTGATGCGGCCCGCCGCGAATTCCATACCTGTGCTAACCTCTTCATCTCAGAGTACCACTCGCAACCTACGTCCTCAATTATTTGCTTGACGTATTCCAATCTCTGTTTTCCTCTACAGTTTTTGCCCTCTACAGCTCCCTCTAGTACCATGTAAGTCATTCCCTCATGTCTTAGTAGATGTCCTATCATCCTGTCCCTTCTCCTTATCAGTGTTTTCCACATATTCCTTTCCTGTCCTATTCTGCGTAGAACCTCCTCATTCCTTACCTTATCAGTCCACCTAATTTTCAACATTCGTCTATAGCACCACATCTCAAATGCTTCGATTCTCTTCTGTTCCGGTTTTCCCACAGTCCATGTTTCACTACCATACAATGCTGTACTCCAGACGTACATCCTCAGAAATTTCTTCCTCAAATTAAGGCCGGTATTTGATATTAGTAGACTTCTCTTGGCCAGAAATGCCATTTTTGCCACAGCGAGTCTGCTTTTGATGTCCTCCTTGCTCCGCCCGTCATTGGTTATTTTACTGCCTAGGTAGCAGAATTCCTTAACTTCATTGACTTCATGACCATCAATCCTGATGTTAAGTTTCTCGCTGTTCTCATTTCTACTACTTCTCATTACCTTCGTCTTTCTCCGATTTACTCTCAAACCATACTGTGTACTCATTAGAGTGTTCATTCCGTTCAGCAGATCATTTAATTCTTCTTCACTTTCACTCAGGATAGCAATGTCATCAGCGAATCGTATCATTGATATCCTTTCACCTTGTATTTTAATTCCACTCCTGAACCTTTCTTTTATTTCCATCATTGCTTCCTCGATGTACAGATTGAAGAGTAGGGGCGAAAGGCTACAGCCTTGCCTTACACCCTTCTTAATACGAGCACTTTGTTCTTGATCATCCACTCTTATTATTCCCTCTTGGTTGTTGTGCATATTGTATATGACCCGTCTCTCCCTATAGCTTACCCCTACTTTTTTCAGAATCTCGAACAGCTTGCACCATGTTGTCGAACACATTTTCCAGGTCGACAAATCCTATGAAAGTGTCTTGATTTTTCTTTAGCCTTGCTTCCATTATTAGCCGTAACGTCACAATTAACTCTCTCCTCCCTTTACTTTTCCTAAAGCCAAACTGATCGTCACCTAGCGCATTCTCAATTTTCTTTTACATTCTTCTGTATATTATTCTTGTAAGCAGCTTCGATGCATTAGCTGTTAAGCTGATTGTGCGATAATTCTCGCACTTGTCAGCTCTTGCCGTCTTCGGAATTGTGTGGATGATGCTTTTCCGAAAGTCAGATGGTATATCGCCAGACTCATGTATTCTACACACCAACGTGAATAGTCGTTTTGTTGCCACTTCCCCCAATGATTTTAGAAATTCTGATGGAATGTTATCTATCCCTTCTGCCTTATTTGACTGTAAGTCCTCCAAAGCTCTTTTAAATTCCGATTCTAATACTGGATCCCCTATCTCTTCTAAATCGACTCCTGTTTATTCTTCTATCACATCAGAGTAATCTTCACCCTCGTAGAGGCTTTCAATGTATTCTTTTCACCTATCTGCCCTCTCCTCTGGATTTAACAGTGGAATTCCCGTTGCACTCTTAATGTTACCAGCGTTGCTTTTAATGTCACCAAAGGTTGTTTTGACTTTCCTGTATGCTGAGTCTGTCCTTCCGACAATCATTTCTTTTTCGATGTCTTCACAATTTTCCTGCAGCCATTTCGTCTTAGTTTCCCTGCACTTCCTATTTATTTCATTCCTCAGCGACTTGTATTTCTGTATTCCTGATTCCCCCGGAACATGTTTGTACTTCCTCCTTTCATCAATCAGCTGAAGTATTACTTCTGTTACCCATGGTTTCTTCGCAGCTACCTTCTTTGTACCTATGTTTTCCTTCCCAACTTCTGTGATGGCCATTTTTAGAGATGTCCATTCCTCTTCAACTGTACTGCCTACTGCGCTATTCCTTATTGCTGTATCTATAGCGTTGGAGAACTTCGAACGTATCTCGTCATTCCTTAGTACTTCCGTATACACCACTGGCCATTAAAATTACTACACCAAGAAGAAATGCATTGGAGAAATATATTATTCTAGAACTGACATGTGATTACATTTTCACTCAATTTCAGTGCATAGATCCTGAGAAATCAGTACCCAGAACAAACACCTCTGGCCGTAATAACGGCCTTGATACGCCTGGGCACTGAATCAAACAAAGCTTGGATGGCGTGTACAGGTACAGCTGCCCATGCAGTTTCAACACGATACCACAGTTCATCAAGAATGGTGACTGGCGTATTGTGGCGAGTCAGGTGGTCTGCCACCATTGACAAGACGTTTTCAATTGTAGAGAGAATGTGCTGGCCAGGGCAGCAGTCGAGCATTTTCTGTATCCAGAAATGCCCGTACAGGACCTGCAACATGCAGTCGTGCATTATCCTGCTGAAATGTATGGTTTCACGGAGATCGGATGAAGGGTAGAGCCTCGTCTGAAGTGAAACGTCCACTGTTGAAAGTGCCGTCAATGCGAACAAGAGGTGACCGAGACGTGTAACCAATGGCACCCAATATCATCACGCCAGGTGATACGCCGGTATGGCGATGACGAATACACGCTTCGAACGTGCGTTCACCGCGATGTCATCAAACACGGATGCGACCATCATGATGTTGTAAACAGAACCTGGATTCATCCGAAAAAATGACGTTTTGCCATTCGTACACCCAGTTCGTCGTTGGGTACACAATCGCAAGCGCTCCTGTCTGCGATGCAGCGTCAAGGGTAACCGCAGCCGTGGTCTCCGAGCTGATAGTCCATGCTGCTGCAAACGTCGTCGAACTGTTCGTGCAGATGGTTGTTGTCTTGCAAACGTCCCCATCCGTTGACCGAGGGATCGAGACGTGGCTGCACGATCCGTTATAGCCATGCGGATAAGATGCCTGTCATCTCGACTGCGGCGATACGAGGCCGTTGGGATCCAGCACGGCGTTCCGTATTACCCTCATGAACCCACCGATTCCATATTCCGCTAACAGTTATTGGATTTCGACCAACGTGAGCAGCAATGTCGCGATACGATAATCCACAATCGCAATAGGCTACGATCCGACCTTTATCAAAGTCGGAAACGTGATGGTACGCATTTCTTCTCCTTACACGAGGCATCACAACAACTTAATAGGAAATACCAACCACCAGAACTGTTTATAACCCATAGGCACAATGACAAGAATGTAAATAAAATAGCTAACATATGTACATATTCCAGGCCACTGATGATGCCTTGCAGAAAATAGAGGCGAAACGCATATGGCACTAAAATTGTGTTTTATTCAGTTGCTGTCAGACGGTCCATAAGTAAAAATTATTACTACACCGTAACATCACAACAACGTTTCACCAGGCAGCGCCGTTCAACTGCTGTTTGTGTATGAGAAAACGGTTGGAAATTTTCCTTATGTCAGCACGTTGTGGATGTCGCCGCCGGCGCCAACCTTGTGTGAATGCTCTGAAAAGCTAATCATTTGTGTATCACAGCATCTTCTTCTTGCCGATTAAATTTCGCGTCTGTAGCATGTCATCTTCGTGGTGTACCAATTTTAATAGCCAGTAGTGTAGGATGTTATGTGAATTGTATCAATGAGCCAATCATGAATCTCCACAGATCAGGGCTACACGGAACACGTGTATTTATCGAAACTACAGCTCCTCTCGGAAAGCACTTGGAACCCGTGGCCGACATTATGAGCAGAGTATGCCGCTGCTGACGGACACATACAACTAACGTCACGGATCAAAAAACGATGCAACACACACGAAGACACAAACAAGACTGAGGAAAGGCTGTGCAGAAGGGCGCTACGCTGCGATGAGACGATAAACTAACGAAGTTCCCGCTCGGCGTTCGAGGCGGAACTCAACACCCAGCTAAGAAAGCCGACAGTTCGAAAACAAGAAGCGATTAAGAAATTCTCGCCATTTCAAAGGCTAATGGATAGTGGCCTGTCCGCTGACTGGAGGAAACTATTTTGCTCGAGGCTGTGATATTTTAAATTAAGTGCGGCCCTTGGTCTGTTTTCCCGCAGCTCTGATTACAGCTGAGGGGTAATGGGCGCACGCCAGCGCCGTAAGACTTTGTATTGGCCGGGCGCTGGCGGCGTTGTAGACGCGAACACTCAGCGCCGAGACGTTCCGCCCCGCGTGTTTGTGCGGCGGCGATAATGCTGGGTTTGTTCCTCCGTGTGCGTCACAATGCGTTAAAATAGAGGCCGTGTTCCCGGAAAGTCGCACCAGTGGGAGGGAGCGGCTTTGGAAGGAGCGAGCGACAGGACAGAAATAGCTGGAACGTGTGTAAATGGAGAATCGTGAATTCCACTACTTGTTCTTGTCAATGGTTGCGCGTGAAACGCTGCAAGCTAGTGTTTACATGAGCGCATCGAGACTGACAACCAGCAGGAAGAATCACATAGTGTACGTAATTCTGGGCGGCAGCAGACTGCATTTCTAAAGCACTGTTATAAAAATAGTACACCGCGCCTGGGAAATCACACAGGAAATTATTCACCGCCACCGTAACACAATCAGTTTCGCAAATTATCAGTAGCAGCTTGTTGAAAGTGTCATAAAATCGGCATACGAAGATTCGTCCGCAGTGTACGAGGGTTGCCTAAAATGTAATGCACCGCATTTTTTTTTTTCTCAGCCGAAAACAATGCTACGAATGCGAAACGTCATGTATGTATTATTTGAAGTCTCCTGACTGTGCGCACCAAGTCACTTCTGACAGGTAGCGTAGCTGCAGGGCAGTCTCAAAATGACGTCTGTAGGTGATGTACGTTACAAGCAACGTGCCGTTATGGAATTTCTCACTGCAGAGAAAGAAACTGTTAGGAACATTCGCAAACGCTTGTGCAATGTCTGTGGAGCATCTGCTGCTACAGAAGTACAGTTAGTCGCTGGGCACGGATGGTGAGGTCATCAGAAGGCGGTTCGGTGGAGCTCCAAGATTTGCGCCGGTCGGGGAGACCATCAAAAGCTGTCACACCTTACATGTAGCAGCGAGCTGATGTTGTCATTCGCGAGGACAGACGCATTATGACTCGGCAGTTGACGCTGCATCTGTCATTCAGCAAAGGGAATGCAATTATCCGCACTCTTGGATGTTCAAAAGTGTTTGCTAGATGGGCCCCGCGGCGTACAAAGCTGAATGGCACAGAAAAAACATTTGTCTTGATTTCTTGCAATGTTCTGAAGGAGAGGGGGAGGCCTTTTAGTCGCGGATTGTGACAGGTGATGGAACCTTCGTTCACCATTTTGAGCCCGAACCGAAACGACAGTCGATGGAATGGAGCCATTCTCACTCCCCACAAAAGAAAAAAAAAAAAAATCAAACCAACTGCTTCCACCGGTAAGGTCATGATGACCGTGTTCTAAGACTGTGAAGGTATGATTCTCATTGATGTGGTGCTAAGAGGCGGTACCATTAATTCAGAAGCATATGTCAACATATTAAGCAAACTGAATACGCACTTCCTACGACTTTGCGCTACAGCAACCCTGGAGATGTTTTGCTGCAATACGCTAAAGCTCGGCCCCAGTCAAGTCTGACTACTGTTGAATACCTCGCAGACAGGGTCGGACAGTAATACTGCATCCACCCTACAGCCGTGACCTAGCCTCCTCGGACTTCCACTTGTTTGTGCCTTTAAAGGATGCCATCGTCGAAGACATTGAGGACAACGAGGAGATGACCCACACAACGAAGCACTGGCTCCGCCACCAGGAAAAGGACTGGTACCGATAGGGCATAGACGCTCATGTTTCGTGGTGGAGGAAGGCCATAAAACTGGGTGGAGATTACGTGGAAGAATTGGTTATGCAGATAAAATACCATTCTCTCGTGTGCGTTATTCTCATTATGTTCAATAAAGGATTGTTGAAAAAAATGCGGTGCATTACTTTCTGGGCAACCCTCGTAGTTCCATTTGTTCGGTGATAGGATGTTCATTAAGGATTTGTTTTTGACGATATTGTCTCATTCAGAAGAACACTAGGCGACAAAACAATTTTCTCATACCACTTCCTTAAGCTTTACTTATTTCAACCGTGACACTCGATTTCGGTCACAACCTCACAATCCTCGGACTACAGAAAACCTAATTAGCTGTACATTTCACAATTACAATACTTAATTTAAATTTTGCAATTCTCCATTTCGAAATAACTTGTGTTGTTATGTACTTCTGTCTTCCAGTTGTCAACTTCAACACACTTAGTCTGCTCTTCACCATTAATAGATTATGATTTGACTAGAAACACCATCAGTTTGATTCCATATTTGGAGGAGTGAAAAGCACGCTTGCAAAAACATCAACCCCAGCAATAGATCCCGCCCGAAAATTTAGTCCATAAATCTGACACTACGCGGCTGCGACCGTCTGAAAGTACAGCGTTTAAACTTTCGCTTCCCTGCAGCCGCCTAGTGCCCGAGCGCGAAGAACTGTACACTAAAATGAGTAAGAGGTTCCTGAAATATCGTTTCACGTTAGAAAGAAGCTTTATTTATAGTGTCGAACTGCTACTGTGTAGCTGGCGTCAGATTTTTTTTTTTTTTTTTTTTTTTTTTTTGCATTGAACGTTTTATGCTGCGGGTCACAAATTCAGTGTAAATGAATGAAACAAATGTATTTGTCATTAAAGAAGAAGCAAAGAGTAATTTAATTATGAACAACACTGTTCTGCGTTATTTTCTTTGGTATTTATAACTGACACTCTTAGAATGAAATACATTGCCTGGGTAACCGCTGTTCTTCAACGTGATTAGCTTGATTTACGTACACGTACCATCAGTACGAGCATATTGTTCAAGATTATTTTAACATATATGAGTGTGAAGTTGTCATATTACATACTCATATTGCTTACCCATCTTTCGCGTAGAACAACATGCATTCGCAAATTAAATTTCAAAATTCATTCAGCAGAAGTGTCCACCCTCCCCCTCCTCTTCCACTGCTTTCAACATCCCGCGAACGGAAGAGTACTGGTTGTCATTCCGCTGTACAGTACTTCGCGATAGGGCATTAGTCGGCGACAGTGGGGCGGAGCTAATGAAAACCAGTGCGAGAATAAGTTGAAATGCTATACTATTAGAAGGTAGTAACTCCGTAGTAACACAATTATGCGACAAATTTTGGCGCTGCATTGATTCCTAGGGCTGATATCTCGGACGTGTGCTTTTTTTCTCAAGTTGTTGATGTCAAGTTGTTGATGTTTCCTTGTGATACTATATCTGATTGATCGTGGGTGCTCCTTACAATTTCTGTCTGACCATGACGTAATGCAGCTGAAACCTTACCCTGTCTCCAGGTTTTCTCTTATCTTATGATTTTTGAGCAGTATATTCGCCATGATTAGTTGAAATTTAATGCAGAACTCATTTGGTTTTTCTCCTTTCCCATTCCTACTAATGCGTCCTTATTATACGGTAACTCTCTCTTCTACTCCTTTCCCTACTCCAGCGTTCTAATCCTCCATAGTTACTGAATTTTCATCTCCCTTTCCATACTGAATTACACGTCTAATATATACTTTCTCTATCGGTTCACCATGCGTTCGAGACGTCGGCATGTGTACCTGAACTATTGTTATTGTCATTAATTTGCAAAAGACACTGAAGAGTAGAATCCTATTTCTGAAATGTCCACAGAAACTCACTCTGTGCACTACCGTCCTATTCATGACGAATCCAACTCCTGTTCCAACATTTATTTTGCTGCTGATATAACTTATGCTTGTCTGACCAAAACTCCTTGTCCTCTTTTGTGTTCCACTGCACTTAAGATTTTTCCAGCTACCCTTCCATAATCAAAATTCTGGCATTCTATACTCAGAGTCGTAGATTCTCAGCATGTTGTTCGTTATTCAACCTTTCTTAGTTTCACCACCCTTAACAATCTTCTTACAGAAATCCGAAAGGAGAATTCGTCCCGAATTTTTCACCAATGGAGAGATCAAATTTTTCAAATACAGGCCATTTTTCCTGTGGATGGACGTTATAAGTCTTTAATACAGTGGTTTCCGTTGCCGACCTAGCGAGGTGGCGCAGTGGTTAGCACACTGGACTCGCATTCGGGAGGACGACGGTTCAATCCTGCGTCCAGCCATCCTGATTTAGGTTTTCCGCGATTTCCCTAAATCGCTCCAGGCAAATGCCGGGAAGGTTCCTTTGAAAGGGCACGGCCGACTTCCCTCTCAGTCCTTCCCTAATCCGATGAGACCGATGACCTCGCTGTTTGGTCTCTTCCCCCAAACAACCCAACCCTTTCCGTTGCTCTCTGCACCCAGTACTGTTGATCATTACTGATTCATTCGCCTTTTAGAGGCAGTTTTCTACCACAAGGTTTCCCCTGAAACTCTTCCCGCTCCTCTTCCAGTTTGACAAGGCCGTTGAGAGAACAAGTCTTTGGCCGCCATTGCTGGTGACTTTTACTAAAGATTTAAGCAATGGCAGCAATCGAACATAGAAACATGGACGTTTCGACTACTAGTCAAAGACGAAGCTCTTACACCATGGTGTTGCTCTGATTTTGTGATAAATAGTCACATACCGTTTGAATACTTATGAATAAGATTTTTTCCGCTAATACTTTTCTTAACTTTGTTTTTTTACTTCCTGTACTCTCAAACCACTTTGAGTGCCATGTAGATCAGCTATTGAATGATTTCCTCTAAGATTACATTCAAGCATGTAATTCTAATACCTTTCATTTCGCTTATTACGTCTTTCGTATACAAGTAGGAGAAAATTTGTCGTAATCTGCAGCCCTACCTTAGACGCACGTTAACATCAACCTCCCTTTGCACCCCTGTTTAAGTTAACAGTAAGGTGATATCAATGTGGAAGCAAGGAATGGGCCATTGCCACGTTACGCTCCAGAATGCGAAACAAGACAGGCCAGATGAGGCTGGGTAAATCTGGGCAGCGCCCTGGTAGGCCGTTGGCGTGCCGCTAACTCGGGCTGCCTTATGAGGAAGCGTTTAGCTTTAGCGGATACAGCCCCCTCTCCCTCTTGTGGGAAGAGCCTCTGTTTGGGAAGCGCTCCGGCCGGCTGGCACGCCAGCGCCCCTACCGGCAACTTGCGCAGTTAGGGTGCTCAATGAGCTGCGAAACGCTAAGGCCCAGCTTCCCGGCTTTGTCCACGGCCGACGCTCCCCCAACCCTGCTGGCGAGGTTACAGCAGCAAAATTTCCAAGTGTCCTGCAAGGGCCTACGTTTCCGTAACAAGGCAGAGCCTATGAAGGCCCAGAAGCAGACACTTTGCTGCGTTGGCGAGCAGGCTTGGAATTGCAGACGGCGGCACTGTAGGCCAGAGACATTTTTGCTGGACCCATCGCCTCCCCACCCCGCCCCCCTCCCCACATATACGTATTAATCCCATATCCTTGTTCATTTTCGACCTTCGACGCTTTTACTTTTCTTCGTTTTGTTGTGATACGAAATTAAGATTCTGTATTACCCAAAAATGAAATAAAATAAAAGTAAAAAACTGGGAAAGTACGAGTAGCCGTTCCGCTCTGATTTTTCCGGAGAAACTTAATTATGTGTGCAGATGTTTCAGTTATAGGTTTTCGTGGGTCAGTAGCGAGTATCAAAATATGTGACATTAATAGTATAATAGTTTGATGACTTGAAAGCAACTTTTTACAGCATCAAGGGAACGTAGGCCTTTACACTTCGCATGAATTTCAATTTGATATATCTAACTATTCCATGAGAAACAGAGGTCTTAACAGGTGGACAACAAAGTTCAGTTCATACAAACTGAATTACAGAACCCTATAAATTGGTCAATACGTCTACATCTACATCTACGTGATTACTCTGCTATTCACAATAAAGTACCTGGCAGTGAACCACCTTCAAGCTGTCTCTCTACCGTTCCACTCTCGAACGGCATGCGGGAAAACGAGCACTCAAATTTTTCTGTGCAAGCCCTGATTTATTTTATCGTGATGATCATTTCTCCCTATGTAGGTGGATCTCAACAGAATGTTTTCGCAATCAGAGAAGAAAACTGGTGATTTAAATTTCATGAGAAGATCCCGTCGCAATGAAAAACGTCTTTGTTTTAATGATTGTCACTCCAATTCACGTATCGTGTCTGTGACACTATCTCCCCTATTTCACGATAATACAAGAGGAGGTGCCCTTTGTACTTTTTCGATGTCATCCGTCAGTCCCACCTGATGCGGATCCCAGACCGCACAGCAATACTCCAGAATAGGGGAGGACGAGCGTGGTGTAAGCAGTCTCTTTAGTAGACCTTTTGCACCTTCTAAGTGTTCTGCCAATGAATCGCAGTCTTTGGTATGCTCTACTCACAATATTGTCTATGTGGTCGTTCCAATTTAGGTTATTTGTAATTGTAATCCCTAAGTATTTAATTGAATTTACAGCGTTCAGATTTGTGTGACTTATCGCGTAATTGAAATTTAGCTGATTTCTTTAAGTACTCATGTGAATAACTTCACACTTTTCCTTATTCAGGGTCAGTTTCCACTTTTCGCGCCATTCAGATATCTTATGTAAATTATTTTGCAAGTTGTTTTAATCATCTGATGACTCTAAAAGACGGTAAATGACAGCATCATCTGCAAAAAATCTAAGACGGCTGCTCAGATTGTCTCCTATGTCGTTAATATAGGTCAGGAGGGCCTATAACACTTCCTCGGAGAACGCCGGATATTACTTATGTTTTACTTAATGACTTTCCGTCTATTACTACGAACTGTGACCTTTCTGACAGGAAATCACGATTCCAGTCGCACAACTGAGGCGATACTCTGTAGGCACGCAGTTTGGTTAGAAGACGCTTGTGAGGAACAGTGTCGAAAACCTTTTATTACAATCAATTAAAAGAAAAATATCATTGACTGCAGACTTCAAAGTAATCTTTCTGTTTTCAATCATCTTTCAGCTGTGAAAAGAAAATCTCGGAGCGGAGTAGCCATTTAAAATAGGACACATAAATCAGGAACGTACAAGCCATGTGTCGGAGTGCCACGAGCTGGTGTCTGAGAAACTGCAAGTGTTTTCAGTGACCCAGTGATCGACGGCTAAAACAGTCCATAGATCTGAAAAGAAAAACGGAGCCTTGAAAGTCAAGAACAGTCAATAGCGTGCAAAGAAAACCACAACAGCAAAGCGAGAGAAAAGCTAAGATCAAGCGAGTAACTGGGTGCGAAAGTAGCTTCAGCGGACTCAAAGCATCGGTAACGTCAACAGTACATGACGAGAAAAGTGCGGACGTTTCCTCGACGCCTGCGCTGCCACAGAGTGTTGCCAACTGAGCTGAGGTCCACACCGCCCGCGGTGGGGACGCGAAACCAAATAACACTGGACGGTCAAACGGTCGTTGTCCGTCGTGTATACAAAACCAATAGCGAGCAGCAGACATCCATGTGGTGTTGAAGAAAACGACATTCCGTTTAAGGAGACGGTGATTCACGTATTATAAAGTTTTTTTTTTTTTTATTCGTGATTCATTCGTTTTTTTATGACACGGTAATATCCGGTTTAGGCACAATGGCCTCTTCAGATGCTGCGGGTGGCATTTGGTGGAAAAATATTCATGGGCTCTAGTGATCTGATAAAGCGTGAATAGTGGACAAGTAAGCAACACTGAAAACTTGATGACCAAATGAATGGAAATATATTGTGTTTGGACAAAGGACTTGTGACAGAAATGTTTATTTTCATCCGTATCGTACGTTGTTTTCAAGAACGCTAGTCTGTAATAATCCTACACGGTTCTAGTTAACTGTTGAAATGAACGATTGGAATTAATTGAAGTTAGCAGTCCCCCGTTCGTCTAATCGTAATGTAGATGTCTTACGTGCATTAAGGAACGGACGCCGATCAGGCAAAAGCATTACACTACGTTGATGTTCTGGCGTAGCGTACGTTATTTAACCTGTGCAGTACACAACTGTTTTGACACTAACAGTATATGATTGTGGTTCAAATCGGTCTAAGCACTATGGGACTTAACATCTGAGGTCATCAGTCCCCTAGACTTAGAACTACTTAAACCTAACTAACCTAAGGACATCACACACATCCATGCCCGAGGCAGGATTCGAAACTGCGACCGTAGCAGCAGCGTGGTTCCGGACTGAAACACCTAGAACCGCTAGGCCAAAGCGGCCGGCGATATGATTGTGCTGTTGCTTCAGAAGCCGATGGAAGTTTCTCATTTCCTCCTCATCATAAAGGCAGATGAGGTATAATTTACGTACCGAAACCAGAATTTGGAGCTCAATGATGCGAACTGCAGCGCTGATCCCCTGATATCACTATCAAGATAGAAATGTTTTTACCTCCTGTCGTTCTGGAGATCGGTAACGGTCTGTGCCGACTGCCTACCTAACTTACCATCTCACCACTGAAACGCTATTCGAGCAAGTACAATGCTAGTCAGACATGAGATAAGCAAATTAATAACAACACCAGCAAATAAATCTGTTTGCGAACGAAGCACTATGCTGTAGGAGCGAGTGCAATGATCATTAGACATAAAATCAAACAAATTAATTTTAATCTCTCTTCACACCACAGCGCAGAGGTGAACCGACTTATTTGCCTGGATGACGTTTGGAATAAAAGACACGTAATTCTCTTGCGATGGACGGCATAAATGGGGCAGCTGACTGATTGTATTTATTTATTTAATTATTTATTTTTTCTAAGGATCAGTTGTAGGACATTATGCCTGGAAATGTAAAGCAAGTCTACCTATAAGAATAATGATTTATTGACACCAAGTTAGAGACTACCCAAAGTTAAAATGACTGGCAATCAGTTATTAGCGAAACGAACACTAATTATCTTAAGATTTATAGCAAAGGATGGCTTGCTATACACTCAAATGCACCATGAATGTGACGCTACACTTTGGAGGATACCTCAAATATCTGGAAGAGCGCTTCGGAAAGGTGATTAGCTCTGCTGATCCGTGAATCATGCAATTGCAAAGTAAATGGCTTCAAGATTCATGAAATAGGACAAATAATATGGTAACACAAGTTGCGAAGCAGACCACGGAAATTGTTAGCTGCTCAAGAAGGGGCGGGCGCAAACGCAAAGCGCGAAACGTACTCGAAAAATCAGCAACATGACGTGTCGGGGCTGGACCAGAGAGAGAGAGATCTCTCTCTCCCATGACCGGCCAACACGCCTTCGTAATACCAAATACTCCCCATACTTCTCTCCTTCTCTCCTCTCCTGTTTTTTTTTTTTTTTTTTTTTTTTTTTTTTTTTTTTTTAAAGAAATATAAACTCCATGTAGGAAAGAGCTCCCCCCGCCCTTTTACTACAATAACCAGCGAGAATTTCCCTTCGCGTAAATGCAGGGGAATCCTGTCGAAATTTGCCACCCATAACGTGAGTTAAAATGCGAGAGCTTGATGCTAGCTGATACCAGTGTCTCACTCATTGGTCGTGCCCTACACACCACGGCGCAGAGGTGAACCGACTTATTTGCCTGGGTGAAAACGTTTAGAATAAGGGACAATAATTCCCTCGCGGTGCACGGCGTAGATGCGGTGACTCATTCTTACATCTGCCTAAAGGAAGTTGCTGTTAATCAAATGGTTCTCGAGGGACCCGTTGCGGCTCAGCACAGGATTTGTAGGTGGACACCGTCTGTGCCGACAAAAGAACACGCATGCAGTGGCCTCGCCGACTTCCACAAACTGCAGTCCCTTGGGAAGTTATTTCTCGTACGCAAGTCCTGCAAGCTCTCGCCAAGAGCAGAAATGCACACCTGGATTTTCTCGTCTCCGTCAAGACAATCTGAAGCTTTATTCATGATCTAACAAGCCACGTCCCAATATTTCTACTACAAGTGGTGACAGCGAGAATTACACAACTATACCATCCATCTGTCCGCTATCTGGAGCTCGTGGTCATAAGATCCATGAACTGAGATCACAGACGCTGTATGCTGATGTAAAATGTTGATGGTCTCCCCTAGTGGTACACTTGCGAATAAAGCATCGCAGACGAAAATTACCAAAAGACCAGTGGCCGGGCTTAGTGGTATACTGCTGAAATGCGACCCTGGAGCCCGTAAGGTCGTGGAGTTGATTCCCGGTCAGACACCAGAATTTTTCAGTCTGTCTTTACACCAATCTTCACCGCTCAGAGATGTGAAAATACGTCGAGAACGACACATGGTTTGGATTCCCTTTTACATTGTAGCTCCCTTTTCCCGGTAGGATTATTTTGGTAAGGTAAGGGGTCTAAAGTTGCTCAAGTGGCTTCCAACGAATCAATTTGCAGTCTACTGTACATCCCTCTTAAGGGACTCACATCCAATCTTGCCACATAAATTTACTTTACACAAAACTCATTCGATGTTTCCAAGACAACAACCATTTAAGGTTCCTGGAACTTTACCGTCATCACTTCACGTAAAGGCTGTGCAGCATGATCCTCTAAACCGTACTTCATACGATGGAGCACACACATTTTCCGTGCCGATGCTTGGCGACGGACGGGGCATCTCGTAAAAGCAGAACTGTGGAAAACTGTCTAGAGTGTTACTTCATTCACCCACAGTAGAAATCAGTGTATGCTGGCCATTCGACTCCATTCTTTGGAAGACATTTCTGTCCCCATTAACATTATCGTTCTTGCTTCGTGGCACATGAACTTAGTCACTGAAAAACCTGGATGACTACTTTGGAATACAGTAAAGGCACAGCTTGAAATAAACGTAATTGTGCCTAAACAAAAATTTGTATTATTTATGGAATTTATCCTCTTCCTTTTCAGACTCACACTAATAAAATTTTCTCCTAAGAAATTAAGCCACATACGTGCAGCTTCCATACAGTGTGCTACCAGAAGTGAGACGCACCTCAGCTTCAACAAAGTTCGAGCAGCATAATGATTATATAAGAAAGGAGAAACGAGCTCCTTGTCCAGGCCATGGAGGCCCAAGCGATGTCTACCGGCCGTCGTGTCATCCTCTGTCTTGCGGCGTCGTGCGGATGCGGTAAGGAGGGGTACATGGTGAGCTCACTGTTGTCAAGGCCATTTTGTAGATTTTCCCGTGTAGCAGCTACTGTTCGTTCAACTAACTCCACAATTGGCATCAAGAGGCTAACTTCACCCAGTATCAGCCTTCCCACCAAGGGAATCGAACCAAGGTCCTCCGTATGACAGACATCTACGCTGACCACTCAGCTACGAAGGCGGAATAGAAACGAGAAATGGCGACACCAAATCGGAGATTTATAGCATAAATAATAAGTTTCACTATTCTTTTCTTCTTTCAGACGAACTAACAATAACACTGAACGTGTTCTACTTCTCCCCCACGATTTTTCACTGTTTCATTTCTAACCAGCCTATTCCGTTAGTGTGATTATTTGCTTGCTTTCCTACGTGTATCTACGAGTATACGGCTGCATGGTGTTATGACAGTGCGAAGACTTTTCCTCATAGCTGTAGGTGACTGCTAGAGACCTGGCTGTTGAAAGTCGATGGACCGGTAAACATTTCCTCATTCGATTTCTGCACAGGATGTGCAGCTGTTTCGAAGGGAACTGCATCAAGCAGAAATTTAGTACTGCATCAGAAACTAATGACATACGCTATCGCCTTTAGTTATTGCAACACCAGACAGATTGAAGCACACGGATTACGGAGCTCTTACTAAAACTAAACTCCGTCCGAACAGGCCTTGGAAGACCCAACGGCACTGACCGGCCGCCGCAACATCCTCAGCCCACAGGCGTCACTGGATGCGGATACGGAGGGGTATGTGGTCAGCGAAAAAAAAAAAAAAATGGCTCTGAGCACTATGGGGCTTAATATCTGAGGTCATCAGTCCCCTAGAACTTAGAACTACTTAAACCTAACTAACCTAAGGACATCACACACATCCATGCCCGAGGCAGGATTCGAACCTGCGGCCGTAGCAGTCGCGAGATTCCGGACTGAAGTGCATAGAACCGCTCGGCAACTGCGGCCGGACTATGTGGTCAGCACACCACTCTCCCGGCCATATGTCAGTTTACGAGGCCGGAGCCGCTACTTGTCAATCAAATAGCTCCTCAGTTTGCCTCAGAGTGGCTGAGTGCACTCCGCTTGCCATCAGTGCTCAGCAGACCGGACGGTCACCCATCCAAGTGCTAGCCCAGCCCGACAGCGCCTAACTTCGGTTATCTGACGGGAACCAGTGTTACCATTGCGGCAAGGCCGTTGGCATTAAGGAGCTCTTACTAACAAATTTTATTCAAATGTAGGCTAAAGAGGTAAATATTGTTAAAGTACAAAATGAGTACCCACGTTCAGTAAGTAATGCAATTCATAATTTTTTCGGCCAGTTTCGGTTGACAAAATTCCAAATTTTTTGTGGAACATCGTGGAAAGTTTCCACTTCAGCCCATGTACTTCCATGAAGTTCAGATAGTTGGAGGCGCTAAACGTAGCTTTCAAAATGGCGTCTGTAATGGACATGCGTTCCAAGCAGAGAGCTGTCATTGAGTTTCTTTTGACGGAAAACCAGAGAACAGCATATACTCACAGGCGCTTGCAGAATGTCTACGGAGACTTTGCCGTGAACCAAAGCACAGTGAGTCGTTGGGCTATGCTTTCGTCAAAGCGACTGTAGCAATAATGTCGCGCAATCCATGTAGTGGCGCCACTCCACCTGTCTTCCGAAGAAAAAGTTCAGGTACGTCGTCAACTGGTAAAGACAAGGCAACAATGTTCTGGGACGCTGAAGGGAATATTGGATTTGGTGTCCTGACTCATGGTGCAACGATCAACTCGAAAGTGTATTGTGCTACTCTCAGAAAATTGAAGAAACGCCATCGACATGTTCGCCGCCACCAAAATGCGAACGAACTTCCCGTTCTCCATAACCAAGCAGTGCCTCACACAAGTCTGCGCAAAAGCGAGCAGCTCGCAAATCTCTGTTCTTCCTCATTCACCCTTTAGCCTAGATCTCGCACGTGTGTTGCCCAATGAAGGATACACTCAGTTGGTAACAGTACGTGCCTGACTGATGTATTGATGGAGCAAGACGGTGGCTATCACGTCGACTTCTACAGTCGTACCATGCGGGCATACAGGCCCTTTCAGTAAGATGGCGTAAGGCCATCGCACTGAACAGAGATTATCTTGAAAAATAGGGTTTTGCAGCTAAAAAAAGGAGAGTGGTATGATGTATTGGTATCAAATCAACCTGCATTAATTGACTATTCCGTCGGTTCTTGGTAGAATATTTTGCACATTATGAATAACACTCCCACAACACTGGCGTAATATTCTATAATTTTTATTATTTGCTACACGAATCAGTTTTTGGCTGTTACGCTGTCGTTAGGTACAAAGAGAAGTATGTGGTGCAGTGAAACTTTCTTGGATAGAAGGCTTTAAAGTAGTGCATGTAAAGAGTATCTCCATTTCCAGAGAGGAAAATGTTAGTGTTAGAATAGGAATAAACAAGCGTGGTTATTTCAGTGTAAATGCGATGTAAGATTATTAAACTAAGATAAAATGTGTGACATCTTAACTAAAGAACTGCAGACAAATCCCAACGCTTGTACGTAGAACATACTTGAACAATAATCTTTGGTGACATATTCCAAGGATGAGGCTTTTATTGATAATACATTAGAAATAGATGACCTATAATAGTGATATTTGTAGGAAACCTACCATCAAATATAGCAATACCAGCCTACTCTCAACACCCAGTGACCCACAAACTTGTTGCCTTTCATTCTGCGATACATCGCCTAATGTGCACCGCTGTGAGTGAAGCCACCTTCCAAATGGAATTAAATGCCATCAAACAAATAACATCAAACAATGGCTACCCTCCTACCTTTGTGGACTCCATAATGAACAAAAAGCAGAAACAACAGGTGTTCTGTCTTCTTTACCCTGCCTTAACCCACCACCTCAAGGTTGCAACAAATGGTGGATAATTTCTTACTTATGAAAAGTCTCACTGGATGTAGCCAGAAAGCTTAAATCAAGGAACGTAAAACTGTCAATTTATGTGCACAAGTCGGTTGGACAGTTTTTGCCCAATGGGAAAGACAGCACTCTAACTTTGGAAAAGAGTGGTATATACGAAATTACTTGTAACTGTGGCAAATCATATATATAGATCAGTCTGGCAGGACAATGCGTATCCTCTTGAAGGAACGCCACAGGATTTGGAAACATAGGAGACTCCACTTTTGTAGACCACCTGCTTAAAGAAGGCCATAGTTACAAGATGAAATATGAAGTGTTGTGTCTCACCCACCAAGGAAGGAAGATGAACTGTCTTGAAATTATGGAAATTAATAAACACATGTCCACCAACCCAAGCATAGTACTGAATGACCAGACACAGTTTCCTTACCACTTCTAACAGTAAATACTACTCATAATCCCATCCAGGCCATGTTGTAAATTACCTCTCTTACTTACATGCGTCATTTCCTTTATTTCCGTTCCTATAATTTCTCTTGTTGTGTTATAAAATTTTTAATTTGTATAATCACAGCTACATCACTCGCCTGCTTAATATCTCTATTATATCTTATCTGTTTGTAGTTTACAATCTATGTAAGACAAGATTACCTCGTTCAACTATATCTTTGGAATATTTCACCAAAGCTTATTGTGCAATTACGTTCTTCTAAGTACAGATTTTGTAATTTGCCTGTAGTTCTTTAATTAACGTGTCACATATTTTATCCTAACTAAATAATTTGCATCGCATTTACACCGACATAACCTCAGTTGTTTTATTTCTATTCTATCATTAACATTTTCATCTCTGGAAATGGACGTACTCTGTACATGCACTAGTTTAAAATCTTTGATCCAACAAAATTTCACTGTACCACAAAAGTATCTTAGTACCTGGTGATGGCGTAACAGACTAAAACCGGTTCGTGTAACCAATAATAAATATTGTACAATATTACGCCAGTATTGTGTAAGTTTCATTCATAAAACCAACCTGCTTTCAGAAAAAAAAGTTTTGCATTACTTATTGAATGCCTCTGTATTGGTCTACGTGTCTGTTGTGTTACATATTCTTATTTTAGTGTTTTCACTAATGGTTCGGTTACTGCCTTGCTGTTTTTGTCTGTCACAACATTAGGCAGAGCTCCATTCTTTCAGTTGCAACAAAGTTTCTCAGGAGTTTTCCTCTGTTTGATAGTTAAATGTCAGGTCTGTCAATCTTCGTTCCTTTTCCAACAACTTGAGACGCTATGCCTACCTTCACGGACTAAAATATGTGTATTACGGCTTTTGACTCGAATTTTCCATGTTACTCTGAAATAAACATTGAGAAAAAAATTCGGTATGTTGCACCGTTTCCGACTTAATTTGCATTGACGTTAGCCAGTCAGGCAGTTTGGTGCTCAATTCAAGCGGCCCGCCAGACGCAGTTAGTGCAACTTGCTGTCATAGCATAGAAGATAGTTCACAAAAACGCTCAGCCGTTGGATCGTGTTCGATCCATACTACCGTCACATGTCCATTTTTTTGTATCGCTACCCTATTCGGCTTTAGGGAACTAAACAAAAAACATACATGGCGACACAATCTCTGGCGGGCCACTTGAATTTATGCTCGCAATGACCTCGTTGGCCGAGTTCGGTGATAATGAACTCCGAAGTGGCACAACGCATCGCATTTTTTACTTAACAATTACTCCTGAGCACACCATACCCTGCAATACCATTACAAGTTTTTCAGACAGTTCCTGACCACCCCGAATACTGCTCTTTGCATTTCCGGTTTTATTCATTATTATCTGATGGTCACCAAATAGCATCGTCTTAAGAATAAAATTTGATGCAATGCAAATCTTTACACATCCATTCTCTAGTCAGATTATCTACATAACTGTAAACAAAGTTGATGCCAAGCTAAAAACCTGACTTAAATCCTGGTTTGTATGCATCCCTGTACTACACTTTCCGTTTCCAATATGTACGCTGATTATTATTTCTTTATACACATTTTAGTACTCAGATATAATTTGACATGATAATCAGATTTTTGGCAGATCGTAACTATTAACAAGCATCATGCCATAAACAAATACAGTAATGTAACTCATTGAATTAACTGTGGATACAAGTATTAGGTTGGTGCATAAATTCGTAGAGTTTTTCGTTTTGCATGTTGGTATTCCGGTTGCTATGGGTTTATTTATCAATTGACATTTTACATTTGTATTTCACCGTTGCTATTTGAGCTTACATATTGTCGTTTTGTCATTTGGAGATAACGAGTGGAGCTGTGAACGCTATGAAATCGAAAGCCATGTCTAGAAATGGGAACGTTCTCGCCATTTTCATCTGTTTCAATTCAGTAAAAGAGTGACAGGAGCCAGGCGCAATTGCGCCGTGTATGGAGATAATGCCATTGAACGGAGCACGCCAAAAATGGTTTTCTCCTTTTAAGGAGGATAGTTTTGACATTAATAACACTCCACGTTCAGGAAGACCAACGGTGTTTGATGATGATCGTATAGATGTATTAGTCCACAATGATTTACATCAGTCTACACGAGAACTTGCAGTTGTGGTGAACTATCATTTCACCATAGTGTGACATTTGCATGCATTGGGGAAAGTTAAAAAATCAGGCGTACCACGTGCTCAGAGCAAAAATAACAAAAATCAGCTTGCTCGTCATCAATTGGCTCGTGAAGAATACCGATCATTCTTTTCCTGTGTCATTATTGTTGACGAGAAATAGCGTCTTTGTGGTAACAAGGAAAAGAAAGGAATGGTTGATCCCAAACAAAGCAGCAAATCCCCGTACAAAGACCAGTGCGCATCCACAAATGATAATGTTAAGCATCTGGTGGAACAGCGACAGTGTTGCGTCCTGCAGATTACTTCCCCGAAGTGTAACCATCACTGCTGACATACAGGGTGTTTCAAAAATGACCGGTATATTTGAAACGGCAATAAAAACTAAACGAGCAGCGATAGAAATACACCGTTTGTTGCAATATGCTTGGGACAACAGTACATTTTCAGGCGGACAAACTTTCGAAATTACAGTAGTTACAATTTTCAACAACAGATGGCGCTGCAAGTGATGTGAAAGATATAGAAGACAACGCAGTCTGTGGGTGCGCCATTCTGTACGTCGTCTTTCTGCTGTAAGCGTGTGCTGTTCACAACGTGCAAGTGTGCTGTAGACAACATGGTTTATTCCTTAGAACAGAGGATTTTTCTGGTGTTGGAATTCCACCGCCTAGAACAGTGTTGTTGCAACAAGACGAAGTTTTCAACGGAGGTTTAATGTAACCAAAGGAACGAAAAGCGATACAATAAAGGATCTGTTTGAAAAATTTCAACGGATTGGAAACGTGACGGATGATCGTGCTGGAAAGGTAGGGCGACCGCGTACGGCAACCACAGAGGGCAACGCGCAGCTAGTGCAGCAGGTGATCCAACAGCGGCCTCGGGTTTCCGTTCGCCGTGTTGCAGCTGCGGTCCAAATGACGCCAACGTCCACGTATCGTCTCATGCGCCAGAGTTTACACCTCTATCCATACAAAATTCAAACGCGGCAACCCCTCAGCGCCGCTACCGTTGCTGCACGAGAGACATTCGCTAACGATATAGTGCACAGGATTGATGACGGCGATATGCATGTGGGCAGCATTTGGTTTACTGACGAAGCTTGTTTTTACCTGGACGGCTTCGTCAATAAACAGAACTGGCGCATATGGGGAACCGAAAAGCCCCATGTTGCAGTCCCATCGTCCCTGCATCCTCAAAAAGTACTGGTCTGGGCCGCCATTTCTTCCAAAGGAATCATTGGCCCATTTTTCAGATCCGAAACGATTACTGCATCACGCTATCTGGACATTCTTCGTGAATTTGTGGCGGTACAAACTGCCTTAGACGACACTGCGAACACCTCGTCGTTTATGCAAGATGGTGCCCGGCCACATCGCACGGCCGACGTCTTTAATTTCCTGAATGAATATTTCGATGATCGTGTGATTGCTTTGGGCTATCCGAAACATACAGGAGGCGGCGTGGATTGGCCTCCCTATTCGCCAGACATGAACCCCTGTGACTTCTTTCTGTGGGGACACTTGAAAGACCAGGTGTACCGCCAGAATCCAGAAACAATTGAACAGCTGAAGCAGTACATCTCATCTGCATGTGAAGCCATTCCGCCAGACACGTTGTCAAAGGTTTCGGGTAATTTCATTCAGAGACTACGCCATATTATTGCTACGCATGGTGGATATGTGGAAAATATCGTACTATAGAGTTTCCCAGACCGCAGCGCCATCTGTTGTTGAAAATTGTAGCTACTGTAATTTCGAAAGTTTGTCTGCCTGAGAATGTACCGTTGTCCCAAGCATATTGCAACAAACGGTGTATTTATATCGCTGCTCGTTTAGTTTTTATTGCCGTTTCAAATATACCGGTCATTTTTGAAACACCCTGTATATTGTCAACAACTGAGACGCCTTGCAGACGCAGTGCAAGAACAACGACCGGGAAGACCGTGTGAAGTGATGCTACTCCACGATAATACTCCCTCGCATTACGCTAGACAGACAAAAAACACAACACAGAAGAGGGTTTAGCAAGTTATTGGGCACCCACGTTACTCACCTGAACTTGCGCGCTCATTTTCGCTGTCTCCGATCTCTGTCGAACAGCCTTCAAAAAACTTCCTCTGTGGATAAAAACATGCTTCGAACGTGGTTCGACGAGCTCATCGACTCAGAACCATGTGGTACCTACAGTCGCGAAATCGGAAAGTTACCCCAGTTTCGGCAGAATATCGTAAATAGTGAAGGATAATACACTACTGGCCATTAAAATTGCTACACCATGAAGACGACGTGCTACAGACGCGAAATGTAACCGACAGGAAGAAGATGCTGTGATACGCAAATGATTAGCTTTTCAGAGCATTCACACAAGGCTGGCATCGGTGGCGACACCTACAACGTGCTGACATCAGGAAAGTTTCCAACCGATTTCTCATACATAAACAGCCGTTGACCGGCGCTGTCTGGTGAAAAGTTGTTGTGATGCCTCGTGTGAGGTGGAGAAATGCGTACCATCACGTTTCCGACTTTGATAAAGGTCGGATTGTAGCCTATCGCGATTGCGGTTTATCGTATCGCGACATTGCTGCTCGCGTTGGTCGACATCCAATGACTGTTAGCAGAATATGCAATCGGTGTGTTCAGGAGGATAATACGGAACGCCGTGTTGGATCCCAACGGCGTCGTATCACTAGCAGTCGAGATGACAGGCATCTTATCCGCATGGCTGTAACGAATCGTGCAGCCACGTCTCGATCCCTGTGTCAACAAATAGGGACGTTTGCAAGACAACAACCATCTGCACGAACAGTTCGACGACGTTTGCAGCAGCATGGACTATCAGCTCGCAGACCATGGCTGAGGTTACCCTTGACTCTGCGTCACAGACAGGAGCACCCCCGATGGTGTACTCAGCGACGAACCTGGGGGCGCGAATGGCAAAACGTCATTTTTTCGGATGAATCCAGGTTCTGTTTAGAGCATCATGACAGTCGCATCCGGGTTCGGTGACATCGCGGTGAACGCACATTGGAAGCGTGTATTCGTCATCGCCATACTGGCGTATCACCCGGCGTGGTGGTATTGGGTGCCATTGGTTACACGACTCGGTCACCTCTCGTTCGCATTGATGGCACTTTGAACAGTGGACGTTACATCTCAGATGTGTTACGACCCGTGGCTCTACCCTTCATTCGATCCCTGCGAAACCCTACATTTCAGCAGCATAACGCACGACCGCATGTTGGAGGTCCTGTACGGGCCTTTCTTGATACGGAAAATGTTCGACTGCTGCCCTGGCCAGCACATCCTCCAGATCTCTCACCCATTGAAAACGTCTGGTCAATGGTGGCCGAGCAACTGGCTCGTCACAATACGCCAGTCACTACTCATGATGAACTGTGGTATCGTGTTGAAGCTGCATAGGCAGCTGTACATGTACACGCCATCCAAGTTCTGTTTGACTCAATGCCCAGGCGTATCAAGGTCGTTATTACGGCCAGAGGTAGTTGCTCTAGGTACTGATTTCTCAGGATCTATGCACCCAAATTGCGTGAAAATGTAATCACATGTCAGTTCTAGCATATATATTTGTCCAATGAATACCCGTTTATCATCTGCATTTCTTCTTAGTGTAGCAATTTTAATGGCCAGTAGTGTATATTACTGATGACTAATGCCTCAGTTATATGTAACTGTTGTGTTTATTAAACCTATGGAAGACCGCTACCATCTTATTCACCAACTGTGGCGTTTTATTTGTGTCGGCTCGATGGTAATGGTTGTCCCAGTCTGGTTGACGTGGAACTGCGTCCGTCGATCGCGACGACTCCGATCTGTACCTGTTAAAAACAAACTCCTCGCTTGATTGATTAGTTTCAGACACTATCTCCCTTCGACTTATATCAGCGTATCGATGGAGCAGCATGCCGGAATGTGCCTTGTTTGAAATTGAAGCACTGGTGTTCGAAGTCTGTCTCCTTTACTTCGAACGCACAGCGACTGCACCACTCGGGGAACTCCCTTGATCTGAAACAATTAACCAAATATGCTTCGCCTGTTCAACAGGCTGATAAGCTTACGCGAACTTGATAACCGTAGTTCTTATGCCCAGTTTGCGAATGAGTGTTCAGACGCAGATAATAGGGTGTCTTGAATTATAAATTCCATCACTCAAGTCGATGCCACATCATAGTTTTGCGAAGATGGTGATCTATTAATCAATATAGCGCCGTCAAGGCGTCGCTACGGTGTTAATTCAACAACTAATACGATGTAATTCGAGATATAAAATTCTCTTCGTACAACGTACAGAAAGCGTCGTATTTTGGTGTTAACTTGTTGTTCACTGTTAATAAAATTACTAAATCACCCTTAACTTCTGCGTTCTCTCGAGAAATAGTTAATTTCACAGTTACACAGTAAATTTCCATTAAATGACGTAGCCGACACAAGTCATTAAGGTTATATTGGAGTCTATTGAACTTCGTAATTATTTAAACCTGCACTGAGAACACACCGATCTGACATTCAGTGTCGTGAATCTATTTGTATCAGTGATTCTGACATTGGCTACAGCTTCCGACAACACGGCGTAACTGTAAGTTCTTCGTGATCGCGTTTAGCTCTTTCCCACTCAAGGCTAATAATAGAGTTTATGTCGGTGCCTGGTATATTGCCGTGTACTTTGATGTTCGTGACAAACACAGATCACGAGGGCTAAGTTCCAACGTTAATCAGGTATCACACGATTTACTTTTCTATCACATATAATAACTGCGCCGTTGTCTGGCGAAACTGTAAATGTAAGTTTACTTCAATTCGAAATTCTGAATAGTACGTCGATACTAGAAAACTTTTAAAACTTCAGATCGGTTTGAAACAATCTAGTAGGATTCAATAGGCTTACTACTACTGCGACATCTACAAGAGAGACTGAATTAACATCTCCATTGCAGTGTTACATTGTAGTCGCAGCGAACTTACAGCTCCATGCGGCTACAACTCTCTTCTTCGATAAATATCTCTGATCTGTTTATGGTCTGGGCTTTAACCTTCGTAAATAATATATTTTGAATTATTTATTTAAAGTTTCAGGCTTCGTATCATCAGATAGTCTTTCATTTAGTCCTGTCTTTATAATAAACGTTATTAGTTACATAGTATTCCTGTTGGTCAGACTTGCAATAGCGTAAATTTTGTTGTCAGTAGCTCCCGTCAATGTCAGGATAACTAATTTTTCTATTTCTTTTACTACCAAAGGGCTTTCATTAGGGGTTCCATATTTGGGGTGTTACACAACCTAATAAATAGTTAATCTTTTAAATTACTTTTGAGTTTTTAATTTGACTTTCCCGATGAAATTCTGAACGCCCGTTTCGGGTTCATTTTAACGATGGAAGGCCAGTAATTTCAGGGATGAGAAGCAGGTCGTCTGCAAGACACGCAGTGCTGACTAGGCCTCTTCGGTTCGATTCCGGGAGACGAGAAACGGGACCAGCACCCTGTAACCGTAACCGTTAGGCGCGCAGCGCAGCGCCCCCCGGGCGTAACAGTTAGGGCTAACGTCCTACCCTACGGCCTACGTGCTCCGTCCAGGAGACGGTCGCAGAAGAGACTGCGCCACGTTACTAGTGCTCATCTGCCAGCACTGCTGACTCTGTTCAACTCGTTCTATTGCCTTCGCCTCTTTCCAGTGAACCGTTCAGCTGCCAAGGCAGATGAGTTACCACTGCAGTCACAGAGACGATCGTTTCAACTAATTAGTTTTAGATCTACTTGTTCAAATCGTAATTCAGTGGCCCACCTGTTACTGCTCATAGTGACCACTCTTTCTGCACACACACACACACACACACACACACACACACACACACACACACGTCAGGTAGATGAGATGTGAGCGACTGATTCAGGTTTTTCTAAGGGCCGAGAGCTATATGCAGATAGGCTATCTGCAGTTCTTGACACTACTATTGGGGCGTTGTTGGGAAGTTCTTCACTTAACGCGATTGGCGGCGCCCGACAGCTATTTATTTAGACGAATACGAGAAATTTGATTCAGGGAAACAATATTAATTTGGACGAATCGAGGAATTTTGTACAGGAATACAGGTATTTATTTACATGAAACCGCAAAAAAATTTCTAGATGGATGGACATTCACACACATAACTTATTAACTGAAATTAGTGATGTGTCAGCCGAGTGATTTTAACATCAGACTAGCCAGTCAGTTTTTTTTTTCAGTCAAATAAACCAACGCAATGAAACTAATCTCTGCTGTCACATCAACTATATGAATGTTTTTCATCCGTTCTTTGGTTTTGAGAGACACCGCTTCTACAACAACATCTACATACACACTCCACAAGCCACCGTATGGTGCATGGTGGTTTGTACTCTGTACCATTACTAGTAATTTCCTTTAAAGCTCCACTCGCAAATAGAGCGAGGGAAAAGCGACTGTCTGTTTGCCTCCGTACCAGCCCCAATTCATCTAATCTTATCTTCATGGTCCTTACTCGAAATCTGCTTTGAGCGTAGTAGAATCTTTCTGCGGGCAGCCTTAAATACCGTTAAGCTAAATTTTCTTAGTAGTGCTCCCCGAAAAGAACGTTGTCTTCCTCTAGTATTTCAGATCTAAGTTTCC
This sequence comes from Schistocerca serialis cubense, assembly GCF_023864345.2. Classification (NCBI taxonomy): domain Eukaryota; kingdom Metazoa; phylum Arthropoda; class Insecta; order Orthoptera; family Acrididae; genus Schistocerca; species Schistocerca serialis. Next base: position 356,190,536 of record NC_064639.1, read on the forward strand.
GAAGCATTTCTGTAATACGTGGGTGTTGTTCGAGCCTACCACTAACAAATCTAGTAGCCCGGCACCGGAACTGCTCGATGTCTTCCTTTAATCCGACCTGGTTCGGATCCCAAACACTCGAATAGTAATCAACAGTGAGTCACACTAGTGTCCTATACCCGATCTCCCTCACAGATGAACGACTTTCATAAAATTCTCCCAATAAACCGAAGTCGAACACTCGCCTTACCTACTAAAATTCTTACATACTCATTCCATTTCCTATTCCTTTGGATCGCTACGCCGAGATATTTAATCGATGTGACTGTGCCAAACAGTACACTACTCTTACTGCATTCTAATATAATGGGTTTATTTTCTTATTAATCTCTATTAACCTACATTTTTCTTACTTAGGGCTAGCTGCCATTCATCACACCAGAAATTTTGTGAAAGTCATCCTGCATCCTCCTACAGCCACTCAACGACGACGCCTTCCCATACACCACAGCATCATCAGCAGAAAGCTGCAGACTGCTACGTAGTGTCCGTCAGTTCATAACACCTGAATCACCAAAACGATCATGTTCGACCACGTTCCGGGGGGCCTTACGTGCCGTCTTGTCGTAAGAGCTGGGACTACACTTTGTGTACAAGTTTATACTCACACTCTCGTTTTCAATTTACAATTCGTGTTCTGGAAGAACTACTGATGGTGTACGTGCGTTCAAATTCGAATTCATTTAATACTCCCGTCAAGATCATTTTTCGAGAAGTAAATAGTAGAACGTGGTATGGTTCATAATTGTTCTTGACATGAATGTTGTCGGAACGGAATTGTGATACACAACATCCGTATTGCAACGCGTGCTACAAAATAATGAAGAGCGTCTTCCTAACTCCTTACTACAGAATCACTCAACAATACAGCTCCCAGCCTCAAATTTCATATCCCATTCGCGACTGTTGTTGTAGAAGAACTGTTTCCGATAAACCTACTAAGGCGAATCCTAGTTTCTCTAATTCTCCTGTCATCGCCACTTTGTAAGAAGTATGCGGGAGGCACTATCTCGCTTCCTGATTCTTCCTGCCACGAACGCGCACGTAATTTTAACAGCAGACCTAACCCAGTAATGATGCAAAATGATTCTCTTGCAACATATGCCTACAGAGACTGAACATTTCGTAACAGCCTCGCGGTTCTAGCAAAACCAATGATGTAATATGCTGTTCTTTGGACGTCTTTCTCAGCTATCAATCATACTTCATACAAAAATCTGTCACTGGCGCTAGCCCCAAGGTCTTACTTAATGAATACTAGAGCAAGGACTTTCCTATTGATCAGTCAGTGAGGCAAGAGAGACCTGCGTATGGCTATGAACGCTATATTCGTCGAATCATTATTGATTAACATAGTATCACAGATACAGGATACAATGCTCCAAAACATTTAAATCTTGCACCAAAACATCTAAATGTCTTGCAGTACATACGCACTCGATATCTGTGTAACCGTCTCACGCCAAAAGACCTCAAAAAGTCGGAAAATCCTCTCAAAGACTTCGCAATAGCGGCAGGAGTCAAGCTCTATGGAAAGAAAATGACTCAGTTAAACATTGAACAAGGCAGTAACATTACTGACAGCATGGACTGGTGTGGAACTGGCGAATCTCATAAATCACTAAGTGCAATTCCAGCTAAGGTGATAAACTACTACTGGAAAAAAGAAACTAAACAAAATAAGAGACCTTTTGAAAATTGGCTCTGACAGGGAAGTAAATTTACTTCGAAAAGCGAATACGACATGCATAACAACAGCAAACAAACTATGCTACGTGACACAGATATTTCCCCTCCTAGACCCAATGGCCAACAACATAAAATTACCATTTCGCTCGTTGTTATCCAGAGGTAACGTGTCTGAAATACACTTCGACACGCTGACTATCGTTTGCAAAGGGAAGTCTTAATCTCGTGACTTTAATACGTAAGCGCCGAACACTTTTAATTAATCGCATAAAGGAAGAGCTAAGAAAGCAAAATCCTAGCTTATTCCACAATCTAATACTCAAACATATGCCGGTAAGTGCCACACAGTAGATAAACCGAGCTGAAATCAACATTTTATATCCGCAAATAAGGGAATATTACCACGAATTTGTTATATAAAAAGCAAAGGGAACAAACCAAGATTACTAGCAAAAAGGCATTTACAGTATCCAGACATCAGGAGTCCACTGTAATCGGAACAACGAAAAATACACTCGATCGAAATGGAACATCAACTGGAGAAAAGTACATAACGTTCAACACACGTGGGAATTCACTAAATACTCTTAGTCAGACCGACACGGCATTATACGTAGAAATGTTAGTAAATTAATCCACAGATTTACTTGTTGACACACAGGTAATATGTGGAATTTCCTCATTCAGAAACTGACAGTGATCGACGGGACTACCCCTGCAAATGTGGACACATCCGAATTGATAGGACCGGAAAGACTCAAATTCTCGAAAACAAACAACAACGCTGCAGTCTGTAGGCTTGCGCTTACTGCAACATGCACAATACATCAGCGACCAGAACCTGCTACGACTGTTTGTAAGAAACTGAATACGAACACTGGAATATCACGATGTATACAAATTTTGCAGAATGTTGATGTAATATGCTAAAAATAATGACCACGCTATGAATGCAAGAAGAATGAGGAGAAGATGAAGAAGAAGAAGAAGAAAAGAAGAATAAGGTGAAGAAGATGACGACTAACTGCTCGTAATGATTATGCTGTAGCTCTTGCCTTTAAAAGATATGCTAATTGCTGTGAAAATATAAATGAAATTTTTTAATGTCCCCAATAGTAAAGACACTTCACGTGCGCTACTTAATGTTAATATGTATTTCTTATGTTGAAAACCTGTATAATTACTATTAACAAATTGTTATATTTTTAACAATCAATCAGACGAGACTTTTGTAAGCTATTGCTTTTATAAGTGAACAGCATTACATTACGATTATTTCAATGAATCTGTTTTGTGCATTGTTTTTAGATTACTCTTGACCCTTCGTCTTAGATCTCTTACGGTTTTTACTCATCCCAGTGATTAATCGCCAGTCTTTCATCGTAAGTCATATATAGCGAATGGCAGACGTGGGAGTTTTTTAAGATCGCTCGGCGCAATTGATTAATAGTGTGTTGCCGGGTGTTCTTACGCGTTGGAGCTAAGCAGAAAGTACACATAAAAGCTAACCCCGCAACACCTGAAAAAGGCGGCTAAGTCGTTCGTTGGAATACTTGGTGTAAATGGAAATAACACCTCGGCAGTACACCTAGAAGCATACTATTAATGTGGTTTCTGCTATTAATGTGGTTTGTGCTGTATCACTGTAATGCATAAAACACTCTTGACAGCAAAGGGGGAAAAAGAAATAACCGAAATTGAGATATGGTACGAGAATAAACATAATCATGGAGAGAACGAAGAAGGTGTGGAAGCTGTTGTCCAGCATTTTATACAATACCGTAATTTTCTGCATCCGAGGGTTGGAACCTTAATAGTGGCAACTACTTGTTTACAGCTAGTACAAAATAGATGCGTATTTCAAAGTTTTAGTGACCTTCAAAGCAGTCACCAGCATTGTGTTTAAGCAGTTACCAGCGATGTGGAATTCGTAGGATACTCTTAGCAGTGCCAGTTATGTTGACAGTTCAGCGGCACGGTCTATTGCCCGACGAATTTGTAACTGTTCTGAAGCGAATGCCGCGAAGCGTTTCCTTAAGTTTAGAAATAGAGTTGAGCTCACGAGGGCTTAAGTCAGGGGAGTGCAGTAGGTGGTATAGCAGCTTAGCAGCCCCATGAGTCAAACAAATCAGTAACAGCTTGCCCTGTACGTGCTTGAGCATTGTCCTGCCAAATGATGGTCAGGTCTGTCAGAAAGTGTCATCACTTCTATGCTGTTCATTTTTGGAACACAACCTATGACCAGCTTAGAGACAGAAGTGATGACATTTTCTGTAGGATCTGACCATCATTTTGCAGGACAATGCTCAAGCACGTACAGTGCAAGCTGTTACTGATTTGTTTGGCTGATGGGGCTGCTAAGTGATATACCACCTACTGCACTCCCCTGACTTAAGCCCTCGTGAGTTCAACTCTATTTCTAAACTGAAGCAAACGCTTCACGGCATTCGCTTCAGAACTGACACAAATTCGTCGGGCAGTAGACCGCGCCGCTAGAACCGTCAACACAACTGGCACCGCTAAGAGTATTCTGCGACTTCCACATCGCTGGCAACGGGCTATACACAATTCAGGTGACTACTTTGAAGGTCAGTAAGACTTTGAAACACCTATTTATTTTGTACGAGCTGCAAAAAAATAATTGCCACTATTAAAATTCCAACCTTCGTAGGATTAGTGTCAAGAATGAGCCATACTTATTTAAAAATGAAGTCATTAGTTTATCTCTGAAAGTGAGGAAAGGTGCTGCCGCATTCCTCAGTTCTATGGCTTACATCGTCTCCCAGTACATGTACCAGTTTACAAACATTACACCAGCAGTAACTTCACTTGTACATTGGCAAAAAATAGATTGAAGTGCAACTGATATGTCAGTGTGAACAGGGGAGTTATTCCAAACCACTAGTATCAGACACGCAAACCTATAAAGAATTCGTGAAATGAATAGAAATTCCAATTACAGAAAAGCTGAATAACCAAAATGCTCAACTTCAGGACACAACTTCAGGAGATGGTTGTGCAGTCATCCTGGCCAGTGTCAGTCCCATTGAAGGATTAAACCCAGATCGGTGAATACTACAATCTTCTTCGCGGCGTAGATCCCACATGGGCATCTTGCCGGCGAGTGTGACGTTTTCTCTTTGGGAACGTGAGCTGCAGTGAAGTGGAGTGGAGCTCCTGCTGCCTCTCGCAGCAACCCTGTCGGTTAAGTCGCATAGCGCTGCTGCGCGGTGATTCTAAGCTCCGCACAAGTAGTTTCACATAATGCTTGACGTGAAACCCCTGTAGTAGGCAGCTAGAATTTGTCGGCACACTAGCTCCACCTTGCGTTTAGGCTGACCTGCGTAGCCTCCATTGCTGAAGGGCAGCTTTAAGGGCAGGGGTTGCGACTCGAGGACACGTCTCCCACCTGCCCAATACCAGAAAAAGCTGTAGCTGCAGTATGGCACTGGACTCACATTCGAGAGAAATCCCCGTCTGAGTGTCTATACTTAAGTTTTGCGTGGTTTTCCTAACCTACTTAAGAGAAATTCCTGGTTGCTGCCTTCGTAAAGGGCGTGAACAATTTCCGAAACGGTGCCTGTTTATTCCGAATCACGATGCAATGTTCTTTCGGACAGGCAGGATGTAGAAACATGGTTGGCGATGTATGGAAGTTTGACCGTGCTGGGATAGCCTAATGGTACGGCAAATACTCTCGATAAGCGGGAAATCCGTGATCGACTTCCAGTCCGGCTCAGGTTTTCATTATGGTATTTCCATTATTCACCTGATGGTTGCCCATGTTGGCAGCTGCGAATACAATTCATGGACGATCTCCTTCTCTTGCTCGTATCTTCCGCTCCGTCTCTAATGACGTCGTGGTTAGCGGCACATTAAATCCTAATCCTTCTTTCTTCCTTTCTTGGGTACTAGTAAGTGTGTACATCTATTGGAAACATAGTCTTGACAGAGGCTCTCTGAGAGCTGTTTGACGGATTTTGCATTCCGAAGGAAGGATGACACGGAACTCGCTAAATTGTAATGTGTGCGGGAGAACTGCGGCGAGAGTGGCTAAGCAGATGCCTACCAGTGTCTTTGATCCGGGACAGCTGGCGCGCTCGACTCACTCTGCTGCACGGGACGTGTGCTAAGCGGCTTACGAGCTTACAGGCACAACGGCTGGCACCAGGGCGGTGGACAGAGTGCCGAAAAACCTCTGCCTGCCCTCCCAGCGCCGAGCAACGTCTGTGAGCGAGCCGGCCACTGGCGCCAGTGTAGGGATTAGCATTGGTCCGCCCTGGGACTGCGCCCCCGGTGCGGGATTAGTGGCGGCGCCTGTTAAGCGTCAAACGCCGGTGGAATCCCAGAGCAACCTGCGGTGACCCCTCAAGGAGGGCCGACCTCCAAGGGCTGATATTCACACACTGGGAGGTCCGGCTGCTACATGCGGGTTGACCGGCGCTGACTCTGCCGTATCACTTTGCGTTACACTCCATGGATCCTCCTTTGGGGGGTTCTATAATACGGAAAGAAGTCAGAGATGCATATTTCATGTAAGCATACAATTTGATTTTTAGAAAGAGGGCCGGCCGCTGTGACCTAGCAGTTCTAAGCGCTTCAGTCCGGAACCGCGCTGCTGCTACGACCACAGGTTCGAATCCTGCCCCGGGCATGGATGTGTATGATGTCAAATGGTTGAAATGGCTCTGAGCACTATGGGACTTAACATCTGAGGTCATCAGTCCCCTATAACTTAGAACTACTTAAACCTATCTAAACTTAGGACATCACATACATCCATGCCCCAGGCAGGATTCGAACCTGCGACCGTAGCAGTCGCGCGGTTCGGGACTGAAGTGCCTAGAATCGCTCGGTCACCGCATGCTGGCGTGTGATGTCCTTAGGTTAGTTAGGTTTAAGTTGTTCTAAGTCTAGGGGACTGATGAAATCAGATGTTAAGTCCCATAGTGCTTAGAATCATTTGAACCATTTTTAGAAAGAGGAAAATAGCAGCCAGCCGCTATTGGTAACGCTACTTATTTACACAAATAACGCCGTTGTCGATTTCGAACTGACATGTTCACATTCGGACGGTTGTTCACGTCTAGATACACATTTATTGACGTTTACATTAGTTTTCCGTTCTTTATGTAAGCTCAATAGAATGAAATAACTGAAGCTTACCAAATAGTATTGTCTCACTCTCTCTCTCTCTCTCTCTCACTGTGTGTGTGTGTGTGTGTGTGTGTGTGTGTGTGTGTGTGTGTGTGTGTGTGTTTGTGAGTGTGTTCATGTTCCAGCATAGCTCCGGATCGCCTGGAGCAGATCCAAACAGAGTTAATACACCTCTACGTGATGCCAATAGACTATTACCGTGGGGGTAAAATACCGCTATTTGCGACTGGGATACATGTTGCGCTCCTAGAGATGCGACGAGGAGGGCAGGGAAGGAAACAGGGTGAAAGATAAACCTCTTTGTGAAACGTGGGGCGAAATTTCAACCAATTTTATGTTTATTAGTCTTCTGGTAGATTTGATGCTGCTCACCACGACTTCCTCGCAATTGCTAAACTCTTCGTCTCAGAGCAGCAGTCTGTTAGATATATTCCAAACTAAGCTCCGACTGGTATCATGGGAGTTGCCGGCCGTTGTGGACGAGCGGTTGTAGGCGCTTTAGTCCGGAACCGCGCTTCTGCTACGGTCGCAGGTTCGAATCCTGACTCCGGCATGGATGTGTGTGATGTCCTTAGGTTAGTTAGGTTTAAGTAGTTCTAAGTTCTAGGGGACTGATGTTCTCAGATGTTAAGTCCCATAGTGCTCAGAGCCATTTGAACCATTTTATCATGGGAGTTATTTCAAGATAATTACTATTAAAAACAGTCTTGATCACGATTTATTTAACAAGGTGACCGGTTTCGACCACTACTGCGGTCATCTTCAGACCATTGAGTAGGAACCTCTTTCTGTTGTGATTCTCCAACAGAAAGGGGTTCCTACTCAATGGTCTGAAGATGACCGCAGTAGTGGTCGAAACCGGTCACCTTGTTAAATAAATCGTGATCAAGACTGTTTTTAATAGTAATTATTTACAAGACATTGATCACTGCTGTTCCCATAATGCATTCAAAAGTTATTTCAAGATGTCTTATTACATACTCTGTTAGCCTGTCCCTTCTTCTGGTCAGAGTTCTGCATATGTTGTTTGTCTGGCCGATTCTGCGGAGAAACACCTCATTTCTCGTTAGCCCACCCAATTTTCGGCATTTTACTACATCACCTCAACCCAGACTCTTCGATTCTCTTCTTTTCCATTTGTCCCATAGTCCATGCAATGGTGCTCCAAACGAACAGTCCCAGTTCCTTCCTCGAACTATGATCGATGTTAGTTGCTACACTGTCCAGTCACAATAATGTGACCACCAGTCGAAAGCTTGAATAACCACTGTCTGCAGCGCGGACTGCTGCGAGACGCTCCGGGAGAGAAGCAGTGAGGTTCTGGAAGGTGCCGACAGGAATGTAGACCCATACAGACTCCAGGGTCGTGGTCAGCACTAACAGGTTTCTCGGTTGACGATCCACGGCACGAGCAGCTCGATGGGAAAGGTCCCAAAGATTCTCGATTGATTTTAAATCCGGAGACTCGGGTGCCTAGGGGAGTATGGTAAACTCGTCCTGGTGCTCTTCGAACCACGCACGTATACTGCGATCTGTATGATTCATTGTATTATCCTGTTGCTGGATGCCATCTTGCCGAGAACAAACTGCATATAGCAGCGCACGTGATATATATACACAGGGTGAGTCACCTAACATTACCGCTGGATATATTTCGTAAACCACATCAAATACTGACGAATCGATTCCACAGACCGAACGTGAGGAGAGCGGCTAGTGTAATTGGTTAATACAAACCATAAAAAAATGCACGGTAGTATGTTTCTTAACACAAACCTACGTTTTTTTAAATGGGACCCCGTTAGTTTTGTTAGCACATCTGAACATATAAACAAATACGTAATCAGTGCCGTTTGTTGCATTGCAAAATGTTAATTACATCCGGAAATACTGTAACCTAAAGTTGACGCTTGAGTACCACTCCTCCGCTGTTCGATCATGTGTATCGGAGAGCACCGATTTACTTAGGGATCCAAAGGGAACGGTGATGGATCTTAGGTACAGAAGAGACTGGAACAGCACATTATGTCCACATGCTAACACCTTTTTATTGGTCTTTTTCACTGACGCACATGTACATTACCATGAGGGGTGAGGTACACGTACACACGTGGTTTCCGTTTTCAATTACGGAGTGGAATAGTGTGTCCCGACATGTCAGGCCAATAGATGTTGGATGTGGTGGCCATCATTTGCTGCACACAACTGCAATCTCTGGCGTAATGAATGTCGTACACGCCGCAGTACATCTGGTGTAATATCGCCGCAGGCTGCCACAATACGTTGTTTCATATCCTCTGGGGTTGTAGGCACATCACGGTACACATTCTCCTTTAACGTACCCCACAGAAAGAAGTCCAGAGGTGTAAGATCAGGAGAACGGGCTGGCCAATTTATGCGTCCTCCACGTCCTATGAAACGCCCGTCGAACATCCTGTCAAGGGTCAGCCTAGTGTTAATTGCGGAATGTGCAGGTGTACCATCATGCTGATACCACATACGTCGACGCGTTTCCATTTTCGAGCAACGTTGGCAGATCATTCTGTAGAAACGCGATGTATGTTGCAGCTGTTGGGGCCCCTGCAATGAAGTGAGGACCAATGAGGTGGTCGCCCATGATCCCGCACCATACATTTACAGTCCACGGTCGCTGTCGCTCCACCTGTCTGAGCCAACGAGGATTGTCCACGGACCAGTAATACATGTTCCGTAGATTCACTGCCCCGTGGTTTGTGAAACCCGCTTCATCGGTAAACAGGTAGAACTGCAACGCATTCTCTGTTAATGCCCATTGTAATTGCTGATGTAGCGACACATGAAACGGGTGAAAGCGGTGACGATGCAGTATGCGCATGACACTACTTTGACTCAGTCCACCGGCTCTCGCAATGTCCCGTGTATTCACGTGTGGGTTCATGGCAACAGCAGCTAACACACCAACTGCACCCGCTTCTACTGTGACGGGCCTGTTACGGGCCCGTTTGCGTGCTACGACCATACCTGTTGCATACAGTTGGCGGTAGATGCTTTGCAATGTGCGGCACGTTGGATGCTCTCTGTCCGGGTACCGTTCTGCATACACCCTGCTGGCTTCAGCTGTATTTCGTCGACACTCGCCATAGATGAGTATCATCTCCGCCTTTTCAGAGTTCGAATACACCATGGTCACAGTTCCTACAACACTACACCATCACAGACGTCTGGTAACACGGTGTACTACAGTTGGTCTGCGTGCGGAGACAAATGCAAAATAACAATAGCAGCAAGTGCTACATGCGGACACTGCGACAGCTAAACCAAACCACAACAGTGCACTACAGCCACACTCGTAAACACGGTCGTCATCGTAAACATGTCCCTGCAGATGCTGCTCGCCGACCGTGGCCCGTGTTTGTTACAACACACAACTGGACGTCGGAGGTTTCAAGCGTCAACTTTAGGTTACAATATCTCCGGATGTAATTAACGTTTTACAATGCAACAAACGGCACTGATTACGTATTTGTTTATATGTTCATATGTGCTAACAAAACGAACGTGGTTCCATTTAAAAAAACGTAGGTTTATGTTAAAAAACACACTTCCGTGCATTTTTGTATGGTTTGTATTAAACAGTTACACTAGCCCCTCTCCTCACGTTCGGTCTGTGGAATCGGTTATTCTCTATTTGATGTGGTTTACGAAATATATCCAGTGCTAACGTTAGGTGACTCACCCTGTATATATATATATATATATATATATATATATATATATATATATATATATATATATATATATATATATATAAAGTGTGTGGGTGTGTGTTGATCCACTGTGCCCTCCAGAATGACAAGATCACCCAGGGAATGACACGAAAGCACTTCCCAGATCATAATGTTTCCTCCTTGTTTGCTTTCAGACTTTTCACGTCATACACGCCAACTGCCAACGGAGCAGAAAACTTCATTCATCTGAAAAGCCCAATTGCAGTCACTCAGTGGTCGTCCACTTCTGGTACTAGCGTGCAGATTCCAGCCTTTGACGCTGGTGAACAGCAGTCAGCATGGGTGCATGAACCAAGCGCCAGCTGCAGGGGGCTGTATGTAGCAACGTTTGCTGAACGGTCGTTGACAAGACGGTATTGGTAGCCTCTTGGCTCGTCTCGGTGGGCAATTACTCAACAGTTACACGTCTATTTACGTGTACACACCTCTGCAGCCGTCATTCATCCCTGTCGTCTATGTCTCGTATCACAGTTGCCACGGCACCTGTTTCGGACAACAACATTTTGCCATACACAATATACTTTAACCAAAGCGGCACACGGACAATTTACAAACTTACCCGTTTCGGAAATGCTCCCACCTCTGACGCGAAAGCCAATAAACATACCCATTTGGGCGTCAGATAAATTGCTCCCTTTCCACATTACAGCAACGACTGGACTGTTTCCCGTGTGTTTATAACGCTTTATATACCCTCCACTGCTAGCGCTGACACCTGCTGCATACGTTGCTTTGCTTCCAAAGCAGCAGAATTCCACATGTTTGTCAGATTCGTTATTCCCTATTTTAGAGTCAAGTCTATCGCTGGTCTGATTTCTGCTACTCCTCATTACTTTCATCTTTCGCCGGTCTACTCTCAGTCGACGTTATGTAATCTTTAGATTGATCAATACGACTCGTAATTCTTCTTCACTCTTAATGGTGGCAGTAGTGTCGTTAGCGAATCTTATCGTCGACATTCTTTCATCCTAATTTTAATCCCACTCTTGAACGTTTCCTTTATATTCCTTACTTCTTCTTCGATTTAGGGATTCACTGTCGAACATGTTTTCGGTGTCGATAAATCCTACGAACCCGCCTTGAGTTTTCTAAAGGTTTGCTTCCATTATTAGTCGCAACGTCAGAACTGCCTCTCTGGTGCCTTTACCTTCCCTAAAACCTAACTGCTCGTCATCTAATAGGTCGTCAGTTTTCTTTTCCGTTCTTCTGCACATTATTTTTGTCATCAGCATGGCTGCATGAGCCGTTACGCTGACTCAGCGAAACTTGTCACACTTATCTGAATTTGCTGTCTTCGTGATCGTGTGGACGATACTTTCCGAAAGTGTGGTGGAACATCTCCAGACTCATAGAGGTTATACACCAACTTGAATAGTAGCTTAGTTGCTACTTCTCCCGATGATTTCATAAAATTCCGAAGCGCAAGTCTTCCAAAGCTCTGTCAAACTGTGCGGTTGGATGCCCTACGACGTCCCTATACATCCTCATTTTTTCGTCACTCACATCTCTCAAACACTCTCCCTTGTGAAATACTTCAATATAGTCTTTCCACCTATCCGTTCTTTTATTTGGCTTAATAGCAAAAGTCCCACTGCACTTTTAATGTTGACACTACTGCTTTTAATGTCACCGATGCTTTTTTTGATTTTTTTATGTACTGATAAGTCCTACAGATGAATACTACCTTTTCGATTTCTTCGAACTTTTCCTGCAGGTATTTCGCTCTGGCTCCTCTGTGATTCCTTCTTATTTTATTCGTAAGTGACTCACATTTCTTCGCAGTATAGCATTTAGCCTCAGAGATCTTCAAACGTATCTCAACGTCCCTCAGTACATCATCCCGCTTCTTTTATTCATTGATTCTTTCGGACGAATATCTCTTCAGCCTATTCTTCATAATTACTAATTGCGATCTGAGTCTATATCTGCTTCTGTAGGCCTTAGAGGCAATATCTGACCATATCCGTCTATCATTTAATTCAGCTGGAATCCTTTCGTATTAGCAGGGCTTTCCCTTGTATACCGCATCCTACCGTGATTTTTGAACAGCGCATTCGGTATTACCACCTGAAATTTTTTCCAGCACTTAATGAGTCTCGATCCTATCTTATTCCAACCACTAAGCCCATATCTTCCCGTAACTCTTTCTTGTATTCCTCACCTCATTACCGTGTTCCAGTCTCCCACAATACTCTATTACCCGTTCAGTATCCCCGGACATGTTCCCTATATATTCCTCTGCTGCTTGTGACATCGGCATGTACGAAAAACTTGAATGTGAATCAGTGAATTTCTTCAGATGTTTCGATAGCATGCTTAAATAAAAATAATAAAACACAGAAATAATCACAATTGTAAAATCGATATATGTAATTTATGAGCCAAACTGTTAAGACAAATAACCTCTGTACAAAAGCATATCATAATCTGTGGAAGACCTATAACGTTGTCTCTGTGGACTACTTGTAAGATCTTCGTAAATGTTTTGTTTATATAAGATATTTTCGATGTTTAAAGTGTACAACAAGTTGTGTGTGATGTTTAGTGTGTGAGAGACTCTGCACAGATGGACCATTAGAAAACTGTAAGTACAAATGCTTCTTAATTTCGCCACTAACTTCACCAAAAGAATAACGATTGTAAAAATCGCTTGTTTCATATATATTGCAGTAAAGGTCAACGAAATGAAGCAGACTCTCGTAGATTGACAACATCAATAGAAATGGCTTAATACACACGAAAAACGGGAATCATTTCCCAATACACGTCGTGTGGAGAGTAAATAAAGAAAAATCGTGACTGGTAGCAGATTTATTTATAAACAAACCTATTGTTTTCACAGTCGCAGGCTTTCAAAAACCATTTATAATTTTTCAAATCAGATTCCACACTCCGACTCGAAGTACGTTACCCTTTCGTTGCTTACCAGTTATTTTTCTCGTTGTTACCCTTCCCTTGGCATTTAGGTTGCAGAGAGCCAAATGGAGTCATTAATGAGAATTTTTTTCATTTTTTTTGCCAGTGAAGAGATCACAATGACACATTTTTCAATTCGCGGCCACATCACTGATTGCATCCAGTCGTCTAGGCCACCCAGATGGATAGCACATACGATTTCGTTAAACGATAAATTTACTCCACGCTCGGTGAGGCACATATTTACAATCGGACGATGGCGATCGTCCAACTCTTATATTTGTGAAAGGATTGCCAACCATACCTTAACGTATGCGAGTAGGTAAGTTGGCCATAATTCGTGTTTGTGAGTTTTGCAAAATCCTACCAGCGAACTGGAAATTATCCGCTGTTAACATTCACCAATCTCCGCTGTGGTTCCTTGCACAGTCTGACGCCGGTAAAAAAAAAAAAAATAAATAAAAAAAAAAATCCTTATCTGGCAGTTCAAAAGCACAAGAGGCAACGGCCCAAAAACTTCCCCAACTTCCTTTTAACCCTGCAGCGTAACATAGCACTGCCACCAAAATAAAATACATACGCATTTGAGCTGAGTCATGATATTCGCCTACATTAAAACTCGGTTCACTCCACTATCCTTCAAAGAGCGTGAGATCTGCGACAGTGCCCGGAAATACTTAAGCTTAGAAAAAGTGTGAATCAACTGTTTAGCATTCGAATTTTCGCTCTATTCATACCGCTGAAGATGCCGCTCGTAGTCTCGTGATTAGTGCTGCCGTCAAATAAATACACGTGATCAATCAGAAAAGTTTCCACTGGCTTCGTGGGAAACTCACTAACTCCTAACTCAAAGTAGTGTTGTAGGCTCTCTGCTGCTACTTACCTATATAAGTGAGTTAGGAGACAACCTAAGTAGCCGTCTTTGGTTGTTTGCAGATAATGCTGCTATTTATCGTCTGGTTCAGTCGTCAAAAGATCAAAAACAATTGCAAAATGATTTATATATTTGTATGGTGCGTAAATTGGCAATTGAACCTAAATAATTAAAAGTGTGACGTCGTCTACATGAGTGCTGAAGGATATCCGTTAAGCTTCAGTTACACGATGAATCGATGAAATCTGAAGGCAGTAAATTCGATCTATGAAATCTGAAGGCAGTAAATTCGAATAAACACCTAGGAATTGCAATTATGAACAACTTAAATTAGAAAGAATACGCAGATTGTACTGTGGGGAAGGTGAACCAAGGACTGTGTTTTAGTGGTAAAACAGATGATGCAATAGATCTACTAAAGAGACTGCCTACATTATGCTTGTCCGTGCTCTTCTAAAGTGCTGCTGCGCGGTATGGGATCGTCACCAGATAGGATTAACAGAGAACATTGAAAAGTTTCAGGGAAGGGCAGCACGTTTTGTATAATCAAGAAATACGGGAGAGTGTGTCAGAAATGCGATTTTTTTTTTTTTTTTTTTTTTTTTTTTTTTTTTTTTTTTTTTTTTTTTTTGGAGGAAACTTCTCATCAAATTTTAATCACGTACTATCTCCACCGAATGTTAAAATATTTTGTTGACGCTGACCTACATAGGGAAAAACCATCTTCGTAATAAAATAAGGGAAATTGGAATTCGCGCGGAAAGATGTAGGTGTTCGTTTTTTCTGCGTACTGTTCTAGACTGGAATAATGAGAGAGTCAGTGTGAAGACAGTTCGATGAACCCTCTGCAAGACATTTAAGTGTGGTTAGCAGAGTAGCCACGTAGATGAAGATGGAAATGTAGATAAAGCAGCCTAACCATGAGAGCAGGGTCCACTGAGCTTCCGCAACGCATCCATTCCTAATCCTTTGCCTACTGAGATGCCCTTTCCTGCAAGTGGACTGGACAACCCCTGTTGTGGAAATAGTGAGGATTATTTATACATCATCACAAAAGTCACCCAATGTGGCGTCAACTAAAAGACTTCCAACACGGCGACCGAACTTCCCCAGATAGGAACTCGTGGCCATCAATGCCACACGAAACGAAACTTGTGGTAAGTCTTATGGGACCAAACTGCTGAGGTCGTCGGTCCCTAAGCTTATGCACTACTTAATCTAACCTAACGATAAGGACAACACACACACCCATGCCCGAAGGAGGACTCGAACCTCTGACGGAATGCCACACGGTTATTTCATTTATGCGCGTGTCGCCGTTATCTCTCGTGACACAAACAAAGCACAAAAGAAGACTGATTCAGCTAAAATCCAAATTGGATGCACAGCCCGATTTCTAGATGACGTCAGAAATCAAACGTAATAATATGGCTCGGCAGTGTAGTGCTGTACCAAGCAAATACGGAAACGAACCAAACTCTAATTCGTGCTATAGCGCTGCACTGTGCTACGGGAAATAAAAATCGCAGTGCAAATAAGCCGAACGCAAGGTACGCTGTTTGTGATACTGGCTCAGCACCAAACGATTTCTAATGTCTCGTTTTCCGCCTGCCTACACCCGCAATGCTGAGAGATTGCCTTCACAAAGCCAAATCATCGACAGCGGAGTGGATCTGCGGGACGCCACATAGATCAAAGGGCTTTGAGACAACCGCAGGGCGGTGAAGTGGAGGTGGGGAAGGGGCGGGGGAGAGGGGCAGAGGCACAGGCGAGAGAGCAGCAGGAAAGCACGTGACACCGGAAACGGGCGAGATACGACAGGTAGCGACCGCAGACGGGCGTCCCGCTGCGCCGGGATATTACGGGCGGCGTGGCTAATTAAAAGCGCGCCCTTTGTTGGGCGTCCTCCGGTGGCTGCCGCGGTATCCAATCAGCGGCCAATCAGAGGCGCGCCCCGGGGACGCGAGCGGCCACGCAAACCCCATTACTGGTAGTCAGCGGCCGCTTACAGCTGATGCGCGCCGCCTCCGTTGATGGGGTGTGTAACCCGCGCCCCGCCGCCATTAGCTGGCCCTTCTGTTCAGGGGATTAAATTCGCCTCGGGGGCTCGTCTGACCTCCCACTTACGCCTTTCGTAGAATTCGGCAGGCGTCTTCTTCCGAGCAACGTCTCCGCTGGCGACGTGTCTGTTTCGCAGTGACTAGTGGTTCTCAGCTACGGAAGAAGCTAATTCAGTAGTTCGAGAACGTTACAATCTGTCTTAATTACCAATAATTCGTCGTACAAACAATTTCTTTCTTACTGCCCACAATTTAAAAGAAAAAAACTTTCCTTTAACTATTCTGTCCACTGTCTATAGGAGCCCTAGTATTTACTCCCAAACCTCAGCAATTAAGAAGGACACGGTCTTGAATTAACAGGTGAAGTGAGGTACAGATATTCTTTCATTTATTAACGTTCCTTAAAGATAAATGACTCTGATTTGATCGACAATTATCACTGCGACCATCAGTAGTAGGAGATCATAAAATTTGCCTAGATTCCTTTCCTTAACAGTTTTATTATAATAACTTTGGAACTATAATATAAATCTTCCCCCACCAATGAACCATGGATCTCGTCGTTGGTGGGGAGGCTTGCGTGCCTCAGCGATAAAGAAAGCCGTACCTTAGGTGCATGCAACCACAAGAGAGGGGTATATTTTGAGAGGCCAGACAAACGTGTGGTTCCTGAAGAGGAGCCTTTTCATTAGCTGCAGGGGCAACAGTCTGGATGATTGGCTGGTCTGGCCTTGTAACATAAACCAAAAACTCCTTGCTGTACTGGTACAGCGAACGGCTGAAAGCAAGGGGAAACTACAGCCATAATTTTTCCCGAGGTCATGCAGCTTCAATGTATGGTCAAATGATGTTGGCGTCCTCTTGGGTAAAATATTCCGGAGGTAAAATAGTCTCCCATTCGGATCTCCTGGCGGGGGACTACTCAGGAGGATGTCGTTATCAGGAGAAAGGAAACTGGTGTTCTACGGATCGGAGGATGGAACGGGCAGGTAGGTTAGAAAATTTAAAAAGGGAAATGCATAGGTTACAGTTGGATATAGTGGGAATTAGTGAAGTTCGGTGACAGGAGGAACAAGAATAACTTATTCATTGCTAACACTTAGTTTAAGAATCATGAAAGAATGTTATATACGTGGAAGAGGCCTGGAGACAATAGAAGATTTCAGATAGATAATGTAATGGTAAGACAGAGACTTAGCAACCAGGATTTTTTTAATATAATACTTTTCCAGGGGCAGATGTGGACTCTGACCACAATTTACTGGTTATGAACTACAGATTAAAACTGAAGAAACTGCAAAAAGGTAGGAATTTTAGGAGATAGGACCTGGATAAACAGAAAGAAACAGAGGTTGTAGAGAGATTCAGAGAGAGCATTAGGGAACGATTGACAAGAACAGGGGAAAAAAACACAGTAGAAGCAGCATGTGTGGCTTTGAGAGATGAAATAGTGAAGGCCGCAGAGTATCAAGTAGGTAAAAAGACGAGGGGTAGTAGAAATCCTTGGGTAACAGAAGAGATATTGAATTTAATTGATTTAAGGAGAAAAAATAGAAATGCAGTAAATGAAGCAGGCGAAAAGGAATACAAACGTCTCAAGAATGAAATCGACAGGAAGAGTAAAATGGCTAAGTAAGAAATTAGGGATAAGATACATACTGTCTACAGAAAAATTAAGGAGACCTTTGGAGAAAAGATAACCACCTGTATGAATATCAAAAGCTCAGATGGAAAACCAGTCCTCAGCAAGGACGGGAAAGCAGAAAGATGGAAGCAGTATGTACAGGGTCAATACGAGGGCGATGTACATGAGGGCATTATTATGGAAATGGAAGTGGATGTAGATAAAGATGAGATTGGAGGTATGATACTGCGTGAAGAATTTGACAGAGCACTGAAAGACGTAAGTCAAAGAAAGGCCAGAGGAATAGACAACATTCCATCAGAGCTACTGATACCTTTGGAGAGCCAGCCATGACAAAACTCTACCGTCTGAGACAGCAAAGGACCTGGAAGAGTAGTTGAACGAAATGGACAGTTTCTTTATAGGAGGATATAAGATGAACATCAATAAAAGCAAAACGAGGATAATTGAATGTAGTCGAATGAAGTCTGGTGATGCTGAGGGAATTAGATTAGAAAATGAGACACTTAAAGTAGCAGGTGAGTTTTACTATTTGTGGAGCAAAATAATTGATGATGGTCGAAGTAGAGAGGATATAAAATGTAGACTGGCTACGATAGGGAAAGCGTTTCTGAAGAAGGGAAATTTGTTAACATCGAGTATATACTTAAATGTCAGGAAGTCTTTTCTGAAAGTATTTGTATCGAGTGTAGCCATGTTTGGAAGCGAAACGTGGACGATAAGTAGTTTAGACAAAAAGAGAATAGAACCTCTCGAAATGTGATGCTGCAGAAGAATGCTGAAGATTAGATGGGTAGATCAATTTAACTAATGAGGAGGTACTGAATAGAACTGGGGAGAAGAGGAAATTGTGGCACAATCCTACTAAAAGAAGGGACCGGTTAGTAGGACTCGTTCTTTGGCACCAGGGGATCACAAGTTTACTATTGGAGGGAATCGTGGAGGGTAAAAATCGTAGAGTAGACCAAGAGATGAGTGCACTAAGCAGATTCAGAAGGATGTAGGTTGCAGTGGTTACTCGGAGATGAAGAAGCTTGCACAGGATAGAGTAGGATGGAGAGCTGCATCAAACCAGTCTCTGAACTGAAGACCACAACAACAACAATGTAAAGCACATGGTGCGTCTTCGGCTCGTCAACAATGTGAGACGAGCGAAATGTTTTGTAAAATTATTTAAAAGCAGTCTTGATCGCAGCCAATGTTAACTTCTGACAGGTTTCGAATGTTACAGGGACTGAGGCGTCCGTAGCGGGTCAGGCGCCATCGCTGTCATCCAGATGGTGCGAACTCTGATGACGGGCAGTAATGAAAAGGCAGAAACCGGTCAGAAGTTAACATCGGCTGCGATCATGACTACTTTTAAATACACACATCAAAAATAGTTTTGCATCATCCCGGTTCCATGAATTCGTGAAGATAGACGTTGACTGTGGAAATTGTATCACACACACAGTTGCTTTGACTGTTCAGAGATGTCACTAATCCCGCCCAAAGATGTAAACAACAATGCATGAGCAGCGCCTGTTAGGCGGAGGGGGTACGACAGCCGATCAGTTCTAGTCATTCTACCAGGAAGGAGGTACACGACTCATGTTGTCTGCAGTTCAACCACGCCTAGACGGTCAATACCACGGTTGGATCGCATCCGCATTGTTACTTTGTGCCAGGAAGGGCTCTCAACAAGGGAAGTGTCCAGGCGTCTACGAGTGAACCAAAGCGATGTTGTTCGGACATGGACGAGATACAGAGAGACAGGAACTGTAGATGACATGCCTCACTCAGGACGCCCAAGGGCTACTACTGCAGTGGATGACCGCTACCTACGGATTATGGCTCGGAGGAATCCTAACAGCAACGCCACCATGTTGTGAATAATGCTTTTCATGCAGCCACAGGACGTCGTGTTACGACTCCCACTGTGCGCAATAGGCTGTATGATGCGCAACTTCACTTTCGACGTCCATGGCGAGGTCCATCTTTGCAACCACGACACCATGCAGCGCGGTACAGATGGGCCCAACAACATGCCGAATGGACCGCTCAGGCTTATCATCACGTTCTCTTCACCAACTAGCGTCGCATATCGCTTCAACTAGACGTGTTTGGAGGCTACCCGGTCAGACTAAACGCCTTAGACACACTGTCCAGCGAGTTCAGCAAGGTGGTTGCAAGGTGCTGTTTTGCTGTAGCATTTTGTGGGGCCATTGTACGCCGCTGGTGGTCATGGAAGGCGCCATAACGGCTGTACGATTCGTGAATGCCATCCTCAGACCGATAGTGCAATCTTATAGGCAACGTATTGGCGAGGCATTCGTCTTCACAGTCGACAATTCGCTCCCGTACCGTGCACATCTCGTGAAAGACTTCCTTCAGGATAGACTAGAGTAGCCAGCATGTTCTCCAGACATGAACCCTATCGAACGTGCCTGGATAGGTTGAAAACGGCTGCTTACGGACGAGGCGACCTACCAACCACTCAGGGATCCACGCTGAATCGCCGTTGAGGAGTGGTACAATCTGGACCAGCAGTACATTGATGAACTTGTGTATAGTATGCCACGACGAATACAGGCAGGCATCAATGCAAGAGGACGTGCTACTGGGGGATTAGAGGTACCGCTGTGTACAGCAATCAGGACCACAACCTTGAAGGTCTCGCTCTATGGTGGTACAACATGCAATGTGTGGTTTTCATGAGTAATAAAAAGGCGGAAATGATGTTTATGTTGATCCCTTTTCCAATTTTCTGTACAGATACCAGAACTCTCGGAACCGAGGCGATGCAAACTTTTCTTGATAAGTCTGATTTTATCACAATAAGGTGGCTGGTCTCCCTTTTTTTTTTTTTTTTTTTTTTTTTTTTTTTTTTTTTTTTTTTTTTTTTACACAATACAGCATCACCGGTCTATTGCGGTCTAACTGTGTTGGTGAGGCTGTAAATTTCCACAGGGCAGTGACTGCGTCACTGCAATTCACTTCGGAGGTGTGGCGGTGGGACTTGTAGTCCCGTACCACCCTCTGACGGTGATAGTGCTACATGAGTCAGGCAGAAAAATTTTGCCTAACATGGGCAGGTGAAGGTGCGGCGGTGGGAATTATAGTCCCGTGGCGAGGCCGAATGACCGCTGGTCTCCGCGTGTTACATAAAATTATGTAGTGTCACGTGCTTTATTCCAGTGCGAGAGAGGCCAGCACGCAGTGCCAGCGGCTCTCCGGTTCGGTGTAAGCAATGCTGCACTTATATGCTCACTGTATGTGTAGCGCTATATATTAATGTACCGCGAGTCTGCATACAGTGCAGAATAATATGTGTAAATAGGTAGTTATTTTTTTAAGTGATTTACGTAACTTTTCATGAACAAGTATTATCGGTGTTAATTATGTGAACTGTATGGCACTAAAGTCGAACAGTTACTGAGTCACCTTTAGCAATTTGTGACTTGATCTCCTAGTAATTTCGTTTACTGAAAGACACTGACATCTCTGAAGATTAATCTTGGACTACTCATTCGATAGTTAGAGGGCCTTTGCCCACTGGCTATTAAGTTTTATTACATCATCACAACAAGGGAGCCGTAGTCCACGACCTACGAGCTACTCCTGTGCAGGGCCAACTGTTGAAGACACCTGGTTAGGGAAATTAGAACTTCGGTGTTTTGTGTCGGTGTGACGGATCACACGAACTGCATCTCGCATGCCCTGTATTCAAAATACAAATTTGAATAGTCGCGAATAATCTGTAGCAATACAGACGGGAGAACACACAGGACGCTATGGCACTTGTTGTGATGAAGATTAATTCTTTTTCCCATCCGGTAGCAAATATTAATTACTTTCCAAACAATTAGCAGCTCCAAAATGACAACCCTTATCTTAAAATTTTCGCCATCCTACCCGTAAACTTATTTGCTATCACCCACACTACACTTACGAATAATAATAATAATAATAATAATAATAATAATAATAATGTACGAATGCGTGCTCTCGTGGTGACATCCAATAATAAAATATTCTCGGATTTCAAGCAGCGTCAAACGGTTAATTGTACTGCTCCATACGTAGTAATTTTTTGGTGGCGCAACTGAAGCGCCCGTTTCAACTCCCCAGCCACACGATCAAAGGCCGTATTCAGCCGCAATCCATCGTCATTGTTTCCGATGGTTTGATCTCTATTGCTTTGTTGTCAGTTTAATAATAGAAAAAAGCACTCCGCCATCAAGCCACAAGTGGCCCATCGGGACCATCCTCAGCTGAGGATGCGGCTTGGAGGGGTGTGTGGTCAGCACACCGCTCTCCCGATCGTTACGATGGTTTTCTTTGACCAGAGCCGCTACTATGCGGTCGAGTAGCTCCTCAATTGGCATCGCGAGGCTGAGTACACCCCGAAAAATGGCAACAGCACATGGCGGCCCGGATGGTCACCCATCAAAGTGCCGGCCACGATCGACAGCGCTTAACCTCGGTGATCTGACGGGAACCGGCGTATCCACCGCGGCAAGGCCGTTGCCCGGTTTAATAATAGAAGTCTCGTGGAATGCAATTCGGTGTCCATTTCCCAGTGCATATTCCGCTACTGCTAATTTTTCTAGACAGCCTAGGCAGCAGGGTACAGCGTGGGACCCTGTAGTTGGTGAGCTGAAGTGGACGCGGCGGTCGAGCAACCAAAACACTACCATATATGCTGCGGGACTGAGTAACAGTGACGTCACTGGCATCAACATGCAGCCAAACACTTATCAACGGCAGAGGAGATCCCTGCCGAAAGCCCGTGCGCATTTAACCACATGCCGCGGCTTGAACCCCAAGAATGTTTTATTAGTAATAGTAATAATAATAATAATAATAATAATAAAGTGTTTACGTCAGTAACTACGGCGTCCTTTTGGTATAACATAAAAGGAATTGAAATTCAGAAAACTATAGCATTGTAAAAACATTCATCAGAAAATTTGAGAACATGGGTCACATAGTTAATTTAGGAACGGTTAGCAATTTGGGGAACGACTATGGTAAACGAGTCCACAGAAGTGTCACTGCAAGTGCTGTTGTGGCTGAGGATTCTCTGTGGATAAGAGGAAATGGAAGTAGTGCCGGACAGTAATGGGAGTCGGTAATATGTCAGCGTCTGGACGAGAATGACGTAGATGCAACATCGGAGAGGAGCAGGCATACAACAGGGGCAATCAGCAAGTGACAGGCGTTCAACGGCGGCCGCTCTTTGTCTCTCTGTCTCTATCTCTACGTCTGTCTCTGTCTCTGTCTCTTCCTCTTGGGTTGCTCTGCACAGAGGACGGTGTGCTAGTGTAGCCTATATATGTCACCATCCTAGAAGGCTTTATGTGGAGGTAACGTTTACTTGCTAAGGTGATTGTCAGCTGTGATTCCCAGTGGAATGAACCTGTAAGGAGCGGTGGAGTGGAAATAGTTTGCTAGTTGGCGGTTCGCAACAGTATTTCTGTTACTGGCAAAGGCCATTCAGTGTACTAGTTAGTGCTATGGGGGGACGATGTCGTGACTGGAACGATATACTGTGCCTGATCGGCGTTTGAGCAACGTTGTTCTTCTCGCGTTTGGTTTCTTCACCACTCTGTTTCTCTTAGTTGTGACACGCAGGCCAAGGTGGTGTAGCCTCTGTTGGTCTGGTATGAGGCTAGAATAAAACAGTGTGTCTTTGAGCTGTATAGTTTAGGCTCCTCCTCTGCTTGTGAATTAGTGTTAGTCTTTGTGTTTTTTTATTGGCCACTTACGTTGCCATTGTGCACTCTTAGGTTATGTTAAAAGAGAATAATATTTTACCGAAAGATTTATTTAAGGAGCTTTTAAATATTCAGTGCACTTTTGGAGCCTATATATATATATATATATATATATATATATATATATATAAGGAACAATTTTCTTATTGTTTCCATTAATGAATATGATGAAACTTCCTGGCAGATTAAAACTGTGTGCCCGACCGAGACTCGAACTCGGGACCTTTGCCTTTCGCGGGCAAGTGCTCTACCAACTGAGCTACCGAAGCACGACTCACGCCCGGTACTCACAGCTTTACGTCTGCCAGTACCTCGTCTCCTACCTTCCAAACTTTACAGAAGCTCTCCTGCGAAACTTGCAGAACTAGCACTCCTGAAAGAAAGGATATTGCGGAGACATGGCTTAGCCACAGCCTGGGGGATGTTTCCAGAATGAGATTTTCACTCTGCAGCGGAGTGTGCGCTGATATGAAACTTCCTGGCAGATTAAAACTGTGTGCCCGACCGAGACTCGAACACAGTTTTAATCTGCCAGGAAGTTTCATATCAGCGCACACTCCGCTGCAGAGTGAAAATCTCATTCTGGAAACATCCCCCGGGCTGTGGCTAAGCCATGTCTCCGCAATATCCTTTCTTTCAGGAGTGCTAGTTCTGCAAGTTTCGCAGGAGAGCTTCTGTAAAGTTTGGAAGGTAGGAGACGAGGTACTGGCAGACGTAAAGCTGTGAGTACCGGGCGTGAGTCGTGCTTCGGTAGCTCAGTTGGTAGAGCACTTGCCCGCGAAAGGCAAAGGTCCCGAGTTCGAGTCTCGGTCGGGCACACAGTTTTAATCTGCCAGGAAGTTTCATATCAGCGCACACTCCGCTGCAGAGTGAAAATCTCATTCTGGAATGAATATGATGTTTCCGTGTTTAAAACCAGCGCTTTCAAGTTCCCATGCCTAGGCTGTTTTTCGTTTCAAACTGTAGTACTAACAAACGCTCACATATTTCAGCATGTTATAATTTACACAATCTAAAATCAGAGTACGCACTCTGTTCTGTCAAGTTTCGCAGGAGAGCTTCTGTAAAGTTTGGAAGGTAGGAGACGAGGTACTGGCAGACGTAAAGCTGTGAGTACCGGGCGTGAGTCGTGCTTCGGTAGCTCAGTTGGTAGAGCACTTGCCCGCGAAAGGCAAAGGTCCCGAGTTCGAGTCTCGGTCGGGCACACAGTTTTAATCTGCCAGGAAGTTTCATATCAGCGCACACTCCGCTGCAGAGTGAAAATCTCATTCTGGAATGAATATGATGTTTCCGTGTTTAAAACCAGCGCTTTCAAGTTCCCATGCCTAGGCTGTTTTTCGTTTCAAACTGTAGTACTAACAAACGCTCACATATTTCAGCATGTTATAATTTACACAATCTAAAATCAGAGTACGCACTCTGTTCTGTCAATATTTCACAGGGCAATACGACTGAACACAGGTCTGAAAACTATGCCTATGTGTACGTGTACATTATGGGAATCGTATTTATCGTAGTACTAACAAACGCTCACATATTTCATCATGTTATAATTTACACAATCTAAAATCAGAGTACGCACTCTGTTCTGTCAATATTCCACAGAGCAATACGACTGAACACAGGTCTGAAAACTATGCCTATGTGTACGTGTAAATTATGGGAATCGTATTTATTTCAGCCGCTTCCACCTGCGCACGGGAAGTATTTTTCTTACTTTGTTTCTCTCAGTGGAGGTACTGTCCATTTGTGTCATCCCACACTGTACTTCCTGTTATTTGTGACTCACGAACCGTATCGGATTTGTTGTTGATAGCAGGCAGTTTCAGTATGGGAGCGTGCGCTTGAATTTTATCCGTCAGGTCGCACGCCCATTCCATATACAACCAACTGAAAAGTATCCTGTGTTAAAATGTGACTTCAGATTTATAGAATTCCTCGCATTTTCGAGAATTTTACCGTAGTCTTCGAAAGTTAGCTGTGAAATTGACATATGTAAGAATACAAACACTTCTACTGAAATGTGTTTCGGGGAAGGGGGAGTGGGTCATACACCAATGATGGCCTCTCTTGTTCCACACCTGATCCTGTCTTTATTACTGTCGGCTGTTTTTCAGATTTTGATTGATTTCTTCTTTTCAAGTTGAAATTTTGTAACATGTGTTTCTTTACATTGACCTATAGAATATATCCAGCGTTTGCTGACTTCTGAGAGTTTTAGGCTCCGTCATTACAGATGTGTATGTTCTGCAGTACTAGGGGTAGTCATTAAGTTTTACTCACCACCTCGCAAAAATCTGTCTACAAACTTCAAACTCGCTAATTGTGTTCCTACTTTCCTACTTCTCTACTTATTCACCCTTCAATACGACACATTTCTCACAACGATGTAGCGACTTGCTTGTATGAGTGAGCATTCTGATTGTTCAGGAAACGTTCCATTTCAAAAATCACCTTCGTCTTGAGTGACCCGGGCTTTGAAGCTGAGTGCAGAACGAGTCTACTGTCATCACTGTAAGTTAAAAAGGACATAAAATCGCGTCTGAGGCCTGCGATCATTTTTATGTTAATAATTGGCAACCAATGCTGTACAACCGCAATAACGCCATGAGATGTTCAATTGACTCTTTATTAGAACATGTTACGCGTTTCGGGATTACACCCATCTTCAGACATCACAAACTTCAAATCCTTCCTAATCAACCAGGCGTACAGCCTTGACAACTCAAAGAAAGTGTCGAATGACATATGACTATAACTGCGACACAAGTAGTCTTAAAGCAGAGCGTATAATCTGCTTCAAGACTGCTTGTGCCGCAGTTGAAGTTTCCAATATTCCCTTTGTTTTTTTTTTCTCTCCGAGTCATCGTCAAACGCCTAGTACTCGCACATGGTGGTTAAGGGGCTAAAAATGTCATATGCATTGCCCTGGTATAGCTACAACATTATCGCTGATTCCTGGGTTCGGCGTATTTTCTTTCAAATCCGGCGGGTTGCAACCTTTGTCATCTTCAAAATATCGTGAAAGATCTTTATTATCACATCGACTTTAATCGATAGTTTTCCAGCACCACAGATTGCTATTTCATTAGAATATTCTTTATTTCACGTCTATGATCACAAATATTGTAGGTTCTCAGAGTATCGGTTTCGATCAGCAATGACCAAATTCAGATCTGCAGCAAAACACAAGTAATACAACTACTGGATGTCTACAGCTTAAAACAGTAAAACAGGCCATGAGGAAGGTATTACTGACATTCATGTGAAAATTGTACTCTTTAAATATGACGCGGTATACCTGTTTTATAAAAACATATCCTAGTATACTGGATCCCTAATGGCATCTTCAAATGCTAAACACAAAATTAGCGCCATCATTGTCACACAGTTACCGATTGTGGTGTGTACTTGAGTTATCTTGTTGACAGTGCTACTGTTCAAAACAAATTGCTGTACTGAAGCCATAAAATGTTTGTGTCCCAAGCTAGCCAGTTGTCGCGTACACACATTCTTCAATGACATAATTATACGATATAAAATAAAGAGGAGAATACAATCAATAACGTCTGTAGCAACTTAGTCTTATTCTTCTGTGATATTGTACGTGACTTGAATTAATAGTTCAGACTATGGAAAATCCGATTAGTGTTTACTTTCCGTTAACGTACTTCACGTAACCTCACCTTTATTAGTCAATATGGATACCAGGTATCTGAATTCTTGAAGTCGTTAAAAGGTATGCCAGTCAGCAAAAATGGAAGGAAGGTGAACTTCACGGCATGATACAACGTCCCAATTTGTTTTATCGTCATTCACCACCAGACAAATTTTCCTGGCAGTGTGGGAAAATCGGAAAGTATCGCAGTATACTTGCTCAGGGTGTCGCCAGTAATCACAATATCGTCAGCAAATGCCAGGATTGTGTCTACTGCCACCATCTCTATATATCTGATTTGGAGAGTGTGGAGCCTTACTTTTTCCAAGGCCAAGATGAATATTATTGGCAGCAAGGGGTTGATTTGTCTCAGTGCATATCGAATGGTGTATGGTACTTAACAAGTTGACTGTGAGTAGCAAGCTGCAGTTAATCGGATTTTTAACATTACGATATGAATTAATCTTAAGAACAGTT
Source organism: Schistocerca serialis cubense (assembly GCF_023864345.2). NCBI lineage: Eukaryota > Metazoa > Arthropoda > Insecta > Orthoptera > Acrididae > Schistocerca > Schistocerca serialis. The sequence continues at coordinate 356,218,577 of NC_064639.1, forward strand.
CGATTCGTGATATTACGTGCGTCGCGAGGGCGGACGAGACATACCAAATTGGCAGTAATGATGCCGGTTATAGAGGCACTGTCGATTATTTTTGCTGGTAGTAGTTCAGAAGTTAATAAAGTTTCCCAAGACAGCATTTTTCGTAACAAAGGAGCCCTTTGTGCTAAGTTTGAACGTTCCTTTCCGCGTGAATACACCAGGCAGGTGCCAGAGTAGCAGTCCTGGCTGTTAGAAAAAAATTAGTGTCTGGCAACCCAAAATAAATTAGCTGCCGAAAACTGTGCAGATGAGCACAGACTGGCTATTAAAAGTGCAGTCGGCCGTTCTCTTCGAAACGCGAGGTTTTAAATACACCCCGCCCCCAGCAAGAGCTCTGCCTCACTAGCACCCTAGTTCTTCTGTCGTCAGGACGCGTTTCGTTGGCTGATACGGTCATTGTCCAGCCTACGTGGCCCCGCCATTTATATACCATCTTGAGACAGTTTAAATGGGACCTACAGGCACTAGAAGCTCTGCATAATGTAGAAGGTTACTTAGAGAAACAGTTAGTGGTCTTTTCAAATTGTATCGACTGTACTATTACAATGTTGACCATTGGAAATTCGACCTTAAGTCTTTCAAGTGGTTACAACTGTAAACCGTATAAAGGGTGGCCGGAAATATCCGTTACAAACTTCTAGGGCTTATAGATGGGAGTGAGTACATCGTATTTTGAATAGTAACCCATGTCCGGAAACGTCACCTAGCGAGACTACAGAGCGTCAAAGTTATAGGCGCGGTCGTCTGTAAATGTACGTATACACGGGGTGATTCCGTGATGATGTTACAGACTTTCTAGTATGATGGAGAACGATAAATGTATTAATTTGAAATAAGGATTCATGTACCGTAAACGAACTTTTAGAGGTGGTAAGATGGACAAAAACAAGAACAAATGTCGAATAAACGTGGGCTCTAAAGTGCGTACCTTAACAGCTACGAACACTTGCTCAATACAGGAGATGTGTTTCACGTTAGTAAAGACGAACGAATGGCCATAGCTCCTCAGATATGAATTTTAGAGCCCACGTTTATTTGACATTTTTTCTTGTTTTTGTCCATACTACCACCTCTGAAAGTTACCAACCCTACACTCTTCGCAACACGAGAACCGGTATGTGTATTCAACTGTCAGAGGTATCAGAACGGTTTTCGTTTTTGACTTTCGACTCGTTCGTTTCCGGTACAGTGATTCTTACTTCAAATTAATACATTTCTGGTTGTCCATCATCCTAGAAAGTCTGTAACATCATCACGGAATCACCCCGTGTATACGTACATTTACAGAAGCCCGCGCCTATAACTTTGATGCTCTGTAGTCTCGTTGGGTGACGTTTCCGGACATAGGTTCCTATTCAAAATACGATGTACTTACTCCTATCTACAAGCCCTAGAATTCTGTAACGGGAATTTCCGACCACCCTGTATACACCGAAGTTAGACATACCACTTTTAAGCCGGCCGAACTGGCCGTGCGGTTAAAGGCGCTGCAGTCTGGAACGGCAAGACCGCTACGGTCGCAGGTTCGAATCCTGCCTCGGGCATGGATGTTTGTGATGTCCTTAGGCTAGTTAGGTTTAACTAGTTCTAAGTTCTAGGGGACTAATAACCTCAGCAGTTGAGTCCCATAGTGCTCAGAGCCATTTTTGAACCACTTTTAAATATACATATGGGTTACACAGCAGTGCTACGGAAAGTTATTTATGTTGACATCTATTTTGTTTTTATGACGACAATACATTTTTGGTTAATACTTACCCCAGATTTTTCATGTAAGAGCTTTGTAACACGTATGTATCTTTGTTAGTGGTTGGTCTAACTTCGTTTTGTATACTAATGTAGCTTTAGCAAGTTGAAAATGACTCAAGGTCGGAATTGCAATAGTGGAAACTTTAATGAATAATACAGTCGATGGTATGACATCATTAAAACATTCTAAGTGATTGTCATCCCACAACAAATACACTCTAACACTACAAAACAATGCACACAAAGGAGTTATGCAAATTGGTCACACATTGGTATTCATAGAAGTATCGACCGAAAACGCAAAACTGTGAACTTTGGCAGCAACTGGATGAATGGGTGACGCTGCAGCGTAGTTTCACCGCCCAGCTGGCAAGAATAGTAAACAGGGAATATTCCAATACTAGGGCAGAAAGTCTTTGCGAATTTTATTCTGAGAACTCAGTTGGACAAAAACTATGCCCCACAGACAGTAGTGTGAACACTGAAAGCAGATGTTAGCATTTGAGAGAGGACATGTAAATCGTCTCAAAGAAGCTAGTTGAAGTAATCGGAGAATCGCTCGACATTTTAGTAGGAGCGATGCTACTCTATTCACGATGTTGGCAGAAATGGGTGAACCATGGCCGAACACAGCATCAGGAAGGAAGCGGTCGGCCTAGAGAGATGACAGAACGAGAGGACCCAGCAGTCGTCGTCAGTGAGGCATTCATATCCACGAACTCATCACTGTCATCAGTCTGGTTTGCAGCTGGTGCTTAATTGAAGACAAGGACCATTAATACACTCCTGGAAAGTGAAAAAGGAACACATTGATGCAAGTGAATAAGACCTGTTATACTTGCACGGGACGCTATGAAAGGACAATACATGCAGTGATCAAACGCGCCATACTGCGAACACACCAGGAACTGCGTTATCAAGTCCGGTTTGCAGCTGGTGCTTCATTAAAGACAAGGACCATTAATACACTCCTGGAAAGTGAAAAAGGAACACATTGATGCAAGTGAATAAGACCTGTTATACTTGCACGGGACGCTATGAGAGGACAATACATGCAGTGATCAAACGCGCCATACTGCGAACACACCAGGAACTGCGTTATCACTCGTGGAATGTTGCAAGCTGCTCAGCGGTTGTTCACCGCCAGAGCCAGTGGCAGCCAGTTTGCCGTGGCATACTGAGCTCCTAGTGTATCTTCAATATTGTCAGCATGCCGCGACAGCGTGTAGGTGAACCGTTTGTGCAACTGACGGAGTTTGAGCGTGGTGGTGTAGTGGGCCTGTGGGTGGCCGGATGGACATACCGCAAAACTGCGCAACACGTGGGGCGAAAGATTTCCACAGTGCATCACTGTTGTCGCCAGTGGTCAGCAGATGGTGCACATGCCCGTCGACCTGGGTCCGGACAGCGGCAGTGCACAGACGCACGCTAAGACCATCGCACCTTACGAAGTGCCGTACAGAACCGCACCGTCACTTCACAACAAATTAGGGACACTGTAGCTTCGGGGGTATAATCGAGAACCGTTCGCAACCGTCTCCGTGAAGCAGGGCTACGATACCACGTGCAGTTAGGGCGTCTTCCGCTCACGCCCCAACATCGCTCAGCCCGCCACCAGTGGTGTCACAATAGGCGTTTATGGAAGGACGAGTGGAGACGTGTCGTCTCCAGTGATGAGAGTCGCTTCTGCCTTGGTGCCAATGACGGTCGAACGCGTGTGTGGCGTCTGCCAGAGGCACACTGGACCAACACCCGTAATCATGGTGTGGGGAGCCATATCCTACACTGGCCGTTCTCCACTGGTGATAGTAGAGGTAACATTGAACAGTGAACGGTACATTGAAACCATTATTAAACCGGTCTTGCTACCATTCATGCACCAACAAGGTGACATGCTTTTCCAACAGGACAGTGCATCTCCACATATCTGCCGTGCCACCCAACATGCTATTCAAGGTGTAAGCCAACTACCCTGGCCAGCACGATCCCCAGATCTCTCCCCCATTGAGCTTGTTGGGACTGGATGATACCTCATCTTGCACAGTCTGCACGACCGGCACGGAATCTGGCCCAGCTGAGGCGCGAGATGGACACTGCGTGGCAGGCCATTCCTCAAGACTACATTCGGCACCTCTACGATCGTCTTCATGTGAGAATTGCAGCCTGCGTTGCTGCAAAAGGAGGATATACACAGTACTAGCGCCGACATTGCGCACGCTCTGTTGACTTTACTCACGTGGGTATGGCTCTGTCTTTGTGATCGTGTGTGGTATACATCCCCAAAATTGTGTCAGTAAAATTTCCTTCTGCTGGGTCGACGAATTCATGGTGTTCTTTTTTCATTTTCCGGTAGCGTAGATGGCTGACAGATAGGGAGTTGGTCCGGCTGCTATTAACCTCTCTCGCCCAAGATGATCGTTTTCAGTGGTGTCTTGCACATGTACCCTAGTGGGACTGGAGTAGTCTTCAGTAATGAATCACGCTTCGAACTGAGTCCCGACGACCAGCGCAAAAGTGTCTGGAGACGTTCTGGACACCAGTGGGACAGGGGTCCCACACCGTACGACCCGACAACTAGTAGTGTTGGTCTGGGGTGCCGTTTCTTTTCGTAGCAGGACCCCTTTGACTGTTATCTGCTGCACCCTTACAGCACAACGGTATTTCCACGATATACTACCCCACGTTTTGTCGCCCTTCATGACAAGCCATCCGGTGCTTACATTCTAATAAAACAATGCCTGCAAACAGCGAGTGTCTTTACTACTCGTCTTCATGCCTGCCAAACTCTACCTTAGCCAACAAATTCGCCGGTTCTCTCCTCAGTTGCGAACGTTTGGGGCATTACGGCCAGCTCCCAGGCAGACGTTAAGGTTTCTCAACGGCGAGGTTATCAGCGTGGTGGGAATGTTTCCCCAACCAGCACGAGATTTTGACGATTTAACGCGCCAATAGGACAGAATTTGGCACGACATCCCTCACGAGGACATCCGAGATCAATCAGTGCCAAGCTGAATAACTGCTTGCATAAGAGGCAAAAGTGAACCAACACGTTGTTGGCTTGAGTTCTTCATTCTTGAAGCTCTTTCTCTTGAATCAATCATCCAGTATCCGTGAAACTGTAACGACCTGCTTGTCCGCACATGTACATGACATCTACCGATTTCCGTTCGGTTAATTCCAAGTTTTTCTTTTATTTTTTGTGTGTACCATTGTGTATAGTTTAATAATCTTGTTGGTCGCTTGTTACGACTCTCGGGTCATGTGGGATCGCATTTGGACCATTGACGACTCCATAGCGTCACTTTAAGCGCGTGTGGCTCTCTATTCTACTAACTTCCATGCCCGGGATGCACGTTGGCCGGATTTGGTAGAAGCCGACATTAGAACTTTGTCTACTAGTAGTGGCTACAGAATTCATGAGCAAAGTAGGATTAGCGAACTTGGACTTGTTTAGTGAGTACCTTAGCGTGTGGACTGTACGAATAGCTATTCGGAGCTATCTACTGTGCTGTGCTTCAACCGAAGAGCGTTTTAGGTTTGAGTCAATACCAGCTTTATTTAAAGAGTTTACTGGTTCCAACTTGGCTAACTCATATTGCTCGGTTTAAGCCGCAGTTTTTTCAGGGCTCGTGTCTCTCCAGTCTATCGGATTTATGCCCTGCTGGTAATTTATTATTATACTTGCGCCGTTAATGTGTAATTTATTTGGTACTCAGGATTTAATTTCACTACCTGTTCTTTCAGCTTAAGCCTTGTGCGCGTCCATTTTCTTTGTACATTCTTTTACAGAATTGGCCTAAGTTATCACGAGTTAACACCAAGCTACGTACATTGCTATGTTCTCTCTTGCTGAGATTTACATTCTACCTAAATTCATATTTGGCTGTTGATTCCTAATTTCGGTGTCAGTAATAAGAGAGCCCCTATCTATTTATGACAGTTCAAATGATCTTCATATGATCTATGTAATGGGCGAATTTCACTATGTTTTATTGTTGCTCTTTACCTGTTGTGATCTGGTGTTTTTGCCGATGTTAAGCGATGTGCTAATCAAATGTTTATTCATACTTGATGTATTATTCTAGAACATTTGCTAATTAAAATTCTTCAGGTCTACTGTAGTAGTATCTGAATTCAAATGTGCTTTATTCCCTCTACTTTGGGATAGAAGCATCTGATCGAAACTCTATGCAAGGTCATGATTTTGAATCCCAAATTAATATTTATCGAATATGAAATACTAACGATTTATGGAATATTTCTATAGATTATTATAAATCTCCGACTCCTCAAGAGGTCAACAGATGATCGGAAAATTTGAAGAAAAATATGAAGCTTTCATAATAACAAGCTTGCACGACTTGTTAAATAAAATTTATTTATCTTTGTGGGTGGCTGGTCATATTTTTGTGGCCTACCACGTTACCACTGCCAGCTTTTCGCTTGTTAACGTTTTCACAATGTGTACCAGGACGGCAGCATGTACAAGTAAACGGATAAAAAAATTACGAGACTTTTTTTTCCAGATGGCTTTACGAGCGATCCCAGTGTTAAGTTTCCATTTCTACTCGTTTTGCCCCCAACATAATTTCTCGTAACATATTTTTACTTTTCGTGTCCTTTTTCGTCCCGTTTTGCGTTTCTGCTGGATGCATCGCACGCAACTACCTCGTTACGCTACGCTTGTACCTGCTGCCGGCGGACGCCGCTGCAGCCGTGTTGTCGGGACGGCTGGCTCTCCAGGGTTTAATTAACTGGCCGAAGGCTTCGGCTGTACGTCATCTGTGATGGGCCGCCGGCGGGCTGCACGAGCCACACAAGCCGCTCGGCCAAATTTGCTGTGCCTGGACTACAGGACAGCGCAGCCTAGCGCGTACCGCAATCAGTTTCACTCGCTCGCCGCCAACGGCTGCAAGTAATCGCCCGGGACTGGATGCGCTAACATGTACGTGGATGCGCTAACCTCCGAAGGCATGGTAGGGACGCCGCGTCGTTGACTGGTCTGCCAAACAGAATAAATTATAATCTCACGAAATTCCTACAAGCAGTTCTCTGTTGAAGTTAAAACAAAAGAAACTCTTTACACAAAATTAGAAATAATTGTTGCACAGCGACCCTAGCCAGGTTCGCCACATTTCGGGATGTACATGTGCATTTGTGTGGAGTCTCTAAAGGATCCGGAATAATTAACCCATGGGAAAGGCTGAGCTTGTGGATGAAGCAAACCTGTCTCAGGGGTAGTATAAAAGGTCAGGAGACGGAAAGCTCTGAAGTAAATATTGTACAGCATCTGGTCTCCACGTTAGGTGCGGCTGTGAAGGTATCTGTTTTCCAGGTTAAGGGCACCCTAAAATTAACTGTGATGCCTGACACCCAATTTATAAATTCCAGGAATGGGGTATGACCACCCTGTCAACTGTCCTCAACATGATCCTACTGCCGGCCGGTGTGGCCGTGCGGTTCTGGGCGCTTCAGTCTGGAACCGCGTGACCGCTACGGTCGCAGGTTCGAATCCTGCCTTGGGCATGGATGTGTGTGATGTCCTTAGGTTAGTTAGGTTTAAGTAGTTCTAAGTTCTAGAGGACTGATGACCACAGATGTTAAGTCCCATAGTGCTCAGAGCCATTTGAACCATTTTTTTTCTTTCTTTCTTTTTTTTTTTTTTGTCCTACTGCACTGGGACGCCACGACAACTGCAGCGATCTGGTTTGCCAGTACCAAACGCCAGCAGAGATGCCAGACGAATTTCTTCCGTCTACGCTCAACAGATGAGCTAATAGCTTTGTGTGCGACTTCGAAGTAAAAACAGAATGCAGAAAAGGAAGTACTTCTGGGTACATCCCTTCATTCCCGGCCGTGACATAAATTGGTTATTTCATTCACTCTACAATGATTTAAGAAGTAATACTGTTAAATTTTCTAGTTTAATGAGAATGTCAGTTAGTTCATTTGGCGAGTTAGCAGGGATCTGAGAAATGAACTGAAAAAAAAGGATATTGTTTTAAGGGAAGTCATTTTGCCATAAGAAAGTCCTGTCTATTCAGTAACTAACAATTATTTGTTGTTTGCAGTGGTAGTTACACATTTAGTAGCAACTGTTAGGTATATAGCACTCCCCTGTATCCCCTCCCGTCGCTGTTCACACGTCTTCTGCTGACCGGCGCCTTTAGGCATCCCAGAAATGGGGCAAAGACACAGAGGACAGGTACTGTAGAATCGAGGAACCAAAGATGTTGCGTACATTTGGCATAGTATAGTTGTTATATAGTCGCCAACATCACAGGATTCTCAGACAGCCACCGTCATATAGTCATAATTATCACCATACAGTCATATCCATCGTCATATAGTCATGACCATCATATAGTCTGTTATTCTAATCTTTTCACTTCCAAAAGAACGTGTATGTGTACAGTGCAACAGCATTTAGCTGAAGACCAGCAATATGACTGCTGTCACTCCTCCCCTCCTCAAATCGGTGGAATCAGATGGTCAATAAAGAAGAGACCAGTACAATTTTTCTCCCATAACACATTTTTTTACGACCTTACGATCAATAAATGGTTAAAATAATACAGAAATGGAAACCAAAGCGCGCTTGGGGGGCTGTATGGTATCACTTAAAAAACTTTTTTCTGATTTAAGTTATTGAAGTGAGACTGAAATATTTTTGGTGATGGAATGCTGCACAACCTGAAAGTTGAATATCGAAAAGAAACTAACATTCATAAGATGACCCTACTGAATAATATAAAAGGTTATATGAACGACAAATTGTACCGCAAACAGGTGACTGAACATGGAGGGATACTTGCCGACAACTCTTAGTGTGGAAACGAACAGATTGGTCTAACACGCCGTGAGACATACACACGTCAAAAAAGGGTTCGCATCACCTCGGTTCCGAGAGTTCCGGAACCTGTACAGAAAACTGGAATAGAGATCAACATAAACATCATTTCCGCCCTTTTTACTGCTCGTACCACATATTGCTCAAACCACATATTGCATGTTGTACCACCATACAGCGAGACCTTCAAAGACGATGGTCCAGATTGCTGTAAACACCGGTACCTCTAACACCCTGTAGCACCTCTTCTTGCATTTATGCATGTCTGTATTCGTCGTTTCATACTATCCACATGTACATCAAGGCACCATTGCCCCACTCCTCAACGGCGATTCGGCGTAGGTCCCTCAGAGTGGTTGCTGGCTCACGTCGTCCATAAACAGCCCTTTTCAATCTATCGCAGGCATGTTCGATAGGGTTCATGTCCGGAAAACATGCTGGCCACTCTAGTCGGGCGATGTCGTTATCCTAAAGCTAGTCATTCAGGAGATGTCCACGATGGGAGCGCGAATTGTCGTACATGAAGCTGAATGCCTCGCCAGTATACTGCCGAAAGCAGGGAACCTACATCTAGCTGCACTCAATGGATAGTGTACCTAAGGCGTTTAGCCAGACGAGTTGTCTCTAAACAGGTCTCCAACGATTGTCTGGTTGAAGGCATATGTGACACTCATCGGCGAAGAGAACGTATGCCAATCCTGAGTCGTCCATTCGGCATGTTGTTGGGCCTATCTGTATCGCGCTGCATGGTGTCGTGATTGCAAAGATGGACCTTGCCTTGGACATCGGGAGTGTAGTTGCGCGTCATGCAGCCTATTGCGCACAGTATGAGTCGTAACACGACGTCCAGTGACTGCATGAAAAGCATTATTCAACACGGTGGCGTTGCTGTTAGGGTTCCTCCGAGCCATAATCCGTAGGTAGCGGTCATCCACTGCAGTAGTAGCCCTTGGGCGTCCTGAGAGAGGCATGTCATCGACAGTTCCTGTCTCTCTGTATCTCGTCCATGTTCGAACAACATCGTTTTGGTTCACTCCAAGACTCCTGGAGACTTACCTTGTTGAGAGCCCTTCCTGGCACAAAGTAACAATTCGGACGCAATGGAACCGCGGTACTGACCGTTTAGGCATGGTTGAACTACAGACAACACTAGCCGTGTACCTCCTTCCTCGTGGAATGACTGGAACTGATCGGCTGTCGGGACCCTTCCGTCTAAGAGGCGCTGCAAATCTTTGAGCAAGTTTGGTGACATCTCTGAACAGTCAAAGGGACTATGTCTGTGATACAATATCCACAGTCAACGTCTATCTGCAGGAGTTCTAGGAACCGGAGTGATGCAAAACTTTTTTTGATGTGTGTATGTGAGTCGACGCTTTGACATTCGACAAAGAAACTGTGGGTAAAGTTTCAGACCCAGAGCTCGGACTATGACATTTTCTGTACAAGAGGTTGATCAGTTTATTTCTGCACGCTTTTTCCATTTTAGGTACATCTCTCTAACACTAATATTTCGTTTTTAGTGGTCTATTGTAAGAGCATGCTGTAATTTATGTAATAACATACTATGAGGGTCTACTGATGTTTGTAAAACGCAGCATGAGTAGGAACCCTAGCTTAAATTTTGAGTCTTTTGAAGAAATGTATTGTAAATATATTATAATATTTAGATAAGTTATGTTAAGCTGTTTGTCTTAACGATTCTTCAAGGGGTCATCTCAAAGTTCTGAGGTGTAAATCTGGATGTTTTAAAAATGCTTAGAAAACGGATGACCATGTCTAAACGACAGGAACAACCTACCGACAACTTCTCATATAAAATATTAATTTCCGTTTCCATCGACGCAGCTATAGATTATGCTACTTTACTTATCTCCTTTCGTTGCGCCATACAGTGCCATCCTTTATTTTTGAACTATGTCTCACCCTCTATTTTTAATAGAGCAAACTGTTCGAGTTTTATCTCTGGCTAGCGCCAAGGTCGTTGAATCTAAATACCCGGTGAGATAATGTGACACAGAGAGTCTGATTGGAAGTTTTTGAGAGGAGATTTCCAGTTCTGTCGTTTCCCTTACAACCAACGGAAACCTACCAAAAATCTTGGACAGAAGCAGATGGTGGGAAGAATTTTTAATTCAATTCTGAGTTTATATCTTTGTTACTAAACCACTCTCCCAGAACAGAAGACCAGTTGCAGGTTGCCTTTGTAATACATCCAGTGGCACAAAATATCGACTTTCAGTATTTCTCATAATTATTCAGAGAATTAAAAAAATTTGAAATGTTATCATAAGCTACTCATTAGGGAGTAAATATTTACATTAAAAAGTGTAACATAATAAGACAAGTACTAGTGTTAGAAAGTGTTTGTTTGTCTTGAGACAGCATAACTGACGGCTCGCAAATACTCGGCCTCTTTATTCATCTAATATTTGAGAATGAGAACGCTTAGTAGCTTCCAACCAACTTTACACAATTTCAAAATTATAAAAATCTTTTCCTCGTTAACATTGTCTCACCCCCCCCCCCCCCCTCCCGGACTGAAGCGCCTAGAACCGCACGGCCACCGCGGCCGGCCAAAGAAATATAAGTTTATCGCTTACTACCTCTCGGCTTGTCATACAGTCAAAATTCATTATCAGGCATGACATTTCACTTTATTGCTTCTTTACTAATGGCTCTATTCGCAGCATAGTTTGCAGACAGTGTCCACATAAACCATTGTAATGTAGCTGTAAAATATGTCATCCTACGTCGCATAACTCAAGAGACAGGATGTCATAAACATTGAGATGCGTGAAAATCTAGATTTTCCTTAAAATGTAGCACAAATTATCCGTAACATATCCATCCAGTTTTCATAATGACAACACTAGCGACTTACAGCAAACTCTAAGCACAATTTAAAACCTTTCCTAAACTTTTTCTGGCTCACATTCTTAAAGTCAAATACTTAACACATTAATTCTTTTGGAAAAATAATCATGTTTGTAGCTGTCTTATACATGGAAGTTTGATTATTTAAAGAATCGCGGAGTTACCGGCTTCCCAAGAAAGAATGTAGAGGCCTAGTATTTAATAAAATATATTTGTTTACGTGAACACAGTTTAAGATCGATAAGTTGCTTGACGTGGGCACCTAAGTCACTACCGACCTCAGGCGGTGCTGTCGACGTCGACTGTTGAACGTATATTGTCCTGTTGTATCTACAAAACTGTAATATTGCATTGCGACAGTAGTAGAAAGAAATGAAGGTGACGAAAAACCGTATTATCGTCACTGTACATTTAATTCAATATTCAGAATATAAAGATGAGAGAAGAATAAATTTTATCATTAAGATTCACATATATGCAATTTTATATGTAATTTTCCACTGTTGTCATACAGAAAGTGGACTATGAGAAATAAATAGTAAAGAAACAAATAAAATGCTGTCATTGACAGTGAAGAGTCACCATAATAGTACAAAAATTAACTCTTATACTCTATCCCATTGTGAAGTCAAAACCGAATAAGTAAACGAAATTGTATAACAAGACGTCTAAAAGCTTTCCGTTCAAAAGCCATACAGTTCAGCGTCGGTATACCAATCAGGCAAAATCGCCGTGAGCATTGAGGCAATCATCACACCTACACACCAGATTGAAGATACCCGTTTGGTAAAACACCTTGTCGTGCAGCGTAACGAAGTCATAGCTGCATGCAGCCCCGTCGTTGGACAGGAATCGTCGTCCTTTCAAGGCCGAAGGCGTGATAATCGCATTGAGAGCGAACGGGGCTATGAGCCGTGTGCTCGAGTGACTCGCACTTGAATTGGTGAAATGTCCACGTTACGACATTTCAACCGGCGACTCGTGCCGACTCGAACACTTAACTAGGCGCACCATTTCACAATGGTGGATTTCGACAGACATGTTGCCCCCATAAACATGCTTCATTCTCCGACGTATGTCTACCAGTATTTGTCCTCCGGCGGCCAAGAAAAGAGTAACAGCAGGTTGGTCCAAATGGCTTTGAGCACTATAGGACTTAACATCTATGGCCATCAGTCCCCTAGAACTTAGAACTACTTAAACCTAACTAACCTAAGAACATCACACAACACCCAGTCATCACGAGGCAGAGAAAATCCCTGACCCCGCCGGGAATCGAACCCGGGAACCTGGGCGCGGGCAGCGAGAACGCTACCGCACGACCACGAGCTGCGGACAAAGGTGCGTCCTGTTTGGACTTTTTGGTCGTAACGTCACCATAGTTCATGTTTCAGCGTCTATGGCACGCCTGTCGGAAATATGCGAATACCACACAAATCCCTTTCCTATACGTCGGTGGTTATATAAAAAAATTGTTCAAATGGATTTGAGCACTATGGGACTTAACATCTTAGGTCATCAGTCCCCTAGAACTAAGAACTACTTAAACCTAACTAACCTAAGGACATCACACACATCCATGCCTGAGGCAGGATTCGAACCTGCGACCGTAGTAGTCGCGCGGTTCCAGACTGAAGTGTCTAGAACCGCTCGGCCACAGTGGTTATACAGTCGATTTGATATCGCACTACGGTGCATATACGCGACACCAACGCCCTCAAACGGGAATTTTTTAATCGCTCTTTATACTGATCAATACAGATTTATTACAGGTTTTTGTGTTTATTAATCCATATTACGTTCTGTAGGTCAATAAACACCATAAAAATATCTCAGTTTGCATTATTGTTCCATTAATTGCTGAGTAACAGGTAAGAATTTGTGCTCCGGTAACGGCAGAGGATTTGTTCACAGGTGTGTAATCTCTATGTTCTCTGTTTTTCTTCTTTTGTCGTTCTCTTAATTTATTGTTTCTAGTGCTAAGATCTTAACGTTCCGCGTACACCGACGAAAATCATGTCTGCTTCATAAATGTTCGCCAATCAAAATTCATTTCCGTCTGAAGCTTATATTCCATAATCGAGCGTAGATCAGAAGACACGCACAGCGATTAATAACTCAGCCGTAAGGAGTGGAATTGTGGACAGCAGCTCATCGCTTTCCGTCCTGATAACAACGGCATGTCAGCGTGTTCATTACCCCACTGGCATCAAAAACATTTTACTAGAAGCACACACTAGTTTCTAAATTTCTCAACTAGAATAAAGTTGCACACGTGGATGGACATGCTGTGTGACTGGTAAAGAACATTCCATCCAGTAAATGGCAAGCTTTCACTGACTGGTTGAAAGAGATGGAAACAAAAACAATCGACAGTATTCGTAAGTCCACATTTGGAATCGGGAAACCACATGAATTTTTGGGTATAACGACGTTTCGTTTAAAGAGACGGTGATTGGCCTATTTTAAAGTTTTATTATCTTTTTGATACAATCCTTTTTTTACCACACTATTGTAACCCATTTCGGCCATAATGAGCATGAATCACAGGAAGCTTTGCAAGGAAGGACAGAGAGGGACGGACCAGCCACTACGGAAAAAATAACAGAAAGACTGGCATTCACGAAAATAGGTGGAAATGAATGAAAGAAACAGCCGTCCCTTCCATTTACACGCTCGAATAGCCACAGTCTGCGGAACTGCTTTCCCGACCGTGATGCTAAGCAAAATACAGATAGTAGCGAGTGCAGACTTCGATTTTATATCGTATAATTTGTGAATGTTGCCTTTGTTGTAAGTGTTTAATACAAGAACATAGGTTTTTGCTGCTGAATATCATTTCAGTCAAATCATTTGGTGTGGGTTATTGCCTTATATGTGGTGAAATAACGAAGGTTCGGCTACTGCTTCAGACAGTCGGCATCAGGGTGGTTACTTGCGGCCTGCAGTTGCTACCTTGTACTTATTATTTGAAAACGATTCACTGTTTTGGCTCACTGTATTTTGATGGTCCCTTTGGGGACCTTGTAACTCTTACTTGGCACCTGGCAAGTCTCTCAGGTGGTGAATTAGAGATCCCATCAGAAATGATGAGACGGTTCGAATACCCAATAAGAACCCAGGCACCTACAAGGAACCCAGTTACTGGGGCCTTGTTCATACTGGAATATCTTCTCTCCAGATGACATAAATAACAGTGTGAAGACCTCAACGCGATCATAAAAACTGTACTTGTACCAGCGTAAAAGGTAGCCCTCCAATTAGCGGTAAGCCGCGCGGGATTAGCCGAGCGGTCTCGGGCGCTGCAGTCATGGACTGCGCGGCTGGACCCGGCGGAGGTTCGAGTCCTCCCTCGGGCATGGGTGTGTGTGTTTGGCCTTACGATAATTTAGGTTAAGTAGTGTGTAAGCTTAGGGACTGATGACCTTAGCAGTTAAGTCCCATAAGATTTCACACACACTTGAACACTTTTGCATTAGCGGTAACACAACTGGGGGAGGTATGAATGCTTCACGGAGGCAGCCCCTCCACTGGACTTTCCTGGTGACAGTCTGGTTTCCTATTTTGGGGAACAGCCACATTGACTAAGCCTTGAAGTGAAGGAGAAAAAGAAGGAGAATATTGTCCAAATGGCGAATGGTATCAATAGGAAGGGATGTCACATACTATTTCTGTGAAATCTGACGTTAATTTTTATTGGTTGTCCTCAGCGACTCTGGTAAAGGCTTCCATTATGACGTAGTACTTCTTGAGTAGGTCCTCGGCACAGATCTGTTAGCGCTTCGTTCTGCCTGCAGTTTGGGGGACAGCTTCGCTATCGCCGTCTTGATTGTCAGTAATTGCAAAACGGATGAATTTTGTAGTATCTCACGTACTTGAAAATTATGTCAGACCGATGAACTAAGCGCAAACGTAAATGGATTACTATTATGAAGCTTAAACTGGTGAAATCTTCTCGGAGCGTCAGCCGAGTCAAGGTACCACGTTATCGGGAGAAGACAGTGCCAATTCTCGACTGACAGCCCGAGAAGATTTCATAAGTGAAATGCGCCGAGAAAGTCTGCTTTCCCATGTAGGATATTAAAATGATTTATTACAGAACACATTATACTCCGGGCAGCCACAGATGTAGCAATAGATTTTAATATATGGAGAACTGTAACAGGTGTTAAATGATCCTTTATTGGCACGACCGGTTTTTGAGCTTATAGCTGCATCCTCAGCTGCATCTGAGTAGAAAAATGAAGGAAAAAATAAAATGAACAATATTATCTATACCACAAGATAAAGAAATCTAGTATGTAAGTGATAAGATTACTCACAATCATTTTATTTTCGTTTTCTTATTTTATCGTGGATTTATCCGATCTGTTTTTCTGCTTTCATACCACGGTACGTTGCTTCTACAAGAGTTTATCCGCATTATGTTGCTCTCCCAATGGTGGGATTATCTAATTATATTCTTTTTTCTAATTACCTTCATTCTAATTTCGCATTTTCTGACATTGAATTTTAGATGGTATAAGTTACCTTGACTATTTTTTACTGTAGGATCCCTTGTTATCTGGAGTGGTCTACTCAATTGTTCTGTCGATTTTATTATGCGAGTACTATTCATTCGATGGACGTTTTATTTTGATTCGACTGAGAATGTCGGGTCGTCCTTTTAACCCTGGCCTGGAGTTGATAAGAATTGATTGTGAAAATATATTACCTCCACTCTTTCTTTCGTACTCAGATGTAACTGAGGTAGCAGCTACAAGTTGCGAAACTGTTCGTTTCAATTAACCATTATGCAACAACTGTTGTGGTTCTTCGTTTGTCAGAATGGCTTATATATTTTATTATTTTAATTATTACACTTCACGGCATCCGTGTCAGGTTGTCTTCGGGGATGACCGAAAATTGTATTTGGGAGTTTAGTAACAAATTATATCTCCACCATCCCCCCCCCCCCCAAAAAAATCCCCCACCCCAGCACTGGATCTTGGATTCGCACCTGCTTGCATTGGACATCACGAAGTCCCCAAATCAATTGGAAGACAACCTGTTCGATGACAGCCCTCATGGAGTATTGTCGGAGATTAGTAGATGGCTCAAGACTCGACGGTGTATCAGATGTTCCCAGGTGTGCTGCGAGAAGCTGGTCCTAGGGAAGATGGAAGTGGTACTGAAAACATTCCAATTCCTGAAATAATTCTTACTGAACGAGTTGGCGCTTTGTCATCCTGAAATTCATGTTTGGCTTTCTAATAAAGTCGGAAATTTGCTACATTGCTCCTTCTTGTTAAAAATCATGGTATTTCAATCTCAGACAGTGTATTTATTGACTCATTCCGTAGAAAAAAATGTTGTCGACGAATTGTGTTTTCCCTTATATATGTATACATGGCACCCATTCCACGTTTAATGGGTTGTTCAGAGACTATGTAACATTATGAACTTATACCTCTTGCACAACTGTTTGAAAAATAGCATGTTCTTTCTTCATTGGTAGTCGTCAAACATGGCATATAATTCTACATATATATTTTAAATACGCAAATAAATAGTAAAAATGGGCTCCGAACTTAATTCTACTGAAACGCGTATTTCTGTATAGTTTCAGCAACAGGGCAAAAAAAAAAGGAACTTCCTTGTATACTCGGAACGTTTCTGCAGTCGTAGTAGGTTTCCGAAGGCACATATGCTTATTGTGTGCATTAGAAGGTACTTTCCGACGTTTTAGCATTACAGCTCATTCTCGCTGGCGCCGTTTCATGCTTTGCACGTTGAGTTATGGCAGTCACGGAGCTTTAATGTTTCACCAGCGATAGTGTTTGAGTTGCGGGCGCGGAACACGCAATATGGCGGCTGGCTGGTGCGCCGGTTTATTACTTTAATCTCGGCTGCAAACGCGCAGTTCTAATAGCGGCTGCAACCAGCCGTTCACCCTCCCCCCTCCCCCTAATTTCCGCGCTTACCCCTACCAACATCGCTAATTCTCCCTTATTAAAAGCTTACTTCCATCTCTCATGCAACAAACCCAACTGTTGCATTGTTAAATAAATGGTGTGCAACTTGAAAAGTAAAATAATTTGATGCCCACATTTCAGAGTGCTTGTAATCTCCATAGTGATACACATACAATAGCGAATAAAACGTAATTGTAATAAAGAAGCGAGATAATATATTTTGAATAGTATCAGGAAGTTTACAGAGCAAACCCACTAAATTGCAACGCATTTGACGTAAAATAGCAGCAAAAGCCATATTCAGGAATGAGAGAGACAAGGAGAACAGAGAGAGAGAGAGAGAGAGAGAGAGAGAGAGAGAGAGAGAGTGAGTACACGTCTCCATCAACTGCACCACATTCCGTTACTACATGAAATTCTGCAGGAACAATTGAAATTGAGAATGGTAGTGCAAAGTCTTGTGAAGCGGAACTGTATGCTACTATCTGTTCTTCCTCTTTAATCAAATAACGCCGATGAAATTTTTGCTTCTTTTCCCAAAAGGTAACAAGGAGATTATAAGGCGAACATCTACAGAAGTAAAACAATTGAAAAGACGTCCTCTAACTGGACGTGGAAACGCACGTGGATGAGTAGATGGTGACGTTGCAGAGTGCAATTCCACGTTCCGCTATGCTGCGAAGTGTGAAATGGAGAATCTGACATGTCAGACTTTTGCCAAGTGGAGAGAAATATGGCCAAAAAGGGGCAACATCGTTTTTACGTCACAAGCAGACCTTAGGAACCGCCATATTCTACGGAGATAAACTACGTATTTGGTGGAGTTTCTTAGTATAGAGTAAGTAATACGAATATAAACTGTGTCAAAGCATTGGGAAATTTAGGATCTCTTTCTCGTAATAAAGTGAGAGGAAAGTAATATCGGTAGTCAAAGGATTCTCATATTTCATGCCGTTAGTGTTCTAACTTGTTTGCATCAAAGTGTACCATTTCAGTGCAGCGGCACACTGCTGATCTACCAGAAACGTGTCGTTTCGACAGAGCTTGTCATAGTTAAATATCAACTAATAAAGCTTGTAGGTGTATACTTTACACATTTTATTCCGTATAAGTAGACGCTATTTCAGAGTAATGATAGTCAATAAAACATCGCGAATGTGGATATTGTGCATGCACAAACTGACATTAGACACTATATTTTCACTGTATTCATTTCAAAACCTACACTACTGGCCATTAAAATTGCTACACCACGAAGATGACGCAAAATTTTACCGACAGGAAGAAGATGCTGTGATATGCAAAGGATTAGCTTTTCAGAGCATTCACACAAGGTTGGCACCGGCGGCGACACCTACAACGTGCTGACATCAGGAAAGTTTCCAACCGATTTATCATACATAAACAGCAGTTGACCGGCGTCGCCTGGTGAAACGTTGTTGTGATACCTCGTGTAAGGAGGAGAAATGCGTACCATCACGTTTCCGACTTTGATAAATGTCGGATTGTAGCCTATCGCGATTGCGGTTTATCGCATCGCGACATTGCTGCTCGCGTTGGTAGAGATCCAATGACTGTTAGCAGAATATGGAATCGGTGGCTTCAGGAGGGTAACACGGAACGCCCTGCTGGATCCCAACGGCCTCGCATCACTAGCAGTCGACATGACGGGCATCTTATCCGCATAGCTGTTATGGATCGTGCAGCCACGTCTCGATCCCTGAGTCAGATGGGGACGTTTGAAAGACAACAACCATCTGCACGGTTCGACGGCGTTTGCAGCAGCATGCACTATCAGCTCGGAGACCATGGATGCAGTTACCCTTGACGCTGCATCAGAGACAGGAGCGCCTGTGTGGTGTAGTCAACGACGAACCTGGGTGCACGAATGGCAAAACGTCATTTTTTCGGATGAATCCAGGTTCTGTTTACAACATCATGTTGGTCGCAACGTGTTTGGCGACATCGCAGTGAACGCACATTGAAAGCGTGTATTCGTCATCGCCATACTGGCGTATCACCCGGCGTAATGGTATGGGGTGCCATTGGTTACACGTCTCGCTCACCTCTTGTTCGCATTGACGGCGCTTTGAACAGTAGACGTTCCATTTCAGAAGTTTTACGAGCCGTGGCTCTACCCTTCATTCGATCCCTGCAAAACCCTACGTTTCAGCAGGATAATGCACGACCGCATGTTGCAGGTCCTGTACGGGCCTTTCTGGATACAGAAAATGTTCAACTGTTGCCCTGGCCAGCACATTCTCCAGATCTCTCACCAACTGAAAACGTCTGGTCAATGGCGGCCGAGCAACTGGCTCGTCACAATACGCCGGCCACCACTCTTGATGAACTGTGTATCGTGTTGAAGCTGCATGGACAGTTCTACCTGTACACGCCATCCAATCTCTGTTTGGATCAATACCGAGGAGTATCAAGGCCGTTATTACGGCCAGAGGTGGTTGTTCTGGGTACCGATTTATCAGAATCATGCACTCAAACTGCGTGAAAATATAATCACATGTCAGCTCTAGTATATTATATTTGTCCAATGAATACCCGTTTATCATCTGCATTTCTTCTTGGTGTAGCAATTTTAATGACCAGTAGTGTAAAATGAGGTGCAATTCAATTAAGGAATAACTTCTGCTGGCGTGTATCTCAGATCGTTGTGCAGTGTTGTGTACTCATACTTTTATCTGAAATTCGCTGTTCAAGCCATCGACAAGCCCAAAATCATTTTCACAATATTCTCCTGTCTTCTGCGACAATCGCAGCTGTTTTACGAGCGTCCATTTGCATAAGGAAACTGCATGATTTGACAGACGCAGCCGGCAGCTGCCACTGTACAGAGCTGCTGTCGCAAATCCAGATGAGTTCCACGCTACATGATATGTAGCAGGACGTTTCACAACGTGGAGCAGTGACGCCGGACACCTCGTCTGGCTTCGCGATGAGAAATACGTCCCGCTTAATGGAATGTAGTCAAATCAGATGTTCAGTAAACTACATTGGAAAATGAATCACTTTAAGCTGAGGTTTGCTATTTGGGCAGCAAAATAGTAAGGGAATGAACAAATTAGATATTGCATGGAATTGTGAGCGATAATAATTTCAGACGGAGACCGAGGCTTGAATACAGTGTAATGATACAAAAGGTCGTAGGTTGTAGCACCTATTCAGAGATGAAAAGAGTTGTCCAGGATAGAGTGGCCTGAAGTATTGCATTGTACTGAAGACCACAACACTCAGTACGGCAAACAATTATAAAAGATAAAGGCCGGCCGCGGTGGTCTCGCGGTTAAGGCGCTCAGTCCGGAACCGCGCAACTGCTACGGTTGCAGGTTCGAATCCTGCCTCGGGCATGGATGTGTGTGATGTCCTTAGGTTAGTTAGGTTTAAGTAGTTCTAAGTTCTAGGGGACTGATGACCACAGATGTTCAGTCCCATAGTGCTCAGAGTCATTTGAACCATTTTTGAAAGATAAAGATTGTCTTATGCATCGTGTTCAGTTTAACTGAAGACATTGAACTGTATTGAAAGCAACACATTGCGTCCAGAAAATTTCTAATTAAAAATTTTCGTCACGGAGGTTGACATCCAATGAAACCAAATTCGACCCCGATCCCACTACGTATGTTCGTGAGGGGGAAACTTTGAAATGTTAAATAAGAATCGCTATTTTTTGTTACAGGTTCGGATGCTAAAGCAAAAATACATAAGCCTTGTGTGAAACATCTTTTTATTTCGTTAAGCAGCAGATGGCGCAATAATCCGAAAGGAAAGATCAACATGGTAGGAAAACGGGTGTTTCAAAATGCTGACCAATGACACTCGAATTAAACCCCCATATAACCACGGTCTAGGGGTAACGTCTTTGATTCATAATCGGTCCCGGGTTCGTTCCCCGCCACTGCCTAAATTTTGATAAATAATCAGCATTGGCGGCCGAACACTTCCGGCACAAGAAGTCAGCCTCATTCTGCCAACGGCCTTGTCAAAGACGGCGGAGGAGCGGATAGAGGTACAGGGCACTCTCTTGTCCTAGGGGTGGGAAATTGCCCCTAAAGGCGGAAGAATCAGCAATGATCAACGACATGAGGATGCAGAAGGCAATGGAAACCACTGCATTCAAGACACGTAACGTGTACCACAGGAAATGTGGCCTGTATTTGAAGAAGTGGCCATTTTTAGAGATGTCCATTCCTCTTCAACTGTACTGCCTACTGCGCTATTCCTTATTGCTGTATCTACAGCGTTGGAGAACTTCAAACGTATCTCGTCATTCCTTAGTACTTCCGTATCCCACTTCTTTGCGTATTGATTCTTCCTGACTAATGTCTTGAACTTCAGCCTACTCTTCATCACTACTATATTGTGATCTGAGTCTATATCTGCTCCTGGGTACGCCTTACAATCCAGTATCTGATTTTGGAATCTCTGTCTGACCGTGATGTAATCTAATTGAAATCTTCCCGTATCTCCCGGCCTTTTCCAAGTATACCTCCTCCTCTTGTGATTCTTGAACAGGGTATTCGCTATTACTAGCTGAAACTTGTTACAGAACTCAATTAGTCTTTCTCCTCTTTCATTCCTTGTCCCAAGCCCATATTCTCCTGTAACCTTTTCTTCTACTCCTTCCCCTACAACTGCATTCCAGTCGCCCATGACTATTAGATTTCCGTCCCCCTTTACATAATGCATTACCCTTTCAATATCCTCATACACTTTCTCTATCTCTGTTCATCTTCAGCTTGCGACGTCGGCATGTATACCTGAACTATCGTTGTCGGTGTTGGTCTGCTGTCGATTCTGATTAGAACAACCCGGTCACTGAACTGTTCACAGTAACACACGCTCTGCCCTACCTTTCCTATTCATAATGAATCCTACACCTGTTATACCATTTTCTGCTGCTGTTGATATTACCCGATACTCATCTGACCAGAAATCCTTGTCTTCCTTCCACTTCACTTCACTTCACTTCACTTCACGGACCCCTACTATATCTAGATTGAGCCTTTGCATTTCCGTTTTCTGATTTTCTAGTTTCCCCACCACGTTCAAGTTTCTGACATTCCACGCACCGACTCGTAGAACGTTATCCTTTCGTTGATTATTCAATCTTTTTCTCATGGTAACCTCCCCCTTGGCAGTCCCCTCCCGGAGATCCGAATGGGGGCTATTCCGGAATCTTTTTCCAATGGAGAGATCATCATGACACTTCTTCAAATACAGGCCACATTTCCTGTGGTACACGTTACGTGTCTTGAATGAGAGAGGCAATTCTGACGTTGCGGATAATAATGGAAGCAAGGCCAAAGAAAAATCAAGATACTTTCATAGGATTTGTCGACCTGGAAAGAGCGTTCGACAATATAACATGGTGCAAGCTGTTCGAGATTCTGAAAAAAGTAGGGGTAAGCTATAGGGAGAGACGGGTCATATACAATATGTACAACAACCAAGAGGGGATAGTAAGAGTGGACGATCAAGAACGAAGTGCTCATATTAAGAAGGGTGTAAGACAAGGCTGTAGCCTTTCGCCCCTACTCTTCAATCTGTACATCGAGGAAGCAATGATGGAAATAAAAGAAAGTTTCAGGAGTGGAATTAAAATACAAGGTGAAAGGATATCAATGATACGATTTGCTGATGACATTGCTATCCTGAGTGAAAATGAAGAAGAATTAAATGATCTACTGAACGGAATGAACAGTCTAATGAGTACACAGTATGGTTTGAGAGTAAATCGGAGAAAGACGAAGGTAATGAGAAGTAGTAGAAATGAGAACAGCGAGAAACTTAACATCAGGATTGATGGTCACGAAGTGAATGAAGTTAAGGAATTCTGCTACCTAGGCAGTAAAATAACCAATGACGGACGGAGCAAAGAGGACATCAAAAGCAGACTCGCTATGGCAAAAAAGGCAATTCTGGCCAAGAGAAGTCTACTAATATCAAATACCGGCCTTAATTTGAGGAAGAAATTTCTGAGGATGTACGTCTGGAGTACAGCATTGTATGGTAGTGAAACATGGACTGTGGGATAACCGGAACAGAAGAGAATCGAAGCATTTGAGATCTGGTGCTATAGACGAATGTTGAGAATTAGGTGGACTGATAAGGTAAGGAATGAGGAGGTTCTACGCAGAATCGGAGAGGAAAGGAATATGTGGAAAACACTGATAAGGAGAAGGGACAGGATGATAGGACATCTGCTAAGACATGAGGGAATGACTTCCATAGTACTAGAGGGAGCTGTAGAGGGCAAAAACTGTAGAGGAAGACAGAGATTGGAATACGTCAAGCAAATAATTGAGGACTTAGGTTGCAAGTGCTACTCTGAGATGAAGAGGTTAGCACAGGAAAGGAATTCGTGGCGGGCCGCATCAAACCAGTCAGTAGACTGATGACAAAAAAAAAAAAAAAAAAAAAATATCACGGTGCGAGGGTGCGTCAAGCAATTACTCCATACCTTTTAACGGGACTACACTGGCTGCTATGATAAGTCATAGTTCGCTAAATTGCCACAGTGGTGTATCGAGCAGTCTCCTTTTCGTTTTGTCGGTGGAATACAGTGATGAGAACAGGATTTCCCTTTACGAGCAATGAAATAATTGCCGGTCCTGCCCTCGCAGCGTGGACGTGAGGGTTTAATTGAAGTGTCGATAGCGTTTTGAAACATACGAGTCTCTACCCGTTTTGATTTTTCCGATTACAGCTTCACTTTTTGCGAGACGAAATAAGTTTTCAGACAAAACTTACGTATTTTTGTACTTAGAACACGAATCTACAATTAAGAATGGGGAATTGAAGATTTCAAAGTTGTCCTTCCCGCCTCACACACGGGGTGTGGTGGACGATCCTGTTTCATATCAGTGGACATCCCCCTCCGAGACGAATAAATTATAACCATGAATTGATTGGATCCGATGCGTGGTTTTCGAGATTCAGTGTCTCCAGATATTGTATATTCCTCTTGAACAACAGAAGTACGTGTACACAGCTGAAGATTTATTTACGAGCCACGCGGAGTAGCCGCGCGGTCATGGCGTCTTTTCACGGTCCGCGCGGCTCCCCGCGTCGGAGGTTCGAGTCCTTCCCTCGGGCATGGTTGTGTGTTGTCCTTAGCGTAAGTTAGATTAAGTAGTGTGTAAGCCTAGGGACCGATGACCTTAGCAGTTTGGTCCCATAAGGCCTTACCACAAATTTCCAATATTTTTAATTATTTACGAACAAGTAATTCCAGGTATACTGATAAAATATCGTAGTTCTCTTACAAGAAATGTCCTGTTAAGCATAGCGCCGGGTGTTAGTAATCTTAATGACTTATGCTAAGGACGCATGTTCACATTTGTTGTATTGTTGGTGAAAATACCAAATTAGTCAACAGTGTTTCGTAACAAACAACTGCAACAGAGTGATGATCGTTTCAAACTGCATGTCTCGGAATGGAACGTCGGAATATTCCAAAACGCAATTGAAATGGAGGCGTCAAACATACAACGGACATAACCGAACGTTAACGTCAAGGATTGTCTGGAAGGTAGTTTTGACATTTACTGTGGTGGAGGAACTGTAGCGTCAGACGTTTGCCTCGTCTCACCACGCACACGTATGCTGTAGTGACTGATTTTCTACGTTTCTGCCTCTTTAATCATTATTTTACTGCGTGCTCTGCCTTCGCGTCAATATCTAAAAATTGCGTGGGTGTTCTACCTCACCAGAGACGAAATATCTGCAAGCGAAAAATAATTAAGGTTTTACAGT
Source organism: Schistocerca serialis cubense (assembly GCF_023864345.2). NCBI lineage: Eukaryota > Metazoa > Arthropoda > Insecta > Orthoptera > Acrididae > Schistocerca > Schistocerca serialis. Next base: position 356,243,813 of record NC_064639.1, read on the forward strand.
ACCTGCTCTAAGACAGGAGTTCACTGGGCTTGATTAAGAACATTGATATGACGGGTGTTGAGTAGGTAAGCCACGAAACGACACTCCTGGTGTAGCTGAAGTCTTTATCCAAAAGAAGCCTGAGCACAACTATCCCACAGTTTCACGAGCAGAAGGATTCCCTATTTACAAAATTCCTGTGCCTGCGGCACGAGCCGTTCCTCCATTGCGTCCTTCAGTTCGTCGTCAGATCTGAACCGCTTCTATTTGAGATGCTTTCGTTAAAAAAGAAATCGAGCCTCTGTTGGAGAAAATTAATTCTTTTTACGTTATTTTGTTCTGGGGACGATAGACTAACAGAGCAGAGTGGGTAAAGTGAAAAAAGGTTTTTTATCTTCTAAACATTGTTTGATTTGTTTGTATGTATATATTTAGCCGAGCAAATAAACCTTGATATTTTAAAATGTCTGGACGACACGTTTTTTTCTCTTTATTCATCTCTAAGCAATGTGGATACTTTACCACACGACTTTACTCAAAAACATTCCCCTGTTATACTTTACTTTTGTCGTTAATATACACCACTATCATTGCCAGTTCCTATAGTGATGCCCTTGATAACCCCGTTATTTCTCTAGTTCTGTATATTCGCCAGCCGGAGTGGCCGAGCGGTTCTAAGCGCTACATTCTCGAAGCACGCGACCGCTACGGTCGCAGGTTCGAATCCTGCCTCGGGCATGGATGTCTCTGATGTCCTTAGGTTAGTTATGTTTAAGTAAAGTTCTAGGGGACTGATGACCTCAGAAGTTAATTCCCATAGTGCTCAGAGCCATTTGAGCCATTCTGTATATTCCGTTCTTTTGTATGACGGACTGTGTCTCCCAATCACACCTTCGCCGTTCAGTACAGGGCTAAGCAACGTAACATTAATTCACGTTCAGTCTGCTGTGAACACACAGCCTTTTGACGGTGATGTACCCTTCCCGTTCCGTGACGATTCGTTGACTTTCGGCGTCACTCGACCTTAAGGTTCTTATGTGCAATTCCTAAAAATCAGTCGGGCTTTCCGATGTGACCAATCTGTTTTGCACTGCTATTAGGGAAATAATTGTAAAAAGGGCATAAGTGGTTCATATACCACTAGTTTCATGTTAATTTTTGTACGCTTTTAAGATACTTGTCTTATTTAGAGTTAACCCCGTCGTAATGGTTCCGCTCGCTTTCGCAAACTGGACTTTCTTAATTGGTGGTCAGGCACCCTTCCCGTCCCTGCAGTCGTCATCTATCATAAAGGAGTAACATATTTAGATTTTGCATACCTATCGCCTAGATGCGGATGCGGAATGGGCTGATCAACAGTCGTAATTTCGCCTAAAATTTTTATTATTTAAGCAACTAGTTTCGATGCTTCATTAGCGTCATCTTCAGGTCCGTATGCGAAACACGAATGGATTTTGGCACACATAGAAAAGGTACCATATATGTATTCAGTTGGATACTGTGGACTTCTGCTAATTCGATGTATGCATTTCGAACGTACGACAACAATCAGCTGCATCCAAAATAAAGGACAGAAGTCTTGTGCACCATTTGCTTGCGGGTCGTGTAAACTTTGTTTCTTGTGTCACCGTACTTTAACTGTTTGTGTATCACATTTTCTGAGCCAGCAAGTGGGGACCAGCCCAGAATGTGCCTAAAGCGTTGAAAACAGTCGAAAAATCAATCCACTGTGTTTGGTAGAGCAGACCAACAGTTGTTAGTCCACCAAGTCGGTTCGATGCGGGTCTGGATAACCACCGTCTCTCAAGATAGCGCGATACCAATGGAGCTACAATGGCAGGTCGTACAGTTTTTAACATACTCTTAGATGTTTATCGCGTAAGAACTGCGTCGGCATGAACTATGATCCTTATCATAGTCTTCCGTAAGTGTTTTCCCGTTGAACAAACTGTAGCGTAGCTGCTCTGTCAGAGGGATATCATCAGTGTTCAGTGGTATTCTGTAGTTGTTGCAATACATGGCGTTATGAGAGTACATCTGAACCTTCAGGTTGGTGGGTTGGTTGGTCAGTTGCGCGTGGCATGGTCATAACTGCGATAGCTCGCTGTGATGTGGAACAGGACAGCCAGCTCACACCTTGCACCACGGTTCAGAATCATAGCGAGAATGACCAGTAGATGGAGGCCCACTGTGTTCAGCCTTCCTGTCCTCACCGAATGATTAATCGATTAGTGCCAAGTTCGCATGTGCTGTATGTGTGTACTGCTGATCCTTCTTTCCGTTTTGGTTTGGTCACGCACTGTATGCTCTGCATCGTGTCCCATGATGACTACAAGATTGGTAAGGAGTTCTTGTGGTAAAACGTTCCACTCCTCCAACAGCGCTTTTGACAACTGCTGGATGGTCGTTGGAAAAGAATGGTTCAAATGGCTCTGAGCACTATGGGACTTAACATCTGAGGTCGTCAGTCTCCTAGACTTAGAACTACTTAAACCTAACTAACCCAAGAATGTCACACACACCCATGCCCAAGGCAGGATTCGAACCTGCGACCTTAGCAGCAGCAAAGTTCAGGACTGCAGCGCCTAGAACTGCTCGTCCACACCAGCCGGCGTGGTCATTGGAGCATGTGGACGTGCTGCAATACAATTCAACGCATCCTACACGTTCTGCACTCGATTTAATCAGTGGCAACGAGCAGCTCAGTCCATTTGCAGAATATCCTCTCGTTCCAAGAGCTCCCGCACACCTGCGCAGTTCAATGCGATTGCGCGTCGTCCTCCACAAAAATGAATACTGAGGCGAACGTAACGCTGAAAAGATGATGATGATGTTTGGCTTGTGGGGCTCTCAACTGCGCGGTTATCAACGCCCGTACTAAAATCCCAACTTTTTCTCCGTCCAGTCTTGCCACTTTCACGAATGATGATGAAATGATGAGAACAATACGAACACCCAGTCATCTCGAGGCAGGTGAAAATCCCTGACCTCGTGGGGAATCAAACCCGGAACCCGTGCTCGGGAAGTGCTGAAAAGATCCACTTGAGAAAGGAGTACAGCGCCTCAATGAAGTTTTTTAGTGGTTGAACCGTGTTCAAAGCTTTGGAGGCCAGTACGCCTATCCAACTTAATAAACCACGGAATAATGTAGATAGAGAGGTAAAAATTGACACACATGCTTGGAATGACATGAGGTTTTATTAGAACCAAATAAAAGCAAAGTTTACAAAATGTCCGACAGATGGCGCTGGACAGCAGGTAACCGCTACCGCGACGGCTGAGAGGTATGCTGATATGTTACAGAATCGCATCATCCCCACCCTGGCTGATAAACGCCTGCTGGAATGTACGATGTTTATGCAGGATGACGCTCCACCCCATATTGCTAGACGCGTGAAAGATCTCTTGCGGGTGTCGTTTGGTGATGGTCGTGTGCTCAGCCGCCACTTTCGTCATGCTTGGTCTCCCAGGTCCCCAGATCTCAGTCCGTACGATTATTGGCTTTGGGGTTACCTGAAGTCGCAAGTGTATCTTGATCGACCGCCATCTCTAGGGATGGTGAACAACATCCGACGCCAATGCCTCACCATAACTCCTGATATGCTTTATAGTGCTGTTCAAAACATTATTCCTGACTACAGCTATTGTTGAGGAACGATGGTGGACATATTGAGCATTTCCTGTAAAGAACATCATCTTTGCTTTGTCTTACTTTGTTGTGCTAATTATTGCTATTCTGCTCAGATGAAGAGCCATCTGTCGGACATTTATTGAAATTTTGTATTTTTTTGGTTCTAATAAAACCCCATGTCATTCCAAGCATGAGTGTCAATTTGGATCTCTCTATCTACATTATTCCGTGATTTATTCAGTTTTCAAATTTGTGCTGACTTTTTGATCACCCTGTACTTGAAACTACGCTATGAGCAGTGCCAGACTCATGGGCTATACTCGTCACACTTCTACCTTCTTCCAATTCACTGATAATTCCTCCCTGTGTTAAGTCATCCAGATGTTGCCTCCGAGCTGTAATATGGAGCACCATCAAATGGTTCAAATGGCTCTGAGCACTATGGGACTCAACTTCTGAGGTCATCGGTCCCCTAGAACTCAGAACTACTTAAACCTAACGAACCTAAGGACATCACACACATCCATGCCCGAGGCAGGATTCGAACCTGCGACCGTAGCGGTCTCGCGGTTCCAGACTGTAGCGCCTAGAACCGCACGGCCACTCGGGGCCGGCTGGAGCACCATCATACTGCTGCAAACTGCCCGCTGATTGACACACACTGCCCGTTATTTCAGCTCCCTCGTGTTGCTGGGCCAGCCCTATTTTGCTCTATTTTCCCCTGACCTCACGACATGTCACGTCCATTTTTCTGCGGGAAACTTCTAGCAACATGCTCCCTCACTCTCATTAATTTCTACCGAGTAGCCGGCGGTGGTGGCCGAGCGGTTCTAGGCGCTTCAGTCTGGAATCTCACGACCGCTACGGTCGCAGGTTCGAATCCTGCCTCAGACATGGATGTGTGTGATTTTCTTAAGTTAGTTAGGTTTAACTAGTTCTTAGTTCTAGGGGACTGACGACCTCAGGTGTTAAGTCCCATAGTGCTCAGAGCCATTTGAACTACTTACCGAGTAGTTAATACATTACGTTACTTTAACTAGCGCATTAAGATTTTCAGAGTAGTGAGTATTCCTAGATGAAAATAATGCTATTTACTCGTTTTTTTCCTTGCCGTTGATTGTTAATTGGATGTAATGCGCTAACTTCCGCAGGGAGAATGGGCGTAAGAGGTGAATAACGATCTTTACAAGTGGTAAACACACTTCACGAGAATCGCGTCTGCTACAAGCTCCTGGCGGAAGCTGCGGCTTCTTAACTTTCAGCGGCTAAATGGCTTCGGCATCTCCATCGATACCACTTAAGCCGTAATCGCTTTAAGTGAAAGTAATTAAATTTTGAACACGCCGAAGAGACGACGCTTGTTGAAGGACAAAACTTCTTAAGTTGTGGAGTTCAGACGCTTCCAGGTTTCTCTCATACAGTCGCGAAGTCTGTTACAGTGCCCCACTCTCTCTCTATTACAGCCTTGTTGTGCGGTACAATGACGGTTAATTAATAGGTACAGGTAATTCTGTGTCATAATTAGAGACTCCCGTTGTAAGGAAGCAGCACTTGGCCGTCTTCGAGTAACAATCTGCTTTTCTCAATGAATTTCCGTACAATGTGAAAGGTTTGTCTTCCAGAAGTAATGTCATTGATCTCTGTTTGAATATCAGTAACAATAATTCTATCTCCTAGCGTCATTGAAAAGACGAGCAGCACGAATTTCAGAATGTAGGTAGGAAGACATATTGTCTAGACCAAATACCCTCATACGCAGAGAATGACTACCTACATGTTCTGGGACTGCTGTGTTATGACTATGGAACGCACGTTTAAAGAGAAATTCCGTTTAAGAATTTCCGTTCTTTCTGAAGGTGGGTTTGGCAAGCGATTGAGTGTAACGTTCCTTTCAATATTAGCTATACTATCGAAGTACTTTTTCTAAAATAAGCAACACTTTCACAAAAAACGCTGATAGCAGCTATATAGCTTGCAACGTTAACATCATAAGTAGCATTAATCACAATTAACATAAATGCACTTTGAGTATTATAGATTTTAATGTTGCAGTTTATAACTCGAATAGAGAAGGAAGATTTACAGAAATTCAATATTTGTACATAGTTCTTCTTGAAGTCTGTAGGTGATTACTGGCATCCTTATGCAGTAGGGTGAGTGCAGTCTATTATAAATTAAAATACAACTTCTTATATTTTCAGTTAATTTTCGTGGAAACCATTCCACATTTTGTTATGTATCACGAACCACAATCTTTTCCAACGTTCAGTTTTGCAAAAGTTATTCAGAGACAATTGTATTTCACGTGACGTTACCTTGATAGAAACTAAACAACTCGCTAGTTAGCGTGCTTTGCGTCCTTATGTTGTTTTTGTATACGCAGGGTGGAACCCTTAAATTATTCTTTTACAAAACCTATCAACTTTGACCTAGGCTACAAATCAATATTAGATATCTGGATTCCATAATTTTGATATTTCAATACAAAACTCATTACTATTCAAATTAATTGCTGATTTGTGAAAAAAGCTCAAGATTTCGCAGATTTATTTCCATTATGATTATCATGAGTTTTCATATAACTTATTTCTCACAAGAAACAGATAAAGACTGTAACCGAAATATCTGCTAAGTGCCTAAAAGGTGTCTAGGAGTTATAGTAAGAAATTTGTGACAGGAGTTTTCATTTTAAATTTTAATGTTAAATATAGTGTACAGTAAGTAAAAGAACAATTGAAGGTAGACTGTTATATTTAATTACTGATATTGCAAAAAAATGGTTCAAATGGCTCTGAGCACTATGGGACTTAACTTCTAAGGTCATCAGTCCCCTAGAACTTAGAACTACTTAAACCTAAGGACATCACACACATCCACGCCCGAGGCAGTATTCGAACCTGCGACCATAGCGGTCACGCGATTCCAGGCTGTAGTGCCTAGAACCGCTCGGTCACCACGGCCGGCTGATATTGCATGTCACGTAAGTAGTATGAATTTTTAAAGTCAGAAATATTAACCACAGCTAAATATTTACTAAAAAATTGGCTAAGTAACAAATTTAGTTTGTCTTAGTACCAGTATACTACCTTAAACTCAAAATACGCGTGAGTCCACGTTAGTACGACACAACTTCTTGTGAAATCGTCTGTATGTTTCATCCAAGTTGGTTATCATTGATATTAAGTCTTCTTTTTTCTTTGCTACGTACTCTTTACCCTTCAGTTCCGTTGAATATTACATTCACTCCCTTTTTTAGAGTACTAGTATTTTTTCAAGTTTCCAATTGGCTGCAGGTATATTTCACATCTATGAGTCAGGGATTCCTTGATGAGAAGCGTACCACCGTTACCACTGAGATTTGTAACTCTCTTGTTACTACGCAGGAATCGGCAGCAGACTGAACAATGATGAAATTTTAATCGGTTAAGTCAGCGACTTCAAATTTGTTTGCACACAATGCGGACATCCTGGTACAAACGCCTTACACAGCCTCTTCTTCTTCTTCTTCTTCTCACGAAGCACCAAGTCGCTGTCACACGGAAATTAGCTGTGGCCGGGTACTAAGAACTTTCCTTCAATGTTGTCGAAGACTCCAAGTGGCACAAGGTAAGCGAAAAGGAAGGTATCATCCTGTTTTTTTCTGTGGTGCGCAACTGTCACACCATGAGATCAACTGTTTTACTCTTTTGCACATGGAGGAGAGAACATACTATCTCATTTTCTCACCAGCCTGCAGTAACTTTATGCCACATGCATATGTAGATTTTAATAAAATCACACAAAATATCCAGTAGCATTACTGTGTCTTAGAGAAAATGTCGTGATGTACATGTGTTGGAACAAATAAAACCTGTTCCACGTCTATGCACTTTGCACTTATGTTCCTACCTGGCATTTGAGATTTTAAGGATTCATCTTTAAGGAGTGTCACTGTCTTTTCAGATTTTCTGTGGTTTCGTTGTTTATATTTCTTCTATTTTTCTGTTCTGGAGTAGATTTGTTACATTTTATTTCACTATGAAGCTGATCACGAGTTCAGCACGTGTCGGACCGTGATAATGCGAATGAAACATTGGGAAACTCTTTGTTAACAACTTTGGCAAAGTATCTGTATGAAAAACTGATTGAAGGACTCTGTGAGTGTTGAGATCTGGGCTAAGGCATTTCTTTAAGATCAAGCTCGGAAATAGTAGCTGTCTATTTTGGGTATGCTATATATGTGCTGTTTAACATTTTCTATAACTTCAATGGCAAGCCTCTTTTGGCTTAGTGGACTTTCCTCTCGTTTCTTCAAATACCAGTTCCCAATTACTTTTACTCGAAGTTAGAGTGTGAATGTTTCTAGATCTCCAATGGCATACCTAGATGCTATTTCCTTCTCCGTATGGTACACAACGTGTAGCTATATACTTTTGTCGAACTTTTACGGGCATCATGTACGTACCATGCCTTCGCCACTGCACAGGAACGGTTACCATTAACCCCATTAGGTAGATGTTCTGGGTGGTATAACCACATGTATAAAATGCAGTAAATAAATGTGCTTTATGTTGAAGTAACAAAAAACTGCATTTTTATCGATACCTTCTTCTGCACATACGGCAGATACCCAGTTCCTTTCTTTCTTCTATTCTCCCCAGTTTCAACATTATTTGCATACAGAGCGCACAAACCACTATCGTCCATTTTTCAAATCAGGGTATTGGTACTGAGGAGACTTTTGGGTAAACAAGTGAGCGACAAAGAAAAGCTTACATCTTTCGATGAATGTGTGAACAAAACTGACTACTGTGGCATAAATTCATTGTTTCGTCCTGTATTCATGAGTTACCGATTTCAGTCAGGCAACCAAAATTTTATTCAATAAAACATTTCTATTTGCAAAAATTCTTTATTTTTCGAAGGCAACTAGCAACAGCTGTCAAGTAATGTATAAAATGCATGTTTGAACATCATCTTTTTTTTTTAGTCCAAAAATCAATCAGTTTAGTTTTGGTCCATCTTCTGAGATAAGAGTTAAAGTCGTTTAATCCACACACTACATTTTTCTTTACTTACACAATGTGTAGGACATGTCATGAATATCGGTATACGACACAGGGCTTTTAGAAGTAAACATAACGAATACTAAATGTACTCAGAGCAGTACTGAAGAGGAGATCAGGACTGTTGATAATCTTGCACCATTTTATATGGTCTAAGGCTTTTTCCAGGAAAGCTAAACTGATCGTCAAATTAAAAATCTTCAGTTTTTGTTTCCAATCTTCTGTACATTATCCTCGTCAGCAACTTGGATGCATGAGCTAAGCTGACTGTGTGATAAATCTCGCGCTTGTCAGCGGTTACAGTCTTCGGAATTGTGCGGATGATATTTTTCAGAAATTCTAAGAAAAATAGAGGTGAGCTATAGGAAGAGACGGATAATATACAATATGTACAAGAGCCAAGAGGCAGTAATAAGACTGGATGACCAAGAACGAAGCGCTCGGATTAAAAAAGGTGTAAGACAAGGATGTAGTCTTTCGCCCCTACTGTTCAATCAGTACATCTAAGAAGCAATGATGGAAATAAAAGAAAGATTCAGAAGTAAATTAAAATTGAAGGTGAAAGAACATCAATGATAAGATTCGCTGATGACATTGCTATTCTGAGTGAAAATGAAGAAGAATTACAGGATCTGCTGTAGGAAACGAGCAGGCTAATGAGTACCGAATATGGATTGAGAGTAAATCGAAGACAGACGAAAGTAATGAGAAGTAACAGAAATGAGAACAGCGAGAAACTTAACATCACGATTGATACTCACGAAGTACATGAAGTTAAGGAATTCTGCCACCTAGGCAGCAAAATAACCAATGACGGACACAGCAAAGAGGGCACGAAAAGCAGACTACGATCGCAAAGAGGGAGTTTCTGGTCAAGCGAAGTCTACTAGAATCAAACATAGGCCTTAATTTGAGGAATAAATTTCTGAGAATGTACATCTGGAGTACAGCATTGTGTGGTAGTGAAACACGGACTGTAGGAAAATCAAATGAGAAGAGAATCGAAGCATTTCAGATGTGATGCTACAGACGAATGTTGAAAATTAGGTGGACTGATAAAGTAAAGAATGAGGAGGTTCTGCGGAGAACCGGGGAGCAAAGGAATATGTGGAAAACTTCGACAAAAGGAAGGGACAGGATGATAGGATATCTGTGAAGACATGAGGGAATAACTTCCATTTTACTAGAGGGAGCTGTAGAGGGCAAAAACTGTAGACGAAGACAGAGATATGAATACATCCAACAAATAATTGAGGACGTAGGTTGCAAGTGCTAATCCTCTGAGATGAAGAGGTTGAGATGCAGGAGAGGAATTCACGACGGGCCGCATCAGACCAGTCAGAAGACTGATGTCCCAAAAAAATAAATAACTAAATAAATAAAAACAAGAAAAATTAAAAACAAAATTCAGACGATCTCCAACAGCGGAACAGTACCTTAGCATTGAGTTTGTATTAAGGAGAAATACGGGCCAGTGTATTCTGTTCAGGAGACTCAGGTTCTAACCTGGCCTTTTTTTCTGTTCTGAGTGGTTTGATGCGGCCCGTCACGAATTCCTCTCTGTGACAACCTCTTCTTCTCTCTTTAGCACTTGCAACCTACGTCCTCAATTATTTGCTGGATGTTTTCCAATAATTGTCTTCCTCTGCAACTTTTATCCTGTACACCTCCCTCTAGTACCATGGAAGTTATTCCCTGACGTCGTAACAGATATCCTATCATCCTGTCCTGAACTCGGTACGAATTTTAATTCATTACTTCGGCCTGCATTCATTATCATAGATGAAGTTGAAACTTAATATGTCTCTGGAACATATAATTTATCTCATTAATTGAGATAGATTTTTATAACAAATTTCACAAGGGAACAAATGTACTACGAGGTTCTGGTTAATATTCCCAGTTGCTTAAAGAGATGTCTGCAATATGCACGTTTGTGAACACCATACATTATTCTAATTACTTTCTTTCGTAGAGTGAATACTTTATGCGTAAGTGAGAAGTCACTCCACAGTATTATCCAGTAAGACGTCAGTGAATGGAAATATCCATAATATGGTAACTTATGGAGTTCTGTACTAGCAAAATAGCCAGTTATTCTTGTGGCAAAAGTAGTATTCTACTATAAGGTTTCCCTGTTTACTTTTTCATCAATATGATCCTCTTAGAACTTAGAGCTTAGTACCATTTTTATCATTCTTTGTTGCTATACGAGGTTAAAAGGAGGTTGTTTCTCTTTGAAAGTACAAAACTGGATGATCTGTATTTTTTTTAACTTAAAAACTACAATATTTTTGTAAATAACAGTCAGTAACTTTCACGAAAACATCATTAACTATTTTCTCTGTTGATGCTTGTTTTCTCGGCTTCACAACAATGTTTGAATTACTAGGAGACAAGAATAGCTCGGTACACGAAATCTTTTGTCTCCTCCACATGATAAACCACTGTTAAATAACAGTACTGCTTATAGTTTCTGTAATAGTCTTGCCGAACATTGGCCCCTTCCTCCGTCGCGTGACGGCAGCACCTCAGGACGGAGCCTCTTAACTCTGTAGTAGACTAAGCCCTCTTTAGTCCTATCAATTCGCCGGAAAGCTTCTTTGCGCATTAAGGCTAAGCAGATACGCGGGGTGACTTCAAAAGTTCCGCCAATCGATAGCTTATGGCTCATAAACGGCCCTTCGGAAGGACAGAGATTCCCCCTCCCTCCACCCCTTTCACAAACTTTTTTCCAAGAGGAGTATCAGCGCAAGGACATTTTACTGTGTTTCCGTTATGTCGTATCCCCCTTTCTAATCTCCACTGTACTGTAACTCACTTCATGGTTATAACTTGAACAAAGAGTTATTAACTTCAGGTGTTGCAGACTGAATGGGATGTCAATGTACCTAAGCAATGCTCAGTTTTTACATTTAGCAGAATTTTCAGTTCCAGCTCTCATTCCAATCAATTACTGTAATCTCATATCACAGCTCATACCACAGTGACCTGCTGCGTCAGTGAGTGTATTTGTATTACTATAAGAACAACGAAGAGAATACAACTAAAGCACGACTCACGTCCCGTCTTCACAGATTTACTTCTGCCAGTACCTCGTCTCCTACCTTCCAAACTTCACAGAAGCTCTCCCACCTTGCCCGCGAAGGGCAAAGGTCTAGAGTTAGAGTCTCGGTAGGGCAGACAGTCTTAATCTGGCATGGAGTTTCATATCAGCGCACACTTCGCTGCAGAGTGAAAATCTCATTGCAGAACACAACTAGGTCACGGGACATTTACCATGGAAAAACCAACCGCAACACGAGCTTTATCATGCGGTGTGCTGTGTTCTCTGTTAAAATATTGCTCTACAATCCGGGTGACAGTTACAATAGATTACATCCAGATGGACTTGCAGCCGTTAACCTATCTATTCTGATTCGTTTTCGTTGCTTCTCTGTGAGGCATGTTTAATTTATGTAATAGAAAATCTGAAACTACACTCCTGGAAATTGAAATAAGAACACCGTGAATTCATTGTCCCAGGAAGGGGAAACTTTATTGACACATTCCTGGGGTCAGATACATCACATGATCACACTGACAGAACCACAGGCACATAGACACAGGCAACAGAGCGTGCACAATGTCGGCACTAGTACAGTGTATATCCACCTTTCGCAGCAATGCAGGCTGCTGTTCTCCCATGGAGACGATCGTAGAGATGCTGGATGTAGTCCTGTGGAACGGCTTGCCATGCCATTTCCACCTGGCGCCTCAGTTGGACCAGCGTTCGTGCTGGACGTGCAGACCGCGTGAGACGACGCTTCATCCAGTCCCAAACATGCTCAATGGGGGACAGATCCGGAGATCTTGCTGGCCAGGGTAGTTGACTTACACCTTCTAGAGCACGTTGGGTGGCACGGGATACATGCGGACGTGCATTGTCCTGTTGGAACAGCAAGTTCCCTTGCCGGTCTAGGAATGGTAGAACGATGGGTTCGATGACGGTTTGGATGTACCGTGCACTATTCAGTGTCCCGTCGACGATCACCAGTGGTGTACGGCCAGTGTAGGAGATCGCTCCCCACACCATGATGCCGGGTGTTGGCCCTGTGTGCCTCGGTCGTATGCAGTCCTGATTGTGGCGCTCACCTGCACGGCGCCAAACACGCATACGACCATCATTGGCACCAAGGCAGAAGCGACTCTCATCGCTGAAGACGACACGTCTCCATTCGTCCCTCCATTCACGCCTGTCGCGACACCACTGGAGGCGGGCTGCACGATGTTGGGGCGTGAGCGGAAGACGGCCTAACGGTGTGCGGGACCGGAGCCCAGCTTCATGGAGACGGTTGCGAATGGTCCTCGCCGATACCCCAGGAGCAACAGTGTCCCTAATTTGCTGGGAAGTGGCGGTGCGGTCCCCTACGGCACTGCGTAGGATCCTACGGTCTTGGCGTGCATCCGTGCGTCGCTGCGGTCCGGTCCCAGGTCGACGGGCACGTGCACCTTCCGCCGACCACTGGCGACAACATCGATGTACTGTGGAGACCTCACGCCCCACGTGTTGAGCAATTCGGCGGTACGTCCACCCGGCCTCCCGCATGCCCACTATACGCCCTCGCTCAAAGTCCGTCAACTGCACATACGGTTCACGTCCACGCTGTCGCGGCATGCTACCAGTGTTAAAGACTGCGATGGAGCTCCGTATGCCACGGCAAACTGGCTGACACTGACGGCGGCGGTGCACAAATGCTGCGCAGCTAGCGCCATTCGACGGCCAACACCGTTGTTCCTGGTGTGTCCGCTGTGCCGTGCGTGTGATCATTGCTTGTACAGCCCTCTCGCAGTGTCCGGAGCAAGTATGGTGGGTCTGACACACCGGTGTCAATGTGTTCTTTTTTCCATTTCCAGGAGTGTATATGAGATACTATAGATGATAGTGGTAATATACATTACGAGAGGGTCTTGTGAATGAATTTAGCAGTGTTCACGTGTTGCTATCCTTTCCATGCTGACCTGTGCTTTACTTTCAGACCGTTGCTTTGATCCAGGTATAGTGGATGTCCCATTCCCTATTCCTCTCCTCTACCGAGTGAGGTGGCACAGTGGTTAGCACACTGGACTCGCATTCTGGAGGACAATGGTTCAAAGCAGCGTCCAGCCATCCTGATTTAAATTTTCTGTGATTTCTGTAAATCGTTCAGGCAAATGCCGGGATTGTTCCTTTGAAAGGGTGCTACTAATTTCCTTCCCTAATCCGATGGGACCGACAGCTATGCTGTTTGGTCCCCTCCCCAGTATCAGTCAACCAGCCAACCTCCCGCTTCTTTACTCTCCATGCTACTGGGAAGCAGAAAAATGTAAGCTAAGCCGTGAATGGGAATTTGGGCTGAGGAGGAAGGTACGGTAACATCGTCCGTGCAGTTGTCCAAAGCCACTGTGCCTTGGTAGCGTCGAGAATAACTCATCTGCCTAGAGAGCAGGATACCCAGGTTCGAACCCCGGCCTTGATAAAAACTGGTATTCCGTCGCATCAGTGTGCTTATATATATTTCACAAAAACACAAGCTACTTTCCTTCTGGCACCCGAAAGTTTACTTGAGTCAGGAGCCTTCTAACAGATTTGATGCTGCCCGCAACGAATTCATCTCCTGTGCCAACCTCTTCATCTCAGAGCAGCACTTACAACCTACGTCCTCAATTATTTGCTGGATATATTCCAATCTCTGTCTTCCTCTAGGGTTTTTACCGTCTATATCTCCCTCTGTTCCCATGAAAGTTATCCCCTGATGGCTTAACATATGTCCTGTCGTGCTGTCCCTTGTTAGTGTAGGTGTTTTCCACACATTCCTTTCCTGTCCTATTCTGAGCAGAACCTAATAATTTATCAGACCAGCTAATTTTTAACATTCATCTGTTGCACCACGTCTTAAATGCTTCGATTTTCTTCTGTTTCGGTTTTTCTACAGTTCATGATCCATTATCACACAGTGCTGTGCTCCAAACGTGCATTTTCAAAATTTCTTCCCTCTCTTGGGAGGAACGTCCATTTTTCCAGTACCAGTCTGCTTTTGATGTCCTCCTAGCTCACCCCATCATTGGTTATTTTGCTACCTAGGTATCAGAATTCCTTCATCTCTTCGTGACCTCAACCGAAATGTCAAGTTTCTCGCTCTTCCCATCTCCACGACTTCTCATTTCTTTCGTCTTTCTTGAATTTACTCTCTAACCGTATTCTATACTCATTATACTGATCATTCTACCAGCAGACCACGTAATTCTTTTTCACTTTCATTCAGGATGGCAACGTCATCAACGAATCGCATCAATAGTAACCTTTCACCTTGAATTTTAATTCCACTTCTGACCCTTTCTATTATTTCCATCATTGCTTCTTCGATGTACAGACTGAACAGTAGGGGCGAAAGACTACACCCCTGTCTTAAACCCTTGTTAATCCGAACTCTTCGTTCTTGGTCTCCTATTCTTATTATTCCTTAATAACATCTTGGAACTCTTCCACTTGGTCCGTTTTTGCATAGAAAAACAGTAATATCAGAAATTGAGTCCGCCTTGATGCAAAACACCTGGTTATTCGTTTATTTCTTTATTATCCCCAAACTAGTTTCGACGTCAAATATCACCATCATCAGTGAGGTTTTTTAATTTAAAACTTTGCAAACTACGTCCTCAATTATTTGCTGGACATCTTCCCATCTCTGTCTTCCTCCGGGACTTTTACCCTCCATATCTCCCTCTGTTACCATTGCAAAACAAGGAGGGTACAAAATAATCTACTGGTACCGATATGTGGATGACATAATCTGTCTTGTGGATGAAACACATAACAGAATAGAAGAGCTACACAGTAATATCAACACAGTACACTCACAAATCCATTTCACACTGGAATTAGAAAACAACCAGAAACTAAATTTCTTGGATCTTACCATCACAAGAAACAACCACCAACAAGAATTCTCCATCTATAGAAAACCCACATCCACAAGCACTGTTATCCACAGCTCATCCAACCACCCGACAGTGCATAAATGTGCCAGTTTCGCACACATGCTCCACAGGATAAACAGAACACTTCTTAAACCAGAAAACTACACACAGGAACTAAATATAATCAAACAAATTGCTGTTGAAAACGACTACAAAACGGACATCATACACAAACACAACAACTGTGTGAAACGGAAAAATGCAGTACACACAGACAACACACCAGACCACGCCACTTTAGCCGGCCGAAGTGGCCGTGCGGTTAAAGGCGCTGCAGTCTGGAACCGCAAGACCGCTACGGTCGCAGGTTCGAATCCTGCCTCGGGCATGGACGTTTGTGATGTCCTTAGAGGTTAGTTAGGTTTAACTTGTTCTACGTTCTAGGGGACTAATGACCTCAGCAGTTGAGTCCCATTGTGCTCAGAGCCATTTGAGCCACACAACTTCAGAAAAAAGAGAGAGATGGTACACACTAACATACAATAACAAAATATCACATAGAATAGGAAACATCTTGAAAAAGCAAGGGATTCCAATAACATACAGAACAAACAATACAGTTCAGAAAAGAATAAGACCAGTCACAAAAACCTCAGACAAATTCAGCAACGCTGGAACGTATCAACTCACTTGCAACTCCTTTCAGGCCCACTACACAGGGCAAACAAGCAAAAATTTCCGAACGAGGTACACAGAGCACATGAGAGCTCTAAAAAGTTACAGCACACATTCAACTCTTGCAGAACAACTAATGAACAAAACCCATAACCCCACTAATATCGAAAACGATCTACGCATTCTAAGAAACAGCAACAGTCTATACCGAAAACTAACAACACAAGAAAATTACTACCTACAAAAGGCTATAGTCGAAGGGAGAAATGTAGTAAATGAAAACACAACACTCTGCAACAACACACTCTTTACCGCTCTGAGAGAACTGACTAAGGACACAGAACAGAAAGCACACTCACGCAAAAGAACCACTTCTCCATCACACACAGAGACATAAACAATGAACAGAAGTCGTCGCAATTCGCGCTACGGTTTTTCATAGCCTTTCTCGCCACATGCGATACGCCTCTCGCGACACACGCGAACAGCAAGATGGCGTAATATTCTGGATCAGAAACAAAGTGCAATAGTTTTGTTTTCCTGTGTATAATAGCAGCCACATGGCATCCAACGAACGTGAGTACACGAATAGCTAAGCAACAGCTCAGTACACAACAAATAACTGGTTTCCACAACACTACTGTAACCTCAAGTATAAACTGCTGGCCGGTCGCGGTGGTCTAGCGGTTCTAGGCGCTCAGTCAGGAACCGCGCGGCTGCTACGGTCTCAGGTTCGAATCCTGCCACGGGCATGGATATGTGTGATGTCCTTAGGTTAGTTAGGTTTAAGTAGTTCTAAGTTCTAGGGGACTTATGACCACAGATGTTGAGTCCCATAGTGCTCAGAGCCATTTTAACCATTTTTTATAAACTGCTGACATACAAAATTCACCTTTTAGTATTTGTTTACTAACAGCCGCTCAAATGGTAGCAGATGACTTGATGTTCGCTAAGTAAAAAGCCGGCTACAGACAAAATAAGAGCACAGAGAATATGTTGTAAACAGCGCCAATAATTGGTTAAAACATGCTGTAACATGCAATAAATAATGTAGTATGAAAGTATCAATAGAAAACTATATTTCAAAAAACGAATTGCAAAAATTTAATAATTTTTTACTGTGTTTGTACAAACATGCCATTTTCTGCATGTTTTAGATTTAAAAAAAAAACACTGATGATGTTGACATTTGTCGCCGAAACTAGTTTGGGATAATAAAGAAATAAACGAATAACAAGGTTTTTTGCATCAAGGCGGACTCAATTTCTGATATTACTGTCTTATTATTCCTTCTCGGCTCTTGTACATATTCTATATTACCCGTCTCTCCCTATAGTTTACGCCTATTTTCTCCAGTAATCCAATGAACGAGTCTTGAATTTTCTTTAGCCTTGCTTCAATTATCAAGTAGAGTTTCGTTTAGCACGCCACGGGTTTAGCTGTGTCAAGTGCAATTAGTGGCTCGGGGTTTCTTTTTTTCTTTCTTTCTTTCTTTCTTCTTCTTCTTGCCTCATCCCATAGGATAAGCCAGTACGCACTCCTCCTACGACGCTGACCACCTCACATTAAGGCAGGATGGCTGCTAGATCTTCCAGAGTAATGCGCTCGGGAGACGATGTGGAGAAGGGAGACAGCACTACTGCTGAGTGCCGCCTTCCGCGTACTGAGGACCGAGAGACGGCTCCGGCATTCTGAGCCCGCGTCCAGGCTCGGTGGCTATGCGGCAGGAACTCATTAGGCGTAAACACGCTGGCACGCCGGGATTTCCGCTCATTAGCTTGACCTCCCCTGTGTGTGCGCGTGTGCGAACGTGACAGCCGTTCGTTAGCCGCTCTGACGGCAGACTGCGTCCGTTGCGAGACGGAACTGAACCACTCGACTACCGGGATACTCTGATGAGGTCCGATGTGGGAGGGGGGCGGGGGGGGGGGGGGGGCGGGGGGCGGAGGGGGGGGGGGGGGAAGGGGAAGAGGAAACAGCAAATAGCGATGGCCTTAATTATCGTACTGGACACACCACGTTATTTTCATCAATGGGACGATACAGCGCAGAGGGGTTTGCTGCCAACAACTGGCCTGGCCGTCCGCTGGAACTGTATTCGCCTGATTACCTGGTTAACCGAATAAGGCCGGCCTTTGAACTTCATGCATTGCAGACGAGCAACATTTCAGTGTATGATTGGTAGTCACTAATTTTGATAGAAAATTTGGATGCCTTATTTTCGTGACGCAAATGGGGACTGCGCCCCCACACTGCGTCTTCTGACAGTTGACGGGGCTTGAAATTGACATGTAATTGGTAAATCTGGTAGTGCATTTGTACATACAGACATTTTAGTGCTGTTACCCGTTTAAATTTCATTCTAACATTGACGGATACTCTTGTCCCATTGTAATGAAATAGAAATTACAAAAAAAATATTGAAAGAAATTAAAGAAAAAGTTGCTAATACTACTAGACGACGGGAATTAGCTTTTGATCTATACGATACATTACCTTTTTGAGCAGGGCTCTCAGCGACGACATTTTTTTATCTTTTTAACGACACTGTTACTACCTTTGATTATCTGCTTTATTTCTAACCAACCCTACCGCAATTTCGACCGTGGATGGAAACGTCGTGCATAAACACATGTCGAAAAAGAGAACTGCACGTGCTTGCTTATGAAATTTTAGTTTTGTAAGTAGTCCAACGTTCGAAATACTAAACAACATGATTTTTGTATTCCACCTGGGAGGCGGCGCGTGGGTAGAAACGGAAAAAAGGAAAATTACGTCGGTACTGCCAATACAGTTAAAGCACCTTTACTAGTGGATACACATACACATATGCAAACGTATTACATAACTTGCAAGGTGGTGCGAAGTTGAAGCGAAGTGTCCTTGCTGTCTGAACCTGATGAAATGGGCTGAAGCAGTCGCGGAGCTCGTAGACCTCGACAGCACCGGCTAGAGAGCGCTGTCGTCTGTGTCTCTCGTAGTGCCAACTTGAGAAACTATTCCGTGGCATCGTTGCTACCGATACCACAACGATCATATGGTCACGAAAGTTTCGTCAACAGATTACCGGTTTCGGTCTATAATGACCATCTTCAGATCTGCAGCAAAATATGGGAAAACATAGATACACTAGCAGATTGTCTACAGCTTAAAACAATAAGATAGACTATAATGAAAAGTACTAGTGACATACATATACTTTTGTGCGCTTTAAGTATGAAGAGGCATACCTGTTTCATAAAAACAATGTTCTACTGTACTTCAGCCGTAGTGGAATCGTCAAATGTTAAATGCAATATCAGCACCAGCATCGTCAAATGCATACAAATAATAGCATATGCACGAGTCATGTTGCCAGCAGCATTGTGTTCAAAACAAACTGCCGTACAGTAGCCACAAGATGTAAGTTCACCAGATGTCGCCACTGAAGGCATACACAACTCTTCAATGATTAATTGAACAGCGCAAAATAAAGGGGGATACAATCGTAAAGTCTGTAATGGGCTTATATGGTGTGAGAGACATAACAGTAATAAAAAGCGATGAACTAGAACACGACAAAAGGTAGACTGTTAAAAAGAGGAAAAGTAAAGAGAACAGTAATTAACATATGATCAAGTGCCAATACTCTAGAAAAATACATAAGAAAAAACAGCTTTCGTAGTGCACGGAATAACATAAAAACTATAAATCAAATAGCTAAATAAGCCACAATGAGAGAAAACATACTGCTGCACGTAACCAGCGCCCTCTGTTAGCGCTAACCTCAGAATTACGCGTAGGCAAGACCGTGACAGCCAGAGAGCCTCTCGTGCCCAGCAGCAAGCCGTTGCAAAAGAGAGTAATAAAATTCTGCACCAGTGGATGAACAAGATTATCTAGTTAATGCAGTATATTAAATGAACAGAGAAGGAACAAGAAGAAACTAGAGTTATGTGTACAATTTACGGAAAGGAAGCAAATATGTAAGGCACTCTACGAGGTGTATTCAAGTTCTAAAGCCTCCGATTTTTTTCCTAATTAACTACTCACCCGAAATCGATGAAGCTGGCGTTACTTCTCGACGTAATCGCCCTGCAGACGTACACATTTTTCACAACGCTGACGCCATGATTCCATGGCAGCGGCGAAGGCTTCTTTAGGAGTCTGTTTTGACCACTGGAAAATCGCTGAGGCAATAGCAGCACGGCTGGTGAATGTGCGGCCACGGAGAGTGTCTTTCATTGTTGCAAAAAGCCAAAAGTCACTAGAAGCCAGGTCAGGTGAGTAGGGAGCATGAGGAATCACTTCAAAGTTGTTATCACGAAGAAACTGTTGCGTAACGTTAGCTCGATGTGCGGATGCATTGTCTTGGTGAAACAGCACATGCACAGCCCTTCCCGGACATTTTTGTTGCAGTGCAGGAAGGAATTTGTTCTTCAAAACATTTTCGTAGGATGCACCTGTTACCGCATTGGGTAAGGATTACGCCCTCGCTGTCCCAGAACATGAACACCATCATTTTTTCAGCACTGGCGGTTACCCGAAATTTTTTTGGTGGCAGTGAATCTGTGTGCTTCCATTGAGCTGACTGGCGCTTTGTTTCTGGATTGAAAAATGGCATCCACGTCTCATCCATTGTCACAACCGACGAAAAGAAAGTCCCATTCATGCTGTCGTTGCGCGTCAACATTGCTTGGCAACATGCCACACGGGCAGCCATGTGGTCGTCCGTCAGCATTCGGGGCACCCACCTGGATGACACTTTTCGCATTTTCAGGTCGTCATGCAGGATTGTGTGCACAGAACCCACAGAAATGCCAACTCTGGAGGTGATCTGTTCAACAGTCATTCGGCGATACCCCAAAACAATTCTCTCCACTTTCTCGATCATGTCGTCAGACCAGCTTGTGCGAGCCTGAGGTTGTTTTGGTTTGTTGTCACACGATGTTCTGCCTTCATTAATCTGTCGCACCCACAAACGCACTTTCGACACATTCATAACTCCATCACCACATGTCTCCTTCAACTGTCGATGAATTACAATTGGTTTCACACCACGCAAATTCAGAAAACGAATGATTGCACGCTGTTCAAGTAAGGAAAACGTCGCCATTTTAAGTATTTAAAACAGTTCTCATTCTCGCCGCTGGCGGTAAAATTTCATCTGCCGTACGGTGCTGCCATCTCTGGGACGTATTGACAATGAACATGGCCTCATTTTAAAACAATGCGCATGTTTCTATCTATTTCCAGTCCGGAGAAAAAAAATCGGAGGCCTCAGAACTTGAATGCACCTCGTATATGGGTGAAAGTATCACCAAACTACATAAAGCAGAGGCGTCCACTGCTTAAAGTAAAACTTTGTCAAACAGTGACCAATAAGAATGATAATTTCGCGAGTGACTCATGCAGGTGTATACCAAAATACCCTAAGTGGAGATTTCGGTGCCCCACCGAAGCCGGCAATGCACATCGATACCACAGGTATAAGTGAAGTCTCGTTGCAATCCGCAACGAATAATGGAAGAGGATAAATAAAGCGTGCCCTCAGCTGATGCAGCCAGCACCATCGAGCAGGACTAAAGAGACAGTCACGTCTCAGATGGAAGTGTACTTTTGTAATTTCTAAGCATTCTACGACAAGAGACAGTTGTCCAGTGCAAAAGATTGTATCAAGTTCAGTAAATCTTTCTATTCATTCTATTCATACATTGTAGTACCGATGAGCCACTTCCAGAGCAGTCAAAAAGCCCACAGTTATGACATTGTAGATGTTGTTCAATTTCCTATTTTATCTGATGAAATATTCAAAATACAAAAGTGTTGGCATCCCAGCAAACTAAGGAATATTATTACCACGAGAAAGAGTCTTAGCCTGTTTACTGTAGTTTCTTTAAAGCCTCACAGCAAACGCTGCAGACCCGAGATCAATGAATTACCTCATTTCTGGGAGTATGGCATTACTTGAAGACGCCAGCTCGGTGTAAATCATCGAAAGTCTAGAGTTTGCTTTGATGTGGGAAGACATAATTAAGATCCTCCCACTTCCTGCTGCTCCAGTACAAAATAATAATAAAAAAAAAACTTTGAACGTAGCTGCTAAGGTTCAGTGACCGTGTCAGAATTATATTGGAACAAATAATCAATTTACGTGCCATCTGTGGTAACACAGAAAAGGGGAGGGCACACAGAATTAAGTTATTACTCATTGCGATTAGGAATGCTGTAAGGTGCAGAAAATATCTACCGTCCTGGGAAAGTCACAAGCCGTTAAACCAGCCTCGTGGACTTTGACTCAATCCACTTAGGATTATGAACAGAGCGACGCATCATCTCACCCTTGAACAAAGCCTCGCTTCCTCTGGACACCGTAAACCAGCGCTGGCGTCCACAATGAGAAACAGGATGAGCACACACGCGTCGCCAGGAAATTACGTTACGCACGCTCTGCTACAGTACTGCCTCCATCTCCTGACTTGCGCCTACCGTGCCCAACATTATTCTCCGCGTCGGATCTCCACCCATTCGCTATGATCGTTTCTTTTTATGCTGTTTTAATTACTTTTAGATGCTGTTTGCCCGTATTTTTTTCTGCCGCACCCTATTTTCTATTTTACGTGTAGCATTTTGATGTATAGCGGGTGCTGTTTCCCTCTTTAACACTGTAAGTAATTGATACCCACTACGTTTTTAGCCTTATACGAATCTCACAGCTGCAAGGCATTCTTTGTAACTGTCGTCGTCCTTAATCGGGCTGGCTGGGTCAGATGAGGTTGCGGTTCTCTTACCACAGATGAGCCCTGGGAGATCCCTCGTCAGCTCTCACCTACGTACTGCTCCGACTCATATGCATTTAGATCTATTTACATTAAATTTCAGCTCGGACTTCAATATTGCTTTCAGGGCCCCATTAATTTTCATCAGTCGATCAAAGTTCTGGCTGACGTCACTAATTCCAGATACACAGAAATATGGAAAAACCACATACAATGCATAATACAGCTTGGAAAAACCGTTGGCATTCAAAGCAACTAACGATCGTCTCGGAATGGATAACGGCAAGTTCTCTATGGTTTCCGACGTAAACGTATATCATATTCCTGCAGAACAGTGGTACCGTTGATGGAGATGCATCACTCTGCCCAAAGTACACCACAAACGCTCAATAATATTGTGATCTAATGGCTCTGATAGGCAGGGGAGATGCGACAGTCCATCCTTGTACTACCAAAACCAGTCCTGAACAACGCTATGCGAACAGAGGCCCAGAATTCCTGGAACACTGCGTTCCCCTCAGGGAACAAACATGTGATTGTCCTGATCTGCCAAAATGGTCACAGAGTGACCTGCAACGGTGCTGTCTTGCAGAGTAATCATGAGGCCCGTAGAATGCCACGATATTCCTGCCCAAATCGTCACCGAACCCTCCCCATATTTCACTCTAGGAGTGTAAACTCGGCCAGAGGATGGAAACAGTATGAAACAAGACTCCTCCCACCAAATTACTTTCTTCCAGTACTCCATAGTCCTGGTTTCAACGCTTCGGTACCTCGTTTTCCTGTTACGGGCATTGGCATTAGTGATTAATATTTTCGGAATTTCGGGTCGCCCTTCAATTCACTACTTACTCCTTTCGTGTTGTTTTGGTGCTGATACGATAAAATAGAAATGAGCGTATGGCATCGTTGGCCAGGAGGCCCCTAAGTTCGGCCGCCAAGTGCAAGTCTTATTTCATTCGACGCCACATTGGGTGACTTGCGCGCCGGAGATGAGGATGCAATGATGATGAGGACCACACAGCACCCAGTCCCCGAGCGGAGAAGATCTCCAACTCGGCCGGGAACCGAACCCGGGTCCGCTTGCATGAGAGGCGAGCGTGGGACCACCTAGCTAAGCACGCGGACGGTGGTGATAAGTTTCGCGAGTTTTTGAGTGGTTTTTGCAGCTGTCATTATTTTACTCACAATTTTTTTCGATGATCGTCTGTCACAATCACTTAACACACACTTTCGTCCAAATTGTGAGTTAGCGAATGACGGTTTTCCACTTTCTCGGCTGCGGTAGGAAAGTCCTCTACAGTGTCTCCTGAGGGTCAAACACTTCAGCTTCCTTGGTAACCGAAGCTGACACGCCGGCTGGAGTGGCCGAGCGGTTCTAGGCGCTACAGTCTGGAACCGCGCGACCGCTACGGTCGCAGTTTCGAATCCTGCCTCGGGCATGGTTGTGTGTGATGTCCTTAAGTTAGTTAGGTTTAAGTAGTTCTAAGTTCTAGGGGACTGATGACCTCAGAAGTTAAGTCCCTTAGTGGTCAGAGCCGTTTGAACCGTTTGAAGCTGACACCATACGAGCACAAACAATTTGCCAATATTCGAATGCACTTAGAACGACTTGATTCCCTCCGAACTACACACAACACTGTTCTGGCAATGACTGACAATTACAACTTATTGGGAAAATTTTATAACTGCCGTTCACGGTCAGATAGTACAGTGCAACCTGCAGACTTGTCCACATTCAAGTCGGCCTCCCGCTTCTTTGGGCCGACCAGCCAACTTACCGTATCCATTCGTGCACGGAATGGGCTTTCCTGTAAATACGCACGACCCTGCGTCCGATCACTTAACGATAGCCTTTGCTAACACAAATTCAATCCTCCACTGAAGTTACTAATGCGTCGTGACCTGAAACTTCAGAAGATGAGAACCACCCAGATACTGCGTAGCACATCATTCTTCGCGCAGACCTTGTTTTGGCCACCATGGCTGACTACCGCCTTTTCCTCCGCCTCCGCCGGACACCCCGCCCTCGGCCGGAATGCGTCGTGTGGCCACTTGCACAGAGTGCGAGTAATGGCGCCCCCTTTGTAGTGACCAGGGGCCGAGTGGCGCTTTCATTACTCGACCCTGGCCGGCACCTTGGCGCGGCGGCCCACTTAATCGCATCAGCGGTCGCCACAGACCAGCTCCTTTGTTCCCTCTGTGGGGCCTTCCTACCGCGAGTACGTCCCAGTTTTATTCACGCAGCAGGCGGCACGGCCGCTGCGCTACAGCCAGATCCTATCCGCTCGGTTAACATGTGTCACGCAGCGTATAATGGAATGTTTTGCAAAACACAGAGGCAGAATGAATTAATGGAGTAGTCAATGTTATATTTTTCCTCAGCTTTTCTGAACAGTTATTGTCCTCTAATGACTTCTTACCTTAGACCAAATAGGGCCTCATTCTTTTCCCAAAACCCGCTGGGCAGACTGTTAATACAGCATGTATATAAAAGGACTGAAAGAGCAACTGAAGCTCATAGAGACACTTATCAACGGGCGCTGCTTTCGATTCAATGACTGAAGAGATTCGTCATTCACATTAAGGTACCTTTCTAAAAGGAGATATGGAACTGGTAATAAACGTAGATCTTACGGAGTTTCTTCAAGTTACTGGAACTTGTGATACCAGTTTATTTTAATTCAGGGTTATATCTGTTTTCGGATATACGATTCGTATTGTTCAATATTTACACGATACTGTAGGAGTCTGGCGAAGTTCTACCGTGCTCAATGTTATTCTTGTTCATTCATGGATATATTTATACGTCATCGGTTTATGGTACGAAAATCACTCTTCTTATAAATGCTACATCAAAGAATAAAATTAAACTTTATTCTCAGTTTTTTTTCATAAAATCAAAATAATGTGATTTACAAAAAAAGTCCCTAATGTTTTGTTTACCAACATGTATTATGCAGCTTTTGTGACATGGTTCAAGGTCTGTATTTTTGCCAAACAACTAATTTATTTTGTTACTTTCGTAAGTATTTTATACTTCCTTAATATTTTTTTCCTCCCCCCCCCCCCCACCCCCTGAACCATGGACCTTGCCGCTGGTGGGGAGGCTTGCGTGCCTCAGCGATACAGATAGCCGTACCGTAGGTGCAACCACAATGGAGGGGTATCTGTTGAGAGGCCAGACAAACGCGTGGTTCCTGAAGAGGGGCAGCAGCCTTTTCAGTAGTTGCAGGGGCAACAGTGTGGATGGTTGACTAATCTTGCCTCGTAACGTTAACCAAAACGGCCTTCCTGTGCTGATACTGCGAACGGTTGAAAGCAAGGGGAAATTACAGCCGTAATTTTTCCCGAGGGTATGCAGCTTTACTGTATAGTTAATGATGATGGCATCCTCTTGGGTAAAATAGTCCGGAGGTAAAATAGTCCCCCACTCGGATCTCCGGGCGCGGACTATTCAAGAGGACGTCGTTATCAGGAGAAAGAAAACTGGCGTTCTACGGATCAGAGCGTGGAATGTCAGATCCCTTAATCGGGCAGGTAGGTTAGAAAACTTAAAAAGTGAAATGGATAGGTTAAAGTTACATATAGTGGGAATTAATGAATTTCGGTGGGAGGAGGAACAAGATTGGTGAATACAGGATTATAAATACAAAGTCAAATAGGGGTAATGCAGGAGTAGGTTGAATAATGAATAAAAAATAGGAATGTGGGTAATCTATTACAAACAGCATAGTGAACGCATTATTGTGGCCAAGATAGACACGAAGCCCACGCCTACTACAGTAGTACAAGATTATATGTCAACTAGCTCTGCAGATGACGAAGAAATTGAAGAAATGTATGATAAAATAAAAGAAATTATTCAGATAGTGAAGGGAGACGAAAATTTATTAGTCACGGGTGACTGGAATTCGGTAATAGGAAAAGGGAGAGAAGGATACGTAGTAGGTGAATAAGGATTGGGGGTAAGAAATGAAAGAGGAAGCCGCCTGGTAGAATTTTGCTAACACTTGGTTCAAGAATCATAAAAGAAGGTGGAATACATGGAAGATGCCTGGAGATACTAAAAGGTATCAGATAGATTATATAAACGTAAGACAGGGATTTAGGAACCAGGTTTTAAATTGTAAGACATTTCCAGGGGCAGATGTGGACTCTGACCACAATCTATTGGTTATAAACTGTAGATTAAAACTGAAGAAACTGTAAGAAGGTGGGAATTTAAGGAGATGGGACCTGGATAAACTGACTAAACCAGAGGTTGTACAGAGTTTCAGGGAGAGCGTAAGGTAACAAATGGCAGGAATGAGGGAAAGAAATACAGTATAAGAAGAATGGGTAGCTTTGAGGGATGAAATAGTGAAGGCAGCAGAGGATCAAGTAGGTCAAAAGACGAGGGCTAGTAGAAATCCTTGGGTAACAGAAGAAATATTGAATTTAATTAATGAAAGGAGAAAACATAAAAATGCAGTAAATAAAGCAGGTAAAAAGGAATACAAACGTCTCAAAAATGACATCAACAGGAAGTGCAAAATGGCTAAGCAGGGATGGCTAGAGGATAAATGTAAGGATGGAAAGGCTTATCTCACTAAGGGTAAGATAGATAATACCCACAGGAAAATTAGAGAGACCTTTGGAGAAAAGAGAACCACTTGTATGAATATCAAGGGCTCAGATGGAAACCCTGTTCTAAGCAAAGAAGGGAAAGCAGAAAGGTGGAAGGAGTATATAGAGGGTCTATACAAGGGCTATGTACTTGAGGACAATATTATGGAAATGGAAGAGGATGTAGATGAAGATGAAATGGGAGATATGATACTGCGTGAAGAGTTTGACAGAGCACTGAAAGACTTGAGTCGAAACAAGGCCCCAGGAGTAGACAACATTCCATTAGAACTACTGACGGCCTTGGGAGAGCCAGTTCTGACAAAACTCTACCATCTGGTGAACAAGATGTATGAGACAGGTGAAATACCCTCATACTTCAAGAAGAATATAATAATTCCAATCCCAAAGAAAGCAAGTGTTAACAGATGTGAAAATTGCCGAACTATCAGTTTAATAAGTCACGACTGCAAAATACTAACGCGAATTCTTTACAGACGAATGGAAAAACTAGTAGAAGCCGACCTTGGGGAAGATCAGTTTGGATTCCATAGAAATATTGGAACACGTGAGGCATTACTGACCCTACGGCTTATCTTAGAAGCTAGATTAAGGAAAGGCAAACCTACGTTTCTAGCATTTGTAGGCATAGAGAAAGCTTTTGACAATGTTGACTGGAATACTCTCTTTCAAATTTTGAAGGTGGCAGGTGTAAAATATAGGGAGCGAAAGGCTATTTACAATTTGTATAGAAACCAAATGGCAGTTATAAGAGTTGAGGGGCATGAAAGGGAAGCAGTGGTTAGGAAGGGAGTGAGACAGGGTTGTAGCCTCTCCCCGATGTTATTCAATCTGTATATTGAGCATGCAGTGAAGGAAACAAAAGAAAAGTTCGGAGTAGGTATTAAAATCCATGGAGAAGAAATAAAAACTTTGAGGTTCGCAGACGACATTGTAATTCTGTCAGAGACAGCAAAGGACTTGGAAGTGCAGTTGAACGGAATGGATAGTGTCTTGAAGGGAGGATATAAGATGAAAATCAACAAAAGCAAAACGAGGATAATGGAATGTAGTCGAATTAAGTCGGGTAATGCTGAGGGAATTAGATTAGGAAATGAGACAAAGTAGTAAAGGAGTTTTGCTATCTGGGGACAAAATTACTGATGATGGTCGAAGTAGAGAGGATAGAAAATGTAGACTGGCAATGGCAAGAAAAGCGTTTCTGAAGAATTGAAATTTGTTAACATCGAGCATAGATTTAAATGTCAGGAAGTCGTTTCTGAAAGTATTTGTATGGAGTGTAGCCATGTATGGAAGTGAAACATGGACGATAAATAGTTTAGATAAGAAGAGAATAGAAGCTTTCGAAATGTGGTGCTACAGAAGAATGCTGAAGATTAGATGGGTAGATCACGTAACTAATGAGGAGGTGTTGAATAGGATTGGGGAGAAGTTTGTGGCACAACTTGACTAGAAGAAGGGATCGGTTGGTCGGACATGTTCTGAGGAATCAAGGGATCACCAATGTAGTATTGGAGGGCAGCGTGGAGGTTAAAAATTGCAGAGGGAGACCAAGAGATGAATACACCAAGCCGATTCAGAAGGATGTAGGTTGTAGTAGGTACTGGGAGATGAAGAAGCTTGCACAGGATAGAGTAGCATGGAGAGCTGCATCAAACCAGTCACAGGACTGAAGACCACAGGAACAACGACGACAATATTTTTTTAAATTTTTTCTAATGTGGAACATATCCGTCAACATGGATTTATATTTGCTTTTAAAGGCGAAAATGTGAACAGATTTAAATTGAATCACCCAATGTTCTGGATGCCTCTAGAACAACAGGTCATGGATATACTATGTAACGCTCGCACTAAAAGGCATCAACATTTTTCGACCATGCTGGAGTAGAGTTCACAAGTATCTTCGGCGGTAATGTTATGTACTACTACGCACAAAGATCTGATATGCAGATTGCGCCTTTATTTGTTGTGGGGAATGATTTTGTGATATTTCTACTGAATTGGAAGAAGAGCAACGTAACAACAAATATTTTAGTCATTTTTGTAGCAAAACTCGAAACCATAATTCTATATGCTTTAGAGTTAGATAATGAGGCCTATTGCAAGTTAAGTAGCTTAATTTCGTTGTAAAATTTTAACTCCTTCCTACAAATACCGCAGTATTAGTATCTGTTACTGATGCCCGCTAAATTTTGACTGTTAATATACTTCCATCCATGTTAACGAGAACTTTATAAAGTAAATGACCTCATCTCACCAACAGTAATATTTTATTGCAGCTAATGGACTTCTCGGCTTCATTCATATTCCAAGTTTTGTGTTTAGCTCATCGTACGAAATGCTTGTCAGCCCACCAGACGTGCACACTGGTGGCTTTGAAGCGATGAAGAAGGTGTGTAATTGGTCCAGAAAAATCAGTGTGGAAGGAGGTGTGATACTGAAATACTGTCGAAAGAAGAAAGCCGTTGTATGATCGCTAAGGATGTGAACAACAGGAATATAAGAGTAGCTACTACAGTCGAAGAGCAGTGAAGATCTCTAAAAAAGGCAAACGCGAATTTTGGACAACAAACATAGGTACAAGGACAGTATCAAGGGCAGAAAAGTACGAGAGCTTTTCCACAGTCAGCTTAAGAGCTCAAGCATACAAGCTACTGATATAATACACGGCAGAATGGAAGTTGAAAAACTTTTAAATGAAGATCAGTTTTGGTTTAGGGACGTTAAAGGCACAAGACAGGTAGTTCTCACTTTGTAACAAGACAGGCAGCTCTCACTTTGAATCTGATAATGGTTGTAACACTGAAGACAAATGTAGGTACTTGCACAGGATTTGTCGACATACATAGAAGCGTGCAGCAACGTAAAATTGTGCAAGACGTTCGGAATTCCGAGGAAAATAGTAATAAGCTATAGGGAAAGACGGATGATATACAATAAGCACAAGAACCAGAAAGGAACAATAAGACTGCGACCAAGATTGAAGTGCTTGGGTTAAAAAGGATTTAAGACAGAAGTAAAAATCTTTCGCCCCCTGCTGTTCAGTCTGTAAATCGAAGAAACAATGAAGTAAATAAAAGAAAGATTCAACAGTAGAATAAAAATTCAGGGTAAAAGATATCAACGAAAAGATTCCCTGATGACATTGTTATCCTCGGTGAATTTGAAGAATTTAAGCATCTAATGGAATGGATGACCTGTCTAATGAGTACAGAATATGCATTGAGAGTAAACCGGGAAAAGATTGAGGTAATGAGATGTAGCAGAAATGGGAATGGCGAGAAAATTAACATCAAAATTGGTTCAAATGGTTCAAATGGCTCTGAGCACTGTGGAACTTAACATCTGAGGTCATCAGTCCCCTGAACTTAGAACTACTTAAACCTAACTAACATAAGGATGTCACACACATCCATGCCCGAGGCAGGATTCGAACCTGCGACCATAACGGTCGCGCGGTTCCAGACTGAAGCGCCTAGAACCGCTCGTCCACAGCGGCCGGTCTCAAAATTGCTCATCACAAACGAAAGTAAGCAATTTTGCTACCTTGGAAGCAAACTTAAGCATGACGGACGAAGGGAGGAGGACATTGAAAGTAAACACAGGTACAGATGACATTCCTGGCCCAGAGAAGTCTTGTAGTATCAAGTATAAGCCTCAATTTGAGGAATAAATTTCTGAGAATGTACGTTTGGAGTACAGCATTGAATGGCAGTGAATCATGAATGTGAATGAAGAGATTCTCCACAGAATCGGCGAGGAATGGAATACATCGAAAACATGACAAAAATAAGCGGTGAGATCATACCATATGTGTTAAGAGATTAGGGAGTAACTTCCATGTTACTAGAGGGAGGTGTACAGGGTAAAAACTGTAGAGGAAGACAGGGATCGGGATACGTCCAGCAAATAATTGAGGGCGTAGGTTGCAATTGCTACTCAGAGATGATGAGGAGGTTGGATCCACGTGGAGACGTGATAGAGTAACAGATGGAACTATTGTTTTCGGACGTAACCATCTTTGAAGTTCTCTGATTTTTGAGTGTATCGATACTGCAGGGAACGGTGTATCACTCACAGCCATGTAAGAAGGCGTAAGAATAATGGTCGTTAAAAGATAATAATCGATAACGACTAGTGTCACTCATCAGTCGCAATCGGTCTACACTCAGACAGGAATTGCTGTTGTCAGTGAATACTGGCCCATCCTAACCAGAGTGAAGACTGGAAAGGGAACTGCACCCAGTTCCCACTTTGAGTCGGGTACCTCGCAGAAGATCACTGTGCATACAGCTGCACGTCAATGGGCCAAACAACAACTGGACGATAGCTGTCTGAAACACTCTTTGTGGGCTGGCGAGTCACGATTTTGCCTCTTTCTGGACTATGTACGACTTCAAGTGCACCGCTGCTTTGGCACTGTTCTTCGCACCGTGACCTAGGATCACAGTTTCATTTCACTATGGATATTGATTCCAACATTACGAATGGTTTAAATGGCTCTAAGCACTATGGGACTTAACATCTGAGGTCATCAGTTCCCTAGACTTAGAACTACTTAAAACTAACTGGACTAAGAACATCACACACATCCATGCCTGAGGCAGAATTGGAACCTGCTACCGTAGCAGCAGCGCCAACACGGATGACTTGTATCTTCATAATAAGCATGCTCTGGTCACTTCAGTCTTCCTGTATAACAGCTACGTTCACAGCGTTGCAAACAAATGTTTCTGGGTTGATATTCAGGCAGCCAATCGCACCTTGTCTGTCCTGATAAATCACACGATCTTAACCTCATACTGACTGGAACTATTGATATTTTCTATGTCTTCTTCTCACCATTTAGAACAGAATCATAACAGAGGAGTTATATTACTCACTTTTGAATGGTAAGAAATACTCGCAAAGTACACTGAAGGGCGAGATAGATAAAGTAACATAGCATATTAACTAGGTGAAAATAAATGAAAGTGCCAAAATGTGTTGCGAAAGGTTTCCCAGTTGTGCCCAAAAAACTGGGCATACATGGCGTGACGTCAGTGACTATTAGCCAAACAGGGCTGGCCCCGCATCATAAGGCAGTTGAAGGAACTTTAAAAGACACTGCGCGTCAACCAGCGAGCACCTACGGTGCACAGTTTTTGCGGTCTTCATTGCAACACGGCCCGTAGACAACATGTGGATGCATTCAGCAAGAAGCTGCAATAAGAAAGAAGTGTGACTAGTCCAGGAGTTTGGTA
Organism: Schistocerca serialis cubense; assembly: GCF_023864345.2. Taxonomy (NCBI): domain Eukaryota; kingdom Metazoa; phylum Arthropoda; class Insecta; order Orthoptera; family Acrididae; genus Schistocerca; species Schistocerca serialis. The sequence continues at coordinate 356,276,712 of NC_064639.1, forward strand.
TTGCTCACAGCATTGTTTCACGTACATAGGGGGCGTTCTGAACCGTAGAATCTGCAAACCAAAGCAGAGGAAACGGTCACTCGTCAACTACAGCGCCAGATGACGCCTCCATTGAGCAACAGGCAAGAAGGGGCCGACGTAAATCAGCAGTGCAGTTGGAATCGCATTCAGCAGGACTGCAAGGCACGCAATCTCTCTCTGCACAGTTGTGTTCCTTTGACATCCGTGCATCGGCGGCGCTGTTCGTGATGGTGCCTACAGCGTAGAGACTGCACCAACGAAGATAGAGGTCGGGTACTCTTCTCGGATGAGAGCACATCCAGTCTGAGTAGTTATTCTGGACGTGCCGTGGTGGGAAGTAGAAGGACGTAATTCACCCAGGAACGTTGTTGAACACGATCGATTTGGTGATTTAGTGTTAAGTTGTGGGGAGGCACATTGTTGTATGGTGCACTCACTATTCAGCGTTATTGTGACACTGTACCTCTTCCCCCAAGTGCGCCTTTCGTAGATGCATTAGGCTCTCCCTCCATTTTTATGGATGACAGTACGCGACCACATCGAACAACGCATTTGTAGGAGCTCCCGGAACGCGAGGGTATTCGACAAATGAACTGACTTAAACCCCATCGAGCACGCGTGGGATACGTTGGAAAGACATACTGCAGCACGTCCACGTGCACCGATGACCATCCAGAAGTTGGCAAGTGCGCTGGTGGAGGAACGTAACGCCATTCCACAAGAACTCCTTGCCAGCACGGGAGCGTGTTGCAGAGCACGCATTTGTAATGTGCAGGAGACCATAATAACAAGCGGCGATTTCAGTGTAGTTATCTCTTTGAGTAAAAGTATCATTTCCGTTCGTCTCATCGCATATTTCCTTCAATTATGGTTCAAATGTCTCTGAGCACTGTGGGACTTAACATCAGAGGTCATCAGTCCCCTACACTTAGAACTACACTACTGGCCATTAAAATTGCTACACCAGGAAGAAATGCAGATGATAAACGGGTATTCATTGGACAAATATATTATACTAGAACTGACATGTGATTACATTTTCACGCAATTTGAGTGCATAGATCTTTGAGAAATCAGTACCCAGAACAACCACCTCTGGCCGTAATAACGGCCTCGATACGCCTGGGCATTGAGTCAAACAGAGCTTGGATGGCGTGTACAGTTACAGCTCCCCATGCAGCTTCAACACGATACCACAGTTCATCAAGAGTAGTGACTGGCGTATTAAGACGAGCCATTTCCTCGGCCACCATTGACCAGACGTTTTCAATTGGTGAGAGATCGGGAGAATGTGCCGGCCAGGGCAGCAGTCGAACACTTTCTGTATCCAGAAAGGCCCGTACAGGACCTCCAACATGCGGTCGCGCGTTATGCTGCTGAAATGTAGGGTTTCGCAGGGATCGAATGAAGGGTAGAGCCACGGGTCGTAACACATTTGAAATGTAACGTCCACTGTTCAAAGTGCCGTCAATGCGAACAAGAGGTGACCGAGACATGTAACGCCAGGTGATACGACAGTATGGGGATGACGAATACACGCTTCCAATGTGGGTTCACCACTATGTCGCCAAACACGGATGCGACCATCACGATGCTGTAAACAGGACCTGGATTCATCAGAAAAAATTACGTTTTGCCATTCGTGCACCCAGCTTCGTCGTCGAGTACACCATCCCAGTGCGACTGCTAGTGATACGAGGCCGTTGGGATCCAGCAAGGCGTTCCGTATTTCTCTCCTGAACCCACCGATTCCATATTCTGGTACCAGTCATTGGATCTCGACCAATGCGAGAAGCAATGTCGCGATACGATAAACCGCAATCGCGATAGTCTACAATCCGACATTTATCAAAGTCGGAAACGTGATGGTACATTTCTCCTCCTTACACGAGGCATCATAACAACGCTTCACCAGGCAACGCCGGTCAACTGCTGTTTGTGTATGAGAAATCGGTTGGAAACTTTCCTCAGGTCAGCACGTTGTAGGTGTCGCCACCGGCGCCAACCTTGTGTGAATGCTCTGGAAAGCTAATGATTTGCATATAACAGCATCTGCTTTCTGTTGGTTAAATTTCGCGTCTGTAGCACGTCACCTTCATGGTGTAGCAATTTTAATGGCCAGTAGTGTACTTAAACGTAACTAAGTACATCACACACATCCATGCCCGAGACAGGGTTCGAACCTGCGGCCGTAGCAGCAGCGCGGTTCAAGACTGAAGCGCCTTAAGCTATCTTTTGTACTATACTGTAGCAGTATTTTCAATGTATGGTCCAAGTATCATCGTACCACATTACTTCGCAGCGACAGCAGTTTGTCCCAGCAGTGTATGAGTGTAATGAAGCCACGTAGCAATGAAATATTATATATAATACTTTCTGAGCGGTATCACTGTATGCCGTTTTTAAGGAAGAACGGCAGCTGTTGGTGTTGTTCTACCTACTGAAAAACGAATGTGGGCGCTTCTTTTCTGCGCGTCCAGGAACAGACGCCGCAAGCCCTTTGGCACGTCCGCGCGCCCGCGCATGCGCGCACACACACGCATTTTACCTTTCTTTCTCTCTCTCTCTCTCTCTCTCTCTCTCTCTCTCTCTCACACACACACACACACACACACACACACACGACGCTTTGCGCGAGTGCCTCCTCCGCCTTTCCGTCAAACAACGCGCTCGCTCTCGGCGCATCGCCGCGTCTCATTTATCTCGAGGAATGTTCCGGCCATCCGAGTGCGGCGCGGGGTCATAAAGGAAATACGTAGTGGGGAGGCGAAAGGCGGCGCCCCAGCTGCTCTCGAGCCTTTGTCTTCGGAAGACAGTTGGGCGCCCCAGTCCTCCTACGTCTCGTTTGCTCTGCCACTCTCCTATCCTTTTCTGTGAACATAAACCATTGTTTCCGCCTTTCTTCTTTTTTAGACAAGCCAAATCACGTTTATAAACTGGAATAAAATGCGTAGTCGAGCGAACATATAATTGCTGCAGTTTTTATGTACACTGCTATCCATTAAAACGGCAAAATCAGGAAGAACAGTACATAACGAAATACTACAGGATTTTATTTATTTATTTAACCTGATAGGTTTGTGGCGTCAGGTCCTCTCTTACATACGAACCAGTGTTTCACAAGTACTGAACCTTTTTTACATCATAGTACCCAAAGAAACAACGATTCTGATATGACAACTAATTCTAAAATGATCTGAATGTCTGAAATACCAGTGAGAGTAAATTACATTGACTATGAACTAATTAAGTTAGTACTGAAAGTACTTCTATCACTGCAGCAGCAGCAGCAGCCACTGTGATGATGATGATGATGATGATGATGATGATGATGATGGTAATAATAATAATAATAATAATAATAATAGTCATAATAATAGTATTAACAATGATAACATTAATTTCAGTGGTAGAATAATTTATAGGTGTAACAAATTGACGTTTTCAGATGTGGCGAATTCTGGGCAGTAGATATTTAAGGGGAGAGAGCCTGCTTATAATATGGAAAAATGAGGATTATCAGGTTGGAAAGAGGATTAAACAACAGTACCGAGTGAGTACAGGGCCAATGGTAACCCGTAGTGTTGCTTTAGTTCAAAAAATGGTTCAAATGGACCTGAGCACCGAGGTCATCAGTCCCCTAGAACTTAGAACTACTTAAACCTAACTAACCTAAGGACATCACACATACACATGCAAGAGGCAGGATTCGAACCTGCGACCGTAGCAGTCGCTTGGTTCCGGACTGAAGCGCCTAGAACCGTTCATCCACCGCGGTCGGCTTGCTTTAGTACATATGTTATTAACTGTCGTCTTAAGCTGGAGATGTTAGTTTTCTAAAACAATGCAGGAGGTTATTTCAGAGCCGCGTTGCTGTTACTGAGAAGAACTCCGAGAAAGTAGCTGAACGATGGAGTTGGACAGAAAGGATTGTGCTGTTATGAGAGAGGCTGTTTCTGCCATGTTGTTCAGACTACAGCATTAAGATCGAGGATAGATATCAAGGACGGTGTACGATCATAAGACAGTAAAGAAGACAGAGGTTACGGAAATATCTGTGCTTGTTTGCACGCTTCCAGGATAACTGTGCATATGATTGTGAAATGTCATCAAAGAGTCAGACATCACAGATGTAACGACCACAAACATTCATAACCAGTACCACAAACCGTGAGCTCTCCTAAGTAAGGCCTTGCAAAACAACTTCGCTGTAATTAACAACTGGAGGGATAAGTGTTTGTACACGTTTCTTTTTTATTTTTGTTGTCACGGAGAGATTTTCATGTTTTCTTGCAAATTGCAGTTGCGCGATCAGTCCAATTTAGATTATCACCTATTATTACTTCTAGACTCCTTGCTGAAGGAGAGAAGTTGATATCTGTCCCATTTAGCTTTAAAAATAGCAGGGATTCCCTGTATTACGGGCTAATGAGCCTACAATTACCAGCCAGTATCGCGTAGGTTTTGGATGGGTTGAGCTGTAACCCTATATCCTGCCGCCCATTTTCATCCTGCTCTCATGTCGGTATTAAGGTTCTCGATAGTTATCTTCAGGTTTATCGTATTTGCACTTGGAAGTCATCAGTGTTCATGCTGTGTTTGCAGTAGGTTCAAAAAAAATGGTTCAAATGGTTCTGAGCACTATGGGACTTAACTGCTGTGGTCATCAGTCCCCTAGAACTTAGAACTACTTAAACCTCACTAACCTAAGGACATCACACACATCCATGCCCGAGGCAGGATTCGAACCTGCGACCGTAGCGGTCACGCGGTTCCAAACTGTAGCGCCTAGAACCGCACGGCCACTCCGGCCGGCTTTGCAGTAGGACAAAACTGATAGCATATAATTTATGTACAATGAAAAGAGTGTAGCAGCTAATCTAGAACCGTGGGTGATACATGGTGCTACTTACCAATAACCATCCCAAGGAAAATTATCGCTTGGGGAACCAACTTCAGTGATTTTATTTCCCATTAAAACACATCAGCATCCTACGTTACTCTTAATCACGGTTAACTCCGTGATGTATGAATGTGTAGTTAATTGGGAGTGCCGCGAGGGTTAGCCTCACCGTCTAAGGCGCCTTGTCACGGCCCGCACGGCTCGCCCCGTCGGAGGTTCGAGTCCCCTCTCGGGCATGGGGTGTGTATGCTGTCGGTAGCGTAAGTTAGTTTCAGATTAAGTAATGCGTAAGCTTAGGGACCGATGACCTCAGCAGTTTTGTCCCATAAGACCTTACCACAAATTTCCAAAAATTGGGAGTGCACATACTATCGCAAAATCAACACAACTCTCTTGGTTTTCGTTTTAGAAGCATCGGAATGTCCGCTGAGTTTCTAATTTTCAGAGCTGCCTTGCGGTGTATACGGGAAAGAAATAAGAGTCCGTCCCTCTCTTATAAAGAGGGCAGGCAAACCAACGCGCGAGCGATGTAGAATTCCGCAGAACAAATATACAAATTGTGTACAAACTATTGGGAGACTTGATCAATGGCCACTGGCATATTTAGCTCCCTCCAGACTGAACAGGGCACCTGGCGCCGTGATATCGTTTATTGACACCTAACTGGCCAACGTGTCCATCCACTCAGCTTTCAGGCGCCTGGTCTAAGCGTCAGTGAAGTTGAAGAAAAATTTCTCTATTAATCCTGGTCTGATGCTGTGGTGACTAACAAACGCTCCTGTCGGGCGCACTTTTTGACTGAGTCTCCCGGTAGACGTTTCCTTTAATAATGTAGGGAAATCGTGCAGTGACTGAGTTCAGCTGCCGGCCGCGGTGGCCGTGCGGTTCTGGCGCTGCAGTCCGGAACCGCGGAAGTGCTACGGTCGCAGGTTCGAATCCTGCCTCGGGCATGGGTGTGTGTGATGTCCTTAGGTTAGTTAGGTTTAAGTAGTTCTAAGTTCTAGGGGACTTATGACCTAAGATGTTGAGTCCCATAGCGCTCAGAGGCATTTGAATCATTTTTTGACTTCAGCTATCAAGAGAAATACATCACTCAGTTTTGCTTGTGCAAACTTTATCAGTCTCCGACTTAATTTTTGAATGAGTGATCTGCTTTCACTTATCGACGCAAGTTAGAATTGACCTCTACGGATTTTGAATAAAGTGAATGTTATCAAAAGGCATATTTGACAGTCACTACTCTTGAATCGTATGAATTGTTAGGATTTTGTCTGATTTGAGAACTTATTTCTAGTGACTTCCTCTTTCCAGTAATAGCGATTGTTTGGACTGTCATGTGTTTGCCAGAGCAACTGTGTCCCATTCTTTCAAATGATACACTCTTTTTCTGTCAGAAATAAATCAGCTCCCATAAGGAACCATAATATTTAGACAATTTTGATTTTTTAAATGTTTACCAAATTTCGTGTAAAGGTTACTTAGTTTTTAATTCTGTTCATTTTTAACGGTGAACAGTTTGTTAGTCTTTCTGCCCAAGTGCATTCTGCCATTATTTACATCTCCTGTGGTTACTGACAGTGACTGTCCTGCATGGGAAGTGCACTGTAAGTGATAAATGGAATTCATTCCTGATCAGTCATGGTGAAGTCTCTGTAGTCAGATTTCGAAGCACATTGAAGATTAATCACTTGGCTAAATTAATTTAAATTCTCTTAAAGACTACAAAGATACTGCTCTCAGTTGAACTTGCAAATAGAGAGGCATTGACAATTCAAGATATCAAGCACAGTGGCATCAGTAGGTCCCTGACTATGACAAATGACTGGACCCATATTTTAATAAAATCAGACTTCAGAATCAGTCAGTGATCAGACTATAGGCAGCATCAGTGCGTGAAATAAATATCAAAACAGAAAAAGTAACAACAGTGGCTCTAAGGGTATGGGGATCGAGTCTGACACAGTGCATGTACGCCGGCCGGTGTGGCCGTGCGGTTCTAGACGCTTCAGTCTGGAACCGCGTGACCGCTACGGCCGCAGGTTCAAATCCTGCCTCGGGCATGGATGTATGCGATGTCGTTAGGTTAGTTAGGTTTAAGTAGTTCTAAGTTTTAGAGGACTGATGACCACAGATGTTAAGTCCCATAGTGCTCAGAGCCACAGTGCATGTACGAAGACGTCATTCCACGCTTATTCAACTCCAGCTTTCATCAACATATGTGGCTGGCATCAGCCTCTCGGCAACCCATGACTAGATGGACAATGGAGAAGAGAACAGAATTCGATTGCGAAATACGTCGATTTTTCAGCAGCAGTGCGTAAAACGACAGGTGACATTAGTCTCAAGGTGTCTAGTAGTAAATAATGTTAACTGACGTGGAGCATACGGGTCACATGTCTTCAGTGGGTGAGAGATTTGGAGAACGCACTGACCAGCGCTAAAGTCGAACACCTTCTGTATCGTGGTAGCTCAGGAAAGCATAGGCAACCCGTGGAGTTGAATTATCTTGTTGAAAGATAACGCATCGGAGACTTCGAAGATCGTGTGAGCCACGGGCCTAAACGCGTCAGAAATGCAGTGGCTGGCTGCCGGTTTACGGGCTATTCGAGCCACTGATGATCGCGTTCTGTTCCTAACGGTACCCAGTACCACTACCCAACTTCCTGAAGCCGGGTGATGATGACGAATACAAAGGGGCAACTTTCGTTCACCTCGGAGTGTCAACACATGCATACGTCGATCGTGATGCTTTTTGCAGAACTGGAGCTCGTCTGCAAAGACGACATGGTGCATCTCCTGGGTACAGGGTTGTCATTGGTGGCACAGCTGCCACCGCGGCCATCTTCGCTGTCGCATCAAGGGAAGATGCAACAATGATCGCCGTGCTAAGAGACCGTATTGATCCAGAAGTAGTCGCACTTTCCGTATAGGAATTGATGACAAGCCCATGTGTAACCAAAGATAAGTGGCGTGGCTGCACGACGCTGGCAGGTCAGGGGAAAAATATTCTTGCAGTCAGGCGCTAGTTGCATTTGGTGGGTGAGATCCAGGATTGTTTGGCCCTCTTCAATTCCATATTCACAGTACAACTGTGGGATTTCAACGTACACCAAAAACAATAAAGTGCAACAACGACCTGCACTCTACGTAGGCCACGATCCTCTTGCTATCGAATTTCGACATGTGTTGGTTATTGTTTCTCCTTCTTACATGAGACATAACGCAATGTTCTGACACAACTCTCAAATGCTATTTCTGAGTGATAAACCGGCTGTGCAGTTTTTCCTAGTATACTGAATATAGATGGTGTTACTCCTTCCTGCTTCGTGCGGGTGCTCTGAAGGGAAGGAAGATTGAGTTTAGCGTCCGGTTCATATCGAGGTCATTATAGGCGGATAGAGAAGGAAATCGGCTGCGTCCTTTCACAGGAACAATCGAGGCATTTGCCAGGAGCGATTTAGGGAAATCACGGAGAGCTTAAATCTGGACAGCCTGACGCGAGTTTGAACTGTCGTCATCCTGAATGCGAGTCCAGTATGCTAAGCACTGCGCCATCTCACTCAAAGGTGCTCTGAAATGCCTACCATTTTCATATCGAAGCTTGATGGTAACTCATCCTGGTGCTCTTTGAACCACGCACATGCACTGCAAGCTGTGTGACACGTTTCATTGTCTTGCTGGTAGATGCCATCGTGAACAGGAAAAAACAAGTAGCATGCAGGGGCGGACATGATCCCCAAGCATAATTAATAAGATAGTAGCGTGATTAAAACTACTTCAGGACTTTGTTTACAGAACGGTCCAGTCACTTTAATATGACCATTTGTCAAAACTCTCAATAATTATCCTCTGCAGCGCGGACGTGCAGGAAGAGAGAGACAATGAGGTTCTGCAAGGTTCCCAGTGCGGTAGCCAGCTGGGCTAGGTTCTTTAGCTCGGAATCCATGGGGCGAATAGACCACTAGAGGTGATCCCACAGATTCTCGATCCGGCTTAAGTGCTCATGGGAGTATGGTAAACTCATCGTGGTCCTCGTCGAAACACGCACACACGCTGCAAGCTGTGGTGACACGTTTCGTTGTCCTGCTGGTAGATGCCATCGTTCAGAGGGAAAAACAGATGGCATGCAGGGGTGGACGTGGTCCGCCGTCATTGACACTTACTTGGTCTTGATCCATTGTGCCTTCCAGAATGATGAGATAACCCGGGGAGTGCCACGAAAACCTGCCCGCTCCCTCCCCTGGCCTGGACCCGTTGCTGTAAGACATTTCATCCAGTACATGCAGACTGCCGTTTGTCCGATGGAGTATAAAACGTGATTCATCTGGGAAGGCCACCTATCGCCACTCAGTGCACTCCCAGTTGCGGTATCGGAGTGAAAATTTCAGCCTTCGTCTCTGATGAACAACATTTGTCATGGCTGCATGAACCAGGCATCTGCTGCGGAGGCCCATACACCGAAAAGTTCACTGAACGGTCGTTGAGGAGTCACTCTTGCTACAGCCTTGGTTCATCAAGTTGTCAGTTACTCAACACGTGCACGTCCATTTCCCCGTAGACATCTTCGTAGCTGTCGTACACCCGTGGCCCGTGTTGCACCGCAGTTGCCTCTGCGCCGGTTCTGGACAGCGCCATTTTGGCACGGTATATTTAAACGAAGGTAGCACGTTGACAAACGTAGCCGATTCCGAAGTACTTCCACCGAAATCCCGTGATCATGCCCTTTTAACTATCAGATATATCGCTTCCTTTTCGCATTACATCAACGACTGCACTGTTTCCCGGGTTCCCCTGACAAGCTTTCTGCACCCTCCACCGCTAGTGGTTCCACCCGACGTCTGTGAGCCGTTATTGCATACTGACGTCCAACACGGACGTGACTGGACCTTGTAATACTAAACGTAGGACAACTGCATATGGACAAAATTACGTGATCCTACTAGGTATTATGGAGATGAGTAAGGATGTACTGTCCCTGCAGTAATTTAGGTCACCAGTCGCATTTCGCCTCCACAAAATATGAACGACGAGACATAACATCATAATGAGGTAATGTAACTTCGAAGTGTGACGATAACCATTATCACAACAAGATTTTAATTGGTAGGATTATATTATGTACTTGCATCAGAGAGGCATCAGCAATCGATAGATCATTAAATGCTTTATTTATTAATTCAGTACTCTAACAGATCTAGTGAGTGGAAGGACTAGAAGGAAATGGATGTGGCATTCTTTTGAACAACTATTTATTACGATTGTAACCATAGCAAACATTTTAAAATTCGAAGATCCTTAGTAAGGGAACTTGACTAGAAGAAGGGGTTGGTAGGGCATATTCTGAGGCATCAAGGGATCACCAATTTGGTATTGGAGGGCAGCGTGGAGGGTAAAAATCGTAGAGGGAGACTAAGAGACGAATACACTAAACAGATTCAGAAGGATGTAGGTTGCAGTAGGTATTCGGCGATGAAGCTGGCACAGGATAGAGTAGCATGAAGAGCTGCATCAAACCAGTGTCTGAATTGAAGACCACTACAATAACATAGTAAGGTAAATCGTTAATGTGATCCTGAACACAAAAATGATGATAATACTAATAATGACACAGAATTTCTAACAGTTCACTCCAATGACTTAGATCAGTTGAACGAATAATTAAATGAGTTGAACGCTTCAACTAGTACACTAATAAATGATTTTCATAATGCACCACCTTAGATCAGGAATAATGTAACACTCCTTTCTGAACAAGACTGCTACAAATGTCCTATACCTAGGGCAACCCACACTACCACTGCCACCAGGCGCCGTCACACGCGGACCCTTCCCGGCACCGCGTCACAGCAAGACCCGACGAGGTGGCGCTGGAATCCAAGTCCCCGCAGCTCTTGGCGACTTAATGACGGCACAGTTACTGATCTCATCATTATACGGAGACAAACTCCACCTGTTTGGATGCGTGCTTGAAGCCAAACTATTTGAAATTAAACGCATGTGCTGTGTCTTCAATAAGAAACCTCAGTTCCTTCATAACCTTCAGTATTGTGCACGATACATCCCCCTCTAACAAGAAACAATCGATGACAGTGTGTTACATCCAACAGCACTCACAAAACGTGTAGTATGAAAGGGATCCAACATCGAAAACCCAAACAGAATATATCATGATGACCTACTGGAACTCGAAAATCATTTACCAGTATTGATCCGTGAAAGACGCCGATTCAGTAGTCTTTTCTCTCTCTCTTTCTCTCTCTCTTGCGGGGAAATGTTTACGTTGAGTGCCCACAGAGGGTTGCCGGCGCTTCACCGAGTTGGGCCGGTCGGTCAGGTTCACGAATCACTCGTGTGCTGTAGCTAGTCTGGACATTTACACCAGTGATGGTTTAGAGACGCTACAATGGCATATGTGTCCATGCTTTGCAGAGTGGGAAATTTCAAGTGGGCGCCTTCTACATCCAGGAGGTTCCTGCAGTCCTGGCCTAGCCTTAGCTCTGAGTAGTGCCTTAAGAAGGAAACAGCCTGAGTGGATCAATTATGGCCACACAACATACAGCGCTATGAAACTATTACTCCCCACTTAAACAGCTACTCCGCAAGCCACCGTATTGTGCGTGGCGGATGGTACCCTGTATCACTACAAGTCATTTCATTTCCTATTCCATTCGCAAATAGAGCGAGGGAAAAACGACTGTCAATATGCCTCGGTATGAACCCTAATTTTCGTATCTTACTTTCGTGGTCCTTATGGCCAATGTATGAGGCGGAAGTAGAATCGTTTGCCAGTCAGCTTCAAATGCCGGTTCTCTAAATTATCTGAATAATTTTTCCAGAAAAGAACGTCACCCACCCCCCAGTGATTCCCATTTGAATTCCCAAAGTAACGTGTTGTTCGAACGTACAAGCAAAAAAACTAGCAGCCCGCCTCTGAATTGCTTAGATGTCTTTCTTCAGTTCGAAAGGATACGGATCCCAAACACTCGTGTAGTATTCGAGAATAGGTTGCACCAGCACCCTATATGCGGTCTCCTTGACAGATGAACCTCTCTTTCCTAAAATTCTCCCCATAAACCGAAGTCGACTATCCGACCTCCCTACCACAGTTTTGACATGCATGTTCCCTTTCATATCGCTTTGCAACGTTACGCCCGGGTATTAAAACGACTTGACTGTATCAGGCAGGACACTAGTAACATTGTATCCGAACATTATAGGTTTCTTATTTCTACTCATCCTCATTAACTTACATTTTTCCACATTTAGAGCGAGCTGCCGTTCCTCAGACCAAATGGAAATTTTGTTTAAGTCAAAAATTTCTGCAACCACTCAACTTCGGCATCATACCATGCACCACAGCATCATCAGCAAAGAACCGCAGATTGCTGCCCACCATGTCCACCAAATGATTTATGTATATTTAGAACAACAGCGGTCCTAAGAAACTTCCCTGGGACATTCCTGAAGATACCTTCGTCTCTGATGAATAATGTCCGTCGAGGACAACAGTTCTATTACTTCAGCACAATCATAGAGGAAATGATTATTTGGTGAGTGTTTAAACATTCACTTATTTGTGCTTACCGTAGTTAATATTACATGTGTGTGTTTATCGATCTTATTTATGACGTTTTCCTATCCTTACTGTATTTTTAAATTATTACCTCATCTAGGATTCTTTTACAGTGAGATTTTTTATACTCCTTTTGTTTTCTTAAATGGTGCGACAATTTTAAGAGTGCCAATGCAGAACTCTTTTGAGCATAAGTGTTTCAAGATTAAATTACAATGAAATGAACACCCTTAGCTGCTTCCAGGCGTTGACATACGTCAACGGGGACGGATGAAAATGTGTGCCCCGACCGGGACTCGAACCCGGGATCTCTTGCTTGCATGGCAGACGCTCTATCCATCTGAGCCACCGAGGACACAGAGGATAGCGCGACTGCAGGCATTTATCTCTGGCACGCCTCCCGCGAAACCCACATTCTCATCGTATTGTCCCGCACTACATTCGTAGTGCCCCCGCCCATTATACTCATTACTCGCGGCGCGTTGCCGATTCCCGTAAGAGTTTGGGCACTGTTTGTGCATTCGCACAGAAGAAGAAGATGGTCAAGTGGCCGGTGAGCCTTAACTATATATTTACTAAGATGGTATCTGTTCTTTCGGACATGTCCGAAAGAACAGATACCATCTTAGTAAATATATGTTTCAAGGTGAATAACTGACACTTTCCCTGTTTTGGTGATCTGATTTTATTAGTTGTGTAAACTGACGTTTTAACGTTCTAAATGCTCAAGAGAATGCTCTGAATGCTTAAGTAGGAGTTGTTTAGCTAAACCAGTAAATAAAAGTTATTTTATTGCTTATTAATGTTTCAGACCTTATTTTATTCGATTGTACGTAAGTTTTTCATGAAATTATGTGTTTGTTATACTGGGCCGAAGACTAAGATAATAAATTCTTGTGCTATTACCCTGATCATAATTGTCCGGCATTTTACCATTTACCTACTCCCAATCTGTCTAGTACTATTTTACGTTCATGAACGTCATACATCAACGTTATTGGTAAACGATGAGGAAAAATTATTGAGATTATACTAAATAATCTAGACTAGTGCTTGACAGTTCTCCTATATGCTCACAAGAATAGTGTCTCCACTATGCGAGCATCTAGTAGGTGTTCGATGACATCTTTTCTCTGGCACCGCATTTAAACTGACCAGTTGTCCAGCGTATAACTTCCACAATTTTGTGCTTTTTATTCATAATCTTTATTTGGTGTGTTGTGCAAGATGATATTGTTTCCATACCTTTACTCTATCATTGTTACCTAGGTTTAGTAATGCATGCTAGCAAACGAACAGAGATTCTCTTTCCTGTTTCATTCTTTCAAATTAGCGTTTTCTGTGGATAATGCGCGATCACCTCGTTATGCAACTGACAAACTAAACGATTAAAACACGTTCTGTATATCATTATGAACCATCATGGCTTTTAACAACAACTAGAATTCTTTTAGATTCAAGAGAGGAAAGTGAGTGAAGTATAGTACAAATCCACTAACTTGTTCTGAAGTGATATTCTAGCGTAATCGTCACAAGCACTGTAAGGGATACTGGAGGTGTTGCTTACTTGAAGTAGTACACATAAGACTTTGGGGTAAGAGAACTACACCTTCATCTTCACACATGTGCCCCAAGCCATCGTACGGTGGATAGCGGAGGATACTATATTATTAGCACAAGTCACTTCCTCTCCTGTTCCACTCGCAAACAGAGTGAGAGAGAAACGACTGTACATAGTCTGCCTGCTTAGCTGAGTGGTAACGTGCTTGCCCCCCATGCAGCGGGCCCGGGTTCGAGTCCCGGCGTGTTGGGGATTTTCTCGGCTAGTGGACTGGCTGTTGTGTTGTCCTCATCATCATTTCATCCTCATCACAGCCGAGCAGGTCGCCCAATGTGGCGTCGACTGAAATAAGACTTGCACTTGGCGGCCAAACTTCCCCGAATGATTCAAATGGCTCTGAGCACTATGGGACTTAACATCTGAGGTCACCAGTTCCCTAGACTTAGAGCTACTTAAACCTAACTAACCTAAGGACATCACACACACCAATGCCCGAGGCAGGATTCGAACCTGCGAACGTAGCAGCCGCGGGGTTCCGGACTGAAGCGCCTAGAATCGCTCGACAGCGGCCGGCCGAACTTCCCCAAATGGGGCCTCCCGTCCAACGATACCATTTTCTCATTTCATTTCATTTTGACTGTACAATAACCTCCTTATGGGCCCTAATTTCTTTCATCTTATCGTCGTTGTCCTTACGTGAAACGTATGTTGACAACTGTAGAATCATTCAGCAGACGGCTTCAAATTTCGGTTCTCTAAATTGCCTCAGTATTTGATCGCAAAAACAGCATCGTCTTCCCTCCAGGGCTTTCTATCTGAGTTTACAAAGTCTCTCCGTATACTTGTTTGCTGATAGAAATTGCCATTAATCAATCTATCAGCACACTTCGATGTCTTCCTTTAATTGGATCTCGCGAGGATTTCAAAATCTCTAGTAGTACTTAAGTCTGGGTTGCACTAGCGTTCTGTGCGCCTTATCCAATATAGACGAGCTACCCTTTCCCAAAATTCTTCCCTACTACCAATCCCATGTGCTCGTTCCATTTCATATCACATTACAGCGTTATGCCTGGATATTAAATCGATGTGACGGTGCCAAGTAGCTGACTACTAATGCTGTATTGGAAAGTTACGTGATTTCTTTTCCGTACTCATCTGCATTAAATTACATGTTTCTACATTTAAAACAAGCAGTCATTCATTACACCAACTAACAATTTTGTCTGAGATTAGCTCTGGATAACCAAAGGGAAGTAGATCATTCCGTGTTGCAGTAGAAGGCTCTATAAGAGAGAAATTTAAATACTTTAAAGACTTTTGATTTTCAGTCTGAATATCGGTTTGATGCAGATTACAACTCTAGTTCATCGTGTACAAGTCCATTCATCTCTGCGTACCGCTGCATCGTACGTTCATTTGAATCTGCTTAATGTAAGCGAGCATTGGTTTCCCTCTACAATTTTGACGCCCCTACACTTCCCTCTATTATCAAATCGATGATTTCATAATGGCTCACGATGTGGTTGTATAACCGATCCATTCTGGTTATGAGATAAATGTCTTTTTTCCCCATTCCGTCTCCGTACCTCTTAATTAATTATTCTGTCCTTCCATCAAATATCCTGCATTCTTCTGTAGCACCAGACTTCCAAAGCTTACACCTTCTTCTTGTCTAAATTGTTTATCGTGAATGAATCACTTCTGTAGAACACTGTGCAACGGACAAAATACGTTGAGAGACGGGTTACTAACATCTAAATTCATATTCGATGTTAGAAAATATCTCCTCTTCAGAAAGGCTTTGCTTGCTATTGCCAGTGTGCATTTTATATCATCTCTACTTCCATGGTCACTTCATACACGGTGTTTCAAAGCATTTTTAACATACGACTAGGGTTAATAGTCACGTTATGGGGTGGAATGTAAAGAAAAATATTCACTGATGCTTCCCAGTGACGCAAGGTGTCGTTTAAGACTGGTTATGCCCCTGAGAAACGACATGGTCTAGGCACTAAGTGGCATTCATACGCAATGTGTGCTGCCTATGATCCAGTCGTCTGCTCCAGGTGTAAGGCAATAGACTGTACAAATTTGATAATGATTTTCTTCTAAATCTTGCAGACACTGGTTGTTATAGTTTTCTTGATGAAAAGAGCTCTGTTTACTGGAGCAAGTAGTATGCTGCACAGGTGGTTAGAAGACACAGGTAGTTTCATGAAATGTCCTCCCATAGCTATCGAGTAATAAGAGAGACCTAGTATCACTCGGAAGTAACAATGACCATTTTGTCTCTAACAAAAGTAGTACCCCATGATGTGATCAGTCACTCCTAGAGGTTTGTCAGGTTTGTCACAAAGGCTTTGAGACACCTGTGTACCGTATATATAGGGTGATCCAGCTGCCTCTGGCTTTTAAGCAACATGCGACACCTTCAAAAAGCACGTGTGAGATTTCCATATTCTCTCGCCCGTTTTGCACAAACTATTAGTACCACAGAATAAAACAACAGGAACTTTTCGTAAGAAATTTAATTAGCTAAAATTTGTAATGCGATACATTTTTGCTGGAGGCCACGGTTTTCCAGTTATTCACGATAAAACTCCTGTGGAAGTCACTTTTGCACGTTTTCCTTGAATAATTTGAAATCTATGGCCTCTAGCGAAGATGTATCCTAGAACAAAATTTAACTACAAAAAGATCCTTTTAACATTTCTCTAGGACTAACAGTTTGCGCGTATGAGCGAGATTATATGAAAATCTTGCGTGTGGTATTTGAGGGCGTTGCAGGTTGCACAAAACAACTTCTGGGTCATCAGAATTTGTAAATGTCAGAAGGTTGTGAATAGATTATCGAAAAAATTTTTGTGTTTTCGAACGTCTTGTACAGTAGCCCTCTTAACATGTATTTGCCCACTCTAAAGTATGAAGTTCGTCCGAGCATACTCTTCTATTGTTAAAAAAAAGGAACACTAATGATTCTGCACGATGTTTTGTTTCTGAACAATCTGCGCTGCCTTCTGCTGTCGCCAGTACCAAACGAGCGATGGAAAATAGAGCTGTCAAAGGCCCTTGCGTATTCACGCCGCCTCCGAACCCTGCACGCATCTGTGCGTCCTGCGCGTGCCGCGGTGTGTAAGGCATTTGCCATGCAAATTGTCATTTAGCCTGGCAGGCGCGAGGGTGGACCGGCGCTGCGCAGGCGCTTCGAGCGGTGCCCCTGCTGTAAGCTGTCGTTCGCCGGTGACGTAAATCAAGGGCGGCACTCGGCTGTAGGGCCCGTGTCGGCTTGTTGTTTCCGAGCAATTAGGTAATGCGCGACCCGCGACAATGGCGGGGGCCGCGCTCGCGCTTATTCGCCGCGAGAAGAGCCAACGGGATCTCTCACGGCGTGTAAACCCGCTCGATAATTGGCCCTGAGTGCAAGTTAGTGCTGGCTGAGTTACGTCGACTTCACTCGCTCGCACTTCCAGTGGGGTGGTGGGCCCTTAGCAGAGGTGACGTACGGCGGAAAATGCAGTGACAACTGGTCTTCCTCCATTTCCAGACTGACAGGGTTTACTGCACGGCACAGGTACAACGTTTGCCCTATCTAGGGAAACGCTGTACTTTGAAAAAGAACTTCCAGTTCTGAACATTTCGTGCATGTTATATGAAGATGTTGCTGGTTGCATAAAACTCATAGGTAGGGGCAGCTGAATCACCCCATATAATTTCTAATATTTACCTTTACTTCAGGTTCAGAATTTCTAAATGCTGGAAGGTTAGAAATAAATTATGGAGGGTTTTTTTGTATGTCTTGTGCAGTAGACATCTTCCAGTAGCTTCTAATAAATTTGTCTTCATTACCTCTGAGCTCAAATCAATGCCTAATTGATTGTTTAAATTGTGGAATCATTTTAGTAACCGTAGACTGTCAGTTTTATTTCTTTAATGTACTTTGCATATAAATTATATTACTGGCCAGTTTCAGCTTTAGGCGCATTCGAATTTGCAAGGCGTAGTAAGCTAGCTGTCAGTAAGGTTATTGCCTAAATGACGTGTTGTGAAATTTAAGCTTGCAAGCTAATTATTTATGTGACAGACTATGTGTTTGTTACATTCCACATGTGTATGTGGTGGAACGAAACAAATTTTTAGATTTTACTTTCACACCAAAAATATCATACATTTGAAAATGGCCTAAGATCGAAACTGGCGTGGCCGAGCTGTTCTACGCGCTTCAGTCTGGAACCGCGGGACCGCTACTGTCGCAGGTTCGAATCCTGCCTCGGGCATGGATGTGTCTAATGTCCTTAAGTTAGTTAGGTTTAAGTAGTTGTAACTTCTAGGGGACTGATGACCTCAGATGTTAAGTCCCATAGTGCTCAGAGCCATTTGAACCATTTGAAATGGCCAGTAAAGTAACTTGTTTGCATGGTGCATTAAAGGATTAAAACTGATAGCCTGTGGTGGTCAAAATGAGTCCATCATTTATCTTAATTATCTTTTTGGCCAAAGGATTAACGTCGTGAATTACTTATAGAGCCATGCCCTTTTTTATCAGTGGGTTGAGACTGTACGCTGCGTAGTTTGTGCTGGTGGTGAGGCTGTACACTGCGTAGTTTCTGCTCGTGGTGTGAGGATATCGTTGGTGTAAATGATGCCTGCAGTCAACATATATCGAGGAGTGTGTGTTATAAAAACAACGAACGCTTCATATCCTATTTCATCGACAATATCGGTGTTATTGCCTGCATGATATTAAACAGTCTCCATTTGCTCTCCATAATGAACGTAAAATTATGGAACTGGAGTACTTATAACTAACCACAATATGACCTGCCCGGTTAGTCGTACTGTCTAACGCACAGGTGTCCGGATTGGGAAGGACCACCTGGTCCCAACCACGAATCCTTTCGGCGGACTTTTGTCGAGGTTCGGTGAGCCGGCCAGTCTGTGGATGGTTTTTAGGCGGTTTTCCATCTGCCTCGGCGAATGAGGTGTGGTTCCCCTTATTCCACCTCAGTTACACTATGTCGGCGATTGCTGCCCAAACAAGTTCTCCACGAGCGCGTACACCAACATTACTCTACCACGCAAGCATAGGGGTTACACTCTTACAGTCTCCTGGAGTGAGACATTCCTTGAGGGGAGGGGGGAGGGGGGGGGTACTCCACCTGGGGCCGAACCGCACAATAACCCTGAAAGAGTGGTTCGGGGTTCGGTGTGGGGAGGCGGAGGGGTGAAGTGGACTGTGGTAGTCATCGTGGGGTTGTGGACCACTGCGGCTGCGGCGGGGACGGAGCCTCTCCGTCGCTTCTTGGCCCTTGATTAATGTACAGTACAATACAACCACAATATGGCCAACAACGTTCAACACGCCATTCATAATTATGATCTTCTTCATAGCTTGTGCCTGCACTCGTTGTTCCGGGTTCCCGGGTTCGATTCCCGGCGGAGTCAGTGATTTTCTCTGCCTCGTGATGGCTGGGTGTTGTGTGCTGTCCTTAGGTTAGTTAGGTTTAAGTAGTTCTAAGTTCTAGGGGACTGATGACCATAGATGTTAAGTCCCATAGTGCTCAGAGCCATTTTTGCACTCGTTGTTATTCAGCTTCTAGGAGACCTCCTCCAAGTACATGGCAAGTTGGTGGCACATAATTAGGTCGAATCTATTGGAAGGGATTTCTCCAGATTTAGTATTGTAACGATGAAAGAGATATACCTGTAGCATACGCTGTCCTAGCAATACTTTCATCAACTTTTTTGTCCGTGACAGTCAGACTTGTAATTGCAAAGCTTGCTTTGAATAATGGTGTCTCAGTTTGCTTAGATGCTCTGCAGACCGCAATGTACTCGTTGATGTTGCACGTGTCGGTTCAGTACTACTGCGATTGATTTTCTTTTCGCTTTCTGTCGTAGCCTGTGACATACTTGACATTCACTGAGATCCTAGGACAGTCGCAATACGAGTGCATAATGATAGAGCGTGTCATTATCTTTACGTCTGTCTTTTATTTTTCAATCCGTACTTCGTATTTCACACTGATTCCACACACTTTCAGGAAAGCACATCGCTGCAGAAGGCTTGGTGCCCTCGACACAGTGAATCAGCTGCCCCTACCTATGATTTTTATGCAACCTGCAGTGCCTTCAAAAACCAAGCGTGAGATTTTCATACTCTCTAGCTCGGTATGCTCAAACCATTAGTCCTATAGATAAAATGAACGGGATATTTTTGTAGGAAATTTAATACAGTTAAATTTGATGCTGGGCTACATTTTCGCTAGAGGCCACGGTATCAGAGTTATTCAAGAAAACTGCCTTCGAAAGTCACTTCTGTACGTTTTTCATGAGTAATTCTAAAACTACCGCCTCTAGCGAAAAAGCATCCCATTGCGAAATGTAACTACATGAAGTTTCCCAGAAAAACGTCCCACTCACTTTTTATGTAGAACTAATAATCTGCAAGAAGTGAGCGAGAAAATATGAAAATCTTGCAGGTGGTATTAGAAGTTGCAAATTGCATAAAACCCACAGATAGGAGCAGCTGAAAAACCTTGTATACAGGGTGGTCCATTTATCGTGACCGTGCCAAATATCTCACGAAATAAGCGTGAGACGAAAAAACTACAGAGAACGAAACTTGTCTTGCTTGAAGGGGGGAAACCAGATAGCGCTATTGTTGGCCCGCTAGGTGGCGCTGCCATAGGTCAAACGGATATCAACTGCGTTTCTTAAAGTAGGAACCCCCATTTTTATTACATATTCGTGTAGTACGTAAAGAAACATGAATGTTTTAGTTGAACCATTTTTTTCGCTTTGTGATAGATGGCGCTGTAATAGTCACAAACATATGGCTCACAATTTTAGACGAACAGTTGGTAACAGGTAGGTTTTTTATATTAAAATACAGAACCTAGGTACGTTTGAACATTTTATTTCGGTTGTTCCAATGTGATACATGTACCTTTGCGAACTTATCATTCTGAGAACGCATGCTGTTACAGCGTGATTACCTGTAAATACCACATTAATGCAATAAATGCTGAAAATGATGTCCGTCAACCCCAGTGCATTTGGCAATACGTGTAACTACATTCCTCTGCACAGCGAGTAGTTCGCCTTCCGTAATGTTCGCAAATGCATTGACAATGCGCTGACGCATGTTGTCAGGCGTTGTCGGTGGATCACGATAGCAAATATTCTTCAACTTTCCCCACAGAAAGAAATCTGGGGACGTCAGATCAGGTGAACGTGCTGGCTATGGTATGGAGCTTCGACGACCAATCCACCTGTCATGAAATATGCTATTCAATACCACTTCAACCGTACGCGAGCTATGTGCCGGACATCCATCATGTTGGAAGTACATCGCCATTCTGTCATGGAGTGAAACATCTTGTAGTAACATCGGTACAACATTACGTAGGAAAGCAGCATACGTTGCACCATTTAGATTGCCAATTTATAAAATGCGAGCCAGTTATCCTTCCTCCCGTAATGCCGCACCATACATTAACCCGCCGAGGTCGCTGATGTTCCACTTGTCGCAGCCATCGTGGATTTTCTGTTACCCAATAGTGCATATTATGCCGTTTTACGTTAGCGCTGTTGGTAAATGACGCTTCGTCGCTAAATAGAACACGTGCAAAAAATCTGTCATCGTCCCGTAATTTCTCCTGTGCCCACTGGCAGAACTGTACACGACGTTCAAACTCGTCGCCATGCAGTTCCTGGTACAGAGAAATATGGTACGGGTGCAGTCGATGTTGATGTAGCATTCTCAACACCGACGTTTTTGTGATTCCCGATTGTCACGCAATTTGTCTGCTACTGATGTGCTGCTTAGCCGCGAGAGCAGCTAAAGCTCCTACTTGGGCATCATAATTTGTTGCAGGTCGTGGTTAACGTTTTACATGTGGCTGAACACTTCCTGTTTCCTTAAATAACGTAACTACCCGGCGAACGGTCCGGACACTTGGATGATGTTGTCCAGTATACCGAGCAGCATACATAGCACACGCCCTTTGGGCATTTTGATCACAATAGCCATACATCAACACGATATCGACCTTTTCCGCAATTGGTAAATGGTCCATTTTAACACGGGTAATGTAACACGAAGCAAATTCCGTCCGCACTGGCGGAATGTTACGTGGTACTACGTACTTAAACGTTTATGACTATTACAGCGCCATCTTTCACAAAGCGAAAATAGTGGTCCAACTAAAACATTCATATTTCTTTACGTACTACACGAATATGTAATAAAAATGGGGGTTCCTATTTTAAAAAACGCAGTTTATATCCGTTTGACCTATGGCAGCGCCATCTAGCGGGCCGACCATTGCGCCATCTGGTTCCCCCCCTTCAAGATAGACGAGTTTCGTTATTTGCAGTTTTTTCGTTTGATGCGTATTTCGTGAGATATTTGGCCCAGTGACTATCAATGGACCAGCCTATATATGTCCGCAGCGAGTAAACAAGTTTCTCATTGGACGGATTGTTCTACCTTGAGTACATCCTCGCTTATACGAGTGCACGGTGTCTCTTCCTTTTGAAATATTGATATCAACAGCATCGAGACTTTATGTGGAATCAGCGATGATGAGTGAAAATGTCTACCAGACCCAGAGTCAAACCCAGGATCTCCTGTTACTAGGCAGCTTCGATAACCACAGCGTTATCCAAAACCAGTGTTGATCGCGAATGCCCTTACTGTCTTGTCACGCTCCCCAGCTGCCTCACATTCCCACGTTTCTCGCTCAGATTTTCGCCGGAGGTCGAACGAAATAATCAAATCAAACCCTGAGGAAAATCCATTCAATTTTGCTCCTCACAGATGTTATCTATGCATTACTGGAACATCCTTGTATTGATATATTAATCACTATCTTGTGACCACAACGAAACATAAAGAAATGAATTAATGTAGGCTGTATAAGCCAAGATATCACTCGTCTGTATTGCACTAAGTATGAATGACGTTACAAAGTGACGCCGTGAACTACATATTTTGCAGACCTAATTAAAATGACAGAACTCTGTGAGGATGTGCATTGAGTATAAGGCTGTAGTACATAAGCACCTTGTCCCTTACTTCAGTTCCTTATTGGAACGGATATTTACACAGGCTGCGCCCATATCAGTCGTACCCATTCCGACCCCCCCCCCCCCCCCTACCCTGTCTCCCACACATTCATATCCATCTGTAATGACACTGATGTCGATTAGTCGTACACTAGGACTGTCAGTTGTGTATGTGACAATGGCAGCCAGCGTTCTTTATCGTCGGGGTGAGATAACATGGAAAAGCACTCACGCAGCCACTTCATTCTGAAGTTGTTGCAGTACACTATCTCTGTCCATTTATAGCTACAGTAAAGTACTTTCAGTGTGCTTGCTGTCGAGCTCAGCACGAAATAATAAGCTATCGTCTTGGACATAGTTCAGTAATTCAGGGTCCTAAATGGGTATACCATTTCAAAAGGCCTACATTCTTTTTTCTTTTCAAATACTTAAACGCATTGTTACGTGACAAAACAAATTTCTTTATCACTCTGAAAGTATAATGCCGAACATTTTATTTTTTATTTTAATTTATTAATTAAGATTACACTGTAATTTCAGGTCGTATTTTTCTTTTTCTTGCTGCTCTTCCTCCTACTCCTGGTTCTCGTAGTTTCATACTCTCACGGACCTTCAGAAGGCATGAATGTCAGTTTCTAGCCAGCCTCGCAGAAATGACATACAGTAATAGGGAAGTAGTTGCTGTAGGGTTAGGTACATTCCTTCAAGTATCTATTTTCACACTTTTTCTGTACAGGTACTTCTGTTATGCGAAAATACATTATGTATTAGTGCCTTATTTCTTCTCTTTAAGTCGTAATACTACTTCACTGCCTATCATCTTTGCCTTAATAATTACCTGTCACTTAAAAAGGAACGTTAGTCATTCGCGTTTGTTTTTTCATCCTTCAATTCCTCCTCATGCTTGCTGGATGGGCTGCTGCAGAAATTGTTTCTCAATCAAATACGCCACTAGGCTGCAAGTGGGACGAACGGGTCCCAAGCGAGAATATTTTGTTGGGGGCTTCCATTTCCGGTATTTGTTCACGAAAGCTTCTGTACGTCATTCCCCGTATTTCCGTCACAGGGAAAACTAGAACCCGTCTGTAGTCAAGTAACAGCGTTTCCATTGTTACTATGTTGACTGATTTTGATGGAAAAGTCACACTTAAAGGGCAGAAAGCGTGAAGCATCACTAATATATCAGGACAAGACGTTTGGTAACGGTCTGGTAAGTGTCGTTTCATTTAAGGCGAGGTAGCTTCATACGGTGTGTAAACCCTTCAGGTCAAAATTATACACACATCCCGAACTGAGTATATTGATATAGGGAATAATGACTGAAAATGAATATTTTAGGTCATACTGGAGCTTGCATCAGTAGTGCGTGTGATGCACGCAATGTTTCGCAACATACAACTGCCATAGGGATTGAAATTGCTATCAGCCTTGAAAATCAGTTCACAATGTTCTTCGACGAGATCAAGACGGAGGTTACTACTGTATACAGCTTATAAGAGATTGTCAGAGATGCATAATTACTCGTAACAGGAAAATACAGAAATGCATTCAATGCATTGTGCAGCAAGTTGTAGCGTCTCAAAAGGCGATCAAAAGTACAAAGAAAAATTTCGCAACAGGCATTTTGAATTGGACGAGTTTATCACCGTGGGTAGAAAAGCCGCTAGAAATTAAGAGGTTCATGCCACAGAGAACTGTTAAAAGAGTTCTATAAAGAATTCTTCACACAGCAGAAATTGCACTGTTGTGGAACAACATTCATCAAGAAGCACCCGACTTCTTGCTAATGAAATGCTCCCAACAATGAATACAGTGTGACCAGTAATGGTCGAACAGCTATCATGTCCCTGTCCAGACAAAATTTACAATCAATAATGCTAAATTATTCTGAATCCAGACTTCAAGTCTGTTCTTGGATTTTTCTGCTCCTGTCGCGAAAAACTCCCGGAGAGAACGATTGGTGGTAACCTACTGTGTTGACTTGAAGTTCTGTAATATTATCTTCGTCGTATTTTCGAAAGATATAAGTAGGAGGAACAAATATACTGACTGACACTGGTAGGAATTTAACAATTGACCACACTGCTATATAGGAGCGTCTCTCTTGCAATGGCTGCCACTGAAGTCGAATGAGCACTGCTGTGATGCTTTCGTTCTTACTAACGAGCCTGTGACGAAACGTACTGTTCTTCTTGGGAGCTTCTGTATTTCCTCTATCAATCCTAATACGGATCACAGATTGACGACCAATATTTAAGTACTGATCGAACGATTTTCTAGCCTTTCGACTCCTCTGGACACAACAGCATAATCCCCATAAACGCCCCATAGACTTCCCGACGTTGTCTACTAGGTGATTCATATGTATTTTGAAAATTAATTAACACTCGCTTGGGGCCAACATGAAGTTCCTTTTGCGTCTGTCGACTTCTCTCCCTTGAGAATAACAAGTTGTGTTCTGTTTGCTAGAAACTCTTCAGTCCAAATGCACAGCTGGACTGACATTCTGTACGCTCTAATTTTGTTCATTGTCAAATGCCTTCCGAAAACAAGGAAACACGGCATCTACACGGGCGCCTTTTGCTACTGCTGTCTGGCTCTTGTGGACAAACATAACGAGCTGGATTTCACACGTTCGATGTTTACAGAACCCACCTTTTGTTCCTACGAAGATATTTTCGGTCTCCAGAAACGTCACAATGCGCGAGCGTGAAACATGTTCCGAAATTCTATAATACATTAATGTTAAAAGTATAGGCCTACAGATTTGTGCGTCTTTTCGACGATCCTTCTTGAAAACAGAGATTTCATATGCTTTTTAGGGTTCTGTACCTCGATCGGTACAAACTGAACCTTATAGGATCATTTTGTTGTCCGTCTGCTTGTTTGTCTGTCTGTCTGTCTGCGCCACTGTGGAAAACTCCATTATCAGGAATGGGTAGGTGTATGAAGTTGAAATATAAGCCATAAGTTAAAGTGAGCGGTCCGTTGGAGATATAAAAAAATGAAGCTTCTAAGTCATGGACACGAAAAGATACGGCCATTGATGTCAGTTTGATACTTACAAACTCACTGAGCAAAACATGTGGGGTATTTCCTGTTGACCTAGAATCAAGAAATTTGGGAAGAAGCAAGCTTGAACACTAAAAGAAAACGAAAGACCCAAAATTATTAATTTGTGATCATGTAATACAAAAAATAGTAGCTTTGTCATTTGTCAACCGACTTCAAACTTGAAATTAAAACATTCTCGAAAGTCTTCCGAATCCAGGAACTGACGTTTTGCCGGTATCGATGTCGATAACACAAAAAAATCATCGAGGTTCTCGACTCTCAGAATTTATGACCTGCCTGTATACATAATTTACTCTCAGAGCCCAAGTCCTCCTTGCATTTGGCCATTTTTTTCCAATGATTAGGAGCGGTTCTCTCCTCTAGAGACGTGCGGTATGTCGTTCCTATGCACTGAGGAAACTCCCCGTTATTTTCGCAGACACTTCTTCTTGGAGCGGATATAACAGCTGAACATTTGTGAGAGCTTCGGCAGGCAAGCCAGCTGTCCCCAGTGCTAGTGAACTGTCGAACTCGCCACCTAGCCAGCATAAGGCGAATCTTACTCCGAGTGAGGACGGTTTTAGAGAGCACATAAAATAATTTTTCCCGACCTGTGCAGGTGGCACGGTAGGAGAAGCTACAGCTGTGGTGCTATGCCTCCGCTGTGAACGAGCACCATATGGTGGGTGAGGTGTAGCCCGACAACTGCGACCTACGCACAAATGCACATCTCGCATAAATTGTATGCTACAGCTAGCTACAAAGTGGGGTTATAAATATAGCGTGGTTGACAACGTCCATTTATGCTTTAATGACAGTGTAAAGTAAACCCTTAACGTCCCAGATGTAGTCTCGCAGACCGCTAGCGTTTGTTACTCCGTTGCTAATACATAGGGATTGGGTAGGAAATTACAGCGTTGTCTAGTTGTTCTTCCCCGAAACGGCCGTAGTTTCCTTTGTCAGTAGTCACTTGAATGTGATGTGGACCTTTGTTATTACTGCTTGTTTCGTGCTGTCTGCCTCTGTCACCGCACCTGGAACTTTGCGAATGGATTCAATAGCCAAATCTTTGTGTACTGACTCTGAGGATACTGTTTTAAAATGGTTTGAGAACAGCTTAGGAAGTGATGTTGGATTGGATAGTGACAACGAAATCGAAAGTGAACAGAATGGGAACAATGCGAAAGCGATGACCAATTCGCTTTGTCTCCTGTGAACTCCTTGAAAGAAACTGGTGATCAAAGCGATGAACACAGAAGTACAGAGACTGTTACAAACATATTTAATTGAAACACATATCACTGGTCGTCGAATCCTCTTCCAACGATGGCCAATGCCATAATTTTTCCGCATGTTGGACATAAATGGGGTGAATGCGTTTGTCCTTCATAATTCCCACAAAGACGACACTCACTTCAGGCTTTTGAAGAAGCTTTCAAACTCCTTGGTCACACTACAGATAAAAAGCGAGTCAACAACTATCACATACGCTGTGAAATCCGTGCAACCACTCACCGTGTCTTGGGTGCAGCACAACCAAGAGCAAAAGTCGTTGTAGGAAGATTGAAAAAAACGCAAAACAGCAAAACATACTCCTGTGACCTAAAACGGAAGAGAAAGACACCTTGTATTTGTATTTGTTGCAAGAAGGCCAATATAACTTGATTTCTCTACAAAAGTTTCCAGCTAGTGCAAAGACAACCTCTGAGAAGGAAACTAAAAACCTGAAAAGCACTAGTGTAATATTCATTTTTTAAAAGTTTAATGGGAGATTTTTTATGTTTTCATACATGTAGAGCAAACAATAAAAATGTAGCAAAAGGTAAATTTTAGAGAGCAGGGTGTTGTAGTTTTCATAGCATAAACATTATTATGTAATATTATATTCATTTTTTTGCAGTTTTTTGTTTACAGGCATTTTTTTGTAAAAATATACTTTAAGGCTTATTTCTATATATTTTTTGTGTGGGATTAATGTAAACTTTCACACAAAAAACTGAACTGTTTCACTAAAATTGTTGAATGTTTTTTATGGGTATTTAAATATAACGGTCTGTCATACCGGGAAACAGTGTGACGAAAAATTTGTCCTGTGAAGCTAAGGGTAAAGGACGTGAGTAATGTGGAAAATTTGTCAATTCCCTGTCAACATGTTCGTCAATATAAAATAAATATAAAATATTCTTCTCCTTCTTCCACGTCTTGCCTGGAATAGTGAACCATTCAGAAAATTTTTTATCTATGTGTCCCCCATTCACTACATTTTCTTTAATGTTTCACTGGAAAAGTTACCGCTTCCTTCAACCGCACAATTTTTATTGATATGTTTGCTTAAACGCTTTTGTCTTCCACTATAAATTTAACGGCATTACACATAATCACACAAGCCTGATTAAGAAGGAATTTCCGTGCACCTACAGTGCGTGAAGAGAATTTCGGAAGGCTGCATTTAGACAGCCAGAGCCCGACAGCTTACATGTTTCGTGCGGCCCATAGTGGTCCAGTCAGTCCACTTAGCTAGTACCCATGGCTTCCACCGCGCATCGAAATCTGACTGCGCAGCTGATGCCGCAGGCACCGTCGTCCATGCAGCACGATGAGGATGTGGGGCTGCGTGTTCTTTTGTCAATTTTTGTGTGAGATATAGCTGTAATTAGTTCTTGATATTGTAATACTGGAAGTTCTGAAATGGCAAAATAAATATTTTTAATTTTTCTGAAGCGAATAAAAACAAGATACCAAATATTAGTGTTGGAGATAGTTGTCCCTTCACCGGCGACGCTTAGGGAAGTGTTCCCTGAATGTATCCTGGAACCCGACGTCCCTTGGCAGTGTATCCCGTTGTTAGTTTATTATACGAGATAAATCACGTCTCAAATGTCACTACTCGATTCATTTCTCGCATAACTGTTTTAATATCTACGTTTCGTTACCGAATATATATAGTACATGTGTTAGTTACCTGGGTTACTTGTGTTACGTTTATTCCTTGATAATGTAGTATAATTATAGGTTTAACGTGGCACGGGCTACCATAATCTGTTACGATCTATCCTACTTCATTTATTGAGAGAGTCCTATTTCACCTTAGCTGTCTGTTACTAAAACGACACATTTAGTGTCGTTTCATGTGTGTGTTGAGATTTTATTTGTTTTTATCTGTACACACGTGTCAATTCGCTAGATTATTTGTTTTTAATTTTTCTACGCTAATTTAGTCTAAATACATATTTTACGTAGTGCCTAGTACAGTGACAGACCACGAACAATTGGGCCTAAAACTTCACTTTTCCCTTTTTCTCGATGTTCGAGACTTCATTGTGATAATGTCACAAATAATTTATGATTCAAAGTACTGGCCGTCATTGGCCACTACTTCCTCCCATCTCTTGTCTAGCATGCAAATCCCACTGCGGAGAAATGGGTGTCTTTTGAGGGAATCGACGTGTCGATCCAATTTTGCACTCGTTTATAGGACCGGAAGTTCTGGTCAGCCAGGCCGTGTGCCACTGATCGAAAAAGGTGGTGGTCAGAGGGAGTAATGTCTGGAGAATACGGCTGGTGGCGTAGGACCTCACATTTCAACGTTTCCAGGTATATTCTGACGAATTTTGAGACATGCGGTCGAGCATTATCATGCTACAAAATCACCTTTTCATATATATCACTCTATTTTGGCCGTTCGTCTTTCAGCTCTCTGCTCAAATGCATCAGTTTTGGATAACGCTTTCTTGTGACTGTTTCCTTCAGTTTCAGTGGCTTCGAAAACCTGTCTCCTACCGCCATGCCGGTCTTCGACGTCGAAATCCCCGTTCTTGAAGCGTTGAAACCAATGTCTGCTCGTTCTTTCACTAATAGGTGCCTTACCATTCCCTGCATTTTATGAGCCTCAGCCGAAGATCTCTTCATGTTGAAGCAGAAAACTAAAACTTCCGGCAAATCACCTATTTAGTCGAGAATAGCTTATGAAGCAATCACAAATCGACCAATACTTTGACGACGTTATGTTTACAAATGCCTTAGCTTATTGCATGTTACTTACGACCTATCACCCGCATTACTTGGCGCAACTGCCATCTCTTTCAAAACGGCTACCTAACACATTCTTATACTAATTTGTGAGCCGGCCGCTGTGGTCGAGTGGTTCTAGGTGCTTCAGTCCGGAACCGCGCTGCTGCTACGGTCGCAGGTTCGAATCCTGCCTCGGGCATGGATGTATGTGATGTCCTTAGATTAGTTAGGTTTAAGTATTTCTAAGTCTATGGGACTGATGACCTCAGATGTTGAGTCCCATAGTGCTTAGAGCCATTTGAACCATTCGAACTAATTTGTGTGTGTTTTACTATTGTGTCATTTAGTGCCGAGTGTGTGTTATGTACATGTCACTCTACACCTACATCTATACGCCGCGAGCCACCTTACGGTGTGTGGCGGAGGGTAGTTATTGTACCACTATCTGATCCCCCCTTCCCTGTTCCATTCTCGAATTGTGCGTGGGAAGAACGACTGCTTGTAAGTCTCCGTATTTGCTCTAATTTCTCGGATCTTTTCGTTGTGATCATTACGCGAGATATATGTGGGCGGTAGTAATATGTTGCCCATCTCTTCCCGGAATGTGCTCTCTCGTAATTTCGATAATAAACCTCTCCGTATTGCGTAACGCCTTTCTTGAAGTGTCCGCCACTGGAGCTTGTTCAGCATCTCCGTAACGCTCTCGCGCTGACTAAATGTCCCCATGACGAATCGCGCTGCTTTTCGCTGGATCATGTCTATCTCTTCTATTAATCCAACCTGGTAAGGGTCCCATACTGATGAGCAATACTCAAGAATCGGACGAACAAGCGTTTTGTAAGCTACTTCTTTCGTCGATGAGTCACATTTTCTTAGAATTCTTCCTATGAATCTCAACCTGGCGCCTGCTTTTCCCACTATTTGTTTTATGTGATCATTCCACTTCAGATCGCTCCGGATAGTAACTCCTAAGTATTTTACGGTCGTTACCGCTTCCAATGATTTACCACCTATGGCATAATCGTACTGGAATGGATTTCTGCCCCTATGTATGCGCATTATATTACATTTATCTACGTTTAGGGAAAGCTGCCAGCTGTCGCACCATGCATTAATCCTCTGCAGGTCCTCCTGGAGTACGTACGAGTCTTCTGATGTTGCTACTTTCTTGTAGACAACCGTGTCATCTGCAAATAGCCTCACGGAGCTACCGATGTTGTCAACTAAGTCATTTATGTATATTGTAAACAATAAAGGTCCTATCACGCTTCCCTGCGGTACTCCCGAAATTACCTCTACATCTGCAGATTTTGAACCGTTAAGAATGACATGTTGTGTTCTTTCTTCTAGGAAATCCTGAATCCAATCACAAACCTGGTCCGATATTCCGTAAGCTCGTATTTTTTTCACTAAACGTAAGTGCGGAACCGTATCAAATGCCTTCCTGAAGTCCAGGAATACGGCATCAATCTGCTCGCCAGTGTCTACGGCACTGTGAATTTCTTGGACAAATAGGGCGAGCTGAGTTTCACATGATCTCTGTTTGCGGAATCCATGTTGGTTATGATGAAGGAGATTTGTATTATCTAAGAACGTCATAATACGAGAACACAAAACATGTTCCATTATTCTACAACAGATTGACGTAAGCGAAATAGGCCTATAATTATTCGCATCTGATTTATGACCCTTCTTGAAAATGGGAACGACCTGCGCTTTCTTCCAGTCGCTAGGTACTTTACGTTCTTCCAGCGATCTACGATAAATTGCTGATAGAAAGGGGGCAAGTTCTTTAGCATAATCACTGTAGAATCTTAAGGGTATCTCGTCTGGTCCGGATGCTTTTCCGCTACTAAGTGATAGCAGTTGTTTTTCAATTCCGATATCGTTTATTTCAATATTTTCCATTTTGGCGTCCGTGCGACGGCTGAAGTCAGGGACCGTGTTACGATTTTCCGCAGTGAAACAGTTTCGGAACACTGAATTCAGTATTTCTGCCTTTCTTCGGTCGTCCTCTGTTTCGGTGCCATCGTGGTCAACGAGTGACTGAATAGGGGATTTAGATCCGCTTACCGATTTTACATATGACCAAAACTTTTTAGGGTTCTTGTTTAGATTGTTTGCCAATGTTTTATGTTCGAATTCGTTGAATGCTTCTCTCATTGCTCTCTTTACGCTCTTTTTCGCTTCGTTCAGCTTTTCCTTATCAGCTATGATTCGACTACTCTTAAACCTATGATGAAGCTTTCTTTGTTTCCGTAGTACCTTTCGTACATGATTGTTATACCACGGTGGATCTTTCCCCTCGCTTTGGACCTTAGTCGGTACGAACTTATCTAAGGCGTACTGGACGATGTTTCTGAATTTTTTCCATTTTTGTTCCACATCCTCTTCCTCAGAAATGAACGTTTGATGGTGGTCACTCAGATATTCTGCGATTTGTGCCCTATCACTCTTGTTAAGCAAATATATTTTCCTTCCTTTCTTGGCATTTCTTATTACACTTGTAGTCATTGATGCAACCACTGACTTATGATCACTGATACCCTCGTCGTTTGTGTCAGTGAGAGAAGAAACCGTTTCGCTGGAATGTTCATCTGAATTACTCCATTAGTCGTGCTGTTGTATCACACGGTGTTGGCACGATCTCATTTGTTTACAGGTAGCGTGTTCAGTTTTGGGGATATTATCTGCGTGTTTAATTGTTCTCATTTTACTGCATTCCAAATTGTTTCTTGTAGTGTCTCCATGGTAATCCTTAGTATACTGCAAATGAGCTGGATAAGGGCCGTGCTTAATTATGAAGAGAACTGTGCAACGACTCAGATTGACATGTTTCATTCGCAGCTGCTTCCTAATGGTGGAGAAAAAGATGTACCGTCTGCGACCCTAATCACTTTGCTTCGACTCTCTTTGCCAGACTCTCACATTATGAATTCTGTTGCGGTTTCTGCGCGAAATTTCTCTGTAATTTCCCTGACCAAATCGGGTGTTCCCTGGTGGATGCAGCTCGATATTTGCAGACTGTGTTTCTGTGTTATATACCAAAGATATAGCAACGAGAACGCTCTGACTGCGCAGATGCGCAAGCGACAGGCACCTGAAGGCAGCTACCGCTTCGGATGGACCCGCCCAGTGCATAAGCCCAACGCGCTACGTGGCCGTGTTCGAACCGTGCACCTCGCCGTAGCCCCTTCGGGATCGCTCGGTAGGCCACACCGCAATACGCCCAGAAGAACTGTTCGCCCAGTGGAGCTGGGCAACGTCAGAGCGGACTGTAGGCGGCAGCCGGTCGGCAATCAGCGGAGGCGCTGCAGACTCGTGCCCATAAATCTCGCCGTGAATGGGCCGTGACAAATTGGTCTCCGAGGAAAATTGGGCAAGTCGTGCGGGCAGACGGTGTATCTCCGGCGCCGCTCCTCGACGGTCTCCCCGGAGCTGTGGTTGCGGCCCTGTGGACCGAGAACCCGAGCCGGCGCAAGATGCAGCTGTTGACTGCAGCACCGTCTCCAGTATAGCGCTTTGCTGACAGATGGCGCTGTCTGGACCGTTGCCACAGACAAGAGGAAATAAATTTCTCTCACGTTAAGCAACAGATTACCCTCCAGGTTTCCCAGCAGTCCTTCTACATATGTTACAATGAATTTAGCTACTCTTGTAACCGTCGTTCTTGTCTACTTCACGTCTGCTCAGTAACCATTACCATCACATTTACTTCACTAACACATGGCTGGTCCCGGCGGAGGTTCGAGTCCACCCTCTGGCATGGATGTGTGTGTTTGTCCTTAGGATAATTTAGGTTAAGTAGTGTGTATGCTTAAGGACTGATAACCTTAGCAGTTAAGTCCCGTAAGATTTCACACACATTTGAACATTTTGAACTAACACACGAAAATGCCTTGGATTATCCCTTGATTGCAAACGAACCTCGTTCCCCCATATACGAACCAATGACGTAACAATGTCATGACAGTCAGGATGTGTAATAATGTGGGAAACAATTTCATAAAAATAAAAGAGGAAGGGTACAAACGAGGGAGAAGTGGGAAGGACAAGAAGAAAAGTCCGCAGCTCGTGGTCGAGCGGCAGCGTTCTCGCTTCCCGCGCCCGGGTTCCCGGGTTCGATTCCCGGCGGGGTCAGGGATTTTCTCTGCCCCGTGATGACTAGGTGTTGTATGATGTCCTTAAGTTAGCTGGGTTTAAGTAGTTCTAAGTTCTAGGGGACTGATGATCATAGATGTTAAGTCCCATAGTGCTCAGGGCCATTTTTTGACAAGGAGGAAAATTAGAAGAAAGAAAACAAGAAAAAAAGGAAAGGAATTATTGGAATTTAGTAAATTTAGCAAGATAGTGGATATGTATAAAGGTAATTACGGGAAGTTGGTCTGTGTTGAGCAACAACTCTGTAGGATCTACCTCTCCGTGATATGGAGACGCTTTTGCCTCGTTTTCGGCTACTAGGTGGCGTTACAGTCGTTACGCCAAAAGAGCCAATGCAACGAGAACTCTAATCTGCGGCATTGCTGCACCGTATGTGTTCCTTATCAGGTACGAATGACGGAGAATCTCAAAAACAGTTCAGACGAAGGTAGCTCGTTTTGTATGATCACGAAACAGGAAGGGGCTATCACGGATAACATAAGCAATTTGGAGTGGTAATTATTTAAATAACGGCGTTATTCATTGCAGCGATATGTTTTCACGTCATTTAAAATACCTTCTCTCTCCTACAAATGCCAAATTATGTTGCTGACTTCCACCTACACAGGGAGAAATAACATACTGCTAAGAGAAAAATTCGGAGTTCGCCATGAAAAATTTAAGTGTCCATTTTTCCAAGTGCTACTAGACAGTGGAAAGGTCTGTAAATGGTTCTATGAACCTCTACCAAATACTTAAGTGCGAACTGCAAACTAATCGTCTATATGTAGGCATAGTATATGCAGGATTTTTTTAGTTTACTATTTTGTTTGTTACCGCTTTGTACGAATCGGCAATGCAACACTCGGATAGAAATCATGTATTTATAGTAAGCAATGCGACACGTAGGGTAGCTTAAGTTACATGGGAGTCTTAAGCTCAGTCGAAGTTTAGGGGCAGCGTCTTTGAGTACTAATCAGAACGTCCTTGGTGCCTGGTTCGAAATTCGCTAAAACTTAAAATTTGCATAAAATCATCATTGATTGCGCCGGAGATTTCTCGTTCTGCCAATAGTCTTGTCAAAAAAGGACGCAGGAGCTAATAACGGAGACTCTGTTAGATAATAATAAGAGAAAGAGATTTACTTGCAAAAGGCCGGGAAGATTCCAGTAAGATTACACCATTGTCAGGCAGAGATTTCGAAGTTAGATTTTGGTTTTTAAGGTTTACCCTGGAACAGATATAGATTCACTTCGCTGTTTAATAATCATGAAAACTAGTCACGATGAATCTATGTGCAAAGAATTGGGATGCAGAGCACTGAGGTATGAGAAGACACGGATGAAGATCGCTTAAACTACTGAACTTCAAAAACGAATAACTTAGAAGGCAGTTCACTTGGAGAGGAATGAGCATCTGTAAAAAGAGCGATCACAGAAGTTGGAAAGGAAAACATAGGTGCAATTAAGGTAACTTCGAAGCAACCATAGGTAACAGAAGAAATACTTTAATTGATCGACAAGAGATGTCTACGGAAATTCAGCAATACAGAAATACAAGCCACTTAAGAATGAAATAAACAGGAAGTGCAGGATTGCTAAGGCGACATGGCTGCATGGACAATGGGAAAAAACGGAAAAAGAAATGGTTGCTGGAAGGAATGACTCTGAACACAGAAAAGACAAAACAGCCTTTCATTAAATTAAAAGCAAAGAACGATAACATTAAGAATGAAATGGGAATACCACTGTTAAGTGCAGAGGAGAAAGCGGATAGGTGGAAAGAGTACGCTGAAGGCCTCTCTAAGGAGGAGGACTTGTCTAATGATCTGATGGAAGAAGGAAAGAAAGCTCGACAGGGGAAAATCAGCAATTAAAACTGCGTTGGACGACTTAAGATCAAATAAAGCTGAAGGGATCGATAACATTCCATCGGAATTTCTTAAATCATTGGTGGAAGTGGAAACAAAGCGACCTTTCAAATGGTTCAAATGGCTCTGAGCACTATGGGACTCAACTGCTGAGGTCATTAGTCCCCTAGAACTTAGTACTAGTTAAACCTAACTAACCTAATGACATCACACACATCCATGCCCGAGGCAGGATTCGAACCTGCGACCGTAGCGGTCTCGCGGTTCCAGACTGCAGCGCCAGAACCGCGCGGCCACTTCGGCCGGCGACCTTTCATATTGCTGTGTATAACGTATGAGACTGGCAATATACCATCTGACTTTAGGAACAACATCATCCACACAGTTCCGAAGATTGCAGCAGTCGAAAAGAGCCAGATTTATCGTACAATCAGCTTAACATACATCCAAGTTGATATCAAGAGAAATACATACAAGAATAGAAAAGAGAATAGAGGATCTGTTAGATGGAGATCAGTTTGCCTTTAGGGAAGGTGCAGGCACCAGGGAGAGCAGTTCCTACGTTACTCTTGATAACAGAAGAATGAATGAAGAAAAATCGAGACACATCCATAGGTTTTGTCGACCTGGAATAAGCGTTTGACAATTAATATGGCGCAAGATTTTCGATATTCTGAGAAAAGTAGACCTAAGCTGTAGGGAAAGACGGGTAATATATAATGTTTACAAGAACCAAGATGGAACAATACGAACGAAAGACCAAGAACGAAATGCCCAGATTAAGAAAGGATGTAGGACATGCATGTAACTTTTGCCTCTCCTGTTCAATCCGTGTGTCGAAGAAACAATGACGGGAATAAAACAAAAGTTCAATAGTGTGATTAAAATTAAGATTGAAAGCATATCAGTGATCAAATTCGCAGGTGACATTGCCATCCTTAGTGAATGTGAAAAAGAATTACAGGAACTGCCGAAAGGAATGAACACTCTGTTGAGTGCAGAATGTGGATTGAGTGTAAATCGAAGAAAATAATTCAAATGGCTTTGAGCACTATGCGACTTAACATCTGAGCTCATCAGTCCCCTAGAACTTAGAACTACCTAAACCTAAGTAACCTAGCCCGCCCGGTTGGCCGTTCGGTCTAACGCACGGCTTTCCGGGCGGGAAGGAGCGCCGGTCCGCGGTACGAATCCGCCCGGCGGATTTGCGTCGAGGTCCTGTGAGCTGGCCGGACTGTGGATGGTTTTTAGGCGGTTTTCCATCTGCCTCGGCGAATGCGGGCTGGTTCCCCTAACTCCGCCTCAGCTACACTATGTCGGCGAATGCTGAGCAATCAAGTTCTCCACGTCGCGCACACCACCATTACTCTACCACGCAAACATAGGAGTTACACTCGTCTGGTGTGAGACGTTCCCTGGGGGGGGGGGGGGGGGGGTCCACCGGGGGCCGAACCGCACAGTAACCCTGGGTTCGGTGTGGGGCGGCGGACGGGAGAAGTGGACTGCGATAGTCGTCGTGGGGTTGCGGACCACTGCTGCTGCGGCGGGGACGGAGCCTCTCCGTTGTTTCTAGGTCCCCGGTTAACATAACATAACATAACTAACCTAAGGATATCACACACATCCATGCCCGAGGCAGGATTCGAACCTGCGACCGTAGCGGTCACGCGGTTCCAGACTGAAGCACCCAGAACCGCTCGGCCACACCGGCCGGCAAATTGAAGAAAGACGAAAGTAGTGATAAGTAGCAGAAATGAGAACAGTGAGAAAATTAAAATCTGAGTTCGGAACGATGAAGTTGACGAAGTAAAGGAATTCTGCTGCTTAGGCAGGAAAGTTACCCATGACGGACGGAGCAAGTAGGACATAAAAATTAGACTACCACGAGCAATAAGTGTCAAACTAGGCCTTAATTTGAAGAAGAAATTGCTGAGAATGTACGTCTGGAGGACAGTATTGTATGGTTGTGAGACGTAGACTGTGGGAGAACTATAACGAAAGAGAATTTAGGCATTTGAGATGTGGTACTATAGAAGAATGATGATAATTAGGTGTTCTGATAAGGTAAGGAATGAAGAGTTCTCCACTGAATGGGTGAGGAAAGGAATGAACGGAAAACACTGACAGGAAGAAGGGACAGGATGATGAGACATGGTTAAGAAATCAGGGAATATCTTCCATGGTGCTAGAGGTAGTTGTAGAACGATACAAACTGTAGAGGAAGCCAGAGATACAACAGAGAACTGAGGACGTTGCACGTAATTGTTACTCTGAGATGAAAAGTGTGGTACCAGAGAAAAATTTGTGGTGGGTCGCATCAATATGGCCACAAGATTTATGATTTAAAAATGGATATAATTTGGTAATTTGGTGATTTACACAAAATGGAGATACATAAAAATGAGCTGCTTTCAAAATAATGTACGTTTTTAGTGGGATATTTGGTCGACACAGTCTTGGCACACAGTAGGTCAATGCTCATGGAAAATGTTTTCTTGCAGTTTTTACAAAGATCTCTGGTTTTTGTGTTTTTCATTTTGGAGTCACGTACCATCCTGATGAGTTTGCAGTTGATTCCACTTCAGAGCTTTTCACATCATACAGCACTCCCGTTCTCTAAGTTGCCTTCTTTGGCACAGTTTTTGACATTGCCCTTTGCTGGAGACAGTCTTGTAGAAGCGTAGAAAGAACGTTGTGTCAAGAATTCTCTTATTCTTAGTTGTTTTTACTTAACTGTGTAGAAAATAACCGCATCACCTACTTATCTCCTCTTCTGCCTCGTAAGAATGTGCTGTGATGTAATTAAAGTACTTACAATCTAGTAAAATAAGGTAGCAGGCAAGAAAAGGTCTCTGATAAAACAAAGCAACTCCAATCACCATAAGTCCGCGCACAGGAATAACCAAGGCGGAGCTAACAATAAAATAATTCCAGCGCACGCGACTGCTCCATTGTACCGTGCTATTTGTTCGTTCTAAGCTAACCTGATGAGCTGTTGTTAAAAGAAGGCCGCTGTGGCGGAGCTGTTCTAGGTGCTTCAGTCCGGAACCGCGCTGCTGTTGCGATCACAGGTTCGAATCCTGCCTCGGGCATGGATGTGTGTGCTGTCCTTAGGTTAGTTAGGTTTAAGTAGTTGTAAGTCCAGGGGACTGATGACCTCAGATGTTAAGTCCCATAGTACTCAGAGTCATTTGAACCATTTGTTGTTAAAATACCAGGTAGACCATACAAAAGGACTTCTATGATGGAAACGTAAAGGTACAGAGAAGATAGCTTCTTCGAAGCAGTTGTCACCTTGTATTAATGTCGATGCATTCTCCGTTGGCTCACTGACCACGTGCGTGTATTGACGGGCTAATGTGAAAAATTCCGAAGTAAACCGTGGTACGGGATCCACATTAAGCTGAAAATCCCCCCGTCACCAAATGTGAAAATCAGTTCAAAGGTCGGAAAAAGACACTGGCATAATACGTCCATTAGGAACATGTCTAGTAAAGTACTGAATTGATCAATCCAACATTTCTGTTGACGACAGATCTTTAGATGTAGAGGGTGTGTCTAAAAGAATCATACGATTTTAAAAAATCATAAGTATTACGTTATTTGAGATATGTGCGTGAACAACGTACTGTTGGAAAGAGCCACCTCGCGAGTTTTACATGATTTCGCTAGATAGTAGTAGTGTGCGTCCACTTCAGTTCTAGAAAAAATGGTGTCGGGACAACAGAAAGCGTTTTGTATTCTACGTTTTGCGCAGTGCGGGTCAGTAATAGCTGTTCAGCGTGACTTTCTTACTAGGTGTGGTGTCGAACCTCCTACAAGACAGATCATTAGAAGATGGCATGAACAATTCCTAGAAACAGGTTGTTTGTGTAAAGGCATATCTTCGGGCCATCCCCGAGTGTCTGACGCATCCGCCATAGTTTCACAAGGAGTCCGCAGAAATCCGTTCGGTATTCGGCTCGACAACTCAACATGCCCCCGACTTGTGTTGCTTCGACGTTTACACATGAAACCATACAAAATTCAGCTACTGCAAGCTCTTCGTGAAGGTGACAAACAAGAACGTATGGAGTTCTGTAATTTCGTTCTTGGCAAGATGGAGGGTGACAGTTTTCTTCCACGCTTAGTGTTTAGTGTCGAGGCAACATTCTATTTAAATGAAAAGGTGAACTGTCATAACGTGAGAACGTGGAACAACCACATGAAGTTGTACAACATGAGAGGCACCCTCCCAAATTTAGCGTGTTTTGTGCAGTTGCACGGGAAAATGTGTATGGTCCATTTTTCTTTGACGAGAACACTGTTACAGGAAGCACGTCTCGATATGCTTGAAAACTTCCTTTCCCACAGTCGGAAACTGATACGAAAGAATTCATTTACTAACAGGATGGGGCACCACCACATGCATCTGGAAGTGCGGGAATTTTTAAATCAAAGTATTACTGAATGATACATCAGTTGCACTGGACCAGATGATTCAGCCTTACATTACTGGCCTCCAAGGTTAAAGGACCTGACTGTATGTTATTATTTCCTGTTTATGTATCTCCGTTACCAGCAACAATGAATGAACTGAGACATCGCATCACAACAAGTGGAAGCTGTAAGTCAGGACATGCTCGCTGCAGTGTGGGAACAATTTGAATACAACATTGACATATGTCGTGCATCTCAGGGCGGGGGGGAGGGGGGGGGGCGGGCATGTGGAACACCTGTCAAGGAAATAAAAAAATCTTTTCGAGTGTCTCGATCATCAAACAACTAAATTCATTGTACGTGTTTATTAGTTTCGGAAATATAGACGTGCCAAAGCGGATGATTCTTTTTGATACGCTTTGTATTTGGTGTGACCTGATACACTTGATTACTGCGACGTGATATCACCTTATTTCACAAACACGATGCCATGTATTTACTTGACCTGTCTCCCGCCATTTTAGCCGCACTTTAAGAGCTACAAAAATTTAGGTCGCGGTTAATATGATTCAGTCCTTTCAGACTGGAGGAGACGCTCGGTATCGCCACCTCTCGCCCTGCAGAGGGGCTGACGGACGTGCCCGAGGAGCGCCCGGCGGGGATTTATGAGTAATGCGGCGTGCGTAATTAGCGAAGAGCCCTGAGGCTAATTAAGGCGCTCGTCGCCGGTGGTGGAGGGGACGGGCAGGCGGCGGCGGCGGCGGCCCGATCTGCGGCCCAAGTTGTGGGGGCGGGCAGCGCGGGGTCGCGCGCCGCTCGTATATCTCCATCAGCGTCGCGACGCGGGGGAAACTTGGCCGTGCGGCGTGGCGCCTGATCCGACGTGACGGCTAGCTGCACGGGCACGCGCCGTCGCTCGCCTACGCTGTTCGCCAAGTCGCGGCCATCACATCCAATAAATTTGAACGCAGTGGAAGTTTGTTAGCGAACTATCCTTTATCCTGTGCACGTAAGAGCATTCAGACACATGCATCGAATAAGTACTATTCAGTACATTAAGTTGGAAGTTGCGTCTAACGCCGGGATCACAATCGAGGTTTCAGCGACGTACGCCAACAGATAGCGTAGTGGAATTGCTACTAGATCGCCATCCGTGTTCATCCTTGAATAGGGAATTCTCACAGCCAGAAGGCTGGGAAAACGTGTGAAACAAACAGGCAGCCATGCCACAAACTCATGCTTCCTATAGCAATGAGCCACTTTAAAAGGGGTCAAATTATGGCCTTCCGATTGTCGGGATTATCCTTTCGGATTATCCCACGCAAGCTGGACGTGCTGCATCAGTTGTGTAATGATGCTGGTACCAGTGAAGAACATTATCACACCCGTATACGAGCGTCTGGACGTCCACTCGGCACAGACTCCCGTGTCGTATTGTAAGAGCACAGAGAAGAGGGCTTGTGAGTCAACACTAACTGTTGCGGACCAGTTATTAGCAATGGGGCTATGGGCACGCACAGCTCTAAGCTGTCTTACGCCACAGCATCGACTTGCGAGGCTCGGCTCGTGCCGTCAGAGGTGGAATAGCAGACCGTGGTGTTCAGGGATGGAATTAGACTGTGCCTGCATGCAAGAGATGGCCGTTTGCGACTACATCGTAGGCCTGGTGACCGATCTTTCGTACAAGACACACTGATCCCATCCCGGACCTTATATTCTAGGGTGCAATAAGCTACAAATCTCGTTGACCTTTGGTGTTTCTGGATGGGACGCTAACCAGTACTTAGTACGTGTATAATGTTGTTAGACCTGTTATTTTACTGTTCTTGGAACAGAGGTGATGTGTTGTTCCACAGGGATAATGCTCGCTCACACGCTACCTCAACGTGCTCTGCAAGACGTGCAGCAACATCCCTGGCCTGCACGAACTCCGGATGAGTCTCCAAGTGAGCACCTGTG
Organism: Schistocerca serialis cubense; assembly: GCF_023864345.2. NCBI lineage: Eukaryota > Metazoa > Arthropoda > Insecta > Orthoptera > Acrididae > Schistocerca > Schistocerca serialis. The sequence continues at coordinate 356,319,292 of NC_064639.1, forward strand.
CAATATGATGGGACGGGAAGTGATTCGTGCGACTCGTCAACCAGTAACTCTTGTAGGTCTACACTAAAAGGTCAAGCAGGCGAGGATTAGCTTATCTCAGACAGTATTCGCCATCTGTACGATCGAATAGATGCCATAGTCTCACCGCCAGAAGGCCAGAGTGGTGAAAACGTGTGAAGCAAACAAGCAGTCATGCTTCCTATAGCACTGAGCCACTTTAAAAGGGGTCAAATTATGGCCTTCCGATTGTCTGGACGATTCTTTCGGATAATCCCACGCAAGCTGGACGTGCTACGTCAGTTGTGTAGCGATTCTGGTATCAGTGGTGAACATTTTCACACCCTTCTGGACCTCCACTCCGGGCAGACTTCCGCGTCGTATTGTAAGGGCACAGATAAGAGGGCTTCTGAGTCAAAATTTGTCAACAGTAACTATTGTGGACCACTTATTAGCAATGGGGCTATCGGCACTGATACCTCCAGCCCGTCTTACGCCACAACATCGATTTGCAAGGCTCGATTGATGCCGTCAGAGAGTCGTTTGGAAGATGGAATGGAGGACCGTGATCTTCAGCGATGGAAGCAGATTGAGCCTGCATGCAAGAGATGGCCGTTTGGGCGTACGGCGTAGGCCTGGTGACCGCTCTTTCGTAGAATGCATTCGTACAAGACACTGATTCCACCCCGGGCCTTATATTCTGGGGTGCAATTAGCAACAGATCTCGTTGACCTTTGGTGTTTTTTGATAGGACGCTAGCCAGCACTAAGTACGTGCATAATGTTGTTAGATCCGTTAAAAAATGGCTCTGAGCGCTATGAGCCTTAACTTCTGAGGTCATCAGTCCCCTAGAACTTAGAACAACTTAAACCTAACAAACCTAAGGACTTCACACACATCCATGCCCGAGGCAGCATTCGAACCTGCGACCGTAGTTAGATCCGTTATTTGGCCGTTCTTGCAACAGAGGTAATCTGTTGTTCCACAGGGATAATGCTCCTCAACGTGCTCTGCAAGACGTGCATCAACTTCCCTGGCCTGCACGAACTCCGGATGAGTCTCCAACTGAGCACCTGTGCAATATGATGGGACGGGAAGTGACTCGTGCGACTCGTCAACCGGTAACGTTTGTAAATCTACGCGAACAGGTCGAGCAGGCGTGGATTAACGTATCCCAGGCAGTATTCTCCGTCTATACGGTCGAATAGATGCCATAGCCTTCGCCTGCATTGCCTCCTGTAGTGACTACACCATGTACTGATAATGACGTTTCAGTCGATACCTGGTACCGCTTGAGCTATTGACCTGTAAATGTAGTCTTCCATATAGGCCACATGCACTGTTGCAACAATAAATCTTCAATGAATTTGAAACATCTGTAAGTATGTACTAATTTTTTCCGACCGTGTATAACTGATTGTTGAGCTTGGACAATGTGCGCAATGATAACACCGTTTCCGTGTGCACCGCGTTATATTTATTGTTAGTGGGTCACCTCACCAAGGAAAAGTTGTAGGATAATGTAAAGAATCCCAACAATGACGAAACGTCAGTCGTCAGCTGCACAAGAAAACTTTTACTTGGTTCACTTTACCGATCTCTACAGTATAACCTGTCATCTTCAGAAAGGCGAAATAGGAACTGGACGGTAGTGTTCTACAAAGGATTGGCAATAAATACATGTATAAAGAACGTGTATTAAAAATGTATAGCGCGCCGCTGTGGGCGAGCGGTTCTAGGCGCTTCAGTCCGGAACCGGGCTGCTGCTACGGTCGCAGATTCGAATCCTGCCTCGGGCATGGATGTGTGTGATGTCCTTAGGTTAGTTAGGTTTAAGTAGTTCCAAGTCTAGGGGACTGATAATCTCAGATGTTAAGTCCCATAGTGCTTATAGCCATTTGTACCATTTGAAAAATGTACAAATATGGAACGGCAGAAGTGAAACAGGTAAACAAATACATAACACATAAGCTTAAAGACCAAAACATACCTATGTTACACAATCAATTCATGGAAAAATGTTTGTGATTTTCTACGGAACAATGATAACTCGCCGCGTGGTGTAGCCACGCTGTCTGAGGTGACTTGCAACGCCTAGCACGGCTCCTCCCGTCGGAGGTTCGAGTGCTTCCTCGAGCATGGGCGTGTGTATTGTCCTTAGCGTAAGTTAGTCTAAGTTAGATTAAGTAGTGTGTGTGCCTAGGGACCGATGACCTACCAGTTTTCTCCCATAGGAACTTATCACACATTTCCAGGATGATTATTAACAGGCATGTACCTCTTTGTCCGAAGCATATCGACAGCGACTAATGTCTTTCTTCAGGGCTCCAAAACTAAGGAACTCGCTTGGGGAAAGATCAGAACTCTATGGAGGAACACCCAGCGAAACTTTTATAGCATAGTCGAAACGAAAGGCACTACACCTCCGAGGAAAGTAGTAATGACCTTTGCCTTTGACTACAATGACCCGCCCCTCGTTGTCTTTCTGGAACACGGTGCCACGATTATCGACAGCAGAACGTGGGCATTGCAAAAATTCAAGCGCTCCGTCAAATCCAAACGTCCATTTGGCGGAAGGCATCTTTTGGGTATGGGATAATGCCTGCCCACATGTTACCAAGGCTACGCTGAAGAAGTTTCGCTAGGAAGTCCCTACACATTTCCCATATATTCCCGACGTCTCTCCCCACGTGATTTCGATATTTTTGGAGCCTTCGAGAAAGACATTTGTGACGTCTGTTTGCTTCAGACGAAGAGGGGCACGCTGGGGAACAATCACCATTCCGTAGACAACGGCGAACATTTTTCGATGGAAGCAAAAACCGTCTTGTCTCAAAATGGGATGAACATATTAACAGTTATGACGAATAGTTAGTTCACTTAAGGGCGACAATTATTAAACAAAATATGGCGTGCACATACTTTATTCAACATGTAAACGTCACTACAGATATTCGCATTTAGGTTACAATATGCTCGATATGTCTGCCATCATTGGCGATGGGCCGGCCGGAGTGGTCGAGCGGTTCTAGGCGCAACAGTCTGGAACCGCGTGACCGCTACGGTCACAGGTTCGAATCCTGTCTAGGGCATGGATGTGTGTGCTGTACTTTGGTTAGTTAAGTTTAAGTAGTTCTAAGTTCTAGGGGACTGATGACCTCAGAAGTTAAGTCCCATAGTGCTCAGAGCCATTGGCGATGATGTGGCGCAGACGAATAGCGAAATTCTGCATGATCCGTTGAAGTGTCGGAACATCGGTGCTGCCGATAACCTCTTGAATGGCTGTTTTCAGCTCAGCAATTGGTTTTGGGTTGTTGCGGTACACCTTGTCTTTAATATAGCCCCACAAAAGGAGTCGAACATGTTCAGATCCGTAGAATACGACAGCCAGTCGAGGCCTATGCCAGTGGCCGCTGGGTACCCTAGAACCAGAATGCGTTCCACAAAGTGTTTTTCCGGGACATCAAACACTCTCCTGCTTCGATGGAATCGAGCTACATCCTGGATGAACCGCATCTTGTCGAAATCGGGGTCACCTTGGATAATAGGGATGAAATCATCTTGTAAAACCTTCGAGTACCATACAATGTAGGCTTTCACGGCTGGTATTGTCTTCACTTAAAACTTCCGGGCTGACAGGCCGTGGTCAATGCTAGAACTCTCCCTTGATGTTTCGTCTCCGACTGCAAAGAGAACTCGAGGAAGCGCTGATTATATAGGCAATGAGTGCAGAGGGGGCCACTGTCCATCACGTGGCGTCCGCTATGAGACTGTCTCTGGTAATGCCAACATCCTCGATTGAAAGTAATCGAATGGCGCGCTTCCGGTGCAACGCTGACATCCAAGTTTTATGCAGTTTAACACATTCCTCTTTACTGTTAAAATTATTACGGTGTTTATCAATCTCGATAGCCTCTCTGTACATCCACGCATAATATTACGATGTCTTAGATATAACGCTCGTCTCCCTGAATTTTATTTCATGATCACCTTCGGAGTGGCCGAGTGGTTAAAGGCGCTACAGTCTGGAACCGCACGACCGCTACGGTCGCAGGTTCGAATCCTGCCTCTGGCATGGGTGTGTGTGATGTCCTTAGGTTAATAGTTCTAAGTTCTAGGGGACTTATGACCACAGCAGTTCAGTCCCATAGTGCTCAGATCCATTTTCCATGATCACCTTCCTGGTAACATGTTCTGCTACGGCCGATTTATCCGTGTGACCCAGGCGTCAAGCAGGGTGTTAACACTTCTCTTTGTGGTACCGATATAAACCTGTCCACAACTATAAGGAATTATATCTACCCCCGGTGTAGCCAAAGGATGTGGAGCGTCTTTTGCCGATCTTAAATATTCTTCTTATTTTCCTGGTGGGTCTGAAAATAGTTTCCACCCTATACTTCTTTAACACTTTCCAAATGCGATCTGTGACCTTACTAATCAACGGAAGCAAAACCATGCCGTTGGGCGACTGTTGTTCGTTGTTGCTCCTGATTCTCTGCCAAGAGCGAAGTGCTCGATCTGTCTCCCTGCTGCAATAGCCATTCTTCACGAAAGTCGACCTTAGATGTTCTCATCTTTTACATAAACAGGTTCAGAAAGTTTGTACGTCCTGTCAACCAAGGTTTTTATTACACATCTTTTTTGTCTAGGGTGATAGTTTGAATCTTAATGCAGATAACGATCAGTATGTGTGGCCTTTCTATAGTCCTTACGGCCCAACGTTCCGTCTCGTCGTTTAATCACCGACACATCCAGAAAACTCAGTTGCCCATTACTCTCCGTCTCCATTAAAAATTGCATTTTCTGACTGATGCTGTTTGGATGTATCAGGAAGGCATACAACTCCTCTCCTCCATGTGTCCATACTACGAAAGTGTCATCAACATTCCGATACCATCTGGCTCGTCTCTTACTGGCAGTCTGCGACGCCCGTTGTTTAAAAGTTTCCGTAAACAAGTTAACCGCAGCAGGAGTAAAAGGATGCCTCCCGCAGTCTGAGACGAAAGGTCAGGGGAGAGTTTTATACATCGACCACTGCCTATCAGCCCGGATGTTTTTAGTGAAGGCCTTCAAGTACCGTTCTATAGTCACCGTGCCGTAAAGGAATATCGCGCTGATTATTCCGTGACTGGATATTGCACAGTACACAGTCATTCCTTGAGGGTGAAGAGACTTCTCTAGCGCGATATTCGGACTCTCAGTCCCCCAAATGAGTCAATTTTGCTGCTTGACTAACCCATGCAAATGAAATTCGGCTTCGTCGCGCATGCGCGTGCTCATACTAATTCCCGTCATGCCCTGCAGCCAACGTGCAGTTTGAACGTTCGCAAACAGTTCAGAAGTTATGACAATTTTATTTCGTATAGGTCAATAATTGTCACCCTGTAATTTTTCCATCTGTCTCGTTTTCATTAGACTGCCTGTTATAGGCAAAGAGATTTGGGAGTGAATAACAAACGATTTCGAATGCTAGTGCACTTCTTACACATTTATTTTAACTCGGTACGCATTTGTGTCTCAGTCGTAAACACCCTGACAGGGTAGAATTCTCCTAGAGAAGAGCGAGCAGTGTGAAGTGCAGAAAAGATACAGTGAGCGCCTTGCGGTGTCCCGGGATGCAACAGACCGCAGAAGCACACTCATTAAATTTCTGTGCGAGGTCATTACGCCAGCTGTCGGGCAGTGCTCTTTATTCCTCGTTAATTGCTCGACGTTTCATTCTGCGACTGCTGGCAACAGTCGGCCGTCTTTCCTCCGCAAAGCGGCCTGCGCCTCCGGTAAACAAACTGCCCGGGATCCGCTCGCCTCCCTTTACTTCTTTTATTCCGCTTAAAGCAGTTCCATTAACTGTAGTCGCTCTCGTGTTTTGTTGATCTTTGGTTTCATTAGTGAACTAATGGCGATTTTCATTTATCTTGCCCGAGTCGTTCTAACATGGCAGCCTTTGTAATGTTACCCAGCAGACGACCAGTAAAGCGACGCGGAAAACAGAAAAGGAATAGCAATGCATCGGAGAATATAACTCAGTAGAAGAGTTGTTCGAGTCAGAGTCCGTATTAGTTTCGTGACTGCGTTGCTGCCTCGTCAAGCGGAAGTCGCAAGTTCGTTGTTCCTTTTTGCCTTTCCAGTTAATCACAGTGCGTCCAACACTACAGCTTTGCTGCAAGCGTGTAACAGAGGCCCCACACTATTCACTCTGTGGTCAAATGGTAATTGCACAGTGTTTGCAGCCCCCGTGCAAGCAGAGAAGTTCACGGTAGTACGAGTCTAGTACACTATCACAACACAACGAGTGAGGGGTGATGCGAAAGCGTGCGATGCAGCCATCCTGGGACCTGATGAAAAAGAAATAAGGGGTTTTGGTGTTCAATTAAGCCCCAGAAGTCTCCACTAGTCTCATTGTGCTAGTTTGCCTTGTAGATTGTACAGTGGATGAACCTAGGCTGTGACTGGGAGCAATAAAAATTACAGTCGAGTGGTACTGAGAGTCTGCCGATTCTGGGAAAGATATCGGCGAATCGGGCATCACGTTCCAATGCATTTACTGGGAAATCTTTTTGCGCTAAAAGCTTGTTTTAACCGATGTAACTGATAACGTTCCTGTAGAGCAGTATGTGCTAGATTCATGCGACTCACGCGAACTGCAAGATGGCCGTAATGTTTTGAATTACGACCAAGCTATTTATGTTATGTTTTTCTGTGTTTAAAACCAACTGTAACGGACCAACGAACGAAAGTACATGACGAATTACGTAATAACCAGCACACCGAAAATGTATCCACAACACTAGCGGAATCCATAATTGTCTTTGAGGCTGATGCCACAGTATTTTAAAGTTTGTCCTTGCGCTTTGTTGATTGTCAATCTGTAGGCTAATTTGATTGGAAATTGAAATCTTTTAAATTAGAATGGCAGTTCAGTAGAGAACAGTAGTAGTCTGGGCATAGATAGTCCATGTCCTTTGTACTTTCCATTCATAAGTTCGTCTTTCATGATTTTATGCGATAGCTGTTTAAAGATCATGCTTGTTCCATTGTATAGTTTTGGTGAGATGACATTTGTGAGTAGTATGATCGGAGATCCAGTTTTTAGTCAAAGGCAGTGTAATGGCACTTCTGGTACTTGTAAAGTGTTTAGAAGTTCTATAGGGAACTTCACACTCTCTTCAACGTTTACAATCCTATCGATCGATCTGTATAATCTCTCTTCGCCGGGAATTTTCTTTTGAATACTAAATTGATATCGTCGACATATTATTTTTAGGAGCCAAAATTGCCCTTTCAAATAGCCAGTCCGTATTTTTAGTTCACAAATTTGCCCTTTCAGGTAGTCAGTCCGGATTTCGTTACTATCCAGCCTCTCTACTTCTCACGTTGCTCATTCTCGTTCTTTGGGAGCTTTAAACGTGCTTCGCGCTCTTTGTCTTTTTCGTTTTTTGGCAGTTCTTTTCGTTTTCGTCGGTTTGCTTCAGAACTGGCAAGATCTCCCCCTCTTTTATGTTTGGACGTTTCCTAAAATATAAATCAAATAAACTATTTAATAACAAATACATTAAGTTCACTTCACTCACTTTCCACACTTTATTTTAGATTTATATTCAGTCACTGTATGGCTCTGACTACTCACACATCACTGTTCGTTTTTATTCACTCACTTCACTACTTTTCCGGTTCCTCCCTTTATCATTGATAAGAAACTTACTTTCGAACCCACGACGGGGCTTTACCAATGATTAGCAAGGCCAGTGGCGAACTCCAGTACATAGCTAAAAAGGCTTCGAATGGTTCACAATGTTCAAGAACATTCCACAACATTCGAGAGTGTTCTGGAATGTTCCACAATGATCAGGGAAGTTTAGGAATGATCCCGAACACTCTGGAATCTTCCTCAATGTTCCAGACTATTCCCGAACATTCCAGAACATCCCGGAACATTGTGGAACATTCCGGAATGTTATGGAATGCTCTCGAATGTTATGGAATATTCTCCAATACTCTCGAATATTCTGGAATGTTTAGAAATTTCTAAATCTTCAAAAGCACGCTCTCCAATTGAAAACGGGTATCTTCTTCATGAATCGGGGTTAGAGAGCTACCACACCATAGAACTCCCTTCATCGTACCGGGTTTGTTTCTGAGTTTTAACGGCATGCGCGTTGTACGCTTACTTTTATAGTATATTGATTCAATATTGACTATAAGGTATTGTTTTGGTTTATACTGTCAATACTTTACATATTCCGCTTGTACCATCTGATGCAACTCAACCTCCTACTTGCAGGCAATGGTTACATATACCGCTCCTTCCAAGAAACATATCAACGCTATTTAGGCAAATGTAAAAGTAGTGTGCTCTGAGAATGGGCGTAGCCCGAGGTCGGACACCGACTAAATGAACATCCATTTTAGTTGCAAATCTGGCTGCGTCTTTTTTTCATCATAAACTGTAATGATTTGCTGTCCCACAAAAACCAACATTTAGGAGTTTTGCGGTATAATCGTTGGCTTAAAATAAAATGTGGCTGAAAAACAGTACACTGCACATACAGTTTTAAAAAGGAAGCAGTGCTTGAGAACAACTAGCCGTCGACTGCACTAGCTCTTACCGGGCGCATCGTGAGCTTAGACGTTGCAATAGGTGAGGAGCTGGGATATAATATCGACTCGGGCTTATTTTCATGTAGCTGCTGCTGAGGCGTTCTGGACTGGAACGTGCAGAGTGCATGTCAGATCATACACACACAGGAAACTTTACGATTTGGACCAAAGAAGTACTAGCGACTGAAAGAGTGATATGATGACCAATTATATGCAACTAACCGAGCGCATGCGAATAACTAACCGACTATGCAGAACTGCCTTCTGTATCAGCAGCTTCGGATGAAAATCTGCTGGCGCGTGACAGTCCCTTCACCCGACATTGGTTAGCAATACAAACTGCGTGCGCAAAAGAACTTGCTTGCCATTGCCTGGCATACACCAGCAATAGGCCTCGTAGTATTTGAGGCTGTGGAAGCGGCAAGGATTCTGTGGTCCCGTCATACGTGTCTCGGGGAACGGTTTGTTTTCGGGACTTTCGTGTCTTGCAGAAAGGCTTGCCTTCTATAATATACAAGCACTGCAAAGAAACTGCTGACTAAACAGGTACTATTGGATAATAAGGGTAAAGTAAAGCAGAGGGCTGCGGATAGATATTCAAAGAAACGCGTTGGCTGCAAAGAGGGCAATAAGACATGAACTGATATCGAGGGTAGCAAAGCAAAATCACAACTGCGGAACTCCGTTTTCATACGTAGGAATACTACCTCAGTTTAATTATCGACCCATTGCAACGATAAATATTAGACGACATCGTTAAAATTCAACTAATTTGAAGTGCCAGATGGGATCCTTACCAGAATCCATTGCAACATCAGACTGAGATAGCCTCACTTTTAGCCATAATACACCGTTTATCCCACGAACAAAAAGCCGTGCACATTGGATGGAAGAAAGTGCAGGTCGCACCCGTCTGTAACAACGGTAGCAGAAATGAGCCACAAAAGTACCATTCATTATCCTTGGTATCTATTTTCTGTAGAATCACAGAACATATGTAATAAGGTATGTTGGACCGAGTGACCCACCAACAACGCCAAACAGCGTGGATTCCGAAAACATTAATGTTGTGAAAACCAACTCATCCCCCCTTTCCTCAAACGGCATCCTAAACGCTATGGATCAAGGCAATCAACCGAGCGAGGTGGCGCAGTGGTTAGCACACTGGACTCGCATTCGGGAGGACGACGGTTCAATCCCGTCTCCGGCCATCCTGATTTAGGTTTTCCGTGATTTCCCTAAATCGCTTCAGGCAAATGCCGGGACGGTTCCTTTGAAAGGGCACGGCCGATTTCCTTCCCCATCCTTCCCTCACCCGAGCTTGCGCTCCGTCTCTAATGACCTCGTTGTCGACGGGACGTTAAACACTAATCTCCTCCTCCTCCATCAAGGCAATAAGGTGGATACAATATACCTTGATTTCCAAAACTAATTTGACACCTACATTTGTTATAGAAAGTACTGTCGTATGTAGTACGAAACGAAATTCGTGACTAGGTTCAGGATTTTTTTGGTACGAAAGATGCAGCAGATTTTCTTGGAGAACATTAGATACATATATGTGTGGCGGGTTCTGGTGAAGTGTATTGGAATCCTTGCTGTTGATTTTGTCTATTAGTGACCTTTCAGACAGTATGTATAGTAACCTCAAGCTTCTCGCAGGTGACGCGAATCTGTATTGTAGTACTATCTGAAAAAGGGTTCACAAATACAGGGTGTTTCAGAAGTGAAAGTCAATATTCCGGGATATGACAAGAATGATCATTCGAAACAAAAAGGTCAAATAAACATTGGTTCTGAAAAGCACACCTTAAGGCTATGTGCATTGCTTGAACTTCGATACTGTGAACACATCTCTTCTATTGCAAGATCTTTGCTTTCCATATTTTGAGAAGTGGTAGTATGGACCAAAACAAGAAAAAAATCGATGTGGTCTAAAATGCATACCTTAAGAGCTATGAGAACTTTTTCATCTTCGATACTTTGAAATACAACTCTTCAAATGAACAAGCGTTCATAAGTTTGAAGGTATGTATTTTATAGCACATGTTTACTGGATTTTTTTTGTTTTGTTCTATACCACCGCTTCCTAAAATCTGCAAAGCAAAGAGCTTGCGGTAGAACAGATTTGTTTCACAGAATCGAGGGCCAAGAATTGCTCACAGCTCTTAAGGTATTCGTTTGAGAGCCCGTGTTTACTTGACTTTTTATCTTTCGGTTGACCATTCCTGTCATATTCCTGAATATCGACCCCACTTCTGAAACACCTTGCAGTCTGTCATCTCTTGGTTCGATTCCAGATTGATGCAAAGACTGGCACTTTGCTTTAAAAATACTGAAATGCACTTTACAAAACTTAGTACTCTGTGACTGCAGTATCAGTAGGTCACACTTGGAATCGATAGACTAACACAATTACCTAGGTGCAACAATTTGTAGGAATATGCAATGGAACGATAACATAGGCACAGTGGTAATTAAAACAGACGACAGACTTCGATTTGTTGGTAGAGTACTATGAAAATGAATCAAAGGTGCTTGCAAAACATTCCTGTGATAATCCCAAAATACTCCTCAAGTGTTTGCGACGCATACTAAATAGGAGTAACAGGTAATGTTGAACGCATACAAAGGACAGTAAGATTAGTCACAAGAAACTGAAATGGCAAACGCTTGAAGACAGACGCAAATTATCTCTTGAAAGTCTAGTTACAAAGTCTCGGGATTAAACTTGCAGTGAGGAATCTAGGAATATACATCGACCCCTGGGTATCACTCACGCAGAGACCTTGTAGATAGGCCCAGACTAACTTGAAGGCCTACAGGGGCTGTAAGGAATCACTTCTCGTTCACTATAAGGTGTCCAGGGAAGAATGGTCAATGTTCAAAAATATGACAGGAACGATCGTACGAAGAAAAAATTCCACTGACCATTGACTCTAAAACGCATAACTTCAGAGCTATGAGCACTTCTTCATCTTTACACTGTGAAACAAGTATCTTCTACTGTAAGCTATTTGCTCTCCTCATTTTGGGAGGAGACAATATGGACCAAAGAAGAATAAAACTGTCAGGAAAATGTAGGCTCTAAAACGCATACTGTAAGAGTTATGAGAACTTGTTAGGTCGAAGAGCTGTGTTTCAGAGTAGTGAATATGAGCAAGTGCTCATAGCTCTTAAGTTATGCATTTTGGAACCCATGTTTAGCAGACAAAGTTTTTCTAGTTTTGGTCCTCACTACCTCCTTCCCAAATATGGAAAGCAAAGTGCTTGCAGTAAAATAGATGGGTTTCACAGTGTCGAACAAGTGCGTGCGTACATCTGCATCCTTACTCTGCAAACAGAGGTTACTATTTTACAAGTTACTAGGGCTTTTACAATTTCCATTCACGTGTACAGGTTTCAAATGGTTCAAATGGCTCTGAGCACTAAGGGACTTAACATCTGAGGTCATCAGTCCCCTAGAACTTAGAACTACTTAAACCTAATTAACCTAAGGACATCACGCACACCTATGGCCAAGGCAGTATTCGAACCTGCGACCGTAGCGGTCGCGCGGTTCCAGACTGAAGGGCATAGAACCGCTCGGCCACCCCCTCCGGCCGTGTACAGGGTGTGAACAAAAGATTGTAGCTATCATAGAATGCATTTTAGAGCCCATTTATGCTATACTTCTTTCCTACACTTCCATCCTGTCATTTCACAGACCATTTCTTCTGGGACTCCCTGTAAACGTGAACGAAAATTGTAGAAGCTCTAGTAACTGGTAAAATGATAAGTACCCTCTGCCGTGCGCTTCATAGTGGTCTGCAGAACAAGAATGCAAATGTAGATATATACGCGTGGAAATGCACAGAGACGTCTGCTAACGGACATGTACTCGTAAGAAACGAAACTTAAATGGAACTTAATAGGAAGCTTGCATGAAATGTAACAAAATTTCGAATACTTCATTCCCTCCCTTAGGCACTGTACAGTTATCGTACATACTATCGCTGTTACCAATTGTGTACTTTACTTTCTGTTGAGCTACACTGTTTCCAGCCGTATTGTGCACCGCACGTGAATAATGTTTTGCGTGCCTTCCCTTTTCAAATTTCCCCTTGTTGCGTGCAACTTTCCTAGGGCTAACCTTCCCTTAAAATAAAACCGCCGGAGACCCATGTTTCACGCCCTCCTTCCTCGTAAGCTCCAAGTGAGCTCTATTGCCCCTGGGATTCTGGGATACGCTACGAGCGCAGTAATGTTCGCCCAAGTAGAATTTGCTACGGGCTTCGCAGAAAGGTCAAGAAGGTTTCTAAAAGATGCAACGTCACAGTTTATTTAGGGTAGTCTTTTTTTGAAGCTCCATGAGACACTGTAGCAGTCAGAATATTCTTTTAATGAATGTAGCAATGATTAGGCAATAACCCTCCCTCATTAGATTATGATTATATGATAGCGGAACAAACACTGGTAGCAGTTACATCTGTAAAATACCTGGGAGTATGCGTGCGGAACGATTCGAAGTGGAATGATCATGTAAAATTAATTGTTGGTAAGGCGGGTACCAGGTTCAGATTCATTGGGAGAGTCTTTAGAAAATGTAGTCCATCAACAAAGGAAGTGGCTTACAAAATACTCGTTCGACCTAAACTTGAGTATTGCTCATCAGTGTGGGATCCGTACCAGATCGGGTTGACGGAGGAGATAGAGAAGATCCAAAGAAGAGCGGCGCGTTTCGTCACAGGGTTATTTGGTAAGCGTGATAGCGTTACGGAGATGTTTAACAAACTCAAGTGGCAGACTCTGCAAGAGAGGCGCTCTGCATTGCGGTGTAGCTTGCTCGCCAGGTTTCGAGAGGGTGCGTTTCTGGATGAGGTATCGAATATATTGCTTCCCCCTACTTATACCTCCCGAGGAGATCACGAATGTAAAATTAGAGAGATTAGAGCGCGCACGGAGGCTTTCAGACAGTCGTTCTTCCCGCAAACCATACGCGACTGGAACAGGAAAGGGAGGTAATGACAGTGGCACGTAAAGTGCCCTCCGCCACACACCGTTGGGTGGCTTGCGTAGTATAAATGTAGATGTAGATGTAGATGTAGAAGTATTGGGTTGAACCTCTTTTCTGGAGTAAATTTCACAAAGTAATAAAACCTTCTCGTATTAAGCGAGCCCCAAGGATACTAATCCTGTGTAGTTCAGTGTTCAGTATGTACGATACGAGAAGGCCCTCAGTACAATTATTTGTACTAACGATAATTATACTTGGTACAAGGACTAAAACCTGGTGCTAGGGAGAAATGCTTCTGTATGATACGTTTGTACCACTCGCTTGTTAGATAACGTCTATAGTTCTTGTTACGTCCGCTTAGGTTGTATTCGACGGGGTAAGTGCCGCAATTTTCGCGTAGTCTGTGATCTTCATTGGTTTCTTTGTCATTGGACTCCTCAACCCATCGAATAAAAATCTTCTCACCTGATACTTCTTTCCTATGCTAAATCTATCACCATCTCCTTCAGTTTTGCTTTAGTCGTGTCGTAGTAAGACAAAGAACCCAGCTACAAGTGATCCAGAGTCACGCAATAGTCAAAAGGAGACCTACTGTTTCTTTCTCGCAATTGACCTTTTGTTTTTATTCTGTGTCGCGCATGGACCAATGTTCTGTCGCACTGCTTCCCGGCTTAGATAATCCAATCTTCTTGCTTTCTTCATTGACCTTTACGTCTCCATTACATTTCTTTCATTACTTCTTCTCCTACATTCATCTATTATTTGTCGGAGTTCCATGGACTAGTTAGCTTCTTTTGCAGATTTTGATCTCCTCATATTGCTGTTATACCAGTCGTTGAAAAGGACACGTCACAAAGTTGATTCGACTGATAGATTTGTAATATTTATATACATTACTATAAATACACTGCCTGAGAGGAAGGAAGCAGGAACTAAATGAAACTTGATGTGTGCAGAGAATAAGTGATGTTATTTCAGCATTTAGAGTGATGATGATGATATTTGGTTTGTGGGGCGCTCAACTGCGTGGTTATCAGCGCCAGCAAAAATTCCCAGTGTCCAGTCTCGCCACTTTGCCGAAAGTTGAAGGAGCGATGGGGACAACGCAAACACTTACTCCCTGAGCGGGGAAATCCCAGACCCGGGCGAGAATCGAGCCCGGTACCCCGCGATCTGGAGGCAGCAACGTTAACCACTAAACCACAGTTATAATCTCGAGTCAAATTTACAAACAACTTGGCTGTTTGAGCCCACTTATCAGTATGACTCTGCATCCCCACTGGCTTCGATGCACGCATTGATTTGGTTAGGAAGGGCAAGCTGACCCACAACTATTTTAAATATTCCTTTTATCTAGGATACTGGCACTCTGAGTTATTGTCCACGTTGGTCCCGCGCATTATTGGCTATAGATCTGGGGATGTTAGAGGCCACGGGATTACCTCAGCATCACGCAGTCAGTGCATAGATGTAAAAGGTAGATTAGTGATTAACGTCCCGTTCGCAACGAGGTCCTTGGAGCACAAGTTTGAATCAGTGAAGGACAGGGTAGGATATCGCCCGTGTCCTACTACAGGAATCATCCCGTCATTTGTCAAGTGATTTAGTGAAATCGTGCCAAACCTAACTGAATCGCCGGTCGGGGATTTGAATCGTTTTCCTCAAGAATGTGGGCCAGCGTGCTAACCACTGCGTCATCTCCCTCGGTGGCAGCTGATGGAGACACGTGTCCTGAGTAGACGAGTATTATCCTGTTGAAAAATGGCACTGCGATACTGCCGAATGAGAAATAACATACGAGAATCCAAGATATCCGTGACGTACAGTTTTCATAGTGCCTTGCGCGAGCAGCACTGGACCCATGCATGCCCGCCCACTTGAATGTTAGCCGGAGCGGAATGGAGCCGTCGCCAGCTTGTCTTAGTACCACAGTAGACGTGTCAAGGAGCTGTTCCTCCGGAAGACGACGGATTCGTGTCCTTCCATCGGCATGATGAAGAAGGTTTGGGGTTGATAGACCGTGCAACGCTCTACCATTGCATCGAAGTCTAGTGCCGATGGTGACGTGCCCAATTCGGTCGTAGTTACCAAGGTCGTGGTGTTAACATTAGCATACGCACGGGTTGTCGGCTGCTGAGGCGCTTCGTTAGGAGTGTTCGGCGCACTGTGTGTTCGGTGTGTTCAGGCACACTTATACCCTGCCCTGCATTAACGTCTGATATTTGGTCCATCACAGGTCGCTGCCTGTTTTTTTTTTTTTTACCAGTGTGCCTGACCTACGACATACGCCATGTGTAAGGAGGGGTGGCCACCCGATCTCACGACTTATAGAGATGGTTGCATCTTTGTATCGCCACGTGCTGAAGAGACTCACCACAGGACTTCCAGGTCACCAGACAAATGGTGCAGTCTCCCAAATGCTCGTGTCGAGCCTCCAGGCCATCACAAACTACCCTCGATCAAACTCGGATAGATTGCACGCCTTACCCATTCTACGAACGGACAGCACCCCCACTGATACTGCATATACCTTGCGGGAGGTTTTATATCGATAGTAGGTAGGTCGCCATAATGTTCTGGCTGATCAGCGTACTTGGTCGATAACCGATACAGCAAATTTGTATGAATATTTTCAATTCCCTTTTCCCACAGGCTACTTCATGGAGCTAGCATCGGTTCCATCTGAATTAACCGTCCGAGATGTTTTCAAAATTCTGCCGAATGGTCACGGTATTCACAAGCAGAGAAGAGAGCAATAATGTTGGTACCTGTAAATAGGAGTGAGCGAAGGACATAAAGTCAGAATATAACGAACTCAATAAGTAAATTGTTATGCTGACACCGTTTTCAGGCCGCTATACTTCAGTACCAACGCATCTTCGACTATCACTGATGATGTTTGTCCCATACTTCGTGGAGTGCAGGGGACGATGAGGGAGACATGCACCGCTGTACTAGGTAAGATCCCAGTGGAAGTGGTTTGCCATTGCTTTTCTCCAACCGTAGTGGGGAAGAATGATGATGATGATGATGATGACGACACAACAAAACCGAGTCATCTCGAGGCAGGAAAAATGACTGACCCCGCAGGGAATCGAACCCGGGTCCCCGTGCGCCGAAAGCGAGAACGCTACCGCAAGACCACGAGTTGCGGACGTATTTTTACTATCATCTTCATAATTAACCAACTGATATATTACACTAACTAAAGGCCCCTGTATACTTTTCATTGTGTTCGGTCGCAGGTTCGAATCCTGCCTCGGGCATGGATGTGTGTGATGTCCTTAGGTTAGTTAGATTTAAGTAGTTCTAAGTTCTAGGGGACTTATAACCACAGCAGTTGAGTCCCATAGTGCTCAGAGCCATTTGATCCATTACGTTCGGGTTTTAAGTGATACACAGCCATGTTGTTACAAAAATTTCTCCTAATGTCGTGTACCTATCTCTCTTTCAATTGTCGTCTCGACGTTATCTCTTGGAGTCCATGTAAGAATTTCCATCGTCCACATACGAACCGTTGCCTGGCTACGTGTACCGTCTATGTTCAAATGTGTGTGAAATCTTATGGGACTTAACTGCTGAAGTCATCAGTCCCTAAGCTTACACACTACTTAATCTAAATTGTCCTAAGGACAAATACACACACCCACGCTCGAGGGAGGACTCGAACCTCCACCGGGACCAGCCGCATAGTCCATGACTGCAGCGCCCAGACCGCTCGGCTAATCCCTCGCGGCTTACCATCTATGGAAATCTTCGAATTTTCGACATGGACTCTCTGTAGATATTCACGTAAAACTTCCGGAAGCCATTGGGAAATGCCTAAGACTAGGAACAAGTTAATCTTTTTAGCTCAAACAACGCCGGTTGGCTGTAGTGATATTATGTCATGAAATATACTACATTATTGCAACAAAATTCATTGTCAACTTACTCAATGAAAAAAGGAGCTGGACAATTTAAGACACGCACAAGTTCCTACATTCCTGTCACTCCTCAGCCCTAACATCGCTATTTAAATGCAGACGCTTCGGGCGTGAGCGGTGACCCCGACAGAGTACAGATGCACTGGCCAAACCATTTCACTGAAGAAGGTGATGTTAAGTGCGCCTTGAAATAACCTCTTGAGTAAGTATTTAGACAGTTTCCTACCTGCTCCGTGTTCCAGTTTCTTCCGGCGATGTCCCTCGCATTCGGTAGCACCATCATCCTGTAGGCTGCTAATTTGTGTCTGTTAATAAGATTGCGAGTAGTTACCATTATTAAATGAAAAATCGTGACGCCATGACGATGTGTTTATTGGAACTAAATACTGTGAGCTTCTGGGATTAATAAACATTTATTCGAAAACGTAAACTGTTTATGCCTCTAGCCAACACCGAGAACTCTGGGTTCAAATGGCTCTGAGCACTATGGGACTTAACATCTGTGGTCATCAGTCCCCTAGAACTTAGAACTACTTAAACCTAACTAACCTAAGGACATCACACACATCCATGCCCGAGGCAGGATTCGAACCTGCGACCGTAGCAGTCGCGCGGTTCCGGACTGAGCGCCGAGAACCGCTAGACCACCGCGGCCGGCCGAGAACTCTGGGAGATCACTCCCTGGGTGAGCTACAAAATTTGAAACGTCCCCTTAGAACAATTATACATGACTGTCCTTAACCTGACACACAATATTTTTAGCGCAACGCAATCTGACTTTCAAAAATCTCTACAAAAAAATGGCCCTGACTAACATTAACCTATGCGTTTCACTAATCGCTTACCTCACAAAAATCATGGTTACTCAAACTACTGCAATACAGCAAGCGCCACTACTGCCAGCTAAATAAAAGATTCAAACTATGGAAGGCACTAAGTACTGATAGGGATAGTTAGCAAATGAAAGATATTAATAGAGAACAAACAATGTATTTACCTTAATATCATCATATATATATATATATATATATATATTATTATTATTATTAGCGAATGTCCCCATGGGAGAACGATAAGCAGGTGATTAACATTTCTTAATGTTCTTCTTATTTCCCCAGTATTTCTTCATTGCCTCCCCAAAGGCCTTCTTCCTTTCTTCGGTCCACTTTGGTCGGAAAGGTTTAGATTCCGTCTCTGGAGTAAACTTCCACTTGTCGATTTTTCTTCTGAATGTATCCCGGTCTGATGTGTTTGTTATGTCAATTTTTGCCTTTTTCAAATCCTTCTTAACTTCAGTTACCCAGGGTATTGTTGCCTTAAGTGATGTCATATAGTCCAATAGACGTTTAGTTAACCTGTTTCCAGGTAATCTGTCTATATGTCCATAAAACTTCATCCGCCTCTTCCTGATATCTGCCTCGATGTTTGATATTTTTTCGGTTGTCTCGGTAGTCTGCAGCCTGTATCCATCTTGTGTGTATCGTGGTCCTAGGATTTTTCTAATAATTTTTCTCTCTACTTTCTTAATTTCGTGTAAATCTAATTTTCTATTCAGGGAGAGTGTTTCACTTGCATATGTGACTGTTGGTTTGATGACTGTGTTGTAGTGTCTGATTTTAGTGCCTTTTGATAGACATTTCTTGTTATATATATTTTGAATAAGTCCGAATACTTTCTTGATTTTCTGTAATCGGTTTTTTTGTGCTATTTTCTCAAGTCCTGTTGGTTCAATAACTTCACCGAGATACTTAAAGTGCTTGACTCTAGTTATTTCACCATACTTTGTTTTTAGTTTCGAAATATCTAATTTTGAGCAGATGAATTCTGTCTTCTCAAAGGAGATTTGCAGGCCAACCTTCTCAGCACATTCTTTAAGTGTCTCAATTTGTTTTACTGCTGTTTCTTCACTGTCAGTTATAATTGCCAAGTCATCTGCAAACGCTAAATAAGGGATGTTCAATTTTCCTTTACCTCTTCCTAGTTCAATTGGCTTCCAAAAGCTTTGTTTCCTTAGTGTTACTTCCCACTCTTTCATAACTTTGTCCAAAACTATATTGAATAATAGTGGTGAGATCCCATCTCCTTGTCTTACTCCTGTTTTAATTGAGAATGGTTCCGAAATTTCCCCTCTGAATTTAATTTTTGATTTGGTTTCTGTTAGTGTTTGTTCAATTAGTTTTCGGGTTTTAGTGTCTAGGCCTCGTTCTTCGAGAATGTGACATAGAGACTGTCTGTCTATGGAATCGTATGCCTTTTTGAAATCAACGAATGTGCAGATTATTGGTTTTGACCTGATTGCTTTAATCTTTAAAATAGTTTTAAGGTTGAATATCTGTTCCGGGCATGATCTATTAGGACGAAAGCCTGCTTGGTAGTCTGAAATTGTATGTTCTAGTTGTTCTTGTGCCCTCTTTAGGAGACATGCAGATAGAATTTTGTAGGTAACTGGTAAAAGTGAAATGCCTCTGTAGTTGTTTACGTCTGATCTTTCTCCCTTTTTGTGCAATGGGTGAATTAGTGCACACTTCCACTCCTCTGGGATATTTTCTGTCTGCCAAATTTCTTTGATGATGCTAGTGATCTCTTTTAACGAATTTGGACCAAGGTTTTTCAGTAGTTCAGCTACAATTCCATCTTCTCCCGATGATTTATTATTTTTGAGTTTTCTAATGTGACTATAAATTTCTTCTTGAGATGGTGGTAGTGAAGTCTCATTCGTGTGTTCTGGTTGTAATCTGGGGAATCTTGTACTTGGTTGTGGGCAATTTAGGAGTTGTGAGAAATATTTAGCTAGTTCTTGGCAATTTTCTTTGTTAGTTAGTGCCAATTTTCCATTCTGTTTCCGGAAGCAGAGATTTTGTGGAGTGTATCCTTTGATTTGATTTGCGAATATTTTATAAAAATCTTGAGTGTTGTGGTTCTTAAAGTTTTCTTCAATTGTGTTTAGCTGTTCATTAAGGTATTTTCTTTTAGTTTGTCTAAGTATTTTAGCTGTTTGTTTTCTCACTTTGAAAAATGTTTGTTGTGTGGTTTCTGATTTGTCACAATTGTAATTTAAAAAGGCTTGTTGTCTCTCTTCTAATGCGTTATCACAATTCGAATTCCACCATGGATGCTTGGATATTTTCTTTAACGGAATCAAATCTCTTGCTTTCTGTATAATTTTCGTTCGGAAATCTTTCCAGTTGTTTGTTGGTTGTTTATCCCATGCTTCTGTAATTTCTGATTCCTTGATATTTTTCAAGTCAAATTTGGGAATTAGTGGTGATTTCCTTTGGCGTTTCCTTTTTGGAGTGAATTTAATTTTAACTCTGGTAAGGTTATATATATATATATATATATATATATATATATATATATATATATATATATATATATATATAGCAGTTCATGACAAATTTCAAAACTCCGCCATCTCTCTCCCCACATCCATCACTGCTGGCGGCTCACCTCCAACTGCGCAACGCTACGCGCTGCTCACATCCAGCTGCCGCTGCCCAACACTACAATGGCAGACAACAATGCAAACTAGCCACAGACTGCACACAGCACAGCCAGTGATTTTCATGCAGTAAGAAAACCTAAACAGCCTACTTACAAATTTCCATCGTTCTACTTTTTAACTCTGCGTGTATTCTTGGGTTACTGTGTTCCCTCCGTTTACTCAGTAACACTCGAAGTTTACTGCGTTATGATAACGCCGCAATTGTGGTCAGTAACTTAGACTTTCCCATACATTTTCTGTATCTACAACTACGGGGTTTCGAAGTAAGGCGAGAAATGCATGTTTGAACATAAATACAGATGCTCGCCAAACCTGCAGTTTGCGCTCTATTTTCACCACAAACGGCACCTGTGCAATGTCTTCAAATTGTTGCAAGTGTTAGTCTTGGTCAGAACACTGTTCTACTTAGTTGTCAATGCATTACGTCGGAGCTAAGTTGGTTGGTTGGTTGATTCGGGGCAGGGGACCAAAAAGGGAGATCATCGGCCCCATCTCATTAGGGAAGGACGACAGCCGTGCCGTTTCACAGCAGTCATCCAGGGGTTCACCTAAAGCGAGTTATGGAAGTCACGGAAAACCTAAATGAGAATGACCGGGCGTGGGTTTGAACCGTCGTCCTCCCGAGTGTGAGCCCTGAGTGGTAACCACTGCACATGATAGTTTTAATAACAGTGCAAATTAATTTTATTTCGCCTGCATGTACGCCCATTGAGGGAAAACAGCACATTAATTGTTGATTTCCTTCTCGAAATCTTGTTCCTGACATTATCTTCATGGGATCATCATGTTAATCTGGATTTGGCAGTGTTAGTGGTATGGGGTTGGCGAATGCCCTTCTTGTCATCGTCTCTTCGCCTCCCGGGATGGAATTTATGTATTCCATCTCTCAGCGATTAGTGTTATTCCGTCTGAAAGTGCGAGAACGATCTCGAAATGGTTTCGAATAGCGACACTCAGGCGTGACGTGGGTACCAACGCGGTATTCACCTAGCTGAATATGGGAAATCGCCTAAAAACCAGATTCAGACCGGTCGGCCCATCGGCTTTCGTTGTTAATCCACCGGGCGGCTTCCATCCGGGGTGGGCGCCCTTCCCACAGTCCCGGAAATTCGTGCTAACGTGCGTGACTATGTGGCGTTAAGTCACCTCTTTCTGGTAATGCAGCCTACACACCTGCGATATTTATTGATTTATCCATTTACTGCAAATTTAAAGAAGCATTACCTGATATTTTAGAACAAGTCGTAGCCATTACAGCTTTAATTTTACGTATTTTTTGTCATTTGCTTTGTTCTATCTACAACATTTTGCACGTAATAAATACTTTTTTAAATAATAAATAATTTAAGTTGAAATATAAATAATATTCTGTTGTTTTAAGAATAATGTAAAAAGGTGGTAGGATAGAGGTGAGATTTGTTATTGACATCCCCTATCGTGACTGGCGGTACATATCACGGAATGGTTTGTTAGGCTGTTGACCGCCAGTCACAACAAAATAGTTTATATTAGTAAGGGAAAGGTATTGTTACTCCTGTGCATTAATATTATATATTCATTCATGTATAAAATTTGGTACACTCTTGCCTAGATCGCCAGCACTTTAAACTACCTTTAGTCTGTGATACACTAACCTTAACTTTTATTTGACTGGTATGTACAATTTGTCAGTATATTTTGGGGTATTCATAATTCTAGACGTCTTATTTACTGTTACATCTCATTTGCCTCCTCCTCCTCATGTTCTTCAGTGTCACTGTTGTCGCCGTCACTGTGGGTCACCCTCTGGACTGGAGATTGTTGTTGCGCTGAGTATGTTATGTTGTGTTCGCAGGTATTATTCAGGTGTTGTTTTGAAATACTGTCTGTTAATGCATTTAATTGTGGCCGTTGTTCTTGGTCTCATATTCCTGTGTACATATGTAATTCTCTTTCTGTGTAGTCTAAGTGTAGGGTTATGTCTACTGTTCGCATATTGCCCGCAGAAGACGATAGTGTGTCAGTCTCCGACTCATGCGGCTTCAGTGCGTGGGATAAGATCCGTGTCCAGTTAAGAAATGTATCATACCGTGACTGGAATGCGATATGTCGTCTGTATCGGTACACTAATTATTGTGTGAACCTCATCTAGTCTCCACATCCTTAACCAGAAACTTGTAGCTCTGTATTTGATTGTGAGATCTATCGGGCGTACACTATGCTATAAAAAGTATCCGGACACCCCCAAGAAATTACTTTTTTCATATTAGGTGCACTATGCTGCCACCTACTGCCAGATACTCCATATCAGCGACCTCAGTAGTCATTAGACATCGTGAGACAGCAGAATGGGGGGCTCCGCAGACCTCACAGATTTCGAACGTAGTCAGGGGATTGGGCGTCACTTATGTTATATTTCTGTACGCGAGATTTCCACACTCCTGAACATCCCTAGGACCACTGTTTCCGATGTTATAGTGAAGTGAAAACGTGGACACGACAGCACAAAAGCGTACAGACCGACCTCGTCTGTTGACTGACAGAGACCGCCGACAGTTGAAGAGGGTCGTAATGTGTAGTAGGCAGACATCTATCAAATGGTTCAAATGGCTCTGAGCACTATGGGACTTAACATCTGAGGTTATCAGGCCCCTAGAACTTAGAACTACTTAAACCTAACTAACCTAAAGACATGACACACATCCATGCCCGAGTCAGGATTCGAACCTGCGACCGCAGCGGTCGCGCGGTTCCAGACTGAAGCGCCTAGAACAGCTCGGCCACAGCGGGTGGCGCAGGCATCTATCCAGACCATCACACAGGAATTCCAAATTGCATGAGGATCCACTGCAAGTACTATGACAGTTAGTCGGGAGGTGAGAGAACTTGGATTTCATGGTAGAGCGGCTGTTCATGAGCCACACATCAATTCGGTAAATGCCAAACGGTGCCTCGCTTGGTGTAAGGAGCGCAAACATTGGGCTACTGAAGAGTGGAAAAACGTTCCGTGGAGTGACGAATCACGATACACAATAAGTGTGGCGAATGCCCGCTGAACGTCATTTTTCAGCGACTGTAGTGCCAACAGTAAAATTGGGAGGTGGTGGTGTTATGGTGTGGTCGTATTTTTCATGGAGGGGCTTGCACCCCTTGTTGTTTTGCGTGGCACCATCACAGCACAAGCCTACATTGGTGTTTTAAGCATCTTCTTGCTTCCCACTGTTGAAGAGCAATTCGGGGATGGCGATGGCATCTTCCAACACGATCGAGCACCTGTTCATAATGCACGGCCTGTGGCGTAGTGGTTACACGACAATAACATCCCTGTAATGGACTGGTCTGCACAGAGTCCTGACCTGAATCCTATAGAACACCTTTGGGATGTTTTGGAACGCCGACTTCGTGCCAGGCCTCACCGACTGACATCAATACCTCTCCCCAGTGCAGCGTTCCGTGAACAATGGGCTGTCATTCCCCAAGAAACCTTATAGATCTCGACTGAACGTATACCTGCTAGAGTGGAAGCTGTCATGAAGGCTAAGGGTGACCCAACACCATACTGAATTCCACCATTACCATTGGAGGGCGCCACGAACTTTTCACTCAGGTGTCCGGATACTTTTGATCACATAGTGTATTGCGACCACTACGGACAGTGCATTTACTGAGGTGGTGCCGCAGGCTCCTGATAGGCTAATTAGGTCTCTTCTCTGCCTTAGCCTGTCTGATGTTTTATTGCTGTCTAGGTTAAGTCTGTGTGTCCAAGTGCTTTCTGTGAAGGTTATTACTGATTCGAAGAGCTCACAGTGGTATTTCCGAGCAGAAGTAGTCCATAGAGTTTCGAATTTAGCCTCACTAGATCACGTCGTATGTTATCTGTCCTACGACTGGTAGAGGTAGTTTATACTGTAATTAATGTATCTCCAACAGTTAATGTATTTTTTCTGCTTTGTCTATTGTTGCCGTTATGTGTTCGTCGAAACTCAATTTCTAACCGGTACGTACCACAAGACATCATGTTACTTATGCTCATTTAATGATTGTCTTCCTTGCTTTAATCGAAGGATTTCTGTGGCGTTATCCATTCAGTAATGTGCATGTTGTTTTGTTTTAGTCTATCCTGAGTTTGTTCTTGCGACAGCATTGTGTAGTTGTTTGTAATATTCTGCTGGTTTTATCTCCTATGTGGTAGAAGTTGTTTACAGTGACTACAACTAATAGGTCATCTACGTAGGAGACAATCCCGTCTTACCCGTCATTCCCATCTAGAAGTTTTAGGAGTGGGTCGATCGTTATGTTCCAGAAGATGGGGTCACAGATTGACGGTTAAGGACAGTCTTTGGTAATACTTTTAATTATCTTGGGTATTAACAACTGCTTCAGCCGTATTTTGTCCTTCATTGGTTCAAATGGCTCTGAGCACTATGGGACTCAACTGCTGAGGTCATTAGTCCCCTAGAACTTAGAACTAGTTAAACCTAACTAACCTAAGGACATCACAAACATCCATGACCGAGGCAGGATTCGAACCTGCGACCGTAGCGGTCTTGCGGTTCCAGACTGCAGCGCCTTTAACCGCACGGCCACTTCGGCCGGCTTGTCCTTCATTATTGGATTGCTAAACACAGCTGAAGTGGTTATTAATGCCTAAGATGACTACTCATAGCCGTCGTTGCTCTGCCTGCATGATTGCTTTTAATTACTTTTTGGCTATCCGTCGGTCATTCGACTATTCGGTCTTTACTGTAGTCTAGGAAACTTTGTAGAATAACTGCGGTACATACAGTTGTTTTAACCTTTGTAACAACAAAGGCCAGCAGTGGTTACCGAATAGCTCGGAAATGTCACTCATTATTGCTATGAAGTATTTCTGTGTTATGTTATTAATTATGTATAGGCGTGGTTGACTGTATCATCTGTAGATTTGTCGGTTCTGCGGCCGAACTGGTGTTGGCTCATGTCCCTGAGAGGTCTGCGGGTTTGCAAACGCTTACTCAGTGGCTTCATGTGAATCTTTGCGAGAGTATTTATCAGACACATAGGGTTGTAGGTCCTAAGATCTGAAGGATCCATGTCTGTTGATTTCTTAATAGTAACTGCTCTGGAGGTTTTCCATACTCTAGGAACACCAACAGCCATAAGGCATCGTTCAGTGACGTTGTCATAAACGGGGGGATCTGCGGTGCTAGTTTTTTCACTGTTTCTGAATGGATACCGTCTGTTACGAGTGATTTTTTGTTTTTGAGCTCTGTGATTGCTAGCGCAACCTCTTCTTGCCCATATAACAGGTGGCAGTAGCAGTATTTTACGGTGTGTGTAGGTCTTCTCTTAGTGTTGCGGGATATTGTGTGTCTGTATAGATGACTTTTTGAGGGAGCGCCCTATACAGCACAACCTCCGTTTCCTCCATTCCCTCGTTAATGGGGTGTCAACTTTCTTTAGCGTTCCCAGAACTAATGGGGCTTCTATCTTAACTATCAGTATTTAGTATGGTTCCGTCCGTATATTGTGTTTGTGCCATTACAAATCGTTTCCAGTCTAGTTTACGTGAACTGCATGGGGTTTCCAGAATGAGATTTTCACTCTGCAGCGGAGTGTGCGCTGATATGAAACTTCCTGGCAGATTAAAACTGCGTGCCCGACCAGACTCGAACTCGGGACCTTTGCCTTTCGCGGGCACGTGCTCTACCATCTGAGCTACCGAAGCAAGACTCACGCCCGGTACTCACAGCTTTACTTCTGCCAGTACCTCGTCTCCTACCTTCCAAACTTTACAGAAGCTCGCAGGAGAGCTTCTGTAAAGTTTGGAAGGTAGGAGACGAGGTACTGGCAGAAGTAAAGCTGTGAGTACCGGGCGTGAGTCTTGCTTCGGTAGCTCAGATGGTAGAGCACTTGCACGCGAAAGGCAAAGGTCCCGAGTTCGAGTCTCGGTCGGGCACGCAGTTTTAATCTGCCAGGAAGTTGCATGGGGTTTGTCTGTAGATATCCTGTGCATGACTATAGGTCTCACATCTTATGCGTCTGCCTCTTTCTAGCATCACCCTTTGATATAATTTTTGTTTGCGTCTGGCAAACACCTGTCATATTATGACCCACCAGGGTAGCCGAGAGCGCTAACGTTCTGCTTCCTGGACTCGGGTAGGCGCGCCGGCCCCGGATCGAATCCGCCCGGCGGATTAACGACGAAGGCCGGTGTGCCGGCCAGCCAGCCTGGATGTGGTTTTTAGGCGGTTTTCCACATCCCGATAGGTGAATACCGGGCTGGTCCCCATGTTCCGCCTTAGTTACACGGCTCGCAGACATCTGACACATTCGCACTATTCCATGGACTACACTTGACACAGACAGTTTGGGTACACTAATTCCGTCCCGGGGGGTACGGGGTGGCGGAAGGAAGGGCATCCAGCCACCCCTTAAACATTAACATGCCAAATCTGATTAACGGTGGCTGACCCTGCATAACTGCGGGGCAAGGCTCACGCGATAGAATAGAAAAACACCTGTCATATTATGTTTTGCGTTGTACCTGACTGTACCGCACCTAATGTCATGTTGACGCTTTCTCTGTCCACAGGAGGCGCCACCACCGCCGCCATGGCAGCCGGGCTCTGGGCCTGGACCGGGTCCGGGTCCTGGGGTGGGGGTGGCACCGGCGCCGCCCCCGGGGGCAGCGCACAGCAGCCCCTTAACGCCGCCCTCGGGCACGCGCCTCCAACTGCACGTCGACGCCAGCCCTTCCAGGCTCTCACTGCAGTCCGGCAGCTTCCAGTGCAGGTCAGTGACTGTCCACTTTGTTTCACATACTGAGACTGCAGAGGGCCACATTAAGCAGCTCAGCGAATGTACACAACGACACAGCGGTACGAATACATGGTTTCACGTCTACATTTACAGACAAAATTTTCTCGACTTAACAGCCGCCGTCAAATAGCCAAAGAGGTAACTTCGTGATCATAACCGACGTAGAATCTTCCTAAACGTCGGTCAGAAGCCTGAAGCTGGCGTAGTAAAACGCTGAAACTGCTAGCCAAATAAAATAAGGTTGAAAACTAGACTGCTGAAAGGTATTTAATTTGACATCCTGTATCGGACAGCCGAGTCCCGCAACCATCTCCAGAAAGATTCACATACATAAAGTGGCAACTGTCTCGTTGTTACTGCTGCCGTTCTTACACATCGATACAGCCGTCTGATGTTCATTCCAGCGCATATATGTTTTGTTTTCGTCGCGCATTCGTCACGCCCTCGTCCGCTAAGTACTGCAAAAGATTAGCCTGCTCCTAAAGAGGCATACAGTCGATTCAGTCTTCAGTCCTCCAGCAAAAATTCGGCAACCCATAAGGCCCGTAAAAAATTATACTGGCTTCAGAACACCAGAAGTATACAGACTATCATGTTAATTTTGCCAGCTGTATATCGCACAAACCGTATGTACTATTGAACAATACAGTACACGCAAGTATTTCATGTAATTCAATATTTATTCACCTTGTACGGCATTGCTTCCTCCAAATCAGCGAAATAAGTACTCCGCGAGAACTGCATTCTCAGGATGACAAACAAGAAACAACTGATGCACGTACCGTACGAAGCACTAGACTGGTGCTGCTCTCGCCGTCGTAGTAATTCGATCATACGTAACACAGAACGCGTCTCGGAAGAGAGGACTTCCCTTAACATTTATTTCCAGAGTTACGTATTTCAATCATCTGCCCTATACCCATAACGTGTTCATCTGTAACTCGTTTCTTTCACCTGTTACAAAAGCGTGCTGGAAGTAAACCCTCTGATTTTTATGGGGAAATTCTTAAGGGTTTTCAGATAAAGAAAATTTTATGAATACTCCCCATCTTTATTCTTCATGTCTACATATTTATTTCTCAACATAGGCACTCTGGCGGCAAACACATTTCTCCCGACGAGAGGCCGGTTCCTTGATGTCAACGCTCTATATACTTGACTTTGTTGATGCAGCCACAACTTCACCTTTGCTTGTAGCGCCTTATAACCACAAATGAGATCCTCTAGGGTGTTCTTTATGATTTGGAACAGGTAAAAATCGGATGAGGCTAAGTCAGGACTGTATGGAGGATGAGCGACGACAGTGAACCCAAGGCTGCAGATGTTGCAAAGCCTGCGTGTGTTGTAGCATTGTCATGCTGAATGAGAGGGTGCTCCATGTGTAGATGAACTCTTCTAATTCGAGATTCCAGTTTTCTGAGAGTCTCGCATTACACTGACGTAGTTACGTTACACAGCGCCATGTACGCGCTTCAGTTCAGATCCCTCTAGCAACAGAGAATTGCACCCTACGACAGCGAAGTGGAAAATTCGACATAGTAATATGCATGACATGTAATACCTCAACACAAACTGAGAACAGAATAAAAAATTCAGAAGCATCACTTTTCAGCACGCTCTCGTATTAAAAATGGCACTCACAATTTCTGAACACCACAGATCTCCTCTCCTTACGGAATAGCAAAACGGAGCGGAGTGATGCTGTCAGTTGTAAAGATAATGAATTTATGTAACATAAACAATCATCATTGGGTAAGCACCGCTTTGAGCTTCTGTCAGTGGATAGCAGTTACTTCGAAATGATTACACCCGCTCCGATCCATGTCTTTGGCGTCTATGGTAAACCCTGAAATGTGACTTAGCTAATAATTGTTAAGTCTTGATAACAGTTTATTATTTATTTCGCGATATTACCCGTTCCGGTTCTCTGCCATCGTGGGATCTGTTAAAACAATACTGAAAAACGCTAGTAGCACATAGCTAACGGCCAAGTCGGCAGAAAAAGTCTGCCACTAAGTATTAAGGATGACTAGCCTGACGGCCATAATGTGCCGTTAGTAGTATTCTGATACGAGTATCAACATCAAATGCTTTGCACACCCACGTACAGTGATGGCCCGAAAATATCCTAATACGAATTCGAGCTATGGATGGTGGTGACGCTATTCATGAGGTAACGTAAGTGTCCAGCATCCCTGATTTATTTAAAAATCGGACATTCATGACATAGCATAGGACCCAACTCTTTGGCGCTAGTCAAAAAGTATTAATTTTTTGGATTTATGACACCATCATGGCGACTCAAACCATTCCCCTCCCCCATCTATTACCCACCAAGTTCCCTCCCCTTATCTATGACGTCACAAATCAAGATGGATTTCATTAGCGCAACCAATCAAGAGATTTTAACTATCACATTTGAACACATGTAGTCATAGATAACACTGGTGGGAAATTTAAAAATACAAGATCTTGGTAGTGGTGAAAACTTTCAAAGCCAAGAGACGATGATGGAAAATTTATTAAAGCAAAACGGTGGTGGCATCAAATTTGAAAATTTCAAGATGGTGGTGACAAGGAAATTATAAAAATCTTTTTATCATCTCTTAAGAATGAAGCAGCCAATCACAGTGCAGTATCTCTACCATACATTAAAACGAAGCAAGTAGGCCAGTGGTGGAAAATTAAAAAGAGCTAGTATCCCTTAGAAAGAAACTGCTAATCACAGCAGAGAATATTACCGACCATTAAAATGTATCAGCGAGTCCCACTGTTCCCCATACCAGCCACCTCGACTGTGGTCTAAAGTATTTGAACAATCTGAATTTTTCGCATCATCTTAAAAAAATATTTGCACACACACACACACACACACACACACACACACACACACACACACACACACACACAAACGAACAAACAATGCTTATGTCAATGTGGAATGTGATCATGTGTTTAAACTATTCTGGAAAAATCATGTTTAGCTAAAGTAATATGTCAACTACTGGAGAGTGCAGTTAATGTTTAAAAATGAGCAGTCGAAATCGAAATAATAATCCTCTATTAACCAGTTTCGGCTTATCTACAAGCAATCTTCTAACAATTTATTGGCCGCCTATGCCTATTGGTAACGGCCCCTCGGATTTTTCGTAATACCACGATCGTACCACGAAAACTCTTGACGAACCGCCAGCAACAGCCGAAGGGGGCCAAAAAATTCTTAGAAGATGGCTTGTAGAAACCGGTCAATAGAGGAACATTATTTCCATCTCAGCTGTTTGTTTTTAAATATACACTCAGATCACTGCTCTCCGTGGACTATGTTATCAAAATTTATGATACTGCTGATGTGTAGTCTCCGTTTTTTACCTATGGACGTGATTTTAAACCCAAAGATCTAAACGCAAATATATGTCCATGCCTTAATTGTCTGTAAATACGTTTAGATATTATCATTCCGATCTGAGACTATGTTATTGGTAGTACAAAAAACTAAATTTCGTTATTTGTCATTTTCCAGTATCTCTTCACCTAATAAAGCATCATTTTAGAGGGGACGAAGACAGTTCATCATGTTCCACACTATAAGAATATAATTCGTGGTATTGACTCGCTATTATTGAGTTTTTTGTTCCATTGTATCTTCAGAACCCGTGGTAGCAGCAACAAACTATTCTAAAATAATGTGTTTTGACAGCACCGGTAACCTGTTATTGCCTTTACTTATTTTCGTAATGTGCTATTGGAGCTTCATAATTCATGAAATACGAAATGTTCACATACAAAACATAGCCGGATATCATGGAGGAACAAGGGAGATATAAAATATAGCCAAAGACTATGCTAGGACAGAGATGAAAGGTCAATAACTGAAATATACAATCTCTGCTACTGAAATGAAATTATTTATCAAAATTAATAACGATTGTGAGTGCAAAACACATGCAGGTTGCATATAATGATATGCAAGTATAACTAGTAATCTCTGATCATGAATGGAAACTAGAACTTTACACCAAATAAAATTGTATTATTCCTCAAAATATGTCATACTTTAAGCGGAAAATACAAATAAAATGTTCTGTAACATTAGAAAATATACAACTGGATTTCATATGGACACTGCTGATAATCCTTATTGGCGGCACTTGGGAATGTTCATACTCCAATTTTTGTATCAGACTTTGGGGCACAATGGACCCTAAAATTAAATATTTTCAAAACTAAATTGTCTGTATTGATTGTTAAAATACATGCAGTTTTCCTACGGCTCACTGAGGTAAATATAGGTTAGTCGAAAAGGGTAATTCGGTCTTGGTACCATGCAAGGGAGAGGTGATCATCAGAAAAAATGTTGAATAATCAACGAAAGGATACGGAATGCCAGAAATCTGAACATGATAGGAAACCTAGAAAAAATGAAAAGAAACTACTGGAGCTCAGTCTAGATATAATGGAGATCAGTTAAGCAAAATGGAAAGAACACGAAGATCACTGGTCACCTGAGTGCATGGTAATATCAACAGTGGCAGAAACTGATATAACGGGAGTAAGACTCGGTACGAATAGCAAGGTAGGGCAGAGAGGGATCTAGTGTGAATAATTCAGTGATATGGTTGTTCTCATCAGAATCGACAGCAAACCAAACCAGGCAACGGTAGTTTAGGTATACATGCTGACATACCAGGCAGAAGACGAAGAGAAAGATAACGTATATGAGGATATTGACCGGGTAATTCAGTACATAAAGGGTGATGAAAATCTGATAGTCATGGGGGACTGGAACACGGTTTTAGGGGACGAAGTAGAAGGAAGGGTTACTGAAGAGTTAGGGGTTTGTTGTAGGATCGAGACAGAAAGAAAACTACTTAAGTTCTGCATCAAACTTCAGCTAATAATATCGAAAACGGTGTTTAAGACTCACGAGAGGAGGAGGAGGAGGAGGAGGAGGAGGAGGAGCTATACTTTGAAAAGGCCGGGAGGTACTAGAAGATTTCAGTTAGATTACATCATGGTCAGGCAGAGATTCTGAAATCAGATATGTGTACCCAGGAGCAGATACAGACTCGGATCCCAGTTTAGTAATGATAAAGAGTAGGATTAAATTCAAGAGACAAGTCAGGAAGAAACATTGTCCAGAGAAGTTGGTTCAAAATGGCAATCACAGTAGTTGGAAAGGAAAAAATATGTGCAAGGAAGGTAACTGTGACCAAACCGTGGGTAAAAAAGAAATACCTTAGTTGATCGACGTGAGATGGAAATAAAAATTTTCTAGGGTAATTCAGGAATGCAGAAATACATGTCACTTAGGAGCGAAATAAATAGGTATTGCAGGGAAGCTAAGGCGAAATGTTTACATGTAAAATGTGAATAAATCGAAAAAGAAATGATCCTTCGCAACAACTGAATCAATGCATACGAAATTCCAAATAACTTTTGGTTCTATTAAAAGCAAGTGCTGTAACATTAACAGTTCAGTTGGATTCCACTTCTAAATACTGAGGATAGAGTGGATAGGTGGAAAGAGTGCATTGAAGGCCTCTATGGAGGACCTGCCCGATGACGTGATAGAAGAAAAATTGGTAGTTGATAGGGATGAAAAACGGGATGTAGTATTAGAATCAGAGATTAAAAGACTTCTGGAAGACTGAAGACCTAATAAGACAGAAGGGATAGATAAGTCATCGGAGTTTCTAAACTCAATGGCGGAAGTTGCAGCTAAACGACTATTCATTCAACTTTGTGTGTAGAATGTATGAGGCTGACGACTCTGCCATTAGACATTTGGAAGAATATCATCCACACCATTCCAACAATTACAAGTGCCGACAAGCGCGAAAATTAACACACGAATAACATACAGAAGAATGGAAAATAAAATGAAAAATCTGTCATATGACGATTACTTTAGTTCTAGTAAAGGTAAAGGAAGCAGAGAGGCAGCTCTGATTTTGCGATTGATGAAGGAAGGAATACTGAAGAAAAGGCAAGACTTATTCATAAGATTTGTCGACCACGAAAAAACGTTCGACAGTTTTAATTGGTGCAAGATGTTCGAAATTCTGAGTAAAGTAGAGTACGCTATAGGGAAAGAGGGGTAATAAACAATTTGTACGAGAACCAAAAAGCAACAGTAAGAGCCGAAGACCAAGAAGAAAGCTCCCGGATTAAAAAAGTTTGTAAGGCAGGGATTTAATCTTTTGATCCTACTGTCAATCTACACATCGAAGAAGCAATGATGGAAATAGAAGGGTTCAAGAGTGGAATTAAAATTCAAGAAGGAAGGGATATCAATGATATGATTCGTTGATTGCATTGCTATCCGCAGTGAAAGTGAAGAAGAATTACAGAACCTGTTGAACATAATGAACATTCTGATGAGTACAGAATATGGATATGAGAGTAAATCGAAGAAAGACGAAAACAATTGGAAGTATCAGAAATGAGAATAACGAGATGCCTTACACCAAGATGGGTACGAAACAACTGAAGTTAAGGAATTCTGTTACATACGCAGTAAAATAACCCATGGAGGATGGAGCAAGGTGGACACAGCAAGCAGACTATCGCCAGCAAAAAGGGCATTCCTACCCAACAGAAGTCTGTTAGCACAAAATCACAAGTCTTAATTTGAGAAAGAAATTTCTGAGAATGTACGTTTGGACCACAGCATTCTGTGGTAGTGGAATCTGGACTGTGGGAAAACGGAAACCGAAGAGAATCGAAACATTTTACATGTGGTGCCGCTACAGAATACTGAAAATTAGGTGGACTAATAAGATAAGGTATGAGGAAGTTCTCCACAGAATCAGCGGGGAAAGCAATATATGGGAAACACTGTCAAGAGCAAGGAGCAGAATGTTAGCACATTTATTACGACATCAGGGAACAACTGCCATGGTACTAGAGGGAACTGTAGAGGTTAAAAACATTAGAGGAAGACAGAGACTGGAATATATCCAGCTCATAATTGAGAACGTAGGTTGCAAGAGGTGAAGAGGTTGGCGAAGGATAGAAATTCGTGACAGGCTGCATCAAACCAGTCAGATGACCGTTGAATCGAAAAAAAAGGCTTCTAATTCATCAAAGTACACAAAAATTTCTTATATAAAATTGTAAAAAATAAATGAGTAATACTGCTGTTCTGATAGTTAAAAGTGGACTTGTCGACTATATTTACCAATAAGAATCTTTAAACTGGATGTTATTTGTCGTTGTGTACATTTGACTCCTTGTTTTGTTCGCTATTGCGGGCTCTGTTTCTCGATGCCCACAGATGTATGTAAACAAGTCTCTGGTCCCTGATGATGGAAGTTGATGCCGCAATTTCTGCTTTCACTGATTTTGCTAATATGGCGTAGCACACAAAAATGGTTAATGGCGTCTTTGTTGACAAACTGGTTTCAATCAAATAGCTTTCCTTAAAAGTATGAACAAATTTGGGGTGGTGTATGGAAGAATATCCAGGTGAGGCTAATATAGAAAGGAACACGATGATTTGTTGAGGCAAAAAGAAAAAAAATTGATTTATTGTACCCACCACAAACGTATTATTTAGCAGTTCATCACTCTCACTGTAATTCACTACATCATTTAAAGCACATACCTCAGTTCCTCTACGTTTGTAAATAACTTGCAGAATTTAAACTTCTTCAGTCACTTGGGATCCACATCTATACATCTTTTTATTAGCTGTAAGGCCCTGAATCGCTGAAATCCTCATTTTCATGCATTTTGTCTCCAGAAAATCTCGCACCAAGCCTCTCTTTCCACCTTAACTTGGCGACATATTTCACGGTAGTGAAACAAATACGAAACAGAAAATTTACGAGCGTAGCTCACAGCTCTCTTCGAAATAAAAAGTGTAGTGTCTCGTCGTTAACTCTCACGAGACTTGTTAAAACAAAGTTGTAAAGTTATCAGGAGCGAAGTTAGCACAAGGAAATCCGAGAAAGCTTAGCTTCCTCAAATGCGGACACGCGATAACGTGAAATTTAATCTCGTAAATCCGTTGACTTTATTTTGTGATTCTGCGCATGAGCTAAGAGAATAAATGGCTAACGGTGTTCCGCTTACTTACTTTCACTTCTGAGTGCTTGAGTATCCATCATTCTGTAAGTTGAGATTCGTACCACCCAACCCATTAACATCACAGCAGTTATGTTTGCAATTTCGTTTTCTATCATTCTGAGTTGTTGTACAGTTTCATATAAAATCTTAATTTTCTGATTTAATTATATTCCCTTTTTTTCCTGTCACGAACAATTTGCCAATGATACAATGTCGACAGTTCTATGGAAAAAAAATATCGTTAGCATAATTTGTCCAGGTAAACTTGTTACGATCTTGTACAGTGCATATCGTAACCCAAGGAACAAATGACACCGCGTACTGAGTGTTTCTGCAACTCATTTTTGAGGATTACTCGAGTGCTTGGGATCCGAAACAGATTGATTTGACCGAACACATCGAAGCACTTCAGAGGCTACGAATTAGTTATGTTACCAATAGACTTACTTAGTATGAGATAAAATCTCCGTGATGTGAGAACTCTTGGAAGAAATAAGATGCTCTTTTTGCGAAACGTTCTTGATGAAGTTCAGGAAAATGTCGTTTGAAAAAGACTACAGTACGATTTTTTCCCTCAAATACACGTCTCAAATAGCGACCGTAAGGACAACAAACAGAGATCTGAGTCGTTTTAGTGGTACATCAACGTTCGTCTTGTAAGTACAACGGAAACCAGGAAGACTTGTCGAATATTATAGTTGTAGGTGGAGATAACGTTGTGTATTCATGGCTCACTACAAATCCTGTAAGACAGTAAAATGAATAAAGGCTGATAATGGGACAAGCTTTCATAGATCATAAAGAACCCGAAACTTAGCAAAAACACGTACGGTATATTTTCATCTGGAAATAGCCACTAAAAATGTTATTAGCTCTAAAGTAATTTACAGCAGGTAGAAAGAGTAATAACGTACATCATAAGGCAAGAAGGACGGAGGACAAAGCCGTTCACATATAGATACGACGTGAGGCGACGCCCTCGCTGGAGAAACATTGTCGGTCATCTCGCCGGACGATACTCTTCATCGGCTCCAGTTTGTCATCGCAGGTTATTGTTTTCGTGCAGCTATGTCAGTTTCTCGTACTTAACTTTTTGCAGAGGAAACAATACAAAAAGAAACTTCGTTTGTCTTTCTTACGATTATACGTGTCTGCCGAAAGAAAGCGCTTCTGCGTTTCTTACGTAGTTTATATAGCTGATACGTCTCAAATACTCATTCTCTTCCTTTTAATACCTCTCTGATTCTTATCACTTACGTGATTTTTCTATTTTCTTCGACAATACACGCCCTGTAATTTAACATTTGCAGAAAATATTGTAATCAACATCGCTCTTTTTTACTTGGAAACTCGCTCCCGAATTACATTAATGTCTCAGCTAAAGTTACGGTATTTGAACTTCCCTGGGGAAAATATCACAGTCTCTACGTAGGACGTCGTTGTGCACATCACGATACTGTGGTTTCACTTGTTTCGTATTTCATACACTAGTGTTTCATATGGATGTGTGTGCATTTATAGGCTACAAGTCAATACTGCACTGTTATGCTTTTTATGTCCTTTCCGTCTCCATTGAAACATCTTGGAGTTGCTAAAATTTTCTTCTTTCGTCAGATATATGCCCTCTTTCAAATTCTGTATTGTTACAAAAGTCATGACCAAATGTTTTATCTTCTTTCCCTGTGTCGAATTACTTTACCTATTTCTTACTGCAGTGGATCGGGTTTATTCTTGGAGTCTACATCAGAACATTTTAAAAAGAAACGAAACGTATCCCTTCCACACCCGCACTAGCATGGTGGCCAAAAAACAAATTCTACTGTCACCTTTGCGGAACAGGTTAGTATGCTAATTGAGGAGACACGGGATGTGGGTCTGTGGTGTCCATATGTTTGGGTGCGATCAACCACTAATACGATCCTATCTAGGAAATAGTAGACAGAGCCGGCCGCGGTGGTCTCGCGGTTCTAGGCGTGCAGTCCGGAGCCGTGCGACCGCTACGGTCGCAGGTTCGAATCCTGCATCGGGCATGGATGTGTGTGATGTCTTTAGGTTGGTTAGGTTTAAGTAGTTCTAAATTCTAGGGGACTGATGACCACAGCGGTTGAGTCCCATAGTGCTCAGAGCCATTTGAACCAATAGTAGACAGAAAGTGATTGAAGGGGGCAGTTGTAAGGGCAGATGGTAGAAGATAATGCCGTGGGGATAAAAAGGACCCTCAGCGACAGTCTGGACGGGTAGCAGGGCTATTGGTCGTTTTTTGTCAGCAGTGACATCTACTGTGTTGTCCGTGTGCATAATTTACCCTGACATAGGTTGTTAATTGTAGCTAAGAAAAAGTGTTTCGGGTGGTTATGCTTCCCCCTGTGGTTGTGATCGTAGTTCCACAGACACAGATGAAGGGGTTTTCGGAGTGTTTCGAATTAGAGTATAGTTGTGGTGAGGTTTATGAGCACGTTCACGAGAGTATTGAGGCCGACTTCATAGTACATGTGTGTCTTGGAACATCGCTTCATTAGGTGAATTACACTAGATAGGTACAATGAAAATACCGAGTACGTAATCGAAATTACTCTTCTAAATAGATACAGTTACACGAATACACGCCAGAGCAGGGATTCGTGTTACTATTTGCAAAATTATGTCCCAGAAATAAAATATCTCAAATGTCCCTGATTCCAACCAAGGTTTATTGGAAGTCCCCTTCGTTCTAAGGTAACTCCTTAACTTGTTATTACCTCGCAACTAATACCGACTGGGAGCCCGTCTGTTCCATTTACAGCCTGTTGCGGTTTGAGTGAAAACAACCGAGCTCTGCAATGGCCTGTATCTTCGGCAGTCCACTTTCGATTAGGCTGTGAAGTACAATGCGAATGGTAAACAAACTGTACACTATATACTTCTCCTCTCAACCATTTTTTGAACAAATGAAAATTCGCTGAAATGAACTGGAAGTTCGCCGGCCGAAATGGCCGTGCGGTTAAAGGCGCTGCAGTCTGGAACCGCAAGACCGCTACGGTCGCAGGTTCGAATCCTGCCTCGGGCATGGATGTTTGTGATGTCCTTAGGTTAGTTAGGTTTAACTAGTTCTAAGTTCTAGGGGACTAATGACCTCAGCAGTTGAGTCCCATAGTGATCAGAGCCATTTGAACCATTTGAACTGGAAGTTCAATAAAAATCTACCTATCTTACTTGTAGAGAGAAAAAAATGTAAAAAAAAGCTCTACTTTCAATAGTGGCCTTTTCAATAGTTATGAAACGAATGTCGAAACAGTTAACCTCTCCCCATTTGGTAATTACATCCATATCCACGTACACTTGAAACATCACCGATAGGCGTGGCTAGACGTGCACTGTTTTGACGTGTGGCAACACATGGCTGGAAATCTGACCCTCACGAGAAGCTAACGACCAGAGCTTTGGCTACATAGAAGACGACGCTTTCAGACTCTGCAAGCGTCGGAAAAGAGAGGCCAGGAAGTCAGCCGGCCTGCAGGAGGGCAACAGGAGAACTGGAGTGTAACTGCCAGGTACGTAATTGCACTTGGGGGTTGCAGGATGCTGGGGGCATGAGGTGGACGCAGAAGCTGAAAATTCACCGTCGTCGAATACCTCCTCCGTTCGGGCGTGTGGTTCAGAACGCTCCCCTACGCTCCGTTCGTCTCCCTTCCTTCTACTTCCAGTTCCCTGATGATTCTTCCATACGTAAAGTGATCCAGATGCTGTCTCTGGATCATGTTGTAATGTAGAACACTACTACAGTGCACTGCTTGTTGACTGACATACACTCAACTGCCTCGATTTGTATGGGCAGCCCCATTTGACGCTATAGTCACGCTGATATCACGCCATGCAGCGTCCAACCTTCTGCCCACGACTGGGATACCTTTGACAACACGCTCCCGCTCTTTCATTCATTTCCACTAATAAGTTATGTTACTTTACCTATTTTGTCTTAAAAGTTCTACACAGCAGTGTATTCATCGTTTTGAATGCTGGTTGAGTACGGGTGTATGAGTTTATGAGCGGTTTCATGTTCTAAGTGATATAATTTTATTGCGCCTCAGTTTCGTAGGCATCCAAAATTTAGTCCTATTTCTCACACCTTTCATAGCCCGTTTATCAAATAACATATTGGGCACTTTCCACGCCTATGTCTACAGTTCTCGAGCCGTCTTAAGATGTGTGGTACAGAAAACCTTTGGGACCACTATTATGCCCCTCTTTCCTTTTCGTTACGCGACTGGTGTGGGTGAAAAACTACTGTAGGAGCTGCAGTTTCTTTAGTTTTACAATCGCGTCTTGGTCACTTCGCAAGACGTAGAAGAAGAGGAGGAGGTAGTATATTGTCAGCCTCGTCTTGGAAATTACTCTACTGGAATTTTACCGGTAATCTTCTAAATCGTGCGCAACATCACTTTTGTAATGTTTTCCACTCGGGTCTGATGAGAAGCTCCTTAACTGTCTCATTCTTACGAAACGAACCGTAACGAAAGGCACCGTTCTTACTAGGATCTTCTGTATTTCCATGATTAATCCCTCCTTTCTTGACATTTTCACCAGCGGTTTCAGTTCTGGAATATTCGTAGTGTGCTTCATTGTAACTCAAGTAAGCTTCAGTTCAGCTGTGTGTTTCGTAACCGTCGCAAATGGAGCAGATTTCTTGTAGAACTTCGTCAACTTTGAATAAATTCCCATTCGAGATAAAGCGTCCAAAGCAAAGAATTTCCTGATAGCATCGTCGCCAAGTTTACTCACTCAAACTAAATCCACTCATCTGCTTTAACTCTTTCACTGCCACTGGGGCGTATATATCACGCTATAGGTTACCAGACAACCAGTGCTGCATATTATTGCCATGTACCATGTGTCAACCTGCAAACATTTTCTCACGCCACGCCACAAGTAGGCCACATGTGACATTCAAATTCCCATATACCAATAAAGAGCTTGACAAAATGGTTCAAATGGCTCTCAGCACTATGGGACTTAACATCAATGGTCATCAGTCCCCTAGAACTTAGAACTACTTAAACCTAACTAACCTAAGGACATCACACAACACCCAGCCATCACGAGGCAGAGAAAATCCCCCACCCCGCCGGGAATCGAACCCGGGAACCCGGGCGTGGGAAGCGAGAACGCTACCGCACGACCACGAGATGCGGGCAAAGAGCTTGTCATTTGGAATAATCTACCGAAATATCAAATATCTGTGATCATAATATACAATCCGATTACTTCCGTAAAAAGATACTCCATGCATGGCAA
The DNA here is from genome assembly GCF_023864345.2 of Schistocerca serialis cubense. Lineage (NCBI taxonomy): Eukaryota > Metazoa > Arthropoda > Insecta > Orthoptera > Acrididae > Schistocerca > Schistocerca serialis. The sequence continues at coordinate 356,360,435 of NC_064639.1, forward strand.
TAAGCGATTGTCATTCATTTCATTACTTGCAAGGTGCCCCATGAGGAATATTCAGCACTAAGCGATGTAACAGGAACGATCATTCGAACCAAAAAAGTCTAGCAAACATTACATCCAAAATGCATATCTTAAGAGCTATGAGTATTTCTTTACCTTAGATAATATGAAACAAATATCTTCTACTGCGATCTCTTTGGTTTCCATACTTTGACAGGTGATAATATGGACCGCATAACAAAAAGTTGTCTACTAAACATGGGCTCTAAAATGCATATGTTAAAAGATGTGAGTACTTGTTCAGTAGAAGGGAAACTTTTCACAGTAGCGATGATGAAGCTGCACTAATAGCTCTTAAGGTGAGCCTATGCTTATTTGACGTTTTCTTCTTCTTTTGGACCATACTGCCATACGCCTATCAAAATGTGGAAAGCACAGAGCTCGTAGTAGAAGAGATTAGTTGCACACTATCGAAGAAGTGCTGATAGCTCTTAAGGTGCGCCATTTAGATGTCATGTTTACTAGACTTTTTCGCTTCCATTAATCGTTTCTGCCATATCCTTAAAAATTGACCATTCTCCCTGGCTCACCTTGTGTAGGTCCCGAGTCAAAATGCAAGTGAGACGCATAAGTCCAATCTCTCTGACCACTGGAAAACGAAACGACGGAAAACATTTGTTCGTAATTGTTCCATTCTCTTTCTTACTTCTCACGACGTTATTAATGAAATTAACTATACATTAATTTTTTGCACTTCGAAAATGGGTCGGTAGTGAAAGCGTTGAAGTAACCTTAGAGACAAAACTACTGATCATTATGATATTTTTGACGAGTGCGTTGCCTGGGTGCCGCGTGAATAATCATTTGACAAAGTGAGAGTGCGACTGATTATGTTGGTCGCTGTTCTAACATATATCGGGATTGTATAGAACTGTTCCGCACATAAATTTGGTAACTAGGTCAACGGTATTTTGAAATATCAGCGAACACGTGCAAGACAATACGAGCGCTGTTCGGGAAGTAAAGTCCGATCGATTGGAAATGAAAACACTGTGAAAATCAAAAATTTTAGCCACACCTTCCAACTAACTCTCTAAATAATCACCGCTCCGACGTAGACATTTGTTTGGGCGTTGTACAAACTTCCCACAACCCTCGTCACATAAATCAGCAGCCTGTGCTTTCCACCAATCTGCTTTTCGTTGGCCGGCCGTAGTGGCCGTGCGGTTCTAGGCGCTCCAGTCTGGAACCAAGCGACCGCTACGGTCGCAGGTTCGAGTCCTGCCTCGGGCATGGATGTGTGTGATGTCCTTAGGTTAGTTAGGTTTAATTAGTTCTAAGTTCTAGGCGACTGATGACCTCAGAAGTTACGTCGCATAGTGCTCAGAGCCATTTTGCTTTTCGTTGTTTGTGACAAAATGTCTTCGGGGCCAGCGGTTCATGTGAGCAGAGATGAACAACGGAGGGAGCCAATTAAGAGCTGTATTATGGGTGATGAAACACGTCCTACGAAAACACTTCGGGAGCGTCCTCATTGCCCCTGAAGAATGCGGTTCAAAATTGTCTTGAAGAAATAAACCCATTTCATTTGAGTTATGTGGGCTGCATAGCTTCAAGCGAAATCTCTCACCAGATTCACATACTTGGCGGGAGACACTGTTGTTCAAGGGCTGTCTACGTGATCACTTTGCTCTCTGAACTGAAAAGAGCAACGTTTAGCGATCGACAGACGCACTAAGGACACTGCCCAACACATCTGTGCAAAGTTCCATCGGATTTTCATAGTGGTTTCCATTTCGCGCGTAATCGGACCTTACTTTCCGTATTTAGTTGATGCATATGCGAGCGCGCAGATTGACAGTTACTGAATATTTCGTTTCTTCATCGCTAGGGCTTTCAAACAGAATGACAGACGAAGTGTACTCTGAGACATTCATTCGTTCTCCGTAAGTGGAAATACTTTTTCACGACAGAATACGAGGCTCGGTTTCCAGTCTGCAGGGACGACGTCCGCTACAGGCCGTCGGGTACTTTCTCATTGAAATCAGTTGCGGCGTGATGGAGGCAGAGTTAATCGCGGATCGCCAGTGAAGTGTGACGGGCTGCTCTCGCAACATGAAAGGTGCGGCGGCCGGCGGACGGCAGTGATTTCGGTTTCTAAGCGCATCGCAGAGAAGGCCTGGTCGCACAGTAGCGGTGTCAGCGCAGCGGAGCGGCCGCGACGTCACATAATGAAAGCAGCGGGTGCGTGTCGCGCGTGTTTGCTGTTTCTGTGTGCCCACGCAGGCATGCGCGCACACACACACACACACACACACACACACACACATACACACACTCTGGGCGCAGACGGTCAGTGTATGCCACAGCAGCCCAGCACAGTGGTCCCAGCTTACAGCCTGACATCATGGACAGCCGCATCAGAATACCACAGGCTGCGCTTCCAGCTGCAGAACGACTCTCCACAGTGATGCTTCACACAGGATGCTCATAAAGTATCAAAATATACCAAGAACTTGATTTTTATTTTCACTAACTAAGGGTGGAATTTTCATTTTTTCCCCCTTGTTTATTTCATGCAGGACTTCTATGTACCCATTAAACTATCGTGTTATTCGGCATTTCTCGCGTGACGTGGTAGCGTTGCCTATTGGCTGTCAGGAGCATCTCCATTAGAGCTCAGACAACGGGGTACGACTTTATTATTACACTACTGGCCGTTAAAATTGCTAGACCAAGAAGAAATGCAGATGATAAACGGGTATTCATTGGACAAATATATTACACTAGAACTGACATGTGATTACATTTTCACGCAATTTGGGTGTTTAGATTCTGAGAAATCAATACCCAGAACAACCACCTCTGGCCATAATAACGGCCTTGATACGCCTGGGCATTGCGTCAAACAGAGCTTGGATGGCGTTTAAAGGTACAGCTGTCCATGCAGCTTCAACACTATATCACAGTTCATCAAGAGTAGTGACTGGCGTATTGTGACGAGCCAGCTGCTCGGCTACCATTGACCAGACGTTTTCAGTTGGTGGGAGATCTGGAGAATGTGCTGGCCAGGGCAGCAGTCGAACATTTTCTGTATCCAGATAGGCCCGTACAGGACCTGCAACATGCGGTCGTGCATTATCCTGCTGAAATGTAGGGTTTCGCAGGGATCGAATGACGGGTAGAGGAACGGGTCGTAACACTTCTGAAATGTAACGTCCACTGTTCAAAGTGACGTCAGTATGAACAAGAGGTGATCGAGAAGTGTAACCAATAGCACCCCATACCATCACGCCGGGTGATACGCCCTTATGGCGATGACGAATACACGTTTCCAGTGTGCGTTCACCGCGATGTCGCCAAACACGGATGCGACCATCATGATGCTGTGGGCAGAACCTGGATTCATTCGAAAAATGTCATTTTGCCATTCGTGCACCCAGTTTCGTCGTTGAGTACACCATCGCAGGCGCTCCTGTCTGTGATGCAGCGTCAAGGGTAACCGCAGCCATGGTCTCCGAGCTGACAGTCCATGCTGCTGCAAACGTCGTCGAACTGTTCGTGTAGATGGTTGGTGTCTTGCAAACGTATCCATCTGTTGACTCAGTGATCGAACCGTGGCTGCACGATCCGTTACAGCCATGCGAATAAGATGCCTGTCATCTCGACTGCTAGTGATACGAGGCCGTTGGGATCCAGCACGGCGTTCCGTATTTCCCTCCTGAACCCACCGATTCCATATTCTGCTAACAGTCATTGGATCTCGACCAACGCGAGCGGCAATGTCGCGATACGATAAACCGCAATCGCGATAGCCTACAACCCGACCTTTATCAAAGTCGGAAACGTGATGGTACGCATTTCTCCTCCTTACACGAGGCATCATAACAACGTTTCACCTGTCAACGCCGGCCAAATGCTATTTGTGTATGAAAAATCTGTTGGAAACTTTCCTCGTGTCAGCACGTTGTAGGTGTCGCCACCGTCGCCAACCTTACGTGAATGCTCTGAAAAGCTAATCATTTGCATATCACAGCATCTTTTTCCTGTCGGTTAAATTTCGCTTCTGTAGCACGTCATCTTCGCGGTGTAGAAATTTTAATGGCCAGTTGTGTATTATGTAGTATGGACTTAACCTTCTCCATAAGAATGTTACCGTTGTATCCACGGTATTGGCCTCCTTTCTAGTGAGATGGCAGTCCGAGTGGAAAGAGGGGAAGACCAGAATTTAACACCGCGTCGACAACAAGGTCATGAGAGACGGAGCACAATCGCTGATAGGAAAGGGTGAGGAAGACTATCGGCCGTGCCCTCTTCAAAGGAACAGTCCCGGAAGACGATGGAAGGAAATCACGGAAAACCTAAATCTGGCTGGCCGGACGCGGATTTGAACAGTAGTCCTCCATAGCGGCAGTCCAGTCTCGGGTCTCAAATAAATTTTAACACATCGGTAAAGATCGTGAAGTTTTGTAAATTATACTGACCTAGCTTCTTAACTCGAGAAACTGAAAATCTCTGTTAGAGAAATTTGTGTATCTCAGTTTCATAACTTTTCGGGAAGTAAAATTACTAACTGTTTTCCCTTGGTGCTATTTATTTATTTGTTTTATTGTCTATGATCAATTGATACAGTATGTATTGTAAAACAGCAATACGTATATAGCATATATTACATTATCTAGAACTCTATCATAATTATTATGTGTCTTTCCGTGTAAGACGCTCTCGGGTTGGGCTAGCTCTTGCCTGTCTCACAGTCCGGGTCTGGCCGGTGCTGTTGGCAAGCGGGGCACACTCAGCCCTTGTGAGGCCAGTTGTGGAGCTACTTGACTGGAAAGTTACGAAAACTCACAATGGCCGGGAGTGCGATCTGATGACCACATGAAGCTGCGTATCCGCATCTGATGACGCCTGAGGCCTGAGGATGAAATGGTTCAAATGGCTCTAAGCACTATGGGACTTCTGAGGTCATCAGTCCCCTAGAACTTAGAACTATTTAAACCCAACTAACCTAAGGACATCACACACATCCGTGCCAGAGGCAGGATTCGAACCTGCAACCGTAGCGTTCGCGCGGTTCCAGACTGTAGCGCCTAGAACCGCTCGGTCACTCCGGCCGGCGAAACTCCAAACTATGTGGAAGAAGAAACAATAACAAAGAAAAAGTTAAAAGGAGGAAAAATAAACTGAGCTGTTCCATCAGAAGTTAAGTACACATTCAGTTCTCTGTACTGTACATCAAGATATATACACATATCCAACAGGTACCTCAGGTACTCTGTCGGTAGAGGGAGAAACTCTTTATACAACAAAGGAATCCATGATTCACGGAGGACATCGAAAAAGCTCAAAGAAGGGCATATAATTTTGTATTACTACGAAACAATGCAGGTATTGTCACGAATACGCGAATTGGACTGGAAATCATGAACAGAAAGGCCTTTTTTCATTGTGGCGAGATCTTTTCACGAAATTTTAGTCTCCAACGTTCTCCTCCGAATGTGAAAGTATTTTTTGGCACCCGTCTACATATGGAGAAATGACCATTGTAATAAAATATGAGAAATCACAGCTCGCTCGGGAAGATTAAAGTGTTCGTTTTTCCAGCTTGCTGTTGGAGAGAAGAACAGTAGACTGGTACTATAACAGTGGTTCAGTGAACCGTGAGCCAGATGTACGAAACCTCACAACAGATATAAAGGTGTTAACTTAAGGCTGATTTTTCCTTTTGTTTCTTGCAGAGAATGACATTAGACTAAGACGCAGAACAATGAATTTTGATTATCTGCGTTGATATTGAACCACGTAACAAGTAATTTTTAACTTTGGGTCACACTTTCTCATTCCTTCAAGAATCTTGAAAGCAAAAAGTCATCCTCGCTCATTATCTTAGTAATGAAATATGTACTTAAACAGGTTTCAGATATTACATTCTTCCACTCATAGGTAGTCATGAGATTCATTACTCCTCTTTTGCTCCACTAATGCAAAAGCACGGTCCCAGGGCGAAAAGCTTTGTCTCGAAACAGTAAATTTTTACTATACTGTTGTAAAATATCTTGCCAAAACAAGGTAGTAGTACAAAAATATTATTGACCTGTTATATTGTCCAAACCAATGACCAGATCACATTATAATGGTACATGTACAACGTTCTTGCTTGTAAAACTTTTGATATACTTTTGTCAAGCACATCTTTACCAGTTGCAGAAATGTAAGATTTTCAACTGTTCCTCCTACTTTTCTTGATATTCTGCTTCCAGTTTAAGTCTGTTCCCTTTCTATACTTTACTTAAGGATTCAGTATCCTTTGGAGTGAAACTTACTTTAGCCATATTAGCCGTTGTCATTGATAAACAACGCTCTTCCAGGATGGTCGGCTTTATTTCTACAAATAGCTCGATTTCCCCCCTGCGGGCCGGCCGAAGAGGCCGCGCGGTTCTGGCGCTGCAGTCTGGAACCGCGAGACCGCTACGGTCGCAGGTTCGAATCCTGCCTCGGGCATGGATGTGTGTGATGTCCTTAGGTTAGTTAGGTTTAACTAGTTCTAAGTTCTAGGGGACTAATGACCTCAGCAGTTGAGTCCCATAGTGCTCAGAGCCATTTGAACCATTTTTTCCCCCCTGCGGGTCTGGGGATTAGAATAGGCCCGAGGTATTCCTGCCTGTCGTAAGAGGCGACTAAAAGGAGTCCCTCCCCCTCAAGGGGGTAGTTAGCGCCTGCGTCCGGAGACGGACGGTTCCACGACCTTTATTTGCGGTCATTTTGCTTTTTCACTTCTCGTTTCTTCCTTCCTTTGGTTGGTTCCTTTCTTTGCTCTTCTCCACCTCACTGTCTTCCTCACTCTTTCCCTTGCCTTCTTCTCCTTGCCTTCTCATTGCCTTCTTCTCCTTGCCTTCTCATTGCCTTCTTCTCCTTGCCTTCTCATTGCCTTCTTCTCCTCGCCTTCTCATTGCCTTCTTCTCCTTGCCTTCTCATTGCCTTCTTCTCCTTGCCTTCTCATTGCCTTCTTCTCCTTGCCTTCTCTGGTCTCCGCCTCGGCGTTTGAGACAGTCTGTCCTCTCTCTCCCTCTCTCTCTTCTTTTTCCTCTTCTTCCTTCCTCCCTGTGCGCGCCTGAAGGCCGACCCACGCGTTCGCACGCATAGCCGGTGACGGGGTAACGCGTAATTCCCCGCCCTGGGTAGACATGTAAGGCACGCGTGTACCCCCTGGTAAAGGCCAGGCCCGGGGAGGGGTGATTGCCTGAGCTGCTACCTTCTGACCATGCCGATTGGTCCCTCCGTCTGTTTCTCGGGAGGTGTGACCTGAGGTGTAAACATTCACCTAAGGCGGGAGTGCCCTCTGAGAGGGTCCACACAAGGAAGGAGCGCGCCATCGGAGACGCTGGCAATCATGGGGGATTCCTTCGCAATGGATTTCACTCCATCTCTCTCGACTTCTGCCCAAAAACGGAAACATGACCAGCCACCAGTGACAAAAGTACTACTGCCTGCCCCACAGTTCCTCGTCGTTTCTCGATCTGAGGACGGAAAGGATTTTTCCTCTGTCAACCCTTTCGTTATCCAGAAGGGCGTAGATGCCATAGCCGGATCGGTCAAATCTTGTACCAGGTTGCGTAACGGTACCTTATTACTAGAAACTGAGAGCGCCTTTCAGGCACAAAAACTGCTTCGGACCACACTCCTGTACACGTTCCCTGTCTGGGTGGAGGCTCACCGAACTTTTAATTCGTCTTGTGGTGTAGTCTATACTAGCTCCCTCGACGGATTGACTGACGAGGAGATTCAATCTTTCCTCGCTGAGCAGGGCGTGACGGCTGTCCATAGGGTCATGAAAAAGGTCAACAGTGACCTTGTACCGACCTGGACACTTTTCTTGACCTTCGATAGTGTTAAGCTGCCATCGCGCATCAAGGCGGGCTACGAGGTTATTTCTGTTCGACCCTATGTCCCGACACCTACGCGCTGCTACCAGTGTCACCGTTTCAATCACACTCGACAGTCTTGTTCCAATGCGGCTAAATGTGTCACTTGTGGCAGGGATACCCATGAGGGTGACTGTCCACCTCCGTATCCTCGTTGTGTGAACTGTCAGGGTGACCATGCCGCATCCTCCCCCGTCTGTCCTGTCTATAAGGAAGAACGCTGTATCCAAGAAATTCGGGTCAAAGAGAAAGTGTCCACCTCGGCTGCTCGCAAGCTATTGGCTAGTAGGAAGCCCACGCTGCTCCCAGCGGGGAAATACACTACTGTCCTCGCCTCTCCTCGGACTACCAGGGAGGTGGCAACCCAGACATGCGATCTGACCTTCAGCACCACGGTCGTCCGTTCGGCCAGTGCTAAGATCGCGCGGTCGACGTCTCCTCTTCCTCCCATCACCCCACAGACACCAGCCCCTTCATCAGCTTCTGCTAAGACGAAGACCCCGAAGTCAGATGCATGGGCCTTTAAGAAGGAACCGTCCCGTGCAGACTTCCTACGTACCTCGACCTCCCAGCCTTCGACCGGCACTTCCACCAAACGACCTTCCAAGAAGGCTCATAGGAAGCACAGTTCTCCTTCTCCGCCACGGCGCATTTCTTCTCCTGCGCCACCCAGCGGTTGCCGCCCCAGGCCGTCATCCGTTTCGCCTGGCCGCACCGCTGGTAGCCGAACATCTGGCCGTTCACCGGTGGAGGAAGCTCCCCCTCCCGGCCACCTTCCCAAGATGGCCGATGAACCTATAGACCCAATGGACGATGACTGTCCGCCTACTGATAGCGGCGGCAGTGCTCGCTCGAAGCCAGGATCTCAGCGGCCTTCGAGGTGACCCCTTCTTTCATCTTCCTTTTCTTCTTACGATGGCACTTATTCACTGGAATATTCGCAGCATTCGCTCCAACCGAGAGGACTTGAAGTTGCTGCTCCGCTTGCACCGTCCGCTCGTCGTAGCCCTCCAGGAGACGAAGCTACGCCCATGCGATCAAATTGCCTTGGCACACTACACCTCTGTGCGTTTTGACCTACCCCCTGTGATAGGTATCTCGGCTCATGGAGGGGTTATGTTGCTGGTCCGGGATGATATTTACTACGATCCCATCACGTTGCACACCGGCCTGCAGGCAGTTGCCATCCGCATTACCCTCCCCACTTTTACATTTTCCATTTGTACCGTTTACATTCCATCGTCGTCTGCCGTTACCAGGGCAGACATGATGCAACTTATTGCTCAGCTACCTGCACCATTTTTGTTAACTGGAGACTTCAATGCCCATCATCCCCTTTGGGGCTCTCCAGCATCCTGCCCGAGGGGCTCCCTGTTAGCAGACCTTTTCAACCAGCTCAATCTTGTCTGCCTCAATACTGCTGACCCTACTTTTCTTTCGGACACATCTCACACCTATTCCCATCTAGACCTCTCTATATGTACTCCCCAACTTGCACGCCGGTTTGAGTGGTATGCACTTTCTGATACATATTCGAGCGACCACTTCCCGTGTGTTATCCATCTCCTGCAGCATACCCCCTCTCCGTGCTCATCTAGTTGGACCATCTCCAAAGCAGACTGGGGGCTCTTCTCTTCCAGGGCGATCTTTCAGGATCAAACCTTCACAAGCTGCGATCGTCAGGTCGCACACCTCACGGAAGTCATTCTCGCTGCTGCTGAATATTCCATCCCTCACCCTACTTCTTCTCCACGTCGCGTATTGGTCCCCTGGTGGACCGCAGCATGTAGAGACGCTTTATGTGCTCGTCGACGTGCTTTGCGCACCTTTATATGCCACCCTACAGTGGCGAATTGTATCAATTATAAACGATTACGTGCACAGTGTCGTCGTATTATTAAAGAAAGCAAGAAAGCCAGCTGGGCTGCTTTCACAAGCATCTTCAACAGTTTTACTCCTTCTTCAGTTGTCTGGGGTAGCCTGCGCCGGCTATCTGGCACTAAGGTCCACTCACCAGTTTCTGGCTTGACGGTCGCGAATGACGTCCTTGTGGCCCCTGAGGCTGTCTCCAATGCCTTCGGCCACTTTTTCGCAGAGGTTTCGAGCTCCGCTCATTACCACCCTGCCTTCCTCCCCCGCAAACAGGCAGAGGAGGCTAGGCCACCTAACTTCCGCTCCTCGAATCGTGAAAGTTATAATGCCCCATTCACCATGAGGGAACTCGAAAACGCACTTGGCCGATCACGGTCCTCCGCTCCAGGGCCTGATTCTATTCATATTCAGATGCTGAAGAACCTTTCTCCTGCGAGTAAAGGTTTTCTTCTTCGTACTTACAATCGCATCTGGATTGAGGTACATGTTCCCGCATGCTGGCGCGAGTCTATTGTTGTCCCGATTCCTAAGCCGGGGAAGGACAAGCACTTGCCTTCCAGTTATCGACCCATCTCGCTTACCAGCTGTATCTGTAAAGTGATGGAGCGAATGGTTAACTCTCGATTGGTTTCGCTGCTCGAGTCTCGACGCCTACTTACCAATGTACAATGTGGATTTCGTAGGCGCCGCTCTGCTGTTGACCATCTGGTTACCTTGTCGACCTTCATTATGAATAACTTCTTGCGGAAGCGCCCGACCGCGGCTGTGTTCTTTGATTTGGAGAAGGCTTACGACACCTGTTGGAGGGCGGGCATTCTCCGCACCATGCATACATGGGGCCTTCACGGTCGCCTCCCTCTTTTTATTCGTTCCTTTTTAATGGATCGACAGTTCAGGGTACGTGTGGGGTCTGTCCTGTCAGACACCTTTCGCCAGGAGAATGGGGTGCCATAGGGCTCAGTTTTGAGCGTCGCTCTCTTCGCCATAGCGATCAATCCAATAATGGATTGCCTCCCAGCTGATGTATCAGGCTCCCTTTTCGTGGACGATTTTACCATCTATTGCAGCGCGCAGCGTACATGTTTCCTGGAGCGCTGTCTTCAGCGTTCTCTTAACCGTCTTTACTCCTGGAGTGTCGCCAATGGCTTCCGTTTTCCTGCCGAGAAGACGGTCTGTATTAACTTCTGGCGCTACAAAGAGTTTCTCCCACCGTCCTTACGACTCGGTACCGTTGCTCTCCCATTCGTGGAGACAACAAAATTTTTAGGTCTTACATTTGACAGGAAACTTAGCTGGTCTCCACATGTGTCATATTTGGCTGCCCGTTGTACCCGTTCTCTAAATGTCCTCCGTGTTCTCAGCGGTATGTCGTGGGGAGCGGATTGAACCGTCCTACTTCGCCTGTATCGGCCGATCGTCCGCTCCAAGCTGGATTATGGGAGCTTCGTATACTCCTCTGCACGGCCATCCATCTTATGCCGCCTCAACTCCATACAACATCGGGGTTTACGACTTGCGATCGGAGCGTTTTATACTAGTCCCGTCGAGAGTCTTCATGCTGACGTTGGTGAGTTGCCACTCACCTACCGGCGCGATATACTGCTTTGTCGGTATGCCTGTCGGTTACTGGCAATGCCCGACCACTCGTCTTATCGTTCCTTTTTTGATGACTCTCTCGACCGTCAATACGGGTTGTATGTCTCTGCCCTGCTACCCCCTGGAGTTCGCTTTCGTCGCCTCCTTCAACACCTTAATTTTTCACTCCCTGCAACCTTTCGAGTGGGCGAGAGCCACACGCCACCTTGGCTCCAGGCTCAGGTTCGCGTCCACCTTGACCTCTGCTCGCTCCCGAAGGAGGTTACCCCCGGTTCAGTCTACCACTCCCGTTTTGTCGAACTTCGTTCTAAGTTCATTAATATGACCTTCATTCATACAGATGGCTCTAAGACCAATGACGGGGTCGGGTGTTCTTTTATTGTCGGGGCACAAAGTTTCAAATACCGGCTCCATGGCCATTGTTCGGTCTTCACAGCTGAGCTCTTTGCCCTCTACCAGGCTGTTCTTTAGATCTGCCGCCACCGACATTCTGCATATGTCATCTGCTCCGATTCCCTGAGCGCTATCCAGAGCCTCAGTGATCCGTACCCGGTTCACCTTTTCGTGCACCGGATCCAACGCTCTCTTCAGCAGCTGGTGGACGTCGGTTCTCCGGTTAGCTTTATGTAGGTTCCTGGCCATGTCGGTATCCCTGGGAACGAAGCTGCAGATGCCGCGGCCAAGGCTGCGGTCCTCCAGCCTCGGACAGCTTCTTGTTGTGTCCCTTCATCAGATTGTAGCAGGGTCATTTGTCGGCGCATTTTATCGCTGTGGCATGCCGATTGGGCTGCACTTACAGACAACAAGCTAAGGGCCGTGAAACCTCTTCCCGTGGCTTGTGACGTCCTCCTCACGCCCTTCTCGGCGGGAGGAGGTAGTTTTGGCCCGGTTACGAATTGGACACTGCCGGTTCAGCCATCGCCATCTGCTGACGGCTGCACCGGCGCCGTTCTGCCCATGTGGGCAATTGCTGACGGTCCGCCACATTTTAACGTCCTGTCCGGATTTTAACACACTGCGTCTTGATCTTGGCCTGCTATGTCCTCTAGAAGCCATTTTAGCGGATGACCCACGAGCAGCTGCTCGCGTTCTTCATTTTATCAATTTGACGACCCTCTCTTAGGACATTTGATTATGCTGTTTACTTTTTTTAATACTATGCCTGTCAGTCTGTCTTTTATCGTGTTTTCCGTTTCGTTGCTGTTTTAAACTTGTGACTCGCGGTGCATTCCTAACGTAGTCTGGGCGCTAATGACCGTTGAAGTTGTGCGCCCTAAAACCACATAAAAAAAAAGAAATAGCTCGATTTGTGAACAGACAAAAGACATCTGTTGCTATGACAGCATGTCTTAGGTGCTGTACTTCTTTGCTCCTGTGAAAACTCAATATTGCCTCAATTGTGATGCACAGCATTTTTGAGGGAGGTCTTCAGCTGTTAAAGGCGGAGCGTCGGATGTCGATCACGTGCTGTTGGCTGCTAGTTATTTTATTCAAGACGTTGATAATGATGATGAGGTCCCATACTCCGAGGAGCGTAGGCGACGATGCGGGAGACCTACACCGCCGTACTAGGCAAGGTCCTAGTGGAACTGGTTTGCCATTGCCTTCCTCCGATTCAAGACGTTAGCGTTGTTTAAAATATCAAAACCACACTCGTGATAAAGTTATGTGCCACCACCGATAGGCGATCTACATATCCACACACAAATTAGTCGACACATGTAACTTGTAAGTAGGCTGTTTAGGTTCTGATATTGATAACGCCACGTAGCGCTCTGTATGAAAATCACTGGCTGTGCTGTGTGCAGTCTGTGGCTAGTTTGCATTGTTTTCTGCCATTGTAGTGTTGGGCAGCTGGATGTTAACAGCGCGTAGCGTTGCGCAGTTGGAGGTGAGCCGCCAGCAGTGGTGGATGTGGGGAGAGAGATGGCGGAGTTTTGAAATTTGTAAGACTGGATGTCATGAACTGCTATATATATTATGACTATTAAGGTAAATACATCATTTGTTCTATATCAAAATCTTTCATTTGCTAACTATGCCTATCAGTAGTTAGTGCCTTCAGTAGTTTGTATCTTTTATTTAGCTGGCAGTAGTGGCGCTCGCTGTATTGCAGTAGTGCGAGTAACGAAGATTTTTGGTGAGGTAAGTGATTTGTGAAAGGTATAGGTTAATGTTAGTCAGGGCCATTCTTTTGTAGGGGTTATTGAAAGTCAGATTGCGTTGCGCTAAAAATATTATGTGTCAGTTTAAGGACAGTCATGTATAATTGATCAAAGGGGATGTTTCAAATTAATACACTTTTCACATAAAAATCAGCAATAAATAAAACTGCCGAGAATTCTTCTGGGTTATGTGGCCGTGGTCCATGGAACTCTTCTATCCCTGAAGCTTCATCCAAAGCTACGTTGGACATCTTCGGAGGTGCTCCTGGTTGTACTGAGTCTTGATGACAACCAGGAGCACCTCCGAAGATGTACAACATAGCTTTGGACGAAACGTCAGGGATAGAAGAGTTCAGTCCGCAGCTCGTGGTCGTGCGGTAGCGTTCTCGCTACCCGCGCCCGGGTTCCCGGGTTCGATTCCCGGCGGGGTGACTGGATGTTGTGTGATGACTGGGTGTTGTGTGATGTTCTTAGGTTAGTTACGTTTAAGTAGTTCTAAGTTCTAGGGGACTGATGACCATAGATGTTAAGTACCATAGTGCTCAGAGCCATAGAAGAGTTCCATGGACCACGGCAATACAGCCTGGAAGAACTGTCGGCAGCTGAAATATCCTGTCGTGAAAGCATTCATTGTCTGAATAAATAACTCTCCGAACCTGTAACTAATCCACATGGCTCGAAGATATGCATTACTAAATTCATATTTACTGACCTCAGCAAATACTTGAACTGTAACCACCTAGACTGCCAATGCACCAATTTGCAGGACTCCGCCATGACGATAACTGTATTCTATCAGTGCGGATCATTCTTGTGAGCATACAACATACGAACTGATTCAGGGTGTTTATTACTGTTATTAAGTTTAAAATCATAATGTTAATCTATTTTCATTAGTACTTTCTAATAACGACACTGATGAGAGATCGTTTCCACGAATTCCTATTTGATGTCTGACATATGCAGTGTTTGACTTTGCGAATTACCTCGAAGAACACGAACTCTTGACACATGGTTAGCACATATTCAGAAAATATCTTTCGTGTGCAACACAACTAGCTCTTTATTCTAATGAAGTAGTGAGTATCATCGACAGAGACTACTCAATTGATTCCACGTTTATAGATTTCCGTAAGCGTTTGGAGTCCGTTCCTCACAAGCGACTTCTGATCAAATTGCGTGCCTACGGAGTATCGTCTCAGTTGTGCTACTGGATTCGTGATTTGCTGTCAGAAAATCGAGTAAAACAGAAGTAATATCTGGCGTTCCCCAAGAAATTATTGTAGGCACTCTGCCGTTACTAATCCATATAGGCGATTTAGAGGATAACATGAACAACCTTCTTAGATTATTTGCAGATGATGCTATCATGTACCGTCTAGTAAAGTTAGAAGAGGATCAAAACCAATTCCAAAATAAGTTAGTCAAGATATAGATATGGTGGGTAAAGTTCCAATTGACTCCAAATAATGAAAACTGTGAGGTCATTCACATGTGCATGCTAAATTTCCATTACACGATAAATCAGACATATTTAAAGGCTGTAAGCTCAACTAAATACCTAGGAATCACACTTACGGACAACTTATATTGGTACGATAGTGTACATAATGTTGTGGGGAAGACGAACCAAAGACTGCATTTTGTTAGCAGAACGCTTAGAAGAAGTAACAAATCCACTAAAGAGTTTACCTACACTATGTTTGTCCGTCCTCTTCTAGAATTTATTGCTGTGGGTGTGGGATCAGCATCATGTAGGATTGGTCGATGGTTTCTAAAACATTTAAAAAAGGGCAGCTCGTTTTATATTACCGCGAAATAGGGGAGAGAGTGCCACGGATATGATACGCGAATTGGGGTGGCAATTATTAAAACAAAAGCATTTTTCTTTGCAGTAGGTTCTTCTCATGAAATTTCAGTCACCAGCTTCCCCCTACAAATGAGAAGATATTTTTTTGGTGCCCACCTAAATGAGGAGACATGATAATTATAATAAAATAAGAGAAATCAGAGTTCACACGGAATGATCTTAGTGTTCCTTTTTCCCGCGCACTGTTCTAGAGTGCAACACTAGAGAAATACTGTGAAAGTGTTCCAATGAACGCCGTAGCAGCCACTTAAGTGTGAATTGGAGAGTAGTTATGTGGATGTAAATGTAACAAATAATATGTAGGGAAGGTACAAGTTTCGGCGTACATGCAGCACGCCAGTTGTTGGTCAGTGTAGGGTAGCTCTATCGGTGATTTTTTGGTCGCATAGACCTACCAGTACATTTTAATGACCACGATTCCTGCAGCTGTACTCGGATCACTTTAATCGACAATAAAGTATGAGAGAGAAATGTAACTAGGGTTACGTATCTTACGTGGTAGTGGCGGGAGTCATTTCACGTGATTGTTAGTGGCGTATATGGCGGAAGGTAGCCTGGAGTAGATAAGGTAGGTCATTCCTTTAACTGTCAAAAGTAGTATGTGCTGCGAGCCTACCAGACTGATTTAAGGGTAGCAAAAATCCTATGACGGGAATAAACTTGCAGATATTCCTGGGGGAATCAGCCCTTTGCAGAGGAATGTCATATGTTGGCAGTTAATTACTTGGCAGGAGCGTTGTCTCTAGATGAAAATGACATGATGTTCTTCTTGCCGGCGCTTCGCTCTATTGAGTGATTTTAGAATAACATGGAGGAATGTCTGGCATTGGTGAATAAATACCATATTTCATTTCCTGTGTTGTTAAGAAAAATTATACAATATGTCTTCGGACATGCCTGCAGCTGGTGTCTGCTGGAGACAGTAATGTTAAAATTGCTGATTGAAGAATTCTCTCTGCTTCACCTACATAATTTGCTATATATGAGGCTCTATACTGTGCAACATTTTCGTCATTTAGTTCCGGATATACAAGCGTATTGTCAGCAAATGTTACTTTACGATTATTTTTCTTCTATATGACGTTGTACAAAGACAGAATTTTGGAGTACGACTCTGGTTTTAATTTTAACATGTTCTGTTTCTTGACTTACTGTTTTAGCTCCATGTGGTTACGCATGTTCTGCAAGTATCTAGAAAATATCTTAGCGGTATTACAATTGTATACGATTTATCACATTGTTATTAAAATTACAAATTTGTGTTTGCAGTTGACGATGACGTAAACACGCGAGGTCTTTCTCAATTTCGTTCTCAAATAGTTTACCACTGTGTAGGAACATTGTCAATAAATGTTACTGTGTGATTACTTTGCTTTATATCTGACATCGTACAAAGATAGGATTTAGAAATACGATAAATCAATTGTACAGATCTCCTCTTATTATTCATGACGAGCAAATGAACCAAATCTTAATGTCCTATTACTAACTGCATTCAGAAATATTCCTGGATTCGATCACTGAGCTGGAAACCAAACATTGCCAACAGGCCTCCAGCTGGTTTCTTGTAATCCACACCGCTAATCTTGACTATTAGGAAGTAGGGAGACAGTTTTAAGTCAGTAGGTTAAAAATTACACAGAAACACCAGATTCAAGTTTAAATGGAAACATATGTAATTCAGTATACTATAGCGTAAAGTTTCGACGATTTCAGCTGTAATCGACTCTGTAATAGAAGTATAATGTGTGTTATTATTCTATTTTTAAATGATGGCATTAATTTTTGATGGCAGTAGTCTTTTTATGAAATTTAAAAAACACTCTCAGGAAGATTAATGTTTTTCCAAACGTAGTTTTAAAGACATTTTCGTTTTCTGCTTACTGTTTTACCTCCGTATGGCTACGTATTTTCCTTCTATTTCTAGAAAATATTTTAGCTTCCATCTGATACCAAAAAAATATTCAAATTACATATTTATATTTTTAATCGACCATGACATGAATATGCAAGGCTCCTCTAGCGGCACTAAATTTCAAAATGTTTTCTAGTAAATTGCGCTGCGTGACAGTTCAGAGGCGCGCTTGCGTCAGTAATGTACTATGTAATATCGGACGAATACACTTGGCGAAACATTTTGTAAATACTGTTTCTAACTTTGAACAAATTGCGTGTACTGGTTTTAGCTTCGACATGTCAGTGCATCTTATGCAGACTGTCCGGATAATTAAGATATGT
This sequence comes from Schistocerca serialis cubense, assembly GCF_023864345.2. Classification (NCBI taxonomy): domain Eukaryota; kingdom Metazoa; phylum Arthropoda; class Insecta; order Orthoptera; family Acrididae; genus Schistocerca; species Schistocerca serialis. The sequence goes on from NC_064639.1 coordinate 356,378,098, forward strand.
AGAGCTTTTATAGCTCAAATTGGCCCCATGAATTAACCTTTAGTGAGGGATGTGTAATAATAATTCAGTCTGTGTATTATACACTGACTGGAAAACATCGTAACACAAAAAGATAATTAATATAGAGTAATGAAATTTCGGGAAAGGATTTATCTAGGTAACGTGTTTAAGTGATTAACATTGCAAGACCATAGCTCAGTGTAAGCGAGATATAAGCCATTGAAAACGGTAAACGTTGGTACATTAGTAACCAGTGTAACCACCAGAATGTTGAATGCTAGCATGCAAATGGGCATGCATTGTTTTTTACAGGTGCATGATGTCAAATTATGGGATCCAGTCAACGCCTTTTGCACTTGAGTGGTCAGTACAGGGACGGCTAATGCTGTTTGAAAATGACGCCGAAGCTCCCATCCGATGACGTCCCATATGCGCTCGATTGGTGACACATATGAAGACCAAGCAGGCAAGGCAGCATGTCGATAATGTGTAGAGCAAGTTGAGTTACAAAACGGCGGTATGCGAGCAAGCGTTATCCTGTTAGAAAACGACCCTTGGAATGCTGTTCACGAAAGGCAGGACAACAGGTCGAATCACCAGACAGACGTACAAATTTGCAGGCAAAGTGCGTAGGATAACTATGACAGTGCTCCTGCTTACGAAATTGCAACCCAGACCATTAGTCCAGGTGTAGGTCCAGTGCGTCTAGCACGAAGACGGATTGGTTGCAGGCCTTGAGCAGAAAAACAAGAGACCTCCATCATCATTACCAATGAGTTCTCGCTTGGCACCACTGAAGTCGCAGGTGGTGGTGGTTTGAGGTCAGTGGAATGCACGCTACAAGGCGCCCGTCTCGGAGCTGTCCTTGAAGTAACCGATGTGTAACAGACCGATGTCTCACTGTGGTGCCAACTGTTGCTCAAATACTTGTTCCAAACACTGTGCGATGCGACAGAGACATAGGCCGAAGGCGATGGTATCTCCTCGCGTAGTGCCCCCTGCCGGTTTGGAGCCTCGTCTTCTTGTGACCGTACATTCTCACGACCACCGCTGCCAGCAATCATATACATTCCTGTCAAGTCTTTCTGCAGCATCGCAGATGGAACATTCAGCTTCTCGTAGCCCTATTACAGGACATCGTTCAAACTCAATGGGATGTTGGTAATGGCATATCTGTGACCTTAAAGGCATTTTTGACTGACATCAACTCAACAAGACCAATCTCAAAGTTCACTAACGCCCACCACCGATAAAACGTTTATTTAAAGTAAACTTGATTTGCATCCTCGTAGTGGCGCTACTGGAGCAACTCTTGCGCCACTGGGGTGAAATTTGAACATACATCATCTTTCAGATGTAGAGCCACGCCTACCAACTTGCTGTCGCATAACTTCTTCTTGGTGTAGCGGTATTTTTTCTGACTGTGTATTTATGACATGTACTCTATTTTTCATGATTTAATATGTATTACAGTTCATGTATACTGTTCACAGATCAGATAACCGTAAATCTGATCATACGATGTACAGCCGGTACAGACTTCCCTTAATATTTCCGGGCTGATAGGCTGTGGTCGTTGCATTAAACTTCCTCCTAACCTCTGAAGGTATCTCCCGCAGTCCAAGACGAATCGTCGGGCGTGTTTGATGCATACAACTTCCCTCTGTGAGGCCCGATGTTTTAAGTGAAGATAGTGGTAGGTCTGATTAGCTAAACCGGTTATCGTAAAAAAGGTTATACTAATACGATCTGCGCTGCGAGTTGGTCTTTCTTCTACTTGATTAATATGGCTCTGAGCACTATGGGACTCAACTGCTGAGGTCATTAGTACCCTAGAACTTAGAACTAGTTAAACCTAACTAACCTAAGGACATCACAAACATCCATGCCCGAGGCAGGATTCGAACCTGCGACCGTAGCGGTCTTGCGGTTCCAGACTGCAGCGCCTTTAACCGCACGGCCACTTCGGCCGGCACTTGATTAATATTTGGTTTTGGTCCCTGGGGAGTTTAATCACCGCTGGCAGCCCTTGTAAGGGTATGAACGCAGTAAATTGATACGAGTGCGCCAATAAACGTTTCCTGTTTAATCATCGGTAAAATATGCTGCTTAATGGGTCATTAGAACACAATTTTTTCCGTTGCAACAAGCAAAAGTGAAATGGGTTACGGGTAGTGTTCAGTAACGGATTAAGCATGTACACCACACTTCCTGAAAATGGACTATGTGTTGTGGGCGTTGTCAACGGCAGAAAACTGGCTTTGATGTTGAGAGCTCTGATTGGGGGAGCTAATTTCCGTGAGGTGAAGAGTCACTTAACAAATATAATAATAATAATTTCTCGTGGTTCAATGGCCGATTGGAGGCCTTTGGACTGAGCACCAACCACTGAAAGGGAAGAAAAGATTAACGTGGAACCCGATCTATATGTCGTTCCTGTCGGCTATTCACGGCATTGAGTGTTTGAAGTCTATGTTAAAGGCAGTCTGAGAATTTCCGTGGTCGAATGAGTATTCTATCCCGTGATCTGTCGGTTATCAGAAAAGTGCTTTACCGCTAGACCACCAGGCCCCACTGACTAAGAAGAAATTATATTATAACCTTCTAGCAATTTAGATAGTTATTTAGTACGCTTGCAGTTCATGCTCGGCACATCGATCTTCTTTCTTGATTACAAATTTTGCTCTGCACTAGACAAATACTTATTGCTTATTACAAATTTTGCCAAGCATGGAAGTATATACGAGCTGGAAATGTACCGTAGTTGTCAACAGCAGGGATAGTAGACCACACTCCCCTATGTCCTGAAATTAATAGCCGGCCGCGGTGGTCTCGGGGTTCTAGGCGCGCAGTCCGGAACCTTGCGACTGCTGCGGTCGCAGGTTCGAATCCTGCCTCGGGCATGGATGTGTGTGATGTCCTTAGGTTAGTTAGGTTTAAGTAGTTCTAAGTTCTAGGGGACTGATGACCACAGCAGTTGAGTCCCATAGTGCTCAGAGCCATTTGAACCATTTGAACCTGAAATTAATAACATGATGCTGTTGTTGTGGCCCGATGACTTTTCGTCTTGGTATAAAATGACTGTTTCCTGTAAAAATGGATGTAGATTCGTAGCTCTTTCGAATAGGGAACACCTAGTGTGAATATTGCCTTACTAATTTTGGCCGGCTGACAAGCAGTAAGTGATTTTAATGTAACAGTTGTAAAGGACGATCATTTTAGTGTGGAGAGGTAAAAAGTTTTATTTTGTGGATATGTGCAGCGTAACAACCACCCCCCCCCCCCCCCCCCACCTCCCCGGAATCTCCCATTCTTCTTATCGATGTTACAAGTACAAGGGTTGAATGAAAAGTAATGCCTCCATCTTCGTTAATTGGGTTTGGATGGGAATATTTTAATAAATAAAACGCAGAAATAATCCTTAGAATGTGATCTTTAATTACCAATATTCACTTTTCCACATAATCATCAGCCAATTGCATACATTTCTGCCAATAATGAGCAAGGTTTCTGAAGCGGTCACAGTCTCACAGTGCCAGAATTGAATGGAATAAGGCGTCACCTTAATTCTCGTAACGTGAGAGGAGTTCCTGGCAAATTTCAAGTGGGTGCGCTTTCATTTCAGGAGTCAGCGTGACCCACATGTTCTTGTGAAATGCCGATTGTGTTTGCAGTTTCTCTCTGAGTGATACGACGATCATCCTGAATCAATCTGTCAACGTTTTGCTTGTGAAACTCGGTGATTGCTGTCACAGGACGTCCAACTCTTTGTTTGTTACGCAGGTCAGATATTGCCGCCTCAACATCTTTAAACTTACTCGTCCAACGACGCACAGTACTCACATCAAAACAATCACCATAAACTGCTTTCATTCTCTGGTGAATCTCCTTTGGAGTGACACCTTCTGGTGCCAACAATTCAATGACTCCACGTTGCTTAAATCGCATTGACCGACCGTCTGCGCAGGGTTCCATACTTTGCACTGTAACAACACAACCGTTCAATGTTAAGGCTTCCCGCCAACTGGAGCTGTAGAGAAGAGGCTACAGAACAAGCCTGTCCGATGCTGCCAACTGTTGAAAAGTTACGAAGGTGAAGGCATTACTTTTCAGTCAATCCTCGTATATAGTGAACACGTTTCAATTCCGAATTCCGTGTAAAGTTGTGGATTATCAGATGAAACTCGGTAAAGTGTTGTTTCCTCGAAACCTTCCTGCTGTTAGTAGCATATTATTACTAATAGGGTGACAGTGAAATAGTGCCGTACACAATTACTAATAAATTCTAGCTTGACACCGAAAAGGGTGGAGGATACGTGGAGATGGACGCCAATCCTAAATTTAATCTCAGCGTATATACATCAAGAACTTTCCAATAGAATGCACCTTCAGAAATGTTAAAACTTCCGGTGACGTAGGACTGAATTACCTGCTCGTTTTGTCCTGTAGCAGTATCAGGTATTGCCAGTGCCACTTTAGAGGTCCGTGATCAGAGGTGGAAATTGAATACATATACATACTCACAAGCACTCCTCACGTTGCGCTGAACAAAATAAACTAAAGACGCCGCGTATAACGCAGAACCAGTCTTTTTCTACAAAGCTTTTGTTAATTCTACGTGTATTTTTCAGTCGGCATGAGCGGATGACGTGGCAGTGCACAGAGGACTAGATTGGGCGCCTTCGTTTGTTAGTCTCTGTGAGGAAACTTGGACGGCTGGCTGGGCTCTTCTGGCGTTGACTTCATTGTCTGCGGCTCTTTCTGTATTCATGGCGGCCTCTCCTCCGGGTACGCTCCATTCCAGAGCCCCACGGCGGGCCACGCACGTCTCTCACAGAGAGAGAACGTACGCACGCATAAGCTCTCTCGAAACAGACGTGCAGCTGGCGTGCATCGGACGTGAAATAGCAACCACTGGGCTTTTGTATCGCGTGTTTTCAAAAGACTATTACGTTTCCGGATAACAGCAGCTATTCCACGAACGAATCATAAATAAATTTTGTGCCGATCGTACAGAACCAGTAGTATATCAGTGAACTCTACATTGCTGGATCTCATTGAGTTATGGTTTTCGACACAAAATAAAGAAAACTGCATTAATTGACCTATAGAAACACAACAGTGGCTCAAGCTGTGCTAATAAACTTTAGAATATGTACCCAATCCTACAGATTTTGTTAGCAAGCATAATTTTAGTCTTGAATAACGATATATAGAGGGTATCCCTAAAAGTGACCGAAAGGATTTTCAGGTTTTAAAACGGAAAACTAAGAAGACGTACAGGTTTGTTGATATATAAACAACTTTAATTTTGCGGGTTTTAGAATGTGTGCCTCTGTGAGACAACATGGGTGGCTGGCTGAGCAAACACTTAAAATCAATGATAATTTTTTAAAATGACGTACAAAAACATAACCAAAATAAAATTATAGAAATTAAGCATGAAGCCGCAGCACTGTTTGACGAATCTTTGAATGCAGTCAGTTGCATATATCTGGTAAAGATGTGAAATCAAGAACAAAAATGGACTAGTGTGCTTTTGTAGAACTAAATCAAACCACGTAGCGTGTTTCTGTTATAATATCGATAAATATTAATTCAAAAGTATACAACCATGTTTGACTTATCACTTTCAGAGCAGCCGTCCGGAGTGGCCGAGCGGTTCTAGGTGCTACAGTCTGGAACCGTGCGACCGCTGCGGTCGCCGTTTCGAATCCTGCCTGGACATGGATGTGTGTGGTGTCCTTAGGTTGGTTAGGTTTAAGTAGTTCTAAGCTCTAGGGGACTGATGAACTCAGAAGTTAAGTCCCATAGTGCTGAGAGCCATTTGAACCTTTTTTTTTTCAGTGCAACATCAGTGAAAAACAAAGCTTCTCGGTGGGGTAATGGGGAAACTGATAAGGGACATGCGACCTCATGACAGACAGCGACGTCGGCGCACGCGGGACGGGTTGGTTAACGGGATTTGCGCTGTCAGCGATCTCCAGCGGCCGTTGTCGGCCTTATTTTGCTCGCAACCACAGAGTTTCTTTACAAACGGACGCGCGTAAAACAACTGCGTGAGTGCTGTAAGCGATTGTCGAACAAGAGCAGAGAAAATCGCGAAGAAGATTCTGGACTGCCGAATGCTTTAACATCGAATTGCTGGTTGAGGAACGCTGCATAGCGCTATAGAACGTTCAAAGATACATACTACCAGAAGTTATTCGCTAATTCAAATGAAATTTCATTTCATTTTCGGTTTTAAATAGAATGTAGTTAAGGTACAGAATCTGGTGTCAATTTGCACGTCCATAATAGGGGTGGGAAATTGCCCCTAAAGGCGGAAGAATCAGCAATGATCAACAACATGAGGATGCAGAAGGCATTGGAAACCACTGCATTGAAGACACGTAACGTGTATCCACAGGACATGTGGCCTGTATTTGAAGAAGTGTCATGATGATCTCTCCATTGGCAAAAGATTCCGGAATACTCCCCCATTCGGTTCTCCGGGAGGGGACTGCCAAGGGGGAGGTTACCATGAGAAAAAGATTGAATAATCAACGAAAGGATAACGTTCTACGAGTCAGGGCGTGGAATGTCAGAAGCTTGAACGTGGTAGGGAAACTGGAAAATCTGAAAAGGGAAATGCAAAGGCTCAATCTAGATATAGTAGGGGTCAGTGAAGTGAAGTGGAAGGAAGACAAGGATTTCTGGTCAGATGAGTATCGGGTAATATCAACAGCAGCAGAAAATGGTATAACAGGTATAGGATTCGTTATGAATAGGGAGGTAGGGCAGAGGGAGTGTTACTGTGAACAGTTCAGTGACCGGGTGTTCTAATCAGAATAGACAGCAGACCAACACCGACAACGATAGTTTAGGTATACATGCCGACGTCGCAAGCTGAAGATGAACAGAGATAGAGAAAGTGTATGAGGATATTGAAAGGGTAATGCATTATGTAAAGGGGGACGGAAATCTAATAGTCATGGGCGACTGGAATGCAGTTGTAGGGGAAGGAGTAGAAGAAAAGGTTACAGGAGAATATGGGCTTCGGACAAGGAATGAAAGAGGAGAAAGACTAATTGAGTTCTGTAACAAGTTTCAGCTAGTAATAGCGAATACCCTGTTTAAGAATCACAAGAGGAGGAGGTATACTTGGAAAAGGCCGGGAGATACGGGAAAATTTCAATTAGATTACATCACGGTCAGACAGAGATTCCGAAATCAGATACTGGATTGTAAGGCGTACCCAGGATCAGATATAGACTCAGATCACAATATAGTAGTGATGAAGAGTAGGCTGAAGTTCAAGACATTAGTCAGGAAGAATCAATACGCAAAGAAGTGGGATACGGAAGTACTAAGGAATGACGAGATACGTTTGAAGTTCTCTAACGCTATAGATACAGCAATACGGAATAGTGCAGTAGGCAGTACAGTTGAAGAGGGATGGACATCTCTGAAAAGGGCCATCACAGAAGTTCGGAAGGAAAACATAGGTACAAAGAAGGTAGCTGCGAAGAAACCATGGGTAACAGAAGAAATACTTCAATTGATTGATGAAAGGAGGAAGTACAAACATGTTCCGGGAAAATCAGGAATACAGAAATCCAAGTCGCTGAGGAATGAAATAAATAGGAAGTGCAGGGAAGCTAAGACGAAATGGCTGCAGGAAAAATGTGAAGACATTGAAAAAGATATGATTGTCGGAAGGACAGACTCGGCATACAGGGAAGTCAAAACAACCTTTGGTGACATTAGAAGCAACGGTGGTAACATTAAGAGTGCAACGGGAATTCCACTGGTAAATGCAGAGGAGAGAGCAGATAGGTGGAAAGAATACATTGAAAGCCTCTATGAGGGTGAAGATTTGTCCTATGTGACAGAAGAAGAAACAGGAGTCAATTTAGAAGAGATAGGGGATCCAGTATTAGAATCGGAATTTAAAAGAGCTGTGGAGGTCTTACGGTCAAATAAGGCAGAAGGGATAGATAACATTCCATCAGAATTTCTAAAATCATTGTGGGAAGTGGCAACAAAACGACTATTCACGTTGGTGTGTAGAATATATGACTCGGGCGATATACCATCTGACTTTCGGAAAAGCATCATCCACACAATTCCGAAGACGGCAAGATCTGACAAGTGCGAGAATTATCGCACAAACACCTTAACAGCTCATGCACCGAAGCAGCTTACAAGAATAATATACAGAAGAATGGAAAAGAAAATTAAGAATGCGCTAGGTGACGATCAGTTTGGCTTTAGGAAAAGTAAAGGGACGAGAGAGGCAATTCTGACGTTACGGCTAATAATGGGAGCAAGGCTAAAGAAAAATCAAGACACTTTCATAGGATTTGTCGACCTGGAAAAAGCGTTCGACAATATAACATGGTGCAAGCTGTTCGAGATTCTGAAAAAAGTAGGGGTAAGCTATAGGGAGAGACGGGTCATATACAATATGTACAACAACGAAGAGGCAATAATAAGAGTGGATGATCAAGAACGAAGTGCTCGTATTAAGAAGGGTGTAAGACAAGGCTGTAGCCTTTCGCCCCTACTCTTCTATCTGTACATCGAGGAATCAATGATGGAAATAAAACAAAGGTTCAGGAGTGGAATTAAAATACAAGGTGATAGGATATCAATGATACGATTCGCTGATGACATTGCTAACCTGAGTGAAAGTGAAGAAGAATTAAATGATCTGCTGAACGGAATGAACAGTCTAATGAGTACACAGTATGGTTTGAGAGTAAATCGTAGAAATACGAAGGTAATGAGAAGTAGTAGAAATGAGAACAGCGAGAAACTTAACATCAGGATTGATTGTCACGAAGTCAATGAAGTTAATGAATTCTGCTACCTAGGCAGTAAAATAACCAATGACGGACGGAGCAAGGAGGACATCAAAAGCAGACTCGCTATGGCAAAAAAGGCATTTCTGGCCAAGAGAAGTCTACTAATATCAAATACCGGCCTTAATTTGAGGAAGAAATTCCTGAGGATGTACGTCTGGAGTACAGCATTGTATGGTAGTGAAACATGCACTGTGGGAAATCCGGAACAGAAGAGAATCGAAGCATTTGAGATGTGGTGCTATAGACGAATGTTGAAAATTAGGTGGACTGATAAGGTAAGGAATGAGGAGGTTCTACGCAGAATCGGAGAGGAAAGGAATATGTGGAAAACACTGATAAGGAGAAGAGACAGGATGATAGGACATCTGCTGAGACATGAGGGAATGACTTCCATGGTACTAGAGGGAGCTGTAGAGGGCAAAAACTGTAGAGGAAGACAGAGATTGGAATACGTCAAGCAAATAATTGAGGACGTATGTTGCAAGTGCTACTCTGAGATGAAGAGGTTAGCACAGGAAAGGAATTCGTGGCGGGCCGCATCAAACCAGTCAGCAGACTGATGACAAAAAAATATTCCCTACGTTACACATTGACTACCAGTACTTTGCATCACGTACTTCATCGCATAGTCTTCGAGATCGATATTCGTCTCGTAATTTCATTCGAATGGAAGAGAAGACTTTTTTTAAACTGCTCACCATCATTGAAAAAGATATTTACCAGCAGGATACAAACATGCATGAAATTTCTCATATTGAGGAAATGGAAGGAACGTTCCATATTGCCAGCCGGTGTGGCCGAGCGGTTCTAGGCGCTTCAGTCCGTACCGCGCAACTGCTCCGGTCGCACGTTCGAATCCTGCCTCGGGCATGGATGTGTGTGATGTCCTGAGGTTAGTTCGGTTTAAATAGTTCTAAGTCTAGGGGACTGATGACCCCAGATGTTAAGTGCCATAGTGCTCAGAGCCATTTGAACCGTTAGTTCCATATTTAAATTGAAAAACTTTTTTATAGTCAAGATCGCATTAAGAAATATTTATTGTTGACGAATAGTTTCCACGGTTGACAGTATCTTCTTCAAAAAAAATTTCGGTTATAAATCGTGTCCTATTACGTGTTTATCATTCATGTCACGTTATCATTTCATTCAGGCCATATCGTGAAAATATCAGTGCTTTATACATAGGCTTTGTGAGAAGTATAACCATATCTATATGAAAAGCAGCATGTGGGATGTGCATGTTCACACACTTAACACCCTACTCTTGCTTGTTAGTTCTTAATACGCATGATTCGTAGTAAAACTGCCCATTTGTACAGTAGGTTACGTTTAATGGTTCAAATGGCTCTGAGCACTAAGTGACTTAAAATCTGAGGTCATCAGCCCACTAGAACAACTACTTAAACCTAACTAACCTAAGGACATCACACACATCCATGCCCGAGGCAGGATTCGAACCTACGACTGTAGCGGTCGCGCGGTTCTAGACCGAAGCGCCTAGAACCGCTCGGCCACAACGGCCGGCAGGTTACGTTTATGTGATGCGTTGTATACTTAATGGATACACCTCAGTCGAAGTATATAGTGGGTGTTTGCGTGCGTTACACAGGCTCCAGAAGTTTGGCGAGCTGTTACAATGCAACACAGATTCGATATGGCCCACATTTTCATAGACAGGGCTGAGATATTCAAGCACAGCTCAAGCACACTGTCATAGCCCTAGCTCCACGGGTACGTCTCTCCGACCTTTCAAACCTCCTGCAACCTAACGGAACTTCCACTACTGGAAGAACGTAATATGCATCACGTCAGTTTGACGTTTGTTGAACGTAGCCTTTCTGATGTTGCAATATTGATTACCAATAGCGTACACTAGTGACTGGAACTTAAGGACGAAAATAATTTACGCTTGATTTGTCACTGCCAAGTATCATAACTCGGTGAAATTTGTGGCATACATAGAAGCACTGCTACAGTAAAGTACAGTAGATAAATGAAACAAGTATGCAATGAATCGAACACAAATGATGCTCACGTTCAAAGAAAAGAATTAAACTGAAGTAACCGCGATCTATAATGGTTCCTTGAACATTACAAAATAAGTGACATGGTTCATAATATGGTGTGTGGACACCATGGCCAGTAGTGCATATTCTACAGCGTGCTCCCATACTGGCCACAAGGTTGGTAAGGCGTTCTGTTGGCAGGGCGTTCCATTTCTGCACAAGCGGGGCTGACAGCTGCTGGATCATCTTTGGCGCATGTGAACGTGCTGCAGTAGGTCTCTGCAACGCAGCCTCACAATGTACAATGGGGTCTTCCACCCGGTCCATTCGCAGAATATCTTCTTGCTACCGAGCAGTTCGATGTGGTCACGCGTTGTCATCCACAAGAATGACTGGAGGTGGAATGTACTCCTGAATAGACACACATGACGAAGGTCTATAGTGTCCCAATGATGATCACCGGTGGAGGTAACCTATTCAAAGATTGTGAAGTCAGTACGCCCCTGCAACATTATGCCATCCCACACCACATCCTCTGTACCACCAAAACAACCGTATTTGAAATTGCTGGACGTGCCGTCATATGGCTAGAGGTGGGAGCACGTAATACACCCGGGAACACTGTCGACCATGATCATATGAGGTCCAGATGCTATGGTGTGGGGAGGCATAATGTTGCATGGTCTATTGATCTCCAGATCATTGAACCCTGTACACTCACCAGTCAACATTACTGTAACACTGTGCTCCTTCAGAAGAGCATTCGACCCTAATTTCTCTTGTATGAATAACAGTGCGCGACCGAAGTGCACAGGTGGCGGAGCTCTTGGTACGACAGTGTGAACGGCGGATGGACTACCCTGCCTTTCACCAGAATTACATCCTATCCAACATGTGTGGGCGCTGACGACCATCCACAACTGTCAATCGCGCTGGTGGAGGAATGGAAGACTTTACCAAGGAACTCCTTGCCAATCTTCTGCCATCTTATTAAGAATCATTGTAAGTAGGCTGTTTAGGTTTTTTTTGTTGGTAACGCCACGTAACGCTCTGTATGAAAATCACTGGCTGTGCTGTGTGCAGTCTGTGGCTGGTTTGCATTGTTGTCTGCCATTGTAGTGTTGTGCAGTTGGATGTGAACAGCGCGTAGCGTTGCACAGTTGGAAGGGAGCCAGCAGTGGTGGATGTGGGGAGAGAAATGGCGGAGTTTTGAGAGCGGATGATCTGGACGTGTGTCCATCAGAGACAGTAAATTTGTGAGACTGGGTGTCATGAGCTGCTATATATATTATGACTTTTGAACACTATTAAGCTGGCAGTAGTGGCGCTCGCTGTAATGCAGTAGTTCGAGTAATGAAGATTTTTGTGAGGTAAGTGATTTGTGAAAGGTATAGATTATTGGTAGTCAGGGCCATTCTGTTGTAGGGATTTTTGAAAGTCAGATTGCATTGCGCAAAAAATATTGTGTGTCAGCTTAGTGTCGATCAGAATAGGTAAAGAGCGAAATGTCTGAGTACGTTCAGTTCTGCTCAGCTGTTTGAAAAGCAAATAATGTAAGAGGTTTATCAGCACAGTCATTCATAAATTTCCTAAGGGGGCGTTTTATCATGTCTCGCTTTTTTTTTTTCGTCCAGAGGATCATTGTAGATCGCGGTGACCTCAGTATAATTATTGCCTTAGAATGAAAGTGTTATTTCTGATCTTCTGATGCGTATTTATTTCAGTTACCTTCTGTACTATACTGTAACAATTTTTTCTTTGTATGGTCAAAGGTTCATGGAGCCATGTTACTTTGGGGTGACGCATCATGCGAAAATCGCTTTCGTCCTTACGTGCTGCGCACCAGTTTGTTATTATCTGCTCAGTACCTGCGGAGCTGCTATAGATGAGGTGGGCGCTCGCAGCTAGCGGGTCCTGGGGCTGTTGTGACGTAACAGGCTGCCGTGCGTTGCGTTCAGCGGGCGGCTCGCCGGCGTTCGAGGCGAGGCTCGCTTTGTGCGGGCGTTAACGTCACTAACAGCCGCTTTAATTCGGCCCGCCGGCGGCCGCGTGTGTTCCGGCCGGTGGAGGGCCTATTGTGTCGCAGGCTCGCGAAATGGACGCGATAGCAGCAGGGCCGCCGTAGGCAGTCGCCAGTACCAACGGCGCTCTGCCTCACACACACACACACACACACACACACACACACACACAAGGGTGAGTCCCTCTATGAGGCGGCTGTCAGACGCCGGTCCGCGCCACGGGGCGATTGATTGGAACACCCAGTCTCTCTCCCTCTGTCCACCGAAAGGCCACACAGTAACATCTAGACAGTCTCATGCCTCGATATCGACAATTACAACAGACAAATGTCCATTCTTCAGTAAATATACGACATGAAATACATTCATATAAAGCAGGATTCAGATAAGGGGAATCACTACCCTTCACTTTGATCACTTGCCAGATGCCCACTGTAACTGGATGTGACGGGTATAGCACACTAATATACGTATTTCAGTCCACTTTTGTAGTACACTAGATCAGTACCCAGCGTTCCTCGGTTGTGTATTTATTCCAGTTCTATTAGGTCATTTTCTCCTTCCCCTCTGTCTGTTTCCCCCACCTTCCTTTCTCTCTCCATCCTCTTTCTACCCACCTCTTCCACACCCCACTCTATGTCTATACTCTCCTACCATTTGCTCTGTCCCCCTGCTTCTCCCCACTCCCTCTGTCGATCTGCCTTCCCTCTGTCCATCCGCTCCATCCTCTTCTCTAACTACTCCTCCCACTGTGAGTCCTACCCTCCATCTCCTCTGAATCCTCCCCACTCCCTTTATCTCTTCCTTTCTCTCTGTCCATCTCTACTTCCTTTCCTTTGCTTATTTCTTCCTCCCCCTCTCCATGACCATCTCTCTTCCACCATCTCTCAGTCCATCTTCTCCTCCCCCATCTCTCCGTCGATGACCTCTCCCTCCCCCTTCCTCTCCCTGTCCAACTCATTCCATTTCTGTGTCCCTCTATCCCCCACTTTGCCCCTCTCCTCCTCAAACCTTATTCGTGTCCGTGTCGTTCTTCCCCCTCTCTGCCTGTCCATCTCTTCTTCCCCTTTCTTTCTCCATGTTATCAGCTCCTCACCAATATGGAACTGCTGGTGCTTACCCCACAGTACTTATTTCCTGACAGTACCCAACAGTTCGGATATAGGTGGAGCTCTGTACCTCCAGCTTTGCCAGAGTATACACATATTACACATATTTCACATAATTTTAACAATTTGCACACGCATTTGTACACGCAGGCTTTGAAAGAGTATGCACATTTCACATATATTTCACATAATTTTAACAATTTACACACATATTTGTACACGTATTTCACCTGTAACTGTAACTAATTTGGCCCTGCAATTTCGTTTTCACACAGCTCTATTTCTATGACGCCATATCTCCTAATTATATGTCGTACAATGATATAATTTTGCAAGGAAAGCAAATGATATACATGGATACTATGCGCAAAACGCGTTGAAAATAGAGTGAGCAGTAAAGAAGTAAGATCTTAAAACATCATCCATAATGCAACAATTTTTCACGAATCGCCTGTGTATGACGTCATGTCTCCTCTAGTGAACTACTGCTCTTGTGAGGCCAATTGAGGAGCTACTTGATTGAGAAGTAGCGACTCCAGTCACGAAAACTGACATCGGCTATGAGAGCGGTGCGCTAACCACATGCCTCTCCATACCCGCAAACTGTGACGCTTAACGGTTGAATATGACCGGCGGTCCGTCGGTACCTCTGGGTCTTCCAAGGCCGGTTTGAACGTAGTTTGTTATGGATAGTGACGCAATGGTACAGAACGCCACGTTGCCATAAACCACAATTAACTCGTTCTTGCCTAGACCCACTGTGGATTATCACTTGTAACTGTGTGTTGTAATGAAAAACTTTCTTTACAGCCAAATATCTCAATAGACCGAGAGTGGAGTGGAGGGAACCCAAACTGAGATTCTTTGGGTGAGGATTTCCTTATTGGCATTCGTGTGATGGTCAAAGACAACCTCCGAAAAACATTGATCGGACTGGAAAATTGGAACTATTTTAGTTAATCTCTCAAACAATGTTTGCTGTTGTACGAGGTAAAATAAATCACGTGTGTGTCGGTGTATAGGGAGGGTGCTGAAGGACGAGAGGTAGTCTTGACGTTTTAATTACAATCTCGAAGATATTAACCTGCGGTTATGAAAGGCGGCGTTGGTGTCAGTCGTGTATGACAACTATCGATCATTTGGTGGAGACCTTAGATTAGAAGTTTGCGTTTCGGCTATTCAGAATCGTACCATCGCGGAAATCGTGGGCGTCATCATGTTTGACACTGCACGAATTTTAATCCGAGGAAAGAAGGAGAGGTCATGGGGTACCATGTCGGAAACAAGAAGGGGCATGTTTAATTGTGTCCTATGGAGCAATAGCTGGGCCGTAGTCGTAATACAAATTCGTCTTCTTCGACAGGTTTCCGCGACTCTTCGTCTCAACAGCCTCCTGTAACATCGTCAGAAGATATCAGCAGTATTTTCCTGTGCCAAGTTTCCCCTGACGAGCACAATCTGTGCAGCTCATGACAGTTCCCAAACAAAATTACTCGACATCGATTTTCTCCATCATTGTTGGCTCTTGGTGGTTTTCAGCCATGGTGAATCCGCCTGTTCCCCTGCTTTCTTTACTTCTTTATCCTGGAGCTATAGCAAACAGTTAGCACTCAACACGGTGATTAGTCAGATATGGAAGCCATCTGGACTGACTGACACAGCTGCAACATGTCCGCTGCTGTCTTAGGTGGGGGAATTTGGGAATGGGTGAGAGCAGTTCTGGTAACACTTCTTACCTAGACGACTTCCTTTTACTTTTTTGAGGCAGCATTCTTCAGACTGGTTTGATGAGGTCCGCCATGAATCTCTCTCCTGTGCTAGCCTTCTCATCTCAGATCAGCATTTACAACCTTTGTCCTCAATTATTTGCTGGATGTATTCCAATATCTACACTCCTCTACAGCTTTTACGCTATAAGTTCTTCTAGTACTATGCAAGCTACTCCCTGATGTCTAAAAACATGTCCCATTATCCTTTCCCTTCTTCTTGTCAGTTTTTTCCATGTATCCCTTTCGTCGCCAATTCTGCAGGGAACCTCCTCATTACTTACCTTATCAGTCCACCTAATTTTAAACATTCTTCTGTAGCACCACATCTCAAATGTTTCAGTTCTTTTCTGTTCCTGTTTTCTCACCGTCCATATTTGACTACCTTACCATGCTATGCTCCAAACGTACGATCTCAGAAGTTTCTTCCCCTACTTAGGGCCTATGTTTGATAGTAATACACTTGCACAAGATGTTACTAAGTAATCCACGACTGATATTCCATTGCCGCATCGACTGTGATACGCCAGTCTTCCAATACCAAGGCCATTACTCCCCTGCCGCTCCATTCCTCGTGATTCATATTTGTTAACCCGCTACCTAACCATTGTTTCATATGAAGTATTATTGCCGAACACTTACAACAATTCAGCATCGATTGTTGCTGCATTGTTCCCATTGAAATGCAAGAAAATGATTATCGCACCAAGACCTACCGCTATACACCGCTGTTAGAGATATCTCCAGACCCAGCATGATAACCAACCTCTTCAGAGTCGATTGCAGCTGGCCTCCGACAACTTGCACATTTATTTATTTTATTTATTTTTTTATCATAGTCCACTTTCTTTATTGCAACAATGTGCCGATATATATAGAAAAAAATGCGCGTTAATTTTCATGAATTATCATGAAAATTCCGACACATGTAGTTCTATATATAACGACACATTGTTGTAACAAATCTAATGTATCCCTTTTCCCGTTATGAACATAAATTAACTTTTCGTTTCACTAAGGCATCTCTGTTCTCCGTGAGCCAGGTCTTCTTTTAATGCGATGGTAACTTTAATGTGACACTTAAGGCATCAAATCTGTCTAAAATCCGTGGTAGTCACTCGTTGCACCATTGCGATCGAATATCAGGCAGCCCCGATTTACGGAGTGACTTCAGGAACGAAGCCAACGGTCAGCTCAGAATGTTGTTCCCATTGCCGAATCCGTCTTCCACCCTGCCTTCGCAGCTCGCTATCACATTGCACAAGGCAATGCTCCCTCCCGGATTTGATTACGCTGCCGTCCCGTGGAATCGAGCTGCCGAAACGAACATACAGATGCTACACAGAATACAGAATCGCGCTCTGCACCTACCAAGGACCTTCCCGACAGCTCAGCTGCATGAAATGTCTGAGGGCCCGAATGTTTTGCAGCGGCTGCCCGCATCTCCTATGTGAAAACGTGGCGGTCGCACAACGTGAAACTTCAGGCGCTAGGCTAAAAAATTCAGCACAGTACACGTCAAGATGGGCACTGCATAGATAACTTTCATAAGCAATAAGACCATCACAGCTGATGTACTCAAAAAAAAAAAAAAAAAAAAAAACGAAGAATAGGTGCAAAAACACATACAAGTTGCAAAATCCAAAATTAGCAGTAAAATTGTGCGCAACTCCGTGAAGATCCATCGTCACACACAGAGCCTCTACGCCCACAGACTTGCCCCTTAACCTACAACGGAATAAAGAGTAGCTTTGTGATACACTTTTATGATGCTTAGAGGTAGCCGGAACTTACTTTGACGAATTTCAACTGGCAGACAATTCCAATGTAATTCTGAAAAATTCAATACACTGTCCGAAGTACCTAGTTACCGCACATCTCTTAACAGTATTGGCATTCATTCGCCTAGTGGGATATTTCGTACACAGAAATTTTCCTTTCTAGAACCTAATATTATTATCATTAAGACTTCGCAATCCGTGTAGATAAGCCTCGGACCTGTTAAAGGTAGCAGATCTCCAGTTGGCAACGGGATGCAGGACGCTCTGGCTGCAGCACTACTTTTGAAGACTCTCCATTCCTTGAAGCAGCAGATAATTAATTAAAGACAAAATAATTTCACTTGCAACAGGAGACCAACTCCTCTTTGGGGACTAGATCCAAGGTTTGCTTTTTTTCTAGTAACGACTTAAGGTTCGTGCTAGGATGGTTCTTTGTTAATCCCTCCAACTGTCCAACTGAAACAGACCTTAATCTCCAACGACACACGCCGGCCGAAGTGGCCGTGCGGTTAAAGGCGCTGCAGTCTGGAACCGCAAGACCGCTACGGTCGCAGGTTCGAATCCTGCCTCGGGCATGGATGTTTGTGATGTCCTTAGGTTAGTTAGGTTTAACTAGTTCTAAGTTCTAGGGGACTAATGACCTCAGCAGTTGAGTCCCATAGTGCTCAGAGCCATTTGAACCATTTTCCAACGACACACACACGTCAGAACATCCTGTTCTGACCACTATCCTACCACCAGACTGAATTCGGCCTGTTGGCGTTGCTGGCACTTGACGCAGTAAGAAAAGTATAGAAGCAGAGCACAGACTCGTGGGGAATCGTTCCGCCGACGATACAGACCTCAGACTGGGAAATCCAATGACACTGACAAACGGCAGAATGTTATTATCCGGCACCTGGGAACGACTATCTCACAAAAGGCGAAGATGATCGATTGTTCGCGTGCTTCTGTCCTGAGCATCTGTGGAAAGCGTTTGAAGGACGGTGAAGCCACGAAAAGGCGACAAGGTGTCGGCAACGATCACACCACAGAAATTTGCAAAACAGAAAAGGCGGCAATTTGTGACAGATATAACAGAGACAATGCGGCTGCGGCACAGTGATGAGGTTTGAATCCCGCCTCGGACATGGATGTGTGTGATTTCCTTAGGTTAGTTAGGTTTAAGTAGTTCTAAGTTCTAGGGGACTGATGACCTTATACGTTAAGTCCGATAGTGCTCAGAGCCATTCTCTCACACATCTTCTCTAGAAAAAAAAGTCTTGAGAAAGATAAGCATGTGGAATAGAGAAACTCCATAATAACAGATCCGTAACTTAATACCGATTGTTGATAGAAGGCTAGGTATTAACATATAGCTACATTTTCAGATACCGTAATACTTCATCGATAACTAATCTGGATTTCTTTCTATGGAAAGTAAGTAATGTTAAGGATGGCCCTTAACATTACTGGTACTAATAATGTTAAGGGACGCAACTTAATACTGTTTCCTTGCATATGTAAATGTTCATATTTACCTGATTATCAACATACCTGGAGGTGCTTTCATCTTCAGGAACGTATTTCGAGTTTTTATCAGGGACCCAGGTCATCCCCAAACTCGCTCAACAACTCACTGTAACGCTTGTTTTTCATACGAACATTGGACACTCCACTCTCACTTGCTGCCATGTTTTAGGCACTTACCATTGTTTACTTGCACATGAATCGAAAAGCTACCAACAGCAAAAATCTGAATGTGGTGCCGTCTATCGGTTTTTCTTGGAAATTTTTGCTAATATCAACGAAAAATGCCACCTCTATTTTACAATTAATATCTCTGTTTCACGCAGACTGTCGATTACCGTTGTTTACCGTCAAGCCCTCAATTGTAAGAAGGTAATGACTTAAGATCATATGAATATGGGATAATATCAACAGCAACACGAAGTGCTTCAACGGGAGTAGGATTATGAATAGCACTTTCAGTCAAGGGCAGTATTCAGCAATGGAATTATCTCATCACATTCGAAACCAAATGGACACCATCAACTACAGTTCAGGAATACAATCTGTCGTCACTACCAGAGGATGGCACTTTGGAGAAGATATATACAGGCACTGAAAGTGCAGCACAATATTTAAAATGAAAAAAAAAGTAATAACTGTGAGCAGTTAAAGCACTATTCTGGGGGAAGGAAACGGAAGTAGAATTACTGAATAGGCAATGGATAAGAAAGAGGAACGTGACACCTGGACTCTATTAAATTTCAGCTACTAATGGCGAATAAGGTTCTAACGAAACGTGATATGGGGATGTTCCCCATAGCATATATTATTCCCTCTGGCTTGTGTCGGTGGCGGTATGGATTTACCAAACAGATGTGCGCATCCGAACACGGCCATCACCTGGTGTAAGAATATATAAGATTTATCCGACCAGGTGACACGTTTCCATTGATTTAGTGTCGAATCTTGATGATTTCGTACCCACTGCAAACGTAATTGATCATTAAAAACGAGGGAAACTTCAGCGCTGGTCGTATAAATTTGAAACCGTTCTTTTACTACTGCATATTGATTTCAGTCACAGAGTGATTATCTTCAGTGAAAGACTAAATCCAATGGACACATACAGTCATGCACAAAATATAACTTCAAACACAGGTGTTCAAAGTGTAGAACATGCCAGCTAGCAGGTAAGATTCGTGGATGTCATAATGGCGTTATCCATACCGTCGCTAAGCCACCTGTGGTGTGCGACAGGCCATATGTGTTAGCAGTGAATGACGGCTGCGAAGATGAGTGAGGGCGAATAGATGCACAACAGAGGAGCGACTGACCACCCAGGTGAACCAAGGGGATACCAACAATCGGTCCGCGAATGTTGCGCATATGGGCTTCTATAGTAGGCACCTGGTTCATGCACCTACGCTCACTGCTGTTCATCGGCGACGAAGCCTGGAATCTGGACGCCACTACTGCAACTAGACGTCCATTGAGTGGCGACAGGTTGCCTTTTCAAATGAATCACTAAAAGCAATAATTGGAAGGACCATCCATCCCATGGGTGACCTGGTCATTCTGGAATGAACAGTGGATCGGTATAAGTATATATCTATCCTTGAGGACCATGTCCACATCCACATGGAAATTGTTTTTTCTCGGCGCGATGGCGTCTACCAGCAGTATTGCACAAGGCATCACACAGCTTACTGAGTGGTTTGAAGTGCAACATATGATGAGTTTACCATACTCAGCTGGCTACCAGGTCCCCGAATTTAAACCTAATCGAGAATCTGTGGGAACACCTCGATCTGGTTGTTCGCGCCCTGAATGCCAAAGTAAGTATCCTAGCCCAACTGTCCATGGTGCTGAAGCGGGCATCACTCCGCAGTACTGTCTGTACCTTCCAGAAACGCATTGATTTTCTTCCTGCACGTCCCAGAGCGGTCCGCGCTACAGAAGGTGATTACTCAGGCTTCGGATAGGTGGTCACATTAATGTGACAGGACAGTGTATATTATGACACAAAAGTAGTTAGCTGACCTATTGCTGTTCAACCAAACAAATTTTCTTTTTCAGTTTTTTTAGAAAACATAATGGATTAATTAGAAAAATGCTGTGTATTTTCTTCTACACTATCTTTGAGGTATTTCAAAATAGGGGCCAGCATTCAAGGACTGGTATCTGTAGATTTCTGTTTGATAGAGAGAGTATTTCAACCATCATCTGCCGAAACTGGTAGCCAAAGAAAATAATAGTTTGGAAATTAGACGGCTGAAAGGTGTTTGATTTGACGTGCTACCGTCACTTAACGACCGAGAGCAGCGTAGCGTTGTCAGTGCTAGCACATAAGCAATATCACGTGAAATAGCCGCAGAAATCAACATGGGACGTACGACGAACGGATCGTTTAGAACAGTGCGGCGAAATTTGGTGTTAATAGGCTATGGCAACAGACGACCCACGCGAGTGTCTTTGCTAGCAGCATTACATCGCCTGAGCGCCTCTGCCGGGCTCGTGGCTGTATCGGTTGGACCATAGGCAACTGATAACCCGTGACCCGATCAGAAGAGTCAGGATTTTTTTTTTTTTTTTTTTGGTCATCAGTCTGCTGCCTGGTTTGATGCGCCCCGCCACAAATTCCTCTCCTATGCTAACCTCTTCATCTCAGAGCAGCACTTGTAACCTAGGTCCTCAATTGTTTGCTTGACGTATTCCAATCTCTGTCTTCCTCTACAGTTTTTGCCCTCTACAGTTCCCTCTAGTACCATGGACTTTCCCTCCTGTCTTAACAGATGTCACATCATCCTGTCCCTTCTCCTTATCAATGTTTTCCACATATTCCTTTCCTCTCCGATTCCGCGCAGAACCTCCTCATTCCTTGCCTTATCAGTCCACCTAATTTTCAACACCCGTCTGTAGCACCACATCTCAAATGCTCCGATTCTTTTCTGTTCCGGTTTTGTCATAGTCCATGTTTCAAGCATACAATGCTGTACTCAAGACGTACATTCTCAGAAATTTCTTCCTCTAATGAGGACCGATAATAGATATTAGATATTTTTCCCATTGCTAGTCTGCTTTTGAAGTCCTCCTTGCTCGTCCGTCATAGGTTATTTTACTGCCTAGGTAGCAGAATTCCTTAACTTGTTCTACTTCGTGACCATCAATCCTGATGTTAAGTTTCTCGCTGTCCTCATTTCTACTACTTCTCATTACCTTTGTCTTTCTTCGAGTGCGGACCTAAATTGAAAAAAGCTGATGCCAGGGTTTGAATTTGGCGTGGACCCTAGCGAAATCATGGGCCCAAGTTGTCAATAAGGCAATGAGCAAGCTGGTAGTGGCTCCATAATGGTGTGGGCTGTGTTTACATGGAATAGACTGGATCCTCTAGTCCAACTGAACAGATCATTGACTGGAAATGATTATGTTCGGCTACTTGTAGGCCATTTGCAGCCATTCACGGACTTCGTTTCCCTAAATATGTCACTGAGCCACAATTGTTCTCAGATGGATTGAAGAACGATTGTAGACAATTCGAGCCACCCAGGTTGCCCAACATGAAACCCATCGAACTTTTATGGGACGTATTCGATAGGTCAATTCGTGCGCATCATCCAGCACCAAGCTTTCGCAATTATGAAGCGCTACAAAGGCAGCATGGCTAAATATTTCCGCATGAGCTTCGAACGAATTATTTAGTCCATGCCACGTAGAGTTACTGCACTTAGCGGGCAAAAGGAGGTCCGACACGATATTAGGAGTCACTGCATGACTTCTGTCAGCTCCTTGTAGGAGGTTTGCTGAGTCCCTGCTGGACTAAGCGAAGTGAGCTCGCGTTGACATTTCGTCTGGCGTGAACATACCGTCATTTGACGGTGACGTCACCCGCCTTTCCGTTCCGTTGTCGTACTGCGTGAGTCGGCCTTTTCTCATGGCTATGCTCGACCCACCCACCAGATGCAACCCGCGACACGCACAGTTCGCGCCTAAGCAACGCATCCCTGCGCCACAACTTCCTAGGCGAACACCGCTCACGTCCCCCGGGTTGGATCCCGGCGGTGGCTGTCAGGTTTGGTTATTCCGTGGGTGACGGTGTTGCGGAAGTGGCACGTGCGGCCGCCGCCTCGTAAACCTGGTCGCAGCTGTAAATCAGGGACGCGCCTTTTACGGCTGGCCGTAATAAAGACGGCCCAGGGAGGCACTCAGCGCTTCCTCTGCCAACACGACCACACCTCCACCTCTCACGCCATACCGGCCACGTGCTGCTCTACCTGGCTACTCTGTACCCGCTCTGATACTCGCGGAATAAGCAGTATTACGTTCAATTAAACGCAGCGATGATTATCTTAGTAATTAAGCAGTAGACTTTAATAATACTACAGAGATGTTCAATTTTTTTTTTTTTTTTTTTATTGGGAATTGTTTTGCTTTCTTGTCAAGATGCGATTAGGGACTATCCCACCATCTCTTGATCATACAGTACCCATACACAACAAGACTTTGACATACCACTCGTGTATCGTCAGTAGAAGCTGAAGCTTCAACAATAAAAAGCTTAATGCCAACAAGATAATTAACAGCCTTACGCCGTAGTATGTTCCTCGTTGGCATTAAGTTTTTAGTTGACGAAGGTTAAGCTTCAGCTGATGATGGAAGACTGATATGTCAAATTCCTGTTGTGCATGTGTACTGTATGGTCATCATATTATGGGATAATCCCTAAACCCACCAAGACAATAAATAATAAAGAAATTCTCAAAAGACCATTGAATATTTTTGAGCAACATTACAGCATTTTTAAAGCCTATTTCATAATTAATTGTGAAGATTTGTCAATTCAGTCTTAGTCAAAACTCTTCAATGTGGCACAGTGGGTGTTACAGCATCTTACTTGTTAGAATGACTCTTTTACTCTGCAGCGGAGTTTGCTCTGTTGTGAAACTTCGTGGCAGATTAATTCTTCTTTTTCTGTGTCATCAGTCTTCTGATGTCTCGATGCGGCCCACCACAAATTCCTCTCCTGCACCAACCTCTTCGCCGGCCGGTGTGGCCGTGCGGTTAAAGGCGCTTCAGTCTGGAACCGCTTGACCGCTACGGTCGCAGGTTCGAATCCTGCCTCGGGCATGGATGTGTGTGATGTCCTTAGGTTAGTTAGATTTAATTAGTTGTAAGTTCTAGGCGACTGATGACCTCAGAAGTAAAGTCGCATAGTGCTCAGAGCCATTTGAACCAACCTCTTCATTTCGGAGTAACACTTGCACCCTTTGTCTTCAGTTATTTTCTGGATATTTCCAATTTCTGTATTGTGCTACAGTTTTTACCCTCAACAGTTCCCTCTTGTACCACAGAGAATAATCCCTGATATCTTAACACGTGTCATATCATCCCGTCCCCTCTTCTTGTTAGTGTTTTTTCCATATGTTCCTTTCTCAGCCGATTCTGCGGAGAACTTCCTCATCTCCATCTTATCATTCCACTTGATTTTCATCATTCTTCTGTAGTACCACGTTTCAAACGCTTAGATTCTCTCCTGTCCCGGTTTTCGCACCATCTGTAACTCGCTACCATACATTTGTGTTCTCAAAACGAACACATTCAGAAATTTCTTCCACATCAGCAGACTTATGATTGAAAAAAATGTGAAAATAGCCCAGAATAGATTTAGACCACCTCTGAGATGAGTTGTCTTCGTAGTTTACGGAGGTAATGTTTTGGCTCGTAGATTGAGAGCGAAGATGTTACGACGGGCACAGACTTACAAGAGCCTACCCCACATCAGCAGAAGTTGCTCTCATGTTGATTTTAGGGATATGACAGCTTAAGACACAGCGAAGCGGTGAAGTAGCTGTGGTGGCAGCACAGAGAGAAGGTTCGCATCATAATGGACGATTTTACTGATCCCAGAACAAAAGTAAAAGTCAAGCTAATGAGAAAGTGACAGGAAACGTGGGATAGCAGCGACACTGGAAGACATATTTACGAAGTATTTTCTAACATCGAGAAGGAGCAATTGGCGGATATGTTGCACAAAGATTGCAAACAATTGCAAGTGGAGTAATTTAGTTTTACGCAAGTTGCACTCGAAAAAGTTGTGCGTTACCAAGTAACAACTAAATAACGAAAACATATAATATAATAATGTATCTGGAAACATTTTTATATCCACACAACCGACTTACGTTACCACCACTGAGGATGTTTCACAAATAAAGGGAAGTGGAACGCGTATTACATAAAAACAAATTGCCTGTTATTTACGCAACAACGTAGGCTTCCGCTGTCGCATCCCGGCAGAGTTTCCCTTCCCTACACTTTATTTTTCTTCGGAGTTATCTGCGTGGCACAATCAAGACGCTAACGACAGTATGCGTTTAGTTATCTTGTTCGTCAGCCTTAATAGTGGGTATGAGAGGGAGGAAACCTCCTTGGTTGATATGGGTGTTTCGTAATAGGTAGGTAATTTTCATGGAATTGGTGGGAATGGAGTGATGATGTAGCAAGTTATTACTTTTAGTCTATTCGTTAATTGTTGTATCAATACATTGGTTTCTTAACAGAATGTCATATGCTTTCAATAATAATCACTACGAAGAACCTTTATCAGACCTTTCACCAACACTTCGGTCTCCAAACTACTGGCCACTTAGCCTAGTTCATTTATGAAACATCAATTCGAAATAATCACTATTAGTCAAGAGTCACTTGGCCTATAGCACATGAGACAAGTACCAATCAGTAACCTGTTCCTGCTATTGACTGAAAGTCCTGTTAGTTCTTAGCGACAGGCAGTGTCTGTTCTAATGAACACTGAAAACTGCTACTTAGCTCGGAGCTGCCGGGTGTCCACCTGAGCCTATCACGGACATCTCGTAGTTGAAGTGTCGTCGCTGGACTCCGGCATTACTCGCCAGGTCTGCTCCCTGCTACTACCGTTATTCCTGCTGTACCTGTCGTTTAGAGTGCCCATCGGTGACCTTTTATTTCATTCTACATTGATTCTGGGTGCACACGGCCCTCTGCGATATTTATCGGGAATATTATCTCGGAAGCTTGCCTCGATATGTGATCGTCTTATTGTTTGATTAGCATTCTAAATTGTGCTGGGGATTCTTCCACTATTCGCGTTGGAAAGTTTCCTATCATTCTGCTGATCTCAACATACGACGCTGCTGGCGAGGTGTCAAGTGTACTGCTTGCAGGTGTGTTTGCCCGGTTTCTAAGAAGCAAATAGCGTCCAGACACGTTACCTGCCCCCCGATATCCTTACACGTGCCTCTGTCAAACACTCGGCTGTCTTACATACGAAACCCGGCTCACTTCTTACGTTACGATCTGAAGTATAATTAGAGCTATTAACATTTTATTATCTGACATACAATTAAAATTATGAACATTTTCTACCCTTAAAACAGCTGCAAGTGTGAAGATGATTAAGATTCTTCTGTGTGTTCTACCACGCCATTGTATAAAATGTACACTCATGAGCCAAAGAAACTGGTACACCTGTCTAATGTCCTGTAGGGGCCCCGCGAGAACGCAGAAGTGCCGCAAACCGACGTGTCATGGACTCGACTAGTCCTTGAAGTAGTGCTGGAAGGAATTGATACCATGAATCCCGCAGGGCTGTCCATAAATCCATAAGAGTAAAAGCGAGTGAAGATCTCTTCTGAACAGCACGGGGCAAGACATCCAAGATATGTTCAACAATGTTCACGTTTGGGGTGGCCAGCGGAAGTGTTTAAACTCACAAGAGTGTTCCTAGAGATACTGTGTAGCAATTCTAGACATGTGAGGCGATGCAGGTGGTCAGACAGGATGCTTACGTACATGTCATCTGTCAGACGTGTCTAAACATATCAGGGTTCCCATATCACTCCAACCGGACGGTCCCCACACCATTACACAGCCTTCACCAGCTTGAACAGAACCCTGTTGACATGCAAAGTCCATGGATGAGGTTGTCTACATACCCGTACACGCCAATCCGTTCGATACAATTTGAAACAAAACTCATCCGACCAGGAAACATGTTCCCAGTCATCAACAGCCCAATGTCAGTGTTGACCGGCCCAAGTGTGACGTAAAACTTTGCGCCGTGCAATTATCAAGGGTACACGAGTGGGCCTTCCTCGCCGAAAGCCCATTTCGTTAATTTTTTGTTGAATAGTTCATACGCAGTCACTTGTTGATGACCCAGCACTGAAATCTGCAGCAGTTTGCGGAAGGTTTGCACTTCTGTCACGTTGGACGATTCTCCTCAGTCGTCTTTGGTCCCGTTCTTGCAGGTTCTTTTTCCGACTGCAGCGATGTCGGAGATTTGATGTGTTACCGGATCCCTCATATTCACGATACACTTGTGGAATAGTCATAGGGAAAATCCCCACTTCATCGCTACCTCGGAGATACTGTGTCCCGTCGCTCGTGCGCCGCCTATAACACCACGTTCAAACTCACTTCAATCTCGATAACCTGCTATTGTAGCAGCAGTAACCTATCTGACAACTGCGTCAGACACTTGTTGTCTTATATAAGCGTTGCCGATCGCAGCGCTGTATTCTGTTTGTTTACAGATCTATATATTTGAATACGCATGTCTTTATGAGTTTCTTTGGCGCTTCAGTGTATTAACTATAACCAGTCTTTCCAAGGGGAACTCCGTTGTAATATGGCCGAATGTCGGTTTTATAATTGATATTTTAAAGGATTTTATGTTTTAGCATCGACTCGATGTAACACTCAGAAGAATTTTAATCATTTTTCCCGTTACTTAGTTTCGTAGAAGGACCCAAGGATATGATATTAACTATTATTGTTATTATAACAATAATAAAAAGGTTAACACTTCTTCGCAATACTCAGAAGAATTTGCGTTACAAGCTCCGTGAATTCGAAGTCGTGAGAAACATTCCTCCTCGGGAAATGACAAATGAATGTGACAGGTGTGAGCTTGCGTAGCTGGTGGGTAGCGTAATATGAGTTAACGAAGCGGCGCCGGGTGGGCAGGTGTGGCCAGTTAGCCGCGCAGCGCCGCGTCACGTTGCGTTGTTTGTCACTGACAGTCACGCTACTGCCCGCCTCTCCTCACGTAATTACTCGCCAGCACCGACGAGCAAATTAACTTGCTGACTCTGCGCTCCATTTGGGGATTGCGCTTCCTAAGCGCGCCAGACCCGCGTCCTATTCGTGTGCTGCAGCCTCTCTACTATGCTTTAGTAAGTAACGTCCTAAGATGTACCCTCGTTTCTTTTCTATCTAATAATACGCACAGGAAACACCGGAGGAATACCTCTGAGAGAGGATAACAGACTTTTTCTATTTTTATTTAGATGATTATCCCGTATTGATTCTGCGAAGAACCTCATTTCTTATTAAACCTCATAGTTTTCAACATCCTTCTACAGCAACACATCTCTAACACTCCGATTTTTTCCGGCTTTCCCACAATTCACTCTCCACTAAAATACAATATTGGGCTACGACTGGATATCTTCAAATTAAGACCAAAGTTCACACCACAAGATGCCCCTTGGGCATTAATACCGTTTTTTTATCTGTGCTATTCTGATTGTTATGACCTCCTCGCTTCATCAGGCATGGTTTATTTTGCGTCCAAGGAGCAGATTTCCTTAGCATCGTCTAATTTGTGATCACTAACTTTGATATTAAGTTTATTGGAATTCTCATTTTTGCAGCTACTTATTACTTTCGTCTTTCTTCGGTGCACTCTCAGTCCATATCGTGCATTAATTAGACTATTTACTCCGTTCAACACTTTTACTGAGGACAGCAATGTCATCTGCGAATTTTATCATGATTCCTACCAGACTGGAAGCGTGTACCGCACCATGACTCTAACTCGGTACCTTGCCTTTTCGTGGACAGCATTGCTGCCGACTGAGATGTACGGGGACTTCTCGTAAGCGACCCTAACAAGTTTATTTCCGTCAGTACCTCTCTCTCCAACGTTACGAACTTCACAGAATTTTTCTTGTATAGCTGGAGAGACCAGTAGACCTGGAGGAAAGATGTTCCGGATAAATGGCTTAGTTACATCGTAGGGAATAGTTTTGCTATGGTAGAGGGACCGATAACTGGATCAATGAAGCAAGTCTAAAGTGAGTAATCAATGTTTATTAACCGAGTATTAAAAAATTCTGAGAATAAAAAAAGATAAAGAACTTCACGCCATTACAAGTACTTTATGCCAACTATCTAAGCCGACTCAGTAGTTCACACGAAGTACAGAGGTAACCACCTTTACTACCGAGATGTGAACGTTGATCTGCAGCTGACCAGCAACTAAAATTTTATACATAATGGACTCTCTGCTCATTTAAAAATATACTACATTCAGATTTTGTGAAGATATAAGTTTATAATTCCATTCCTCTACCACACTCTCGGGCATTTAATATGTGCAGTATGTTAATAAGTTATTTCTAGCCAAGAAGTAAAACTTAACTGGCCATGTGAGTGAACAAGCTTACAGTACTCTTCATAAAATAACTAACAAGAGCAGCATTACATAAATATTCAAACTCGAGACAACCACCAATAATATTCAATTAATTAACAACAACAATTTGCTTGAACTAAATGCTTAAAATAAATACTTACTCTAACTGCGAATAAGAGGACTATTAATGCTTCCTGCCACTCTCTGTGGCAATTTTTTTTAAATATCATAGACGTGACAGGGGTAAGCTCTTGCACTGTATATATCACTATACGAATGAGTAATGTACAGGGACTGGACAAAAAAATGGAAACACTAAAAACAATACGTTACTATGTCTAATACGGTGTAGAACACCCGTTGGCATTTGACTAATGTTCCAGTCGTCTCGGCATGGGTAAATATAGGTCCTGTATAACTTTAAAGGGCCTCTTACACCAGTTTTCCCGCATAAAAGTGGCAAGTTCAGGTAATGATGAGGGAGGTGGATAGCAATCTAAAGTAGACCTGAAAGAATCAATAATATTGAGATCTGGTGATTCTAGTGGTCAGGGAAGATGGGATGATTTATCCTCACGCTCAGAAAACCATCTTGGACGATGGGAGCAGAGTAAAGAAACGCTTTGCCGTCCTGCAATATAGCTACACCATTGTGGAAGTAACATTGCACCCTGGGCTGGACCTGAGCTGCCACAATGGTCACATAATCCTTGGCACGCTGCAATTGTCAGCTTAGGGAACTCTCTTTGTGTTGTTTTGGGCCGAGCGGTTTTAGGCGCTACAGTCTGGAACCGCGCGACCGCTACAGTCGCAGGTTCGAATCCTGCCTCGGGCATGGATGTGTGTGATGTCCTTAGGTTGGTTAGGTTTAAGTAGTTCTAAGTTCTAGGGCATTGATGACCTCAGAACTTAAGACCCATAGTGCTCAGAGCCATTTTTTGTTATTTTGGTGCTGGCAGTTAACGGGCGCGACCTAAAACTCTGCAGTGACTTTTTTAACGGTCGTTGTCCTATTTTTCGTCATAGCCCTCTTCAGTTATCTTCCGGCGTTATCACTCAATACACTCTTTCGTTCGCATTGTGATTTGGTGGATGATGCTTTTCCGGTTTTCCTGTCCGTGACATCAATTTTAGGTATGGTGCCTCTTTAAACACAACAGACTTCGGGTATATTGGTTGCGGATTCATCCCCATACATACACCAACAACTTGCCCACTTTCGAATTCACTTAGCTTCGAGTGATATGAAAGTAATAAACGACGAGACACATTGTCCAAGAGTCGATATTTCTGGCAGAGCCTGCTGCTTTTTTTCATCACTGAGTATACCATCAATATGATATATTCAGTGATGAAACAAAGCAGTAGGCTCTGCCAGAAATATCGACTCTTAGACAGTGTGTCTAGTAGTGTATTTTAATACGACAGTATGCCATCTTAGGCAATGTATAACATTTAAAACACTTGATAATCGCACTTTGATGCCGAAATCGTGATTGTGTAGGTATAAATGTAACACTGTAAATAAAAAAACTGTCTAATGGTGGAACTTTCTTTAAAATGACTAATGACAGTGATTGTATAACAACCAAAATGGATAATGGAATTGCTTTTTAATATACGGGGCAGTTGACGACCTCAGTCATCAAGTCTTTCAGTGCCCATTACAGAATTCAGATATTATTAAACATCTGAGAAAGTTGGAAGATCAGTTTGTGCTTCCTCCCTGCGCTTACAAGAGGCGATTGTTGGTAACGGGTGTTGATGAAACATCGTATGGGTGCTCTTCATTAAAAGTGAATCGACAGCTATTTGGGCTTACAGCTCGACACAGGTCCCGTACCATTTAAACGGAGATGACTAGAATATGTTGATGAACATGAGTGGCGAAGTCGTTACACTATTGTTTTTGTCAACTCACGAATGCGTTTACATACCTATACTAATGAAAGCGTTCGTTTATTGTTGTAATTTTCGTTGAATCCTGTTTCAGGTTCAAATGGCTCTGAGCACTATGGGACTTAACACCTGTGGTCATCAGTCCCCTAGAACTTACAACCACTTACACCTACCGAACCTAAGGACATCACACACATCCATGCCCGAGGCAGGATTCGAACCTGCGACCGTAGCGGTCACTCGGTTCCAGACTGAAGCACCTAGAACCGCTCTGCCACAGCGGCCGGAAGACATTTTTCCTCTCCGTGGCGAGTCAGTATCTCTTCATTAGTTATCTGCCCTACCTACCTAATCTTCTGCATTCTTCTGCAGTACCACTACTCAAAAGCTTATATCCTTTTCTTGTCTGCACTGTTTATTCCAGATACATTTAAATTTGATACTAACAGATTTCATATCCTCGTGAAAGCTTTCCTTGCTATTGACTGTCTTGTTTCGTGACAACTTCTGCAATTCTCAAATATATTCCTGTCGAAATAGAAAAACCTCATCGTCTTCCTTTTGTGTATGACTGATTTAATTCGACAATTCGACTACATTTCATCAATTTTTGTTTTACTTTCTTTACATTGATCTTCTTTTTAAGGAAGAATTTTTTTCTTAATTTAGTCATTGTAATTAACCAACAGCATTGCCGCAGGGGTAACACCGGTTACCGTCAGATCACGGAAGTTAAGCATTGTCGGGTTTGGCTAGCAGGGCAGGGCTGATCGTCCTGCTCTGCCGAGCGCTGCTGGAAAGCGGGTTGCATTCACACCCTGTGACGCCAATTGAGGAGCTACGTGATTGTGAAGTAGCGGCTCCGGTTACGAAAACTCACAACAGCCGAGAGAGCGGCATACTGACCTAATGCCCCTCAATGCATTCAGTGATGCCTGTTGTCTGACGATGACTCGGCGCCCGGTCAGTACAGTTGGACCTTCCGAGACCCTTTCGGACGGAGTTTACTTAGTATTGCAGTTTTTATGGTATAGCATAGAAAAAATTAAGAAATGTTAAGTGATAATCACGTAAAATGTCGATTTAATTGATATCCACCATTCTTTTACTGTGCAGCAATATCCTTTTACACGGAGTTTTTCATTCTCGTATGGTAACAACCTAGGCTCATGGATTCGTCGGATCTGCGCCACACTCGAAATCTACCATCAGCTCTTACCAAATGAAAACTGGACATCTGCCCAGGCCACAATTTTCCAGTCATCTAGGGTCCACCGATATGGTCACGAGCCCAGGAGAGGCGCTGCAGGCGACTTCGTGCTGTCAGCAAAGGCAGCAGCGTCGGTAGTCTTTTGTCACAGCCCATTAACGACAAATTTCCTCGTAGCAATTGTACGTTATCCAGGAGACAAAGTGTCTAAAGTAGAAGGGCTTGAGGCCTTTTATGATCTAGACGTTATTGCCTATATTACCTACCATTTTGGTGAACTTCCTATTTTATCTCTACAATGCCTCTTGTTCTAAGGGCTAATAATCATTTGATTTTAAAAAAGAAAGGAAATAAGAACAGGATAGGAACTTTATTAATTTCTATAATAGTGAGTCAAATCACCTACAATACGAACATTACTACAATTGCCTGCTCCTTTAGCCCAGACACATACAGATTCATATTCACCAACTTTACGGTGATTATTAGTCCTTAGAACAATAGGCGTTGTAGAGATAAAATAGGAAGCTCCCATATCTCTGTTAAACACTTCAGCTATATGATATGTACGATAGGCAATAATGTCTCTATCATAAAAAGCCTCAAGTCCTTCAACTTTAGACACTTTGTCTCCAGGGTACCGTACAATTGTTACGGTCACCCATCCATTGCCAGCTCTATTCTGATCATTATTTAGTAGAGTGAAATTAAACACTCCTCCACAAAAAACAGAAGGGCCGTGCAAAAACACCTGCCCAATAACGCTATTAACTTTAATATCAATATTGTCAATAGCTTTATAAACTGTCCTAGCGCATACGTTCGTCTTACGTTCCGCATTGATTTTTGCGATTACTTCATGCGGTGTTGCTTGTCTGCTAGCACTGACAACTCTTCGCAAATGCCGATGCTCTCGATCGTTAAATAAAGGCAGCAGAT
This sequence comes from Schistocerca serialis cubense, assembly GCF_023864345.2. NCBI lineage: Eukaryota > Metazoa > Arthropoda > Insecta > Orthoptera > Acrididae > Schistocerca > Schistocerca serialis. Next base: position 356,411,625 of record NC_064639.1, read on the forward strand.
CACTTCGTTCTCCGTGCTGAGAGTTAATGCCAGAAATTTGGTGTTCTCTGCACACTGTTAACATTTTTGCTCTCGCATTATTACATTCTCTAACGATTTTTTTAAATGGAATGTTCCAAGCTTCTAGCTCCAACCACCATTCCGCGTTCAAATGTGTTAATTCCAATCGTGCGGCTATAATCAAGTCGGAAAAATTTGCACATGGATCACCTGAGTACAAATGACAGCCCCGCCACTGCACTGCCCTTCACGCAATACTGCCACCATCTGTTCCGGCCGCGGTGACCGAGCGGTTCTAGGCGCTTCAGTCCGAAGCCGCGCTACTGCTCCGGTCGCAGGTTCGAATTCTGCCTCGGGCATGGATGTGTGTGATGTCCTTAGGTTAGTTAGGTTTAAGTAGTTCTAAGTTCTAGGGGACTGATGACCTCAGATGTTAAGACCCATATTCCTCAGAGCCCTCTGAACCATTTGAACCACCAACTGTATTTGTGTGCATTGTTATCCCGTGATTTTTGTCAACTCAGAGTGTACAATAGTACAAGAATCAAAATGGAAAAGCAGAATGTAAGATACAGGTGCTTGGATTGAAAATGATTGTAATGCAGGGATACAGTCTATACATCGAAGTTGACATGACGTATATAGGTGAAACCGAGGAATGAGATTGAAACCCCTGAACGAAATGATATGAACGACCTGACTCGCTGAGGATATACCTCTCCTCTGAGAAACGTAAGAATTACGGAGCCTAATAAAAGTAATAACTGTCTAATAAGTAGAGAATATTGACTGGGCGTAAACCAAAGAGAGGAGAAACTAATGAGGAGTCGCAGAAACGAGATTAGCGATAAACTTAACACAAAATTGGTGAACGGGAAATGGCTTCAGGTAAGGAATTCTGCTACGCTGGACGCAGAATAACGCATTACGGACATAAAAAGCAGACTAGCACAAGCAAAGGGGACATTCATGGGGTACAAAGTGTAAGTGGGCTGCTTCAGTGTTGGAAGTGCTGTGTAGCGCTTTGAATTGGATCTCTGACTGCGGTTTCTTTGTAGGAGACTCTGTGGCTGGTTGGACTTGTTGTTGGAAGTTAATCGCCAGTAGTGTTGGACAGCAGTGATGGAAGTGAAACTTCCTGGCAGATTAAAACTGTGTGCCCGACCGAGACTCGAACTCGGGACCTTTGCCTTTCGCGGGCAAGTGCTCTACCAACTGAGCTACCGAAGCACGACTCACGCCCGGTACTCACAGCTGTACTTCTGCCAGTACCTCGTCTCCTACCTTCCAAACTTTACAGAAGCTCTCCTGCGAACCTGGCAGAACTAGCACTCTTCAAAGAAAGGATATTGCGGAGACATGGCTAAGCCACAGCCTGGGGGATGTTTCCAGAATGAGATTTTCACTCTGCAGCGGAGTGTGCGCTGATATGAAACTTCCTGGCAGATTAAAACTGTGTGCCCGACCGAGACTCGAACTCGGGACCTTTGCCTTTCGCGGGCAAGTGCTCTACCAACTGAGCTACCGAAGCACGACTCACGCCCGGTACTCACAGCTTTACTTCTGCCAGTACCTCGTCTCCTACCTTCCAAACTTTACAGAAGCTCTCCTGCGAACCTTGCAGAACTAGCACTCCTGAAAGAAGCCATGTCTCCGCAATATCCTTTCTTTCAGGAGTGCTAGTTCTGCAAGGTTCGCAGGAGAGCTTCTGTAAAGTTTGGAAGGTAGGAGACGAGGTACTGGCAGAAGTAAAGCTGTGAGTACCGGGCGTGAGTCGTGCTTCGGTGGCTCAGTTGGAGGAGCACTTGCCCGCGAAAGGCAAAGGTCCCGACTTCGAGTCTCGGTCGGGCACACAGTTTTAATCTGCCAGAAAGTTTCATATCAGCGCACACTCGGCTGCAGAGTGAAAATCTCATTCTGGAGTGATGGAAGTACTGTTGGGCAGTTGGAGGTGAGCAACCAGCAGTGATGGATGTTAGATGTGATTAAGTTAGCAGTGATGGAGGGTAGAGGTCTAAGGTGCTAGCGTAGGCTAACGATCTGTACATGTCCGATTTGGAGATTGAATATTATTCATGATTATATACCTTTGTACTAGATGTCAATGACGATTTATACTCGTGTTTGAACTGAATGTCACATTATCAAGGTAAAAAAATACATTATCTCGTTTGCTACAAAATCTTTCCTTTTCTAAACTCATGCCTACTAGCAGTTAGTGGCTTTAGTAGTTATAATCTTTTATTTAGCTGGCAGTATTGACGCTCGCTGTATTGCAGTAGTTCGCGTACTGAAAACTTTTTTTTTAGGTAAGTGCTTAATGAAATGTATAGGTCATTGTTAGGATTTCTTTTTAGTCAGAGCCATTCTTTTTAATTAATTATTTGAAGTCAGGTTATCTTTTTGTTGAGCAGTCAGTTTGCGTTGCGCTAGGATATTGCGGGTCTCAGTCATTCAGCAATTTAAGTACAGACACACACATTTAAATAAAGAAGTTTCAAAAGGTCTACTGGTTTCAATCATCGGCTTTAATTTGGGGAAGTGTATCTGAGACTATACTTTTAGAGTTCCACATAGTATGGAAGTGGAGGGAGCGTTTGCAATGACGTGCTATAAGAGGAATTTGAAAATTAGGTGGACTGATAAGATAAGGAATGAGGAGGTACTCCACAGAATCGGCGAGGGAAAAAGCACATGAAGATCACTAACAAGAAGAAGGGTTATTATTATAGGACTTGTGTTAAGATATCAGAAAACAGCTTCCACGGTACCGGAGGGAGGTAAAGTGGGTTAAAACAGTATGGGAAATCAGAGACTGGAATGTATCCGACAAGTAAATTAGGACATGGGGTACAAGTTCTAGTATCAGAGCTGAAGAGATTGGCAAAGGAGAGGACGAGACTGGTGAAAAAGAAATTAATTTTAATCACTATGCCGACCAGTTCGCTCAATTAATCGGGTACCAACTCTATTTTTTTTAACGTACTGATTGTTGTCACACAGTGAGTGTATAGTGACTGAATCCTTTATTTCACACTTTCCCTTAAAAAAAAGCAAAAGAAAGAAAGAAAGAAAGAAACTAAGAAAAAAGTCATCCTAATATCAGAAATGTTGCGTCCTGTTTCTCATTCCACTCTCATCCCACGCGATGCTTTTTTTCGAATCATATGGGCTCGAACATACCCCTACGCGGCTCGTTACTGTATTTTTCATTTACGCTTTTCCTTCCCTACTCCAAGGTATTGAGCTGGGTGTTTCGGATCTAGCCAGTTGTAGAGTCGCAGCTCTTTTCAGCTACTTACCATGCGAGCTGATAGTGAGACAGATGGGTTCCCTATTGGGGTCGAATTATAAGTTCCGGCAGTCGCCTAACAACCAAGGTATATTGTAATTGTGAGAGCCTCCAAAGGTCTTGGAAAGTTAGTTGAACTGAATGCGTACTATCTTGAAAAGTAGTTATAAACTGAGCAGCATCGGAAGCGGAAAAAATGGCAATACAGTGTAGTTCAACGTAATCAGTTGCTGAAGGAATAAAGAGATGAGATAGTAGTAGATGAGCTTTACTATTTGCAGAGCAAAATAACTAACGATACCAGATGTAAAGAAGGTATAAAATGCAGCCTTGCAATATTAAGGAACATTTTTTTCTGAAATAGGAAAATATATTATCTAATATAAGATTAAGTGTTAGAAAGTCTTTTCTGAAATAGTTTTGAGTGAAATAGTATTGTGAGCGGAACGTTTTGATGATATAAACAACATAGTCAAGAAGAGAATAGAATTCTTTGAAAAATTCTGTTACAGCAGACTGCTTCATATCAGGTGAGTAGTCGGGTAATCGATGAAGAGATACTGAACCTGATCTTGTTGCAACATAAGTAATGGTTGGTGATCAGATGCACTCTGGGGCACCGAAGTACAGTTAATTTTGTTATGGGTAGTGGTACAGGAAAAAGGGGGGGGGGGGGCAGGTTGGACTGCAGAGGAAGTGAGAGCTTTGGGTAAGGTAAGTATGTTGAACTGGGTGCAGTAGCTGTGCAAAGATGAAGAGCCTTGTAAAGGATGCACTAGCGTCGATAGCTGCCTCAGACCAGTAAAGACCGCACGTATCTGATCACAGTACAAAATGTATGGGAGTGTCAGGTTCATGCTAGTTGTGGCTTTATACATGTTCATGAAGTACTCATGACTTAAGTTACTCGTGACGTAAACTAAAATAAACTAAAATCTATAATTTCATGTTCGATAAGGAAAAAGTCCACGATGCTTTGAAGCATGTGATGGTATATGTAATGAGTTACAAATTCCTTCGTCGGTGGTCTTGTGGCCTTTCATCATCTGAGGTCTTCGGCGTAACGGAGATTCGCTGCGAGGCGCTGATAAAATGCGCATCAATTTCGAGGTGTCGATACCATGGCAGCGCTCCCTCTCTTCTAGCGCTCTGAACTGAAAGCAAAATTTACACGGCCGAAAGAGATCAGAATAATCTTCATATCACGGGGAAGGGAGCTCCTGGCAACGCCTTAAGAAGCACAGAGTTGCATTATATTCATTGGTCGTACTAAAATACAGAGGCGGCCAAATTATTATGATAAAGCTGCAGCATCGATATTTGTTTTTATATTTTGTGTTTGATACGCATTTTACACAATCAGGTCGGATAAAATTATTCTGAGGTGAATGTGAAGTCTTCAGAGGTACGTTTGGGGATTCGTAGAGGATATTGAATTGTGTAGACTGGTTGCAAGAGACTGCCAGTTGTTTGTACGCAGTCCTGCACTCATTATGTAATGAGAATTTTTTGAGTGTTGTGTTGACTGCTGAAAATATTAGTGATTATCAGTTGCTTAAACAGTGATTAACGATTTAAGTAAACTATACGGAATTAATTCCAAGCAATAGATCATAGGCTAAGTGAATAGTTTATTTCATTTCTTTTTGGAGTCACTCAATTTGAGGTTATTGATAGGAAGAAAGACATTTCACCCACTACAGCTGCCATTGTTAGGTCAATTTTGGCGGAAGGGCTCTACAGGGAGCATCAAATTGTTTCCAGACTCAGGATTTCACAACAGACAGTGAGCAATATAAAAAATTTTAAATCCGAAAACTTTGTTCATCGACAACAACGCACAGACAGATGGGGAGCCGGCCGCAGTGGCCGAGCGGTTCTAGGCGCTACAGTCTGGAACCGCGCGACCGCTGTAGTCCCAGGTTCGAATCCTGATTCGGGCATGGATGTGTGTGATGTCCTTAGGTTAGTTAGGTTTAAGTAGTTCTAAGTTCTAGGGGACTGATGACCTCAGATATTAAGTCCCTTAGTGCTCAGAGCCATTTTTGTGAACAGATGGGGAATGAAACCAAAATTGAGCCATAGAATTCAGCGAAAATCGAAAAATATGGTCATTTCTAATCGTAAAGCTACAAGTATGCAACTCTCGGCGCAGATGGAGAATTACAGAGTGATAGTGTCTGCTAGAACTGTAAGGAGAGTTCTGTGTAACGCAGATCTGCCAGCAAGTCGACCCCGTGCTAAGCACAATATCACCATAAAAATTGACTTAAAACGGTTAAACCGTGAAAATTCCCTGCAACACTGGACTGTTGAGAACTGGGAGAAGATATTTACAAAAAAATTGTGCATTAGTACAAGTTTCATAAAGTGAACACATTTCCAAATATTACTCTTGAAAAATTTGTGGATGTGGTCGACATGGATCGCAAAATTTGCCTACGAATATCACCAATTCTGTTAGTAATGCAATGTGCGGTAGTAATGAAAGATTTAGTACTTACTTCCAGGTGTGTTTCAGTGATGAATCAATGTTCTGTGTCACAGAAGAAAGTAGCCTGTATAAGAGAAGAAGAAAACCGGAGGAGTTACATCAAGGCTGTGTTCGCCATACAGAGAAGAATTCCGCTTCATTGATGGTCTGGAATGTTTTTTTCTTGGAAGGGCACAGGAAATCTCTACGTTGCTGAAGGTTCTATGAATCAAGGCGATACTTTAACGGTGAAGATTATGTTTTCGTGTACGATGGAGGACCATGTCATTAAGCTAAGTGTGTGGGAAAGTTTTCGGATGAAGATGGTGTTACTGCGTTTCCACGGCCTAGGAATAGCCCAATTATGAACCCAATCTAAAATCTGTGGGCATCAGTCAAGAAGAAAATAAGAACGCAGAAGGTATGATGTTTTGGTTTGTGGGGCGCTCAACTGCGCGGTCATCAGCGCCCGTACAAAGTCCCAATTTTTACACAGTCGAATTTAACACAATCCAATCTAGCCACTGTCACGAATGATGATGATGATGATGATGATGATGAAATGATGAGGACAACACAAACACCCAGTCCCCGAGCAGAGAAAATCCCCAAAACGGCCGGGAATAGAACCTGGTACCCTGCATCCCTATATCCAGAGGCAGAATTTTGCTCTGTATTTTTCGTTGAATTTGTTCGGGATGGACGTCCGATGACACCTGTTCAGGTTCTTCGTTGATCCGTTCACTCACTTTTTTGTTTTCTTTAATACAGAGGGTAGTTAACCCTCTGACGGAACACGCTGAGTTACAGCGCTGGCTATCCGCTAGACCACGAGCTGCGAACAACACAGAGGGTAACAATAAAGAATGATTTGATAGAGTTGCTGGCACAACGGGGCTCTATGGCCCAAATATCCAAGACAGCTGTAAAAAATCTGGTAGAAAGTGTGCCTGAAAGAATGGAGATGTTAACAAAGGCGAAAGGTATGCAAACGAAGTGTTAAAACATTTGTAAACTTTCACTGTTATGTAGTTACGTGAGTTTTCAATGAAAAAATTGAGTTTAAAGCAGCTTGACCGTAATAATTTGGCCACCTCCATGGAGTTTATATCATTTAAATTTATTACCATTACCATCATATCTTCTTCTTCTTCTCCTTCTCCTCCTCCTCCCCCTCCTCCTCCTCCACCACCTCCTAACCCCATCTGCTTTAGCCACTGTTCCGCTCCAACTTCTTCATTCTATATTATTACTTCTTTCTCTATTCTGCTTACAGTTCTTCGGTGTCTTCCTCGCAAAGACCAATGGAGTAGCTTTAATCCACTGGAGTCGCATTAGTGCGGACAGTGTTTCAAATCGCTAACCGGCCATCAATACCTTTACGTGACATTTGAAGGTTGGCACTGTTGTAACCTCATAGCTGACAAGACATAAATCCATAATCGTCCTTCCTTATTCTTTTCCTCCACTTGTTGCATCTTTGCCATTCCTCTCCACTTCTTGTTCCTCTATTATTCTTCTCTTTCTTCCTGAGTTTTTGCTTTTCCAGCTTCTTACCGTATGAGTTTGTTAAACATTGAACGTATAGGGGCGTGCTGAAAAATAATTGCTCCGATTTTTTTATGTGAAAACTTTTAAGGCCTTTTAAAGAAGAAGATCGATATTAACATTCTTCGTATCGACACATTTTCGGTCCTCTGCCGTTGGAGCGCTCCGATTTGTAGAGTTTAACGTGGTGGTATGTAACGTGACCATGTCGGTGCGTGAGAAATAGCGTACTGTCGCCGAGTTTCGAATCCGAAGAGTTCGTCCACACGTGAAGTACCCTCTCCTTCAACATGACAATACTAGATCACGCACAAGCGCTGCAACATCTGCAACAAACTGACGCCTTTGGGTCATTGTCATTGATCATCCTTCTTGCAGTAACGACTTCGCAACATCCGATTTCCATCTGCATCTAAACCTTAAAGAACACCTTCGAGAACTTTACTTTGATGCTGATGAAGCCATGCAACAGCGGGTGAGGTTGTGGCTCCGTCAACAAAGTCGAACATTCGACAGTGACCGCATCAAAAAACTGGTATTTCGTTGGGAGAAATATGTTCGTCGACAGGGTGTCTATGTTGGGAAATAAATATCTAGACGTGAAGAATAAAGATATAGACTGTTAATAACGTTTTTTTTATTTAAAATGCTGTAAGAGTTTTCGCATAACCCGCGCGCCCTCGTATAAGAGGGTAGAGCAGGGATGAAAGCCCGATCCTGATTTTGATTTATGGTGGTTACCACAGATCACTTAACGCAGAACCCTGACTTGTTAACTAAGGCTGTTGTCAAATTATTTCCATACGCCTGTACAATCTGAGCTTGTGCACTGTTTCTAACGAACGATACTGATGAAAAATTCACCTAATTTTCTCCCACGTAAGCTTTGCCATCATCCCTTGCTTGCTTACCCTTATTCTGTTATACGAGTAATTACACGGCTTCTTCCTCTTCACGTTCTTCTTCTGTTCCTACGGCATTTCTTATCGCCGTTTCCTCCTCATCTTCTCTCCTCATCCAGTTACTCTTCTATTTTCTTACAGTTTCTCTTTATTTTCTTCACTTTTTTATATATTTCAGTGTCATCTTTATTCTTTTCAATTTTTCTGTCTGTCGTATCTCTTTCCAACTTTAATTTTTTTTGTTTCATTTCCACTTCATCGTTATCCATGCATTGTCTTCCATGTTACCGCATGAGCAGAATTTAAACGCGCGTCCGTTCATCCAGAGTTAGTGCTCCTGTGATTTCCGGACACCGCTCCATTCAAACTTAGTTGTTTTGAAACTAAAACAGCAAGATTACTACTTTATTCCTTCCAAATCCGACTTTTTCCTACATTTTTACTTACTTCAACGGTGATGAAACGTTAAATACTAGTCTTTCTGTCTTTTCTGCTCTTTCTTCTACCATATAGCGTACTTTCGCCCTCTTTCTCCTCCTCCTCCTCCTCCTCCTCCTCCTCGTCCTCCTAGATCACTCCTTTTCACTATTTCCCTGGTACTCTTTCATCGCCTCTTCACACGCGATGCCTCCAATATATATTTCGTTTTATATATTTTTAGAGTCAGGCAATAAGCGCTCAACCTTAACTTCTGCATCAGTAGTTCTAGTACATAGAAGCAGGATCATTAAACGAAAATTTTCCTGTAATTTCGAAAGAGTTTCGCTAGGCTGGAAGCGGTAACATGAGGAGTTCTTTACAGAGGGTGGCTTCTGCGAACAACATGTCAACCAACTGCGGAAAATTTCGTCTTGTAATATTAATTCCAGCAAACGCCAAGGACATTTTACTTTTTTAACAAAAAACAGCACGACCCACGTCGACGACGCCGACACCGCCATGAATAAATTACCGCGCGCTCCGCCGCGACGCTCACCTCGAGGTTATGCGGCACGCTGCTTTCCGCGACGTTTAGTGTGAAATTCACTACCGGCTGCGTAAGCAGTCTGTTACGTAGTAAATGTTCCCACCGCTATTTCGCACCAACAAAATTATTAAACTTCACTGAACACCTTCTACTAGCTAAAGTAGTATTTGTAGGATAAAGTCTCACAAATTGTACCACTTCCAGAATTTTTTTCTGATTTTATTGAAACTTAATATACAACGGTATCTGAAGAAAAATTCACAAGCCAAGATCGCTAAAAAGCTTTTTATCGGATGACCAGTAGTCTTTAGTATCTCCGTAACGCTCTCTCGCCAGCTAAAGGATCCCGTGACGAAACGCGCCGCTTTTCATTGGATCTCTATCTTCCCTATCAGTCCTACCTGATAGGGATCCCAGATAGATGAACAATACTTAAGAATCGGGCGAGCAAGCACTTCTTTCGTGGATGAGTTACAGTTCCTTAAGAATCTTCCGATGAATCTGAGTCTGTTGTCTGCTTTTCCCAGTATGTGCTTTGTATGGTCGTTCCACCTAAGGTCGCTCTGGATATTTACGCCTAGATATTTTACGGTAGATGCTTTCTCCAGCCGTTTGTCATCAATAGTGTAGGTGTGCAGTAGTGGATTTCTTTTCCTACGTATGCGCAATGTGTTACATTTATTTAAGTTCATGGGCAACTGAGAGAGTCTGCACCATTCATCAATCCTCTGCACGTCGTTCTGCAAATTCTTCGTATGTACTTGCGTTGCTAGTTTGGTACAGACTACTGCATCATTTGCGGATAGCCTTAAAGATCATCCGACGCTTTCTACTACATCATTTATACATATTGTAAAGAGAAACGGTCCTATCACATATCCATGTAGTATTCAGGATATAACCTTTACATCTGTCGATTTAGTTCCGTTATGAACGACGTGTTGAGTTCTAACTGCAAGAAAGTCTTGAATCCAATCGTAGGTCTGCTCCGACGCTCCGTAAGTTCGTATTTTTTTTTCATTAAGCGGCAATGAGGGGCGGTGTCAAATGCCTGACTTAAATCAAAGAACACGGCATCAACCAGAGCGCCGTTGTCCACTGCGCTGTGGATTTCATGGGGGAACACGCGAGCTGGGTGTTTCAGGATCTCTGTTTGCAACATGACTCTACAATGATTTTATTTTAAAATGCCCATCACTTGAAAATGATATCACCTAACTGGCCGTTACTTTCCTTCACACATATTCAAAGGGTTTTGGGAAGTTACACATCACATCTTGCAGGACTGGCACTCGAATTCGATAAACTTCCTCCAGAATTTGATGCTACAGATCCTGACTGGTGTATGATGCGTCACACCGGAAGAACTGAGATTTCAAATGACTCCAAAGAAAGAAATCACACGCTGTAAAGTCACTGGTTTTTAAAGGCCAGGAATATTTCCCCCTTGGAGGTGATAATGCCCAGGAAAGACATTCTGTAGCTCGTTAATAGAAGCCGAGAGTTTTGACATGTGTTTTAAAATCGTCAGATCACTGATTGTAACTTTTAAATTCTTCTAAAACTTTAAATTCTCAGCGAAATGTTCATTTAAATATTCATTTAAAGCGTTCACTTATTTTTATCGTTGTAGAGTTCAGCATTAACTTACGTAGACTCAGAAATAGAAATTTATTGAAAATAATCATAGTATTCATCTGTTCCGTATCTACATGCCGAACTGCTCTAACTTGTATTTATGTGGCTATTTTGGTTTTGCTACTGTCACTGTATCGGGAGGAAAATTTCGTAATACACTCTCTGTCACTGAAACTGTTAAAATGTAGTCATGAGTACTTCAACTTTCAGGACACTAGAGTTCATTCGAAAACATTATAGGTCAATGTACAACGTCACAGTTACGATAGCAGAAGGTTCGAGAACACTGCATAAATTTCCAAATAATTCTAGAATATTTTCGGAACATTAACAGTATTTCCAGAACATTTGACAGCTTACAAATAATCCTTGCACCTTCCGCAATTTTACAAAGGATTCAAAATAATTCTTGAAATTTATACAGTTTTCAGCATATACATAATTCCAATATTTTCTGCACCGAAAAATGCTTCTCACAATTGTTGGAGGCAAAGACATCGCCACTTCTAAACCACAAGGCTTCCACAGGAGAGTAACCCAACCCAGTCGACCTCTAACGCACAGAGGAAGACACAGGACGTCATGCAAACATCCGCACACGTACGCAAACACACACACACACACACACACACACACACACACACACACACACACACACACACACGGAGGGAGAGAGAGAGAGAGAGAGACAGACAGACAGACAGAAAACGTGTTCAAATGTGTGTGAAATCTTATGGGACTTAACTGCTAAGGTTATCAGTCCCTAAGCTTACACACTACTTAACCTAAATCATCCTAAGGACAAACACACACACCCATGCCCGAGCGAGGACTCGAACCTCCGCCGGGACCAGCCGTACACAGACAGAGAGAGACGAGTAGTTTGCATTAGACGGTTGCGGAGAGAAACCGGTGCGTAGGGTATTCTTTCTTAGCATATAACGTTGGATCCTTATATTACACAATAATTCAGATGGTCGTTGAAGTCAATCACTTGCGTCTTTCCCCAATAATCGAAACGTGATCCCACAGAATAAAAAACTGAAACGGAAAAAGTAACATGCGTATATCGCGTTAGATTCTAATAAGCTTGATTTCTACAGATAGACTGCTTCTAAATTAAGCAACAGATGGGAATAGTTACATCCTTCTGTAACTGTTGCAATTTGTTCCGCATGTGCAATATTCTGTTTATGTGACATTTCTGTGATATGAAACCTAGCGCTCTGCGCTGGAGCAAATGTGTAGTGTAATTAATTGATGGCAGATATTACTGGCAAGTAATGATATACGAAATGGCGTTCTGAAAGCAGAGCACCATGATAGATGTTCAGTAGCACCTAAGTTGTATTACATGAAAAACAGAAAGACTTGAAAACTAGATGAAGAAAAGTAATTATTCTTAGATTCTTACTACGATGCAAGTCATTTGTTGCCAACTTTGTATGCATTTATTAACGGACGGCCAATGACCAGATGCTCGTATTCCTTTTCGCCCGAGCGCAATAACGCTTTTGAAATTGACGGGCTGCGAAGTAATATCGGGTTTCCGATCTGGCTGTCCCGGAGGAAATCAGCACAGGATGTATAAATCACGATGGCTGTGATAATAACCCCGCGGTGAATGCACGCTAGGCAGGAAGGCGGCGTCACGAGAGGTTTCGCTAGCGACTGAAAAACAATGAGATGCGGAACACATGCTGGCCGACTGCGTGTGTCGGTGTCCTGCCTAGGAGAAGCCTGAGGAAAGTTGTAACGTATTACTATGTTTACGACGTTGCTCATCGAACCATGTACGTCATCTCGCATTTCTAGCTGCATGAAGCAACTTGATTAATTCAGGATTGGAAATCTGAGTAAGGGGGTAAGATCGACACCAAAGAATTTAACTTTCACGTACATTATTTACTGTAACTAAGTATTTGGTTGCACATCATAACTACACATTACTGGTGCCTGACTCGAAATATTTAAGTAAGAATTGCGTGAGAATGAAACAAAGCACAATTTAACTACAGCAAGAAGAAACATAGAAGACGGGGTTGGGAGACAGTTATAATATCATCTCCTTTGAATTAATACCATAAAAATAACTCAGTGAGATTTGCATTACAATTCTACACATGCACTATTCTGAACAGAGGTTTAACCAATACACGAGGCTGTGTGATAATTATTTAATATACTAACTGCGTCTGCTGCTTGCAAACGGCCGAACTAGAGCACGTGGTGCATTCTGACTCAAATTGTTGTGCTGCTTTGTAGAAAGCACACGAAAAAACAGATATTCTTGCAGAAATTGTAGCTCGTTAAAAAAGCAAACTGTTAAAATAAATCCTATTGCGGTGCCGTGGTGGACCAGAAGGGTGATTGATTGCCAAACACGTGGTACAAAATCGACACACAAAGACAAAAGCAATTTCCACAAAATATAAGATTAAGAATCATTCAAAAAAATAACTCGCTTCACATGCTTCAGTTAAGCTGAAGTTCTTAAGTATTTCACCAGTTAAACATAACGAAGTCCTAACTCAACCTGATTCCTATCACCTGAAACCCCCCTTAAGAGCTACGATCCGTACTCACCAAGCGTTCACTGAAGATTGCCGCTTCCTCTTTCGAGATTACCTAGCTCCCCGTGCAGCGGAAGCTACCAGAGGGGTAGCCCTCCGTCACCAACCTCACACACAAAAACAGCCTTCTACACAGTCCTCGACTAAGATGGGTAAACCTCTCTGTTCAGGTGTTGGAAACCTAAGTTGGTCATCCTGTACTCTCCTTCGAACGAGAAGCAACATCGTCTGCTCCCAGCAGACAATGACCAATTCAGCGATTCCCACAAAACAAAACCGAAACCCCACATTAAAACACACATATAATAATCAATAGGCCTTATTTCAGTACTCAGTCTTCCTGGAAGAGTTCAAAAATTGAGCTAAAATTTAACCACAGCAAGAAGAAACATAGAAGACGGGGTTGGGAGACAATTATACTATCATTAAAACAGACATATAATAATCAATAGGCCTTATTTCAGTACTCAGTCTTCCTGGAAGAGTTCATGAATTGAGCTAAAATCTGGTAGTAAAATGAAGAAGTTGTACCGAATTCGACAAGCGTCTTATGAAACGACTTCACTGAGACGTTTCAAAGTTCATGACACATCTCTCGTTCCAACACTTCTAGTTTAATACTAAAAGACTGGGAAAATCAAACAGTCCTTCGTTTAATGTTTCGTGACAGTCCAGAAAATTTGATGTCCTTCTGCAACTGCTGGCTACTAGGATACATGGGATTCCATATATACTAAGCAGCGGATACTCACCAAGATGATGTGCAGGCTACATGATATAGCGTGCGCATGCATTAAACGAAAAGAATATATGCACTGGTATACTAAATTTGACCGATCCGGTGTAACTAAATTTTAGTAAATCTGATTCCTAACGCAAATGAAGTTAATCTCTGAAAAGGGCGCGTGTCAGAATAGGGCCGATTGCCGCTACATGAAGGAGTAATCAAGTATCATGAAACCTAGCTAACACAAGATTGGATACTAATGCTCGACACACTATAAATTTAACTATGCCTTCAAAGTGAAAGATAGTCATTAAATATTTGTAGAGATCTTCTTGAATATTTAGCAGATTAGGATATAGAATATGGGTAATAAGTATCACGAACACTCTTTACGACTATTTTATTGACTTAAGAAATCTTCGTAAGCGTACCTTCTACATCTACATGGTTACTCTGCAGATCACACTTAAGTCCCTGGCAGGTGTTTCAACGAATCACCTTCACAATAATTCTCTATTATTTAACTCTTGAACAGCGCGCAGAAAAAAGGAACACCTACATCTTTCCGTGCGAGCTCTGATTTCCCGTGTTTTATTATGACGACCGTTTCTCCCTAAGTAAATCGGCGTGAAGAAAATATTTTCGCATTCAGACGAAAAAGTTTGTGACTGATATTTCGAGAGAAGATAGTGACGCCACGAGAAACACCTTTGTTTTAATGATGTCCACACCAAATTCTGTATCATTTCCTTGACACTCTCTCCCCTATTTTTCGACAATACAAAATTTGCTGCTCTTCTTTGATATCAATGTATTCCGTTAATACTATATGGTTATGATCCCACACCGTGCAGCAGTACTCCAAAAGAGACCAGCACAGTGTAGTTCTCTTTAGTAGGTCTGTTGCATCTTCCAGGTATTCTGCCAATAAAACGCAGTCTTTGGTTCGCCTTCCCCACAACATTCTCTGTCTGTTCTTTCCACTTTAAGTTGTTCATAAATGTAAATCCTAGGTATTTATTTCAATTTACAGCCTTCAGATTTGATTGATTTATCGTGTAACCGAAGTTTAAGGGATTCCTTTCAGCACTCATGTGGTTGAACTCACACTTTTCATTATCTTGGGTAAATTGCCAATTTTCGCACCATACATACATCCTTCCTAAATCGTTTTGTAATTTCTTTTGTCTTCTGGTGAGTTTAATGAACGATAAACGACAGTATCGCCTGCAAACAGCCTAAGGCAGCTGCTCAGATTGGCTCCTAAATCGTATATATAGATAAGGAACATCAGAGGGCCTATAACACTACACTGCGGAACGCCAGAAATCACTTCTGTTTGACTCCATGACTATCCGTCAATTACTACGAATTGTGACCTGTGTTACAGGAAATTACCTATCCATAGCTGAAACGATATTTCATATGTATGTAATTTGATTACAAGCTGCTTGTGAGATAAGTGTCAAAATCCGTCTGTAAATCTAGAAATACGAAATTAATTTGAAATCCCTTGTGAGTAGCACTCAGCACTTTGTGTGAGTAAAGGGCTAGTTGTATTTCACAAGAAGGATTTTTTCCAAATCCGTGTTGACAGCGGGTCAATAGCCGTTCTCTTCCAGGTAATTCAGAATGTTCGAAAACTATGTGTGTTCCGAAATCCTGCTTCCTATCAACATTAATGATATGGGCCTGTAGTTTAGTGGATTACTCCTATTACCTTTCTTGAATTACTTGTGCAACTTTCCAGTCTTTGGGTACGGATCTTTCGTCGAACGAGCGGTTGTATGTGATTGTTAACTATGGAGCTATTACATCAGCGTACTCTGAAAGGAACCTAACTTGTATACAGTCTGGACCGGAAGACTTGCTTTTATTAAGTGGTTCAAGTTGCTTCGCTACTCGAGGATACCTACTTCTTACTCATGTTGGCAGCTGTAATTGATTAATTCTTCAATATTTACTTCGTCTTCTTCGGTGAAGGAATATCGTAAGCCTGCTTTTATTAACTCGACTTAGCAGCACTGTCATCGACAGGAATGTCGTTGCCATCCACCAGAGAAAGCATTGATTGTGTCTTGCCACTAGGATATTTTACATACGACCACAGTTTGGATTTCCTGCCAGGTTTCGAGACAAAGCTTCGTTGTGGAAACTATTATAAGCATGTAGCATTTTATCCCTTGCTAAATTTCGAGCTTCTGTAAAAATGCTCTTTTCGTTATTTCTGCAACAGTGTTATGACTTGTTTTGTGCATCGAGGGGGATCAGCTACGTCGTTTAGTAATTGGTATAAATCTCTCAATTACTGTCGATACTATTTCTTTGAATTCAAGCTACATATGATCTATACCTATATTATTTATTTGAAAGGAATGAAGATTGCCTGTCAGGAAGGCGTCAAGCGAATTTTTATCTGCTTTTCTGAACAGATACATATCTCGACTATTTTGGGAGGTTTTGGGAGTTACGGTATTCGGTCTCGCTAAGACAGCACTCTGTTCACTAACCTCTATATTCGTTTTGATGCTCTCAATTAATTCAGAATACTGTATATCAGAGACAAACACCAGAGTAGACTTGCGCATTAGCGATATTGTGTTTTATCACCTCATGATAACAAGCGAGTGGAGTCCATAGTAGCAAGAAACCATAAAGAGACTTTGAAATGCAGTTATTTTAGACTCATATGCTTCGAGCAGAGATAAACCGACTGCGAAAACTGATACTCGTCCAATGGCGATGCACTTGTGTTATTCAAATACACAAGGCTGGAGCCATTGAATTCCACTCGTGATTACCAGAGGCTTATTCCCTATTTAGTGGGATCAGATTTGTTTCCTGGTATTTTTATTGACTTTCACATTATTTACTGTTTTGAGAAAATGTTGTTTCACATGAATATTACATTGATGGCTCATAAGGTTTGACTTTTCGGACAGTGATCAGCGCAGTGAAGTTTTTCAGTTATCATAAGATTTTTGTTACTTCGTTATTAAAATTTTCGCATGTATTTTCCATCATGCATGATTCAGTGTTTTTGTTATTTGTTACTACACATGACCATGTTGCTTTTTCACCCAAGGCTATGTTTATTATATAAACCATCCCATTACAGCGCGCTTTCGTGGGAAATCCTGTAAAAACCAACCTTGAGACATGTACTCGACAATATGAAGTTTCAATTTACATAAAATTTTAAGTTCGTTTGGCAGATATACATTTTCGTTTGAAACTGTTTCAAATAGTAAGATTTTCAATTTAAAAATGATATTTACATATCCACTACAGTAATGATACATTTTTTCAACAAAGCTTTTGATAATGGAATTTCCTTTTTACAAATATTGACATATCGTATACAGCAATATTACGTTTCCTTTAATGTAGTCCAGCATTGTGGAATATAGATTTTCACAGAATTTTGTATGATTTACAACAATGGTTACGAAATCGTTTCACAATACGAGTTTTTCCTACTTGAGTGGAGAGAACTTTTTTCCAAATCCAGTTGTTTGGATTAAACAGTTTTTGACAAGTTCACTCATGCATATTAGGTTTGATATTTACATTAATTTTTGATATGGACAATTTGTAACAAACTATCATCAGGCAGGAATGTTGTTTTCATGAAATCTTGATCATGAGGCATCAGCGGTGTTCGGTTGGAGCACGTCGTGGTAAGTTCAGCCGAGGGTGTCCTTGTAGGGGCAACTATAGTAGTTCAGTACGGGAAGAGCTGCTGGGATTGCCCTCCAGCCTCACGTGGCGAAGAACATGAATCAGTCAAATAAAACAAAATTCTCAACAAAAAATGGTAAAAAAACGCAAACTTGATTATTTGCCAAGAACGCAGAGTTGTTTTCTTGCCTTAAATCACAAACCTAATCTATTTTCTGAAATCGGAAGCATTATGGATCAATGGTCTCTCAGGAAATTGGTTCAGTGATTTAATTTTATCTTCTCCCCTACAGGTATACATGTTGTTTGTTGTTGTGTTCTTCAGTCCTGAGACTGGTTTGATGCAGCTCTCCATGCTACTCTATCCTGTGCAAGCTTTTTCATCTCCCAGTACCTATTGCAACCTACATCCTTCTGAATCTGCTTAGTGTATTCATCTCTTGGTCTCCCTCTACGATTTTTACCCTCCACGCTGCCCTCCAACACTAAATTGGTGATCCCTTGATGCCTCAGAACATGTCCTACCAACCGATCCCTTCTTCTGGTCAAGTTGTGCCACAAACTTCTCTTCTCCCCAATCCTATTCAATACTTCCTCATTAGTTATGTGATCTACCCATCTAATCTTCAGCATTCTCCTGTAGCACCACATTTCGAAAGCTTCTATTCTCTTCTTGTCCAAACTATTTATCGTCCATGTTTCACTTCCATACATGGCTACACTCCATACAAATACTTTCAGAAATGACTTCCTGACACTTAAATCAATACTGGATGTTAACAAATTTCTCTTCTTCAGAAACGCTTTCCTTGCCATTGCCAGCCTACATTTTATATCCTCTCTACTTCGACCATCATCAGTTATTTTGCTCCCCAAATAGCAAAACTCCTTTACTACTTTAAGTGCCTCATTTCCTAATCTAATTCCCTCAGCATTCCATTATCCTTGTTTTGCTTTTGTTGATGTTCATCTTATATCCTCCTTTCAAGACACTGTCCATTCCATTCAACTGCTCTTCCAAGTCCTTTGCTGTCTCTGACAGAATTACAATGTCATCGGCGAACCTCAAAGTTTTTATTTCTTCTCCATGAATTTTAATACCTACCCCGAATTTTTCTTTTGTTTCCTTTACTGCTTGCTCAATATACAGATTGAACAACATCGGGGAGAGGCTACAACCCTGTCTTACTCCCTTCCCAACCACTGCTTCCCTTTCATGTCCCTCGACTCTTATAACTGCCATCTGGTTTCTGTACAAATTGTAAATAGCCTTTCGCTCCCTGTATTTTACCCCTGCCACCTTCAGAATTTGAAACAGAGTATTCCAGTCAACATTGTCAAAAGCTTTCTCTAAGTCTACAAATGCTAGAAACGTAGGTTTGCCTTTCCTTAATCTTTCTTCTAAGATAAGTCGTAAGGTCAGTATTGCCTCACGTGTTCCAGTGTTTCTACGGAATCCAAACTGATCTTCCCCGAGGTTGGCTTCTACTAGTTTTTCCATTCGTCTGTAAAGAATTCGTGTTAGTATTTTGCAGCTGTGGCTTATTAAACTGATTGTTCGGTAATTTTCACATCTGTCAACACCTGCTTTCTTTGGGATTGGAATTATTATATTCTTCTTGAAGTCTGAGGGTATTTCGCCTGTTTCATACATCTTGCTCACCAGATGGTAGAGTTTTGTCAGGACTGGCTCTCCCACGGCCGTCAGTAGTTCCAATGGAATATTGTCTACTCCGGGGGCCTTGTTTCGACTCAGGTCTTTCAGTGCTCTGTCAAACTCTTCACGCAGTATCGTATCTCCCATTTCATCTTCATCTACATCCTCTTCCATTTCCATAATATTGTCCTCAAGTACATCGCCCTTGTATAGACCCTCTATATACTCCTTCCACCTTTCTGCTTTCCCTTCTTTGCTTAGAACTGGGTTTCCATCTGAGCTCTTGATATTCATACAAGTCGTTCTCTTATCTCCAAAGGTCTCTTTAATTTTCCTGTAGGCGGTATCTATCTTACCCCTAGTGAGATAGGCCTCTACATCCTTACATTTGTCCTCTAGCCATCCCTGTTTAGCCATTTTGCACTTCCTGTCGATCTCGTTTTTGAGACGTTTGTATTCCTTTTTGCCTGTTTCACTTACCGCATTTTTATATTTTCTCCTTTCATCAATTAAATTCAATATTTCTTCTGTTACCCAAGGATTTCTACTAGCCCTCGTCTTTTTACCTACTTGATCCTCTGCTGCCTTCACTACTTCATCCCTCAAAGCTACCCATTCTTCTTCTACTGTATTTATTTCCCCTATTCCTGTCAATTGCTCCCTTATGCTCTCCCTGAATCTCTGTACAATCTCTGGTTCTTTCAGTTTATCCAGGTCCCATCTCCTTAAATTCCCACCTTTTTGCAGTTTCTTCAGTTTTAATCTACAGGTCATAACCAATAGATTGTGGTCAGAGTCCACATCTGCCCCTGGAAATGTCTTACAATTTAAAACCTGGTTCCTAAATCTCTGTCTTACCATTATATAATCTATCTGATACCTTTTAGTATCTCCAGGGTTCTTCCATGTATACAACCTTCTTTCATGATTCTTAAACCAAGTGTTAGTTATGATTATGTTGTGCTCTGTGCAAAATTCTACCAGGCGGCTTCCTCTTTCATTTCTGTCCCCCAATCCATATTCACCTACTATGTTTCCTTCTCTCCCTTTTCCTACACTCGAATTCCAGTCACCCATGACTATTAAATTTTCGTCTCCCTTCACAATCTGAATAATTTCTTTTATTTCATCATACATTTCTTCAATTTCTTCGTCATCTGCAGAGCTAGTTGGCATATAAACTTGTACTACTGTAGTAGGTGTGGGCTTCGTATCTATCTTGGCCACAATAATGCGTTCACTATGCTGTTTGTAGTAGCTTACCCGCATTCCTATTTTCCTATTCATTATTAAACCTACTCCTGCATTACCCCTAATTGATTTTGTGTTTATAACCCTGTAGTCACCTGACCAGAAGTCTTGTTCCTCCTGCCACCGAACTTCACTAATTCCCACTATATCTAACTTCAACCTATCCATTTCCCTTTTTAAATTTTCTAACCTACCTGCCCGATTAAGGGATCTGACATTCCACGCTCCGATCCGTAGAACGCCAGTTTTCTTTCTCCTGATAACGACATCCTCTTGAGTAGTCCCCGCCCGGAGATCCGAATGGGGGACTATTTTACCTCCGGAATATTTTACCCAAGAGGACGCCATCATCATGTAATCATACAGTAAAGCTGCATGCCCTCGGGAAAAATTACGGCTGTAGTTTCCCCTTGCTTTCAGCCGTTCGCAGTACCAGCACAGCAAGGCCGTTTTGGTTATTGTTACAAGGCCAGATCAGTCAATCATCCAGACTGTTGCCCTTGCAACTACTGAAAAGGCTGCTGCCCCTCTTCAGGAACCACACGTTTGTCTGGCCTCTCAACAGATACCCCTCCGTTGTGGTTGCACCTACGGTACGGCTATCTGTATCGCTGAGGCACGCAAGCCTCCCCACCATCGGCAAGGTCCATGGTTCATGGGGGGGAGGACAGGTATACATACCGTTTATTTATTAGTTGTATTTGCTGTCATTAAACACTCTCCTGGGGAATCTCTGTAGTTTTGTTGGCATTTTCAGTGTCACTCGTGCTCGACTCTCTAATCAGCTGATTGCTGCTGCACTCCAAGGACAATGCCGTTTGCCCGTTATCATGACTGTTGGTTCCTGCCACCAACCAGTCTCAGTTGCGATTCAGCCACATTCGTGCGAGGGAAACGTACTGTCTTTTCCTGATAGACCCTTGGATTAGTTTTCGCATGCGGGACTGCCTTCGCGTACTAGCTCACTGCTACAGGTTCCCTACCAACTGTCTATCACTGCAGCATAAGTCAAATGTCATCTATCAACCGTTTTCGAATCGTAGTTGCTTCATACGCTCGCTTCTTTTATATAAGGTCAATTAGCAACTATGTGTCTCCTTACTGTAACAGCTTTCTATTTGTATATATGTTAGACGTACATTTGTGATTTATATCACAAGTATGATTTCCTAAGCACACCATCGTAACACACTCCTGACAACAGACTAACCTATGCTTAAATAAAATTGACTACATTAATACAAAAACATTTTAATTAGAACTCTGAAAACCTTGTCAGCACTTCCGCTCCTTTATTTTTCGGGATTACACCCTCATCTGAAAATTCCTTTTTATGGTTAGACAGATACATACAACTCAGAGAGCGGCGCTTGAGGTCACAGCACGAACTAATAACACCTGAAAATGGGCGTATAAGATCCCGAAACCGGTCGTGTTCTAAATAAAAGAACCTTACAACTGTAGCGGTATTTTCAACCTCTGTTAATTTAGAGAGTGCTTATTGTTGTATTTATATCTTCTCATATCAAGCTTAACAAGCCCCAAGTGGCAAGCAAGTTACTTGAATACTGTAATTCGTCAGATAAGTAGTAAAGCTTAAGAATGTAACATTCCCTTGTAACAGAGCGTTAAGTGGAAGGGCTGGGGGTGATGAGGTAGGCGTAATACAACAGTTCTAAGCATAATTTTATTGTAACTAACGATCCAGTAAACCCACCGATACTCTTAAAACCAAACTTTTAAAAACAACACGAAATAATTGATTTAAAACAATATGTCAAAAAAATTACAATGTAACGTTTAATTTAGTTTAATGTGGTACCTTGGCCAAGAAAAACTTTACAATCAGAAGTGAATATATACTTATATGGATATGGTGTCTATTTTTTAGGACATGTCCGAAAGAACAGACACCATATCCATATAAGTATATAGTTCTGGCAATAACAGCCATGACCTTCTTCTTCTGTGCGGATGAACACACATTCCCCGAACTCTTACGGGACTTGGTAAGAATGTCTTCCACGAGTAATGAATGTGTTGGAGTAGGACACTACGAATGTAGTGTGTGGACATACAAGGTGAGAATGTGGGTCTCACGGGAGGAGTGCGCGTGATAGCCCCAGCAGTCACACCATCCTATGTGCCCTCTGTGGCTCAGATGGACAGAGTGTCTGCCATGTAAGCAGGAGCTCCCGGGTTCGGGTCGCGGTCGGGGAACACATTTTCACCTGTCCTCGGTGATAAATATCAGCGCCCGTCAGCAGCTGAAGGTATTAATATATAATTCTAAATAAGTTACTGCAGTTCCTCGATCGTCTACCTCTCAAAGCAAACAGTTACAAAGGAAAAGACAAGTATCAGAATTTGCCTCTGGAAGGGACACGAAAATAACCACCTGAATACAGTACATATGAGTAGCATGACAAGTTTTCGGACTCCCTCTCTCGCAGAGTTCTCTTAGTTAAATGTACGCCACAGCTTAGCTACATAGTACACGCCCGGTATTCCGATCCTTGGGCGACGACCGTTCCAGTCACCACACCTCACTTTAACTCGAAAAAGTTAATAATCGGTACTATCCACAGTGTCACCGATACCGACCAAAGGCATTTTCTGTCCGGAACACGTCGTGTAGCAGGTTGGCACAGTACGGGGCTCCGCTCTTCCGTCTCGCTCGCTGGTTGCAACCGTTCTCAACGTAGTTGGCTCCCGCCGTTCCTCATGGCAGCTGTCAAGGGCAACACCTGAGTGGCGCTGGTCGGGTCACACAACAGAACGGACGCGGGAAGGTTGCGTGCGCCTTTCAAAGGCGTCGGACATGTGGCGATGATACCATTGGCACTCCCTAATGAATTCAAAATAGGATATCTCACAGTCTGTAGCCTACTATTGTATCGCTTGAGCCTTGTCCCGCAGTTACTCAGAGTTAGCCATCGTTAATCGGATTTGGCATGTTAATGGTTAAGGGGTGGCCGGATGCCCCTCCCCCCAACTGTTTGCGTCGAGTGTAATCCATGGAATAGCGCGAATGTGTTCAGATGTCTGCGAGCCGTGTAACTGAGGCGGAACATGTGGACCATCCCGGTATTCACCTAGCGGGATGTGGAAAACCGCCTAAAAACCACATCCAGGCTGGCCGGCACATCGGCCCTCGTCGTTAATCCGCCGGGCGGATTCGATCCGGGGCCGGCGCGCCTATCCGACTCCAGGAAGGAGCGCGTCAGCGCTCTCGGCTACCCTGGCGGGTTAGTCTGTAGTCCAGGTTAACTTTAATCAATCGTATGTATACAGTAACCTTTAGATACCTGGTTTATCTTCCCAGATGCAACAATTCAAGTCCCTATTTTTTTAAGTAACTACAATATTCAGTTTGCTTGCATACAGTTTTTGTCCTGTGAGTGTATACGTGGTCTCTGGATGCGCGCAGCAATTTGATCCAGGAAAAGATATACCATTTTAAAAATATGAATTTTTATGACCGTGCGAATTTTGAAGATGTGTTCATTATAGACAACACAGATTTCATCCAAATGGAGTAAAGTTTTCCTTCACCTTAAAGAATCTATCATTACACAGGTACGAACGTTTTTCAAACAACACGTCTTGCACAGGTACTGAACTAAGTAGCAGATCGGCGTGTGAATGTGCAGCTATGATCGCTCCTTACTGTAGTTTACGTGTTGTCACGTAGGGTTGGCAGCACCGAGGCAACTGTGTGGCGAGATTTGTAGGGCGCCTGTGTAGCAGACACACACACACACACACACACACACACACACACAGGTAGGACAGGAGACAGTGGATTGTAAGGGCGCTAAGTGCATTAGCGTAGGAGCCCGGGAGCAGGGCGACGTAACAGAGTTACCGTCGGTGCAGTGCAGTGCACGCCCTTCCCTGGGGAGCTGCCAACATACGGTCCGCCATGCAGTCGCTGCTAGCTCTAACAGTAAGCAGCGCTCTAGTCTGATGTGTAGTTACGTTACAGTTGCACTTGAGAATCATCTAATTCTATTAACTAGCCTCAGAACTAGGGAGGTGGTGACAAAACGACTCTTTACAATGGTGTGTAGTATGTATGAGATTGGCGATATACCATTAGACTTTCGTAAAAAGTCATCCTCATAATCCCAAAGACTGCAAGAGGTGGCAAGTGCGACAAATATGGCACAGTCAAATTAACAAGTCATGCAACCAAGTGGCTGACAGGAGTGATATACAGAAAAATTAAAATTAAAATTGAGGATGTTAGATGACGATTAGTTTGGCTTTAGGAATGGTTAAGGCACTAGTGAGGCAGTTCTGACGTTGTGGTTGATAACAGAAGCGAGATTGAAGGTAAATCAAGACACGCTCATTGGATTTTTCGACCTGGGAAAAGCGTTCGGCAATTCAATATGGTGCAGGACGTTCGAAATTCTGAGAAAATAGAGAAAGCTGTAGGGAAAGACGAGTAACATACATGGTGATCAAAAAGTCAGTATAAATTTGAAAACTTAATAAACCACGGAATAATGTAGATAGAGAGGTAAAAATTGACACACATGCTTGGAATGACATGGGGTTTTATTAGAACAAAAAAAGTTCATAAATTGTCCGACAGATGGCGCGTGAAAGATCTCTTGCGCGCGTCGTTTGGTGATGGTCGTGTGCTCAGCCGCCACTTTCGTCATGCTTGGCCTCCCAGGTCCCCACACCTCAGTCTGTGCAATTATTGGCTTTGGGGTTACCTGAAGTCGCAAGTGTATCGTGATCGACCGACATCTCTAGCGATGCTGAAAGACAACATCTGACGCCAATGCCTCACCATAACTCCGAACATGCTTTACAGTGCTGTTCACAACATTATTCCTCGATTACGGCTATTGTTGAGGAATGATGGTGGATATATTGAGAATTTCCTGTAAAGAACCTCATCTTTGCTTTGTCTTACTTTGTTATGCTAATTATTGCTTTTCTGATCAGATGAAGCGCCATCTGTTGGACATTTTTTGAACTTTTGTATTTTTTTGGTTCTAATGTCATTCCAAACATGCGTGTCAATTTGTACCTCTCTATCTACATTATTCCGTGATTTATTCAGTTTCCAAATTTATACTGACCTTTTGATCACCCGGTACCATATATACAAGGGCAAGGGGGAATAATGGGAGTAGAAGGCCAAGAACGAAGTGCTTGAAATAAAAAGGGCGTAAGACGCGGATGTAGTCTTTCGCCCCTACTGTTCAATCTGTACATCGAAGAAGCCGTGACGGTAATAAAAGAACGGTTCAAGAGTGGGATTAAAATTCAAGGTGAAACGACGTTAGTGATAAGATTTTCTGATGACATTGTTGTTCTCAGTCAAAGAGGAATTACAGGATCTGTGTAATGGAATGAACAGTCTAATGAGTGTGGCATATGGGCAGAGAGTAAACTGGAGAAAGACGAAGTAGCAGAATTGAGAACAGCGGAAAAACTTAACATCAGAATGGGGGACAGCGATGTAGACGAATCAAGGAATTCGGCTAGCTAGCCAGCAAGGAGGACATAAAAAAAAACAGACCAGCACTGGAAAAAGGGCTCTCCTGGCCAAGAGAAGTCTATGACTGCCAAACATGGGCCTTAATTTGAGGAAGAAATGTCTAAGAATGTACAGTTGAAGCAAAGCATTGTATCGTAGTGGCACATGGACTGTAGGAAAACCGGAACAGAAAAGAATGGTAGTATTTGACATGTGATGCTGCAGAGGAATGTTGAAAATTTGACGGACTGATAAGGTATGGAATGAGGGAAATCTCCGCAGAATCGGCAGGGAAAGGCGTATACGAAAGCACTTAGAAGACGAAGCGATAGGACGAGACGACATTTGTTAAAACGTCAGGGAATAATTTTCATGGTAGTAGAGGGAGCTGTAGAGCGCAACATCTCTAAAGGAAGACAGAGATTGGAATACGTCCGCCATATAATTGAGGACATAGGGTGCAAGTGATACTCTGAGATGAAGAGGTTGGCACAGGAGAGGCATTCGTGGGAGGCTGCATCAAGTGATATTATGATCTTCAGACTGAAAACTTGTTTGATGAATCTCTTCGTTACCGTCTGTCCTATTCAAGCTTCATTATCTTTAAGTAACTGTTGCATCCTACATCCATTTGAACCTGCTTACTGTATACAAGCCTTGCTCTTCCTCTACGGTGTTTACTGCCGCACTCCCCTCCAATATCCGATTCAATGTACCATATTTGGGTTACCAGTGACACTCTCTCCTGTCATGGATGCATCACATTCACCGTCACATCACATCACACTCCGGTGTATGTGACAAGCTCAGCACACAAAAAATTAGTCACAACGAAGGAAATCATTATAAGCATCATTTACTACCGTGTAATTCAAATGTTCAAACTGCATAGGTCCCTAGGCTTACACACAACTTAAACTAAGTTAAACTAACTTATACTAAGAACAACACACACACACACCCATGCCCGAGCGACGACTCGAACCTCTGGCGGGAATGGAACCGTGTAATTCCACCCCCGGACTTCATAATCTCTGGATTCGGCTAGACTGCAAGTTCTCAAGGCTGTGCAAGTACGTCGCATCCAGGTTAAGCCACTCGCTAAGGACTTGAGCGCGCGATACCACCGAAATCTGGCCATGGTGGTGTCGGCGCTTTACCAGTTGTCCCAACATGTCACAGAGGTTTTCCACGGGGCTCAATTCAGCTGGTTTTGCAGGTCACTCTAGATTTCATAGGGTGAGAGAATGTTCATGAAACCAGTTACATATTTTTCCAGCCACACTAACTTTGCTGTTGTCGCCTTTACAAGTTTTGTGAGCAAAGACCTCTTCCGAGGTGATCGACTCCAGATGTTATCTGCGTGCAGTATCCGTCATTACGTTCTCTTGATAGCTGGTTGAGATGGACCTTCATTCACTGTCTGCTGCAATACCTGTCAGGTTTGGAAACGATTTTTATTCACAAGCCGTGAAACTCGTTTCCGGTCCCTCTCGGTCAGGACCTTGTCCCGACCCCATTTATGACATCATGTTTCGTGCCTATATGTTTTATGCCACTGCTTGTAGACACGTTGACAGTCCGCAACGAAACATGCACAAATACTGTAACTTCGCCCACTGCATGGTCACTGGCACGCTCAAACTCGATTGCCCAGTTTTGCCACTGTATCACGTCCATACATTTACCAGTGTTTGGTACAATGTCCGCTTGACACACAAATGTTTTACTGATCGCTGCTGCTATACACTCACTTAGAAGCAGTTCACAGGCGGTTGCAGCACGTGGCTCGATCGCTGCGCCATCTGTAATGCCTTTATCATTCATCTGTACGTGCGCATTGGGGTGACTAACTTTTTGTCCAGTGAACTTGTATGTGACGTTATATATGATGCAATTACAACGTGAATAGCAGCCTGTGAAAACTGGAGACAGTGCAAAGGTTCTCCAATAGTCGTCCGCAAAACAGGTACTTGCCTTACTAATTGACAAATTTCAGTGTAAAGGAAACTAGAACCGAAGTCCACCAGCATAACGCAACTCCTAAGAGGAATATATATATATCTAATAGCTATGCGTCATTTAATTCCAGTGGTATCTTGCAAGATACAGATGAAACTGTGTGGTAAGTACCTATTATGTATTAATATATCACTGAGAGAGACAATTCTGATGTTACGATTGGTAAAGGAGGCAAGACTAAAGAAAAATCAAGACACCTTCATAGGATTTGTCGGCCTGGAAAAAGCATTCAACAATGTAAAATTGTCCAATATGTTCAAAATTCTGAGAAAAATAGGGGCAAGCTGTAAGGAGAGACTGGTAATATACAATGTGCACAAGAGCCAAGACGGAATAATAATATTGGAGGGTCAAGAAATAAGTGCTCGGATTAAAAATGGGTATAAGACAGAGATTTAGTCTTTCACCCCTGCTGTTCAATCTGTACATTGAAGGAGCAATGATGGAAATAAAAGAAAGGCAAAGGAGTGGAATTAAATTCAAGGCGAAAAGATATCTATGATACGATTCGCTGATTACATTGCTGTCCTAGGTGAAAATGATGAAGAATTACATGATCCGCTGAATGTAATGAACCATGTAATGACTAAAGAATATGGACTGAGAGTAAATCGAAGAAAGACGAAGGTAATGAGAAGTAGGAGAAATGAGAACAGAAACTTAACATCAGGATTTCCGGTAGGAAGGTAGATGAAGTAAAGGAATTCTACAACCTACGCAGAAAAATAACCAATGACGGACGGAGCAAGGAGGACATCAAAAGCAGACTAGCATTGGAAAAAAGGGCATTCCTGGCCCCTACTATGACACATAGGCCTTAATTTGAGGAAGAAATTAAGGAGTATATACGTTTGGAGTACAGCATCGTATGGCGGTGAAAAATGGCCTGTGGGAAAAGCGGAACAAAAAAATAGTTCAAATGGCTCTGAGCACTATGGGACTTAACTGCTGAGGTCATCAGTGCCCTAGAACTTAGAACTACTTAAACCTAACTAACCTAAGGACATCACACACATCCATGCCCGAAGCAGGATTCGAATCCGCGACCGTAGCGGTCACGCGGTTCCAAACTATAGCGCCTAGAACCGCTCAGCCACACCGGCCGGCCAAAAGCGGAACAGAAGAGAATCGAGGCATTTGAGTGTGGTGCTACAGATGAATGTTCAAAATTAGGTGGACTGATAATGTAAGGAATGAGGAGGTCTTGCGCAGAATGGGAGAGGAAAGGAATATGTGGAAAACACTGACAAGGATAAGGGAAAGGAAGATAGGAGGGCTATTAAGACATCAGGGAATGACTTCCATGGTACTAGGCGGTGTTGTAAAGGGCAAAAACTGTAGAGGAAGACATAGATTGTAATACATCCAGCAAATAATTGAGGACATAGGTTGCAAGTGCTAGTCTGAGATGAAGAGATTGGCGCAGGGGAAGAATTCGTTTCGGGCCGCATCAAGTCAGTCAGAAGACTGATGACTCAAAATAAAAATCTCATTGATTCGCTTCCTGAAGCTAGTTATACTAAGAGGTCTGATGATGATAATCAGTCCACCTAGGGACTTTATAAAGTATGTTACACATGTCGTCCTACGCTAAGACCATTGCGCAACATGAGTATTACATTGCCAAAAGAGAGTACATGCTACAGTTGTTTTGCAGACCCAGTTCTGTTGCGGTAAGAATAAAAGGTGCATCACATTGTGATAGTGAAATGCCACGACAACTGGAAACAAATTCCAAAACTGAAGTACACGGGACAGTACGATCCTTGTGGACGGGAAGTATGAGAAGAGAGTATACAAATAATAGATGTCGTAGAAATACATTTATTTTTCCCCTAACGTCCCTCTCGGAGGAGGTGAGGTACCAAGTAAAAGAACTTACGGACTGCTTCTGTAAGCGTTGACTGATTCACCCCGACATTCTGGCCGTATGAGGTTAAATGCAGTGTCGCGTTGAGCCGTTGCGAAATGGTGCCAAAAGTTTCACCAAAGCCTCGCAGACGTGGGTGACGTTGATCTGGTAGGAACTCGTAGCCATCGACTACAGAGCACAATATCCACGCAATCGAGGAAGATCAACTTGCGGGAAAGACATTTTCCAACGATTAGATTTTCTATCGTCGAAGAACTGACATCCGCTGTTTAGAGAGACTTGATGGCTACGTTGAAAAATACTGCCATGCATCTGTGTCGCTTTCAAACATAGTTCAGCGGTCAGGAAAAATTACTGTTTTGAAGTCCCTTCGTAAAAAGAAAAGCCTGACGCTTCAATTTTGGTTTTATTTACAGATCTTTGCAGTTCCTTCCGGTTTTTGGGTTAAAAGTAGCTGGTATTAAAAAAGCCCAATTCTGTATGAGAAGGGAGTATACAAATAATAGTTGTCGTAGAAATACATTTATTTTTCCCCAGACGTCCCTCTCGGAGGTGGTGAGGTACCAAGTAAAAGACCTTATGGACTACTTCTGTAAGCGTTGAATGTAAAGGAAGTCCATCTTCGTAACTGCAGCTGTATGACAATCATCATCCTTGTAACTGCAGCTGTATAACAATGATGACGAGAGTTCTGCCCTACAACAACATAACAGTAATTTACTCTTTCTTTTCTAGTTTTAGTAAAGCTATTTTTCTTACATCAGATACAAAGCCTGGCTAAAAAGGGTGTTATTTATGGTGAAGAAAAGTCTTATGTATATAAAACATACAGTCATAATGGATAAGTCCTGGCCGATATGGCCGAGCGGGTCTAGTCACTTCACTCCAGAACCGCGCTGCTGCTAAGGTCGCAGGTTCGAATCCTACCTTGGGCATGGAGGTGTGTGATGTCCTTATGTTAGTTAGGTTTCAGTAGTTCTAAGTCTACGGGACTGATAACATATGAGGTCAAATCCCGTAGTGCTTGGACCCATTTGAACCATTTTTTTGGAGTTTTTTGTCTGATATACTTGTCTTTCCCTTTTTACCTTTCCTCCTCTTTGCCTTCTACGATTAAGACGTATATATTAATGTAAGTGCGTATGAACAATAATAAGGGCTAAATTTATTCCGCACATTCTAAAAATTATTTCTCATATGTTATTAACAGGTTTTGTAACGAAATGCGGGTGAGTCCTACCGCATGAACTGTAATAACAGGCTTGAACGAAGTTCGCTTAGCGGTCAATACGGCTATCTCAGTAAGGTAGTTACGAATTGTAGTAATTAATCACGACCTGCTTTCTATTTAATCTATGACGTCTGATTTTCTAGTGCCAACAATTACGATATTCGAAGGATACACGGGAGCGAAAATAAGAAACCAAGGTAGTTACTCTCGAAACGTTTAACAATCCGTGCAAATTCAGGATACTCAATTCGTTGTCAGTTTCACCTTCCAGCAGAGCTAAATTCTGAAGTCCTCTCGTAATAATAAAGGCCAGTCTCTTGTTTTTTTTACAGATATTTACTATTACGTTTGGAATTTGAGCTGCTAAGTAGTCTGAGTTAAAAGAGCCCAAGCCTGGAGGAGAAGGAAGTACACAAATAAAAGATGTAGAAATTTATTTTTCCCCCGACGTCGCTCTCTGAGAAGAAGAGGTACCAAGTAAAAGAACTTAAGGGACTACTTCTGTCAGAGTCGACTGTAAAGAGGGTCCATCTTCGTAATTGCAGCTGTATGATGATCATGACGAGAGCTCTGCCCTTAGCCTGATTACGTCCCCATTTCCGCGGCAGTGTTGCCAACGTTCCCACTAGCACACCCCGCGGGACGGCGGAGGAAATAAGAAGGGATCTGGCGGTGAACACAGGTGCCCTGTTGGCACGGCTGCCTCCTCTCATTACGGAATCTGGGCGCCGCCCCCACCGTCTCCGCCGCCCCCACCGGTGACTGGCGCCCACCTGCTCCACTTGCTTTCCAGATCCAGGCAGGATCCCGCTCTGCTCGCTAATTAGCATACGGATTATGCTGATGAGCCCGCGGGACGCGGCCCCAACAAAAGAAAGCGCAGCTCCGCGGGTGAAATTCCTCCGCGTTTCTCTGGCGACGGCCATCGCGGTAGCCTCAACTCCGCTGAACTCCACTTGCTCGGCGTGTGTCTTTTAGATTCCTTTATGTTACTGCTAGAGCAATCGTGCGCTTCGGGCTAAAGTAAGGCAGCTAGCTCCGCAAATACGTGCGCTCTTCTGTTCTCCCCCGCAGGGACCATTCCGCTGCGTCTTCATCTACGCTCTGAAAACCAGTGTGGAGTGCGTGCCGGAGTTTTCTTCCTGGTGTTCCGCCTATTAAGCTTGATTCCAGTTTCATTCACATATAGAGTACGCAGTAAGGGAACATTAATAGCTAAAATGCCTGCATACGCACTATAATTACTCTATCTTGTTTTTACAGTCACTTCGGAACCAGTACATAACCCTTTGGTGCATAGCGTCCACTACAGTGGACAGCTGTTAATGGTCACTTCTTTGGCATTTTCAATCAGTCCTGAGGCTGCAAATTCACACAGTTCACTGCAGTGTGCCCTCCCTACTGGTGTTGTGTCCTGCATCCATTTGCAGCCTCGTGACTGATTGAAAACGCCAGAATACTGACCATTATAAGTTGGCCACTACCATGAAATTCATGCACCACAGGGTTAAGGTTTGATCAACAACAGCAGTATGACCGCCGACCTACTACAGATATAAAACCGTACAGGCGATAGTAGTGTCACCTGGCGAGGAATGGCTGCTAGTCAAACACACGCACAGTGCATGTAGTATCACTGAGCTTGGTGTCCTTGTATAGGATGGAGAAGGTACACGACCTTTCTGAGTTGGTCCGAGAGCAGGCTGCTATGGCCGGGAGGCTCGGCACGAGCATTTCGTAATCTGCACGACTAGTCGAGTATAACTGCGTAGGCTTACGCGGCCAGAGTCAGTCGACATAAAAGTTTTCTGGGTGTGATACCGCGTCATAACGCATAAAACTGCTGCTGCTGGAGAAAAACTAACATTCCGGGCACGGTTGCAGCGACCTTCTTCTGCGTCTACTGGTTCGTTCTAGCTCTGCAGTGTCCTTCTATTTTGTTGTTACTGTTCACTGCGCATGTCATTACATCATAATTTTAAAAAGATAGTTCCTCGAATTTTGCGTTTCGTCATAACCGGCTGCTTGTCCAACACACAGGCCACGCTGAATTTGATTTCTTTTCCGTAGTTTTGTTGATGTTCTGCCACTGCAGATTTGTTGTGTTGCCCTAAAAGGCCGGCCGTTGTGGCCGAGCGGTTCTAGGCGCTTCAGTAGTTCTAAGTTCTAGGGGACTGGTGACCTCAGATGTTAAATCCCATAGTGCTCAGAGCCATTTGAACAATTGTTGCCCTAAACGAATATAGCGCTCCTGTTCCCGAATGCGCGTTACTATTGGCCTGCCAGTCTCGCAGATGTATGCCTCTCCACATTCGCATGCCACCTTGTACACGCCTGCAGTGTGTAACATCACCTTGTCCTTAGTGGAGCCTAGCACGTCCTGCATCTTGCGACCACTATAGAAGACAGGCTGCTCCCCAACCCGGCGAAGGTGTTTGCCTATTCGGTCTGTAACACTTTTCACGTACAGTAAGTGCACTGTTGGCTGCAGTTTGTCTATTTGTTGCTTATCTTTCTTACTTGTGTTCGTCGTCAAGGCTGTGTGGATCGACTTACTGCTGTAGCCATTGGCTAGAAACGTAGAGCGTAGCCTTTAAAAATGGCTCTGAGCACTATGGGGCTTAGCTTCTGAAGTCATCAGTCCCCTAGAACTTAGAACTACTTGAACCTAACTAAGCTAGGGACATCACACACATCCATGCCCGAGGCTGGATTCGAATCTGCCACCTTAGCGGTCGCGCGATTCCAGACTGTAGCGCCTAGAACCGCGCGGCCACCCTGGCCGGCCGTAGCCTTTTAAGCTCAGGTGTTATGTTTTGAGTATCACTTTGGTGCTGCGCACGGATTGCCAAATAACGGATGGCCGAGTTCTTCTGCACTGGGCGGTGGTAGAATTGGACGTTCAGATACCTGTTTGTATGTGTAGGCTTGCGATATACTCTGTGCCCCAGTGTGCACTCCGTGGTCCTGTATACTTCGACGTCTAGAAAATTCTATTTTGCAGACAGTGCCCACATATGCCGCTGAATGTGCCTACGAAATTTTATCATTGTACAAGACATAGCTCAGGAGATAAGTCATAAGCAATTGAGCCCAGGGCCACACGCTGCGTGGTACAGGGGCTGACGCACAGTTGTAAATAAATACCTGGGCAACGCCGGGTTTCTTCGCTAGTATTTCCATACTCCCTGCACAATATTGAGGAAATTTTGTAAGTGGGCCTTTGCGGGATAGTCTGCATCTGACGTAGTGAGGTTGGACAAAAATATGCAAATAGCGCGAGAAATATATGCTTGAACATGAATGCAGTTGCTAGCCAAGGCTGAGGGAGGTTATGTTGTATTTGAACACTAACGGCACCTGAGCAATTTCAAGACATTTCAAGTGTCAGTCGTGATGAGAATAAAGTCTCGTGTAATTGCGAATGTGTTATGTTGGAGTTACGTGAATTCGAAAGTGGGGAAATTGCTCATGCTCGTGTGATGCGTGGTTCCACAACCAAAGTCGTCGAGGTATACGCTGCTTCAAGAGGACAGCTTCGAAAACATCACCCGTTAGGTCACAACGCGGACGAAAGTTTGTGTTCAGCAATCGTGAGCGATTTTCATTTAAGAGAACTGTGACGAAAAGCAAGAGGACGGCACTGCAGAACTGAATGCCGGACTCGCGAACATTGTCTGCACCAAAACACCACGAAGGGAGACCCATAAGCAGGGAATTGCAGGGCGAGCTAGAAATTTCAAAACTAGTCAATTGCGATGCAAATGTCCGTAAGAGGAAAACATAGTGCCAAAGGATGAAGCAATGGATGAACTTCGTTTCGTCGGATGAATCTCGTTTCACACTGTTTCAAACTTCTGGCCGAGTTTACGACCCAAGAGTGAAACTTGCCGGGGAGAGGAGAGGGGGCTCGGCGACGATTTGGACAGCCATATCGTGGTATTCCATGGACCGCATGGATAGTCTACAAGGCTGTGTTACTGTGAAGAATTATGTGATCATTGTGGCCAGTGAGGTCCTTCTCACGGTACTCTGTCTGTTCCACAATGATGATATTGTGTTCCAAGACAACATGATGCCTGTTCGCACAGCTCGCATCGGCCAAAATAGTACGAGGATGAATTATCGTATCTCCCCTGACCATAACACCTACATTTAAAAAAACCCTTGTTAATGGTGAACATGTACTTCATTACAATAAAATGTGCAAGTGATCCATTGAACATAGGTACGGCTGAACCAATAACCCGGTCTCAGTTGCTGGATGCCTATATAACAGCTTCCAGAGACAATATAAAATTTGATTGACATTTTGTTGTACAAGTTAAGAATACTTAGAACCATTGAACCTGATACATAAAATTTGTCGAAAGTGCTGACACCAATACGGTGAAAGGAATAGTTCGGCCTATCACATGTATAGCATAATATCGTGTGGTGTACTGCCCACCGGTGCGACAGTAGAGCTCCCGATAATAAAAACGAACGTCGCACTCCGCAGCTTGAATGAAACTCTGAGTATTTTGAACTTTCCTTAAAATTACTAGCTGGTGTTTTCACACAAACTGCGATGGTGCCGAATGTAATACTGATGGACTACTTAAACTACTGAATACGACCTTTCTGGCATCCATTGTGCACTGTTGTGAAAAGTAGTATGGTTTGATAAAAGAAAAATGAAACAAGCACTTTTGTGACATCGTTGTGAATATTTCCTGTGGAGCCAAAGTAATTAAGCAAGCGCAGCCGCAGAGACTTGTATTAAAACAGGCAACTAAACTGACTGATATTTGCATCCGAATGTAATTACTTGCTAAATGTTTGTATGAACTCCAATTGATTTATTCCGAGAACACTAAATTTAGATGACGTTGCGGCTCTCAACGAGGATATAATTGTTTCAAATTTTGGGTTTTAAGGACTGTTTTGCATTCTGAATTTATCTGTCGAGTAGAAGAGGCAGGCAGTCGTTGATAACAGCCGTATCACGGTTTAGAATCAAATTTCTGTCTACCTCTGCAATGTTTTATGAGTTTAGGTTGTAACACATTGCTGCTGATCGTGAGTCCATCCAATTCGATCATCACGCTGAGGCATTTCCCTTAGTGCTTCAGGTAATAACAATAGCCTTTACTTTACTTGCTCCGGTCAGTTATAATGTTGCATAGGTTACATGACAACCTAGTAGCTCATTTTTAGTTGTTTCAGAAGTCCCGTCTTCTTTGAAGGCTGGACATCCTGATTTTGGATGATAACTTTAACTATAGTTCAATGTTAGCAGCACTTAGTCCCTCATTCGGTTGCTCTGATTATATGAAAGTGTTCAGTCACTGAACTCTTTTCTTGAGCCATCATTCTTAATTTGCTGTGCCTATACAGTCTAGGTGTCTTGTTGTTGGTCTAAGCTTTTCCACATTCTGAAGTGAGTTTCTGGTAAGTCTTATCATTATATCGTGTATTGTCTCTATATTCAGTTCCATGAGTAATTCTCTATCGAGTCTATCTTGGTACTTTCAGAATCAATGAAAGGAATCCATTACGTATAACTTGTAATATTTTTATATTCTAAGGGAAGGCCGTCCTCCAAGTGGAACTTCCTCTTCTCCTAGCCGGTAGAATTATTGTTTTATGCAGTCTTAACTTCGTAGTGGTATTCATTTGGTTACTAGCGAGCAACGGATATAGTTTATGGAGTAATCTATCTTCTCTCTCACTGAATATGGATTTTAAATAGCAACTTTTTAATCTGTCCCGTTGCTATCAGTATTGTTTATAGACAGTCCATCCCATAAATCTGGACTTTTTTCTGATAAACACGATCTGTTTGGTTTTTTCGGCGTTTGGTTTAACCATACTGGCTCGTGCCCATTGCTCAGTTACGTCAGTTGTCTTTGTAATCGTACAATGGTAGCAGTAATCCTTCTGCTAGTAGTGAGCAATGCGGTGTCGTCCGCAAATGGAGCTGTGATGACTTGCGGTAGTGTCGGAAAACCATTTTCGTTAAGGATAAATAATGTTGGTGAAATTAATCAGCCTGTTGGCTACCCTGTTCTAAACGTTTCATGCTAGATGTTTGACGAGGGGACTTCTGTCATTTAAAAATTTGTCCATGATTTTTGTAATATTAGTAATAATAATAATTGCCGGCCGGAGTGGCCGTGCGGCTCTAGGCGCTACAGTCTGAAACCGAGCGACCGCTACGGTCGCAGGTTCGGATCCTGCCTCGGGCGTGGATGTGTGTGATGTACTTACGTTAGTTAGGTTTAATTAGTTCTAAGTTCTAGGCGACTGATGACCTCGGAAGTTAAGTCGCATAGTGCTCAGAGCCAGAGCAATAATAATAATAATTATTATTATTATTACTTCTTTACTTTCTCAGACGTTAAGTCTGGTTAAAAATGGGAAGTGACGCGGACCTTGATCAAGCGTCACTTCCTTTTAACTGTACGGTATATGTTATATTGCATTTAGGAACTTTCGAGTAATTGAACATGTATCAATAATTACAGATTTCTGTAATTGTATATATAAGTTTGGATGTAGCTGTGTTGTATTGATGTAATGGTGGATATTGTGTGGTATGACTCCTGTAGTTGATAGTATAATTGGTATGATGTCAACTTTATTCTGATGCCACATGTCCTTGACTTCCTCAGCCAGTTGGATGTATTTTTCAATGTTTTCTCCTGTTTTCTTTTGTATATTTGTTGTATTGGGTATGGATATTTCGATTAGTTGTGTTAATTTCTTCTTTTTATTGGTAAGTATGATGTCAGGTTTGTTATGTGGTGTTGTTTTATCTGTTGTAATGGTTCTGTTCCAGTATAATTTGTATTCATCATTCTCCAGTACATTTTGTGGTGCATACTTGTATGTGGGAACGTGTTGTTTTATAAGTTTATGTTGAAAGGCAAGCTGTTGATGTATTATTTTTGCTACATTGTCATGTCTTCTGGGGTATTCTGTATTTGCTAGTATTGTACATCCACTTGTGATGTGATCTACTGTTTCTATTTGTTGTTTGCAAAGTCTGCATTTATCTGTTGTGGTATTGGGATCTTTAATAATATGCTTGCTGTAATATCTGGTGTTTATTGTTTGATCCTGTATTGCAATCATAAATCCTTCCGTCTCACTGTATATATTGCCTTTTCTTAGCCATGTGTTGGATGCGTCTTGATCGATGTGTGGCTGTGTTAGATGATATGGGTGCTTGCCATTTAGTGTTTTCTTTTTCCAATTTACTTTCTTCGTATCTGCTGATGTTACATCATCTAAAGGGTTGTAAAGGTGGATATGAAATTGCAGTGGTGTAGCCGATGTATTTATATGAGTGATTGCTTTGTGTATGTTGCTAGTTTCTGCTCGTTCTAGAAAGAATTTTCTTAAATTGTCTACCTGTCCATAATGTAGGTTTTTTATGTCGATGAATCCCCTTCCTCCTTCCTTTCTGCTTAATGTGAATCTTTCTGTTGCTGAATGTATGTGATGTAGTCTATATTTGTGGCATTGTGAACGTGTAAGTGTATTGAGTGCTTCTAGGTCTGTGTTACTCCATTTCACTACTCCAAATGAGTAGGTCAATATTGGTATAGCATAAGTATTTATAGCTTTTGTCTTGTTTCTTGCTGTCAATTCTGTTTTCAGTATTTTTGTTAGCCTTTGTCTATATTTTTCTTTTAGTTCTTCTTTAATATTTGTATTATCTATTCCTATTTTTTGTCTGTATCCTAGATATTTATAGGCATCTGTTTTTTCCATCGCTTCTATGGAGTCACTGTGGTTATTCAATATGTAATCTTCTTGTTTAGTGTGTTTTCCCTTGACTATGCTATTTTTCTTACATTTGTCTGTTCCAAAAGCCATATTTATATCATTGCTGAATACTTCTGTTATCTTTAGTAATTGGTTGAGTTGTTGATTGGTTGCTGCCAGTAGTTTTAGATCATCCATGTATAGCAAATGTGTGATTTTGTGTGGGTATGTTCCAGTAATATTATATCCATAATTTGTATTATTTAGCATGTTGGATAGTGGGTTCAGAGCAAGACAGAACCAGAAAGGATTTAATGAGTCTCCTTGGTATATTCCACACTTAATCTGTATTGGCTGTGATGTGATGTTATCTGAATTTGTTTGAATATTAAGTGTGGTTTTCCAGTTTTTCATTACTATGTTTAGGAACTATATCAATTTAGGATCTACTTTGTATATTTCCAATATCTGTAGTAACCATGAGTGAGGTACACTATCAAAGGCTTTTTGGTAATCAATGTATGTGTAGTGTAGCGACCTTTGTTTAGTTTTAGCTTGATATGTCACCTCTGTATCTATTATCAGTTGCTCTTTACATCCTCGTGCTCCTTTGCAGCAGCCTTTTTGTTCTTCATTTATAATTTTGTTCTGTGTTGTATGTGTCATTAATTTCTGTGTAATGACTGAAGTTAATATTTTGTAGATTGTTGGTAGGCATGTTATGGGGCGATATTTAGCTGGGTTTGCTGTGTCTGCTTGATCTTTAGGTTTCAGATAGGTTATTCCATGTGCAAGTGTATCAGGGAATGTGTATGGGTCTGCAATGTAACTGTTAAATAATTTAGTTAGATGTGAATGTGTTGAGGTGAACTTCTTTAGCCAGTAATTTGCTATTTTATCATTTCCAGGGGCTTTCCAATTGTGTGTAGAATTAATTGCTCTGGTGACTTCATGTTGCAAAATTATCAGTTCAGGCATTTGTGGTATCATCTTGTATGTGTCTGTTTCTGCTTGTATCCACTGTGCATGCCTGTTATGTTGTACCGGGTTTGACCATATGTTGCTCCAGAAGTGTTCCATGTCTGTTATGTTTGGTGGATTGTCTATTTTAATGTGTGTGTTATCTATTGTTTGGTAGAATCTCTTTTGGTTTGTGTTGAATGTTTGGTTTTGTTTCCTTCTATTTTCACTTTTTTTGTATCTTCTAAGTCGTTTGGCCAATGCTTGTAATTTCTGCTTCTTTTCATCTAATTGCTCTATTGCTTCTTGTTGTGAGATTTTACCTAACCTTTTTCGTTTTTTGTCTGATATTTCATTTCTTATAAATTGTGTTAGCTGTCCGATGTCTTTTCTCAGTTTTTCTATTCTGATCTGTAGCCTGTGTTGCCATGCTGGTTTTGTGGGTTCCTTCTGTGTATTGGTTTGTTCTGATCTCTGCCTAGTGTGTATATTTAGTGTAGTGAGTGCTCCTATATAAACCAGTAGTTGTAACTCTTCCAGAGTTGTATTTTCATTTATTTTGTTGTGTATGATTGTGTTGATAGTTTTTATTGTTGTTTCGACTTGTGGGTTATTTGGCGGTCTATGCAAGAATGGTCTGATGTCTGTATTTG
Source organism: Schistocerca serialis cubense (assembly GCF_023864345.2). Lineage (NCBI taxonomy): Eukaryota > Metazoa > Arthropoda > Insecta > Orthoptera > Acrididae > Schistocerca > Schistocerca serialis. Next base: position 356,452,331 of record NC_064639.1, read on the forward strand.
TGTCTTTGTATTCTATATATGTCAGCTGAAATTTCTCTTCTATATCTAACACGTGTGTCTCTTCGTGTTCTATTTGTGCTTGTTCTGGTGGCTGTCTTAAGATTTCGTTTTCCTCTGGTTGTTTAATTGATGCGTGTTGGCCTTTGTTTGTTTGCTCTGGGATGTTTGAGTCCATTACTGTATTTTCTTCTTTTTCTGATTGCACATTATTTTCTTCCAGTATTTGTTGTACTTGTTGTTTGATGTTTTCTAATTCTGACTGGGGTATCCTGTTATTTTTTATTATTACACGGATCTGATCAGCGAGTCGTTGTTCTGTTAAAAATTTTAATTCCGGGTATCTGGTAATAAATGTTGTGTATACTTGTGATCTGTATCCAGTTGTGTTGGTTCCTAGGTTTGTTGCTTGGTAATAACAGAACATGAGGTGTCGATTAACTTCATCTGACCATCTCATCCTCTGTCTTTGTTTTCCTTCTAGGGTGGTTGCAGGAAGCATATCCTGCAAAACACCTCTATTTGGATTTAAATCATTTTCCAGTTGGCTAGCAGTGTCGTTACCATTGTGGGCGGGCATAGGGTTCAAGCGTCGTCCCCGACCATGACGGCGCTTGTCCGAGGCTTCTTTAGTTCTGGCCTGAACCAAGTAATCACACTAAAAGGGGGGTTAGCCCTATTAGTGGTTTGTTCTTTTCGTCGCCTTTTACGACTGGCAGAACATACCGGAGGCCTATTCTTTTCCCGGGCCTCGACGGGGTTTATTATTATTATTATTATTATTATTATTATTATTATTATTATTATGCAGTCTCCGAGGATTTTGAAATGACTGCGCGAAAACTACAAGACACGCTGTAGTAGATAGACTAGTACGAGTACAGCAGTAGACAGAGCGTCTCTCCAAGCTTTTAAGTCACATTACAGGTGGTGGATATGAGCACCGTTTGTGACGCGATAGGCGTCAATACGACAGCTAAACTGTCCGAACAAGTCGTCAATATCAGCCTCCACATTAATTATCCTTCCTTGCAGCTCTTCCAAAGGATGCAGTAAGGAACAAATGATCTTTGACGTATTACCGTAAGAACATATCATTTGGAGTTTACTCAAATGACCTTGGAGCCACTTAAGCAGAACAGCGCTGTTATGGAAAGCGCGTCCAAAAAACACTGTGGTGTTTCGGAATTGTAATCATGAACGTCTGAAAGAAAGTGTGATGGAGCATGGTCTTCCTGAAAGTTGTTGTATAATCCATTGTTGCAGCTTGATCAGGTACAACAAACTCTTTACAAAGAAAAATGGTCCTCACACTTTTGAAGCTGATGTGGCACAAATGACGTTAAATGCACCTTTATTAGAAACGTATTTCACAATCTCGTATGGATAGTCTGTCCTCAAAAAGCTTATTATGACGATTCACCTTTCCAGACATACTGACACAACTTCGTCACTAAAAACAACCATCTGAGAGGAACTGTCTTCTTCCAGTAGCCGCTGAAGGTCATAGCAAAAGTCAGAATGATGCACGTTGTATCCAGTAGTCAGCGCATGTAACAACTGCAGCCAATATGGTGTTACGCGCAAACTGCGCAGAATTTGGTACTGAATTGATTGCGATATCTGTAGATCTCTGCTTGCACGTGTCGTCGATTTATTCGGGCTCCTGACGATGGGTTCCCGCACACGATCCACCTTTTCTGCGATCAGGGAGCGAAGAATGTGTAGGGGCAGGATATCTGCCGAAAACACATGTTGTGGAATGGTGCGGCAAGTTCTGTGCTGCTGCTTATGATAACTCACGTCACTACATCGCAAATGTGGTAACGCACAAGTTAAGCCAACTCAAGCATCAGCTATGGTCCTGATCTCTTTACAGGCGATTATCACGCCTTCGACCGTTCAAAAAATGCCTTGAAGACTCGACGATTTCTGTCGGACGAGTATGTGCAACAGGCAGTTAGAGACTTCTTCACGCAGCAGGACACAGTATTTTACCATCAGGTACCTTCAACCTGGTGCGCTGGTGGGAAGATTCCTTCAGTAATCGCGGTGATTTTGCCTAATTTGCATACCGGTTCTAGAATGTACGGTCTTTGAACGAAGACTTCATCACTTATGCTTTTGAATAGCTCGACGAAAGAAATTTCCTACCTATAAAATTTTTCAGTAACCATACGTTTCATAGTCGGACCCTAAGCACGTTTGACACGTCAACAATTTAATTTCAAAATACTATGAAAATGTTAATAAGGAAGTTATGAAAAGTAGCCACAGTTAAACAGAAATGTGATAAAAATTAAAAGCAATAAAAGTGGGAAAGTAATTCGTAATATTAAATAGTATACCAAAAGAAAATATAATGGAAAATGAAAATTAACAAAGGGAACACGAAAAAATTACTCAGAAACTGAGAAAATGATAGTCAAAATAAAGAAATACAAAACAAGAAGCAAAAAGTAAAAGAAACCAGAGAAAGCAAAGCAAATAAAAACAGACTACAGAAAGAAATGAAATGGAAATAAGGTGACAGAAAACTCGAAATTTAAAATAGATCACAATTAAAAGAAAACTGAAAATTTGGAAATAATAAAAACATAGGTGGTGAGATTAACAATAATAATTAAATATAATAAATTAAATATATTTCTTATGTATAAATATGTATTTGTTCCAAAGATGAAAAGTCAAAATAGGATTAAATGACAAAGAAAATTGTAAAATACTAGCAAAATTTTTTGAAAAGCTGTTAAACTGTCCAGTTGCAACAAATAAATTATAATTTCCAGTGACACCTCAAAATCTAGAGGAATATTTCCCACTAACAGAGTTAGAAATTCATGAAGCCATCAAAACACTCAAAAAGCAAGTGGTGAAGACTCCATTACAGCAGAATTATTGGTCAGAACCAAATATCATAAAGGATCTACAGCAGCTTTTTCAGAAAATTTGGAAAACTGAAAAGATTCCAGTTGAATGGAAAACAGCATTAATCCACCCGCTACATAAAAAGGGAGACAAACAAAATGTCAATAATTGCAGAGGAGTGTCACTTCTGCCCGTGGCACACAAAATATTATAAAAAATTCTCCTGAACAAAGTGGTAGATACTTTAGACAAACAGCGGGGAGAATACCAGGGATCCTGTGCAGAAATATAATAAATTCTAAGATAGTAGCCTCCAGTGATGCCGACGTCAAGGATATTCGCTCAAAAATAATGTGTCTATCTGCTCAGAAAAAGCCAGACATTCAATAAAACCATAAATGGGTCATCCCAAGGATTTCCATTCCTTTTTTTGTTCTAAGTATCATCTTCGTCAAATATCGAAGTCAGACTGAAAATTTATAATGAGCCATTCATACTACTATCGAAATTTTTTACTTTGCTCTAGTTCGATCCGAGGATGACAGTGAGGACACTATTCACGAAGAATCCTCTAGCTCACTAATTCAGCTGAGGGAACGATCCAGCATTCGAGTCGGATGGATAGCACATAAACCATTCAACTGTACAGTAGCAGCATCACGACGTTATATCTCCATTTAATTAATAATGTCTCCGTTGGAGCATATGAGCTCATATTACATGCGACGCAGTCGCTTTCCTTCTCCACGCAGAAGAGCAGAAACGGCTGAGATTTAGGGTCTGTGCAGTTTATCATGACTTCCCACGCAAAACTTTCCTAAATAATCACGTGCGAGACGTGAGGAATGGCCGACATCCTACAGTACACGCCACAACAGGGAAGCCTTGCTGATAGGTGAGGCAGCGGGTCGGCCGTCGCCTGTACGCATTTGTTTTCATAAGGTGGCTGGTGTGGTGGCGCCAGCTGCTGCTACTGTGCTTAAAGCCGGGCAGGCATCGCAGGTTGCTGAGGGCAGAGGATAGCGCGCGAGGCTTTCTGGGAAATGACGTTGGCAGGCGGCCGGCCTTATCAGCAGCTCAGGGCTGCCATCTGTGTGCAAAGCGCCTCTCCAGAGGCTGGTCTCTTACTCCTTGCAGCTGTGAAGACCAAGGCGAGAGCACAGGGTACTGTGTTGTACACGCGAAGTATCACCTCCTGGTAACTAGGACCTTATCCTGACTGACAAATACAGAACATCGGTGCAGCGAATGGCAGATTGCCATGAAGCTAGAAGATTTCAAGGTAAAATATGCGACTACTCGGGGCGAGGATGGGTGTAATGTTAACTGATTTTTTTTCATATATGGATTTGAAGTTCAGTTCTAATTGCATCTTACTCGAAATAACGGGTATGTAGAAAGAAACATTAAGATGTATTTGAGACTTGTAAGCTCAATATATTTGTACTTACCCTGTGTATCATTGTTTTTCACAGAAGTTCATTCTAGGCAAGTAATTTGTAGTTCCAATATTCCCCGAGATTCGTCTCTATTTTTATATGCTGCCAGTGGAAGTAATGAATTTTTAGTTATCTTATAGATCGTTTTCATACTTTTTCATGAGACACATGAATTTATTTACTTATAATCACAAAGTGTTATTTTTGGATGCAGAACTAAGTTTTGCAACAGACTCAGGCTAACTCCAGATTTGAACTGTCTTGCTAACGATTCAACTAGACGCTAAAGATGGCGTAATAATCAGCAATAACTATCCAATACAAATTATACAATATCCAATACAAAGATATCGAGTCCCTGCCTAAAAAATTTAATGTTCTCAAGTAATTGAATCAAAATTTCAATGCTTCTATGTTAACAGTATGTGTTCAGATGTAAATAAATAAAACTGAGAATTATTTTCGAGGTATTGCAATTTTGTATCGTAATCAGAGAAATAATAAATGTGTAAAATTGCTCCGGATGTGAAAGGAACACACGCAAAAGCTTTATTGCACTAATATCAGTTTAAAAAGGGATCTATACTGATGAAACTGAACCCCACATCAAAGAATCACAGTCGCTATGTATTTTTCAGAATAAACCAGTCTAGATAGTTCTGATACTGAATTTTGTTTTACATTCGTAGCTTTGATATAGCGATGGCAGTTAATCGCTCCTTCTTGATATGTGGCCTATATTAAGTGACCTAGATGAGTCGATATTAAAAAGAAGATAACAACAGTTGTCGACGAGATGACGAGGAGATTGGAGAAAATAAAAACTGAGAAAGGCAACATGTATCTCATTTTAATTAAGTCTAAGATTTTCACGATGACAAAATGAGACATTGTGAATGGAATACGTACAATCTGTTTTTGCTGAAGGGAAAGGACGGCTGGCGGTGTCGAGATAATTCTCCAAAAATATAGTGCGTATATAAACATCGTGCTTGTGTAAAGGAACAGTGACGCAGCAACTGTGATCCCTATGTCAGAGATAGAGACGAAAAATTCAGGAGGGAAAGGATCGAATAAAATTCACAAAGGCTCTGTCGTGATTGTGATTACCTGTTCGGTCAGTATGAAAGTGGTATGGAAAAGCAACGTTTATTGAAAGGTGAGAGCTTTAGATACGTTTATAGAACCAATAATTCAAACTTCAAAACAAATATACTACTAATTTTTGTTAAAAAATTGGCGTTTGGGATATATACCATGAAACTAGAGCATTACTAGATATGATGATCTATTTCATATACTGTATACCACATCATCATAATAATCGCTAACAAATATAATGGAAGAACTCGGTTGTTATTAACGGTAAAGAGCCTGTATTAAGCAATTGCAGAGTGAAGTTTAAATAACATCTCGTAAATAAGATATTTCAAGCACATTCATTGTGGCTTTTTTAAATTCAGGTAAGTCGTTATTTTCAAATATTTCTAGAGTAACGACATTATTTTGAAAATCATAAATTGTATCCAAAGTTTTGTTCTTAAACGTACGTCAACGTGTACTTGACATTGTTTACTTACAAACTGAGTTCACTGGGAGAGTTAGCGAAAGAGTGCTGTGAATCTCTCAAAAAACAAAATTTATAAGGTCCATTTTTTCAGTTTGTAATATTGAAATTTGTATTACCACTCTCTGAAGTAATGAAATTCAACAACCACCAAAAGTGGGTCGCTTACATTCACGCAAACAGACACAACTCAGCATTGTTTATTTGCTTCAAGAGTTACTCACATTTATCTGATTGGTAAAGATTTTTTGAAGCGCATTTGGGAACATATACAGGCTCTTTAACTGAACCGCAGTTATTTTCATCATCGTCGGAATTGTACAGATTGTCCCTGCAACGAAAACCGCAAACATTACGACTACTAGCAGTCACGTTCCTGGCATATACCATTGTTTACATGCACTTATGCTGACAAAGTTGTCGGTGTGCGAAACTTAAGAACGAATGTAACTTTAGCATAATGTGTTACTCCCAAATAATGTAGCCCGATGAAGTTGGACAGTACATAGAAACAGCTGCTAAAGTATAGTACAGATCGTAACTGAAAGATTTATACATTGAAACTATCAGAAACTATACTTTTATTCGAAGACAATAATTACACTGGAGTTACTGTGATTTATGACGGTGTCCTGGACATTATAAATGGGGGGACATGTTTCGCAGTAGGGTGTGTGCTCGCCACGGACAGCAATGTCTGCAACGTGCTCCCATATTGATCACAAGGTTGGTAAGGATTTCCTGCGACAGGACGAGCTGCAATACGTCTCGGCAAAGCATCCCATACGTGCTTTATGCAATTTATGTCGGGGAACGGACATGCCAATCTATTCATCAAATACCGTCTCGTTTCAAGAGTTCCTCCACTTGCGCTGTTCAATGCGGTCACATATTGTCATCCATAAAAATTAAGTTTTGACAACTTGAACATTGCTCATTAGTCTGGGATGTGTATCAGATAGGAACGATAGAGGAAATGTAGAAGATGGAAAGAAGAGTAGCACGCTTCGTAACAGGTTAATTTAGTAAGTGCGAAAACATTGAGTTGCTCAGACAACTCCAGTGGGAGGCGCTGCAAGATATTTTCAATTAACATTGTGTAAACTATATACTAACTCATTCCATAACCACGTAGCTTTGCCTGGATTCGTTCGATGGATGTTTGATAAACAAATAAACAAACGCGGCTCGCGAGATATACACAGGCCATCGTGAACATCGTGGTCTCCCCAAGAGATGGACACTGGACGAGAAATTTTACAGAAACGTGCTAACCTGTGCAACATTGAATAAAGAAATTGTATTTCTACTCCTCTTCAATAGTTAGCTCACCTTCTCATTTCTGACATGATTTCTTCATAATCCATCCCAGCATAATCAGTCACAGCAATCGTAACGCCGAGAAAGTCTGCAACCTCTCTCAGTGTAGACATAAATACAGAAACAGTGCAGAACTAAATTAAGAGTACTGCCCATTCGCGGGTTCTAACCAGGGTTTTCCAAAGATTTCCGCCCGCATCTCGTGGTCGTGCGGTAGCGTTCTCGCTTCCCACGCCCGGGTTCCCGGGTTCGATTCCCGGCGGGGTCAGGGATTTTCTCTGCCTCGTGATGGCTGGGTGTTGTGTGCTGTCCTTAGGTTAGTTAGGTTTAAGTAGTTCTAAGTTCTAGGGGACTTATGACCACAGCAGTTGAGTCCCATAGTGCTCAGAGCCATTTGAACCATTTTGAACCAAAGATTTCCCTAATGTGCAACGTAAGTGCTGGAACTGGAAATTTCTCTCAAATATTCCCAGTTGGGATCTACGCTTGAAACACTCTTCCCTACTGAGCAAAGCCTCTTTTTACATTTAAAAATTAATCATGTACCGTAAAGAAATTCGCCATTGAACTTAATCGTTGCATCCATTTGAGTAGTTCACAACGTACATTCCCTCAGTTCCAAAGACAGTATGGAAAAGAATGAAATGAAAGCAAATTTAATACTGATCATTATCCGAAAGATCGCTAGCCAGATTTATTTTTCTTCTTTCCTTGGTCAACGTTTGTTGCAAATTAACAAGTATTTAATTTTCAGATAGAAAACTGCACATCGCAAAAGAAATGATCATCACAACCGTAGAAACTTCGTAGTTTCTCACAATTGACGCTGATGATTCATTTCATAGCACAAAGATTTGCATAATCAACTTGGAAAATTGAGCTCCAGAGAAAGAACTATAGAACTGTAATCTATGGAGAGAACTAAGGAACTGTTGTTAGTCGCGCTTTTGACAAATGTATATAATGTACAGATATGCAGCAGAAGCTTCATGAAACACCCAGCATCATTTCAGTTACTTTACTTAAATTCGGTCCTTAAGTAAGTGCAAATTTAAATAAACGTAGATGTTTTTTGTGCAGAAAAATAATAAAAACAAGGACTATAATTATTTTCAGTAATTACAGTTTTCAGTCTAGATTTTAAAAAGTTGATCTTTTTGTACTAAATTTTGTACTAAATTTTTCAACAAAGTAAAAAGTTTACTGATAAGAATGTGATGTGAATCTTTTAAATAGGTAGGTGACAATTATATTTTATTTTTTGTAATATGTTTTGTCCGCATAACTATGTTATGGAGTTTGTCATTAAATAAAAATGCTTCTTTCGAAGTCAGTCATATTTCCGTAAATAGCACGTACCTATACAGTTATGAATAATGAATTGTGGCCTGAAAATTCAATAAAATTTCCTGATTTCGCAAGCTTTCATGACGTTTGCTACGATTTCAGCAAATTAATTAAAAAGTTCCGAATTTTCCACATAGATTATCTTCAAAATCATGCACTCACTTATTCTTCTCCATTTCAGATTGAAATTAATAGGAATACAAGCTTTGAAGAATACAATGTTGTGACGGCCAATAACCTTAATGTTAATTACAAAGAGCAAATAAAATTATTCTTGCTTTATGAGCTCCAACACATCGTGTTCTTCTTCGGAAGACTTGTATGGTTCACTGTAATACTGAAATGCTGACAAATACTGGTATGGATCGCTACATTTTGTTAAACTGTGCTAAATCTTGTTCGCTTACAATCTAGCCCAATTCCAGCTCTCATGGTAATGGGATGAAAAGAACCTGACTCCACAGTATGTCATTGCGCGGAAATCTCGCTCTGCCTGAAGAACGAGCAGTATTAAAATGTACCGTCGCAAAAGTGTATGTTACATTGTGTCAGAAATGTGTAGTATGAAGTCCACGCTTCCTCAAAGGCCGCACCATTTCCGTGTCAACAAAGACCAACGTAGTGCTCTTACGGTTATGCAAGACAGTGACAATATTTACTAAGCTTTGCGCTAGACGTGCGCCCAATGCACTACTATGGTTCTGGACATAGTAATATTAATCACTGCTGCGCCCGTCACAGCGTTGGACATGCTCGCCATTGTGCTATCGCTTGTTTATTGTCAGGTGACATCAATGGTCGTTATGTGTGGGACTACAGCAACGGGGTCACGGCTGTGCCCGTGTACCGGTCCGTGCCCTTTGTTTACTTGTAGCTGCGTTAGCCTACTTGTGTTCGTGCTATCTCTTTTGTGCCCCGTGCGCTTCAACAGTGAACAGGGGCCACTTGTGTTGTCGCCTCGGCGTCAGCCACAGGCCGCTCCGGACACTTCAAAGTGGGCCCTGCGGACTGCAGAACGCACGCGTCCTATTGAGTACACGTCCCAAAGCCCACAAGTACACTTCAGTCAAACGCGGTTCATGCTTATAATAACCCTTCTCCAAAAGAACCAGAACCGAGTTTTCCTGTGCCACCCAGAACAATTTAGATATCTTCGCACGAAAAACAATAAAAATAAAATAAAACAAAAGGATGACAAAAAAATGGTGAAGCGTATCTTTACAATTAAGTGGTATCTTTACAATTAATCTGAATATGTGGGGTGAAGTGTGGCCTCAATACAACTGTCGCGCAAACGGAATGCAGTATGATGCGCCGTAAATCAGAGCAAGATGAAGCATTGAGTGAAATTTTAGCAGTGAGAACGTAAACAAAAGGTGTGGTAAAAGGGCGTTTATTAGATCGGTAAATTTTATTGCACACATGAACGTGTACATTGAATAATATGATGGTTGCTGTTACCTGCAATCTATTACGTCGCATATTAACCAACCCTAGAACTTCGGAGTCCTCTGCAAGATCTATGATCTATGGAAGAGGAATGATCAAAGGATGGTTTAATCACAAACAATTATATTCAGATGCACTTGAGAGACTAACAGGAAGGAAAAGAACTGATAACCTTCACCACATACACGTGGGTAGCAAGAGGGGCTGTTCCCTTATTTTAACATGCGCGATAAATGAATAAAACTTCTATTTGAAATGAACTACTATAAAAATGAAGCATAATTTAGAATCATAATTAATTCAGATATTCTACAGCGGACGATCTCTATGGCCTTGGCACTGTAAACTTTCTCATTAGATCAAGACCATGTGGTCCTCACAAACAAAACTGTGCACAAAGAAAGTTATCAAGTGAGACGAATTGCACAAAATTCAGTCATAATATCACGGAAATCATATGCAATATATATGCTCTCGCGAAAAGGATACTAAACAAAATGAACTGAATCACAATAAACTCAACACGGCTCCACGTGTTTGATTAACAGTTCAACTGAACGGTAGCCTACACCATCCCTGGATTTTGACGCATTTAACACGTGCGAATTAGAAAATAAAATTTGTCACACACGACAATAAACTATGAACGTTGAAAGGAATAATTTACTTTGACTAGCTTTGAGAAACTTACATAAAACACAACATTAACTTCTCATCGAAAAGGCACACTTACCTCCACTAGGTCTCACCCACCTCGCGACCCACGGAATACTCCTCGAGCATTCGCTCTCCAACCAAAACCGCTCCCCATACCTACGGAAGTGGCCAGGGGAACCCCTATTGTGATGCCAACCTACACAAAAGGTTCGTCCAAGGCACACAGAAAGCTCTTTGATACCTGTTACGTGTTTCCTATAGATGACTGTTCTGACGCAGTGGCAGACTACTACACTCCCATGGATCTACACACTGAAATCCTTGCACGCTCTCATTCATACATTCCACTGATCGGACAAGAGGAGCAAAGAAAAGAGACATTGAAATATGGCACTTAAATGTGTCAAACATGTGTGCAGGGCTCCGACAAATACCAATAAACTAATGAAATGTTAAAACGAAATATGGATAGTGTTGTGTACATAGTTCCGCGTAGTCAGTGCGTACACAACTTTCCCACTAGAGTGCGCCCCTCTAAGCACAACAGCGCAGGCGCAGCGCTCGTCTGTCTCCGCACTATGAGATGGCGCTGCCATAGAGACGGACCAAATTCTGCTTCCGCTGATCCGCGTATTAATATGTAACGCAGCCAATGAGATTGCTGCGAACGTAGAACCCTCTCTCCTTGCGGATCACACTCGCGCAGTGATACATGAACGCGCTAGGTATTATAACGAGTGTAGAGACCTCCAAATAGTCAGTCTGCAGTTGTCTGTACCAGTCTGTACGAGTTCTACATTTGTCTATAGTCAAGTTTCAGTCTGCGCCTAGTAAGATTACCATATTTGTGTACATAGCCATGAAGATAAATGTATAGACACTTTTGTCAAGTATCAGAGATCTATGTGAGAATAAGATTAACATACCAATTCCAAAGGAACTTCATATTGTCAATTGTAAATAGCATCCGGAACCAAGTTAAGTAATTTTTATGTTGGTTATTATTTTAATAAATGTGTGCGAAAATTAATCAAGTTCTGTTTAAAGTGGTTCACCGTCAATCTGCTACTATAAGCGTGCAAGTGGCATTTCTATTGTCTGACCTAATGGCAGAAGATAAACACGCCACGATAAGACCACGAGACACATTGCTGACACTCGCCTAATTCGTTAGAGCGACAAGTCAAATAATCTGATGGTGTGAGTACTGAAGGTCTTACAGTACGCACATGACAGATAGTATACAGTGGCCGACAGACACACTCAGCTGCTCAGTCTTTCCCTTTTCTTCTTTGCATCTAGAGTAATTGGCCAATTGCACCAACAATTGAGGTGCCAGAGGCAAACAAATGAAGCTGTGAGGTATGGCAAAATCATGAATAGGCTCATGCAGAGACCCTTCAATGGAACTGGTAGGCCAAATGTACCGAAATTCATGGCTTGAGTTTCTTAGTTCCTAACAAATTATGCCCAAACAATATACACTGAAAATGATCATCATCTGGATAACAAACAAAAGTGCGCACAAAGAAAGTTATAACGGTGGAAGGACGTAAATTTATCAATAAAGCTCGAAACTATTTGAGTTTAAGGAAAAACAGCGTAAGCTCCTCCTGACCTTGGCATGTCAAGGTGGTTGTTATGGACTTCACTCTGAAGCCTCATAGTTCCTGTATAACTACAGTAACGTACAGTATATCCTTTTTAACCAGGTTTTTATTTTTGGGTGTTTGCCTCCAACTACAATTACTTTCTCCCACACCTCCTTCATTACCAAGTTGACGACTACTTCATGCTTTTGGATGTGTCCTACATTCTTTAACCGTGTCCTGAGTTTCTGTCGCCCCAGTTTAATCTAGTACTTCATTCGTTATGCGAACCACCCTTTCAATCTCCAGTTTTCTTCTGTAGCGCTATATTTCAAAACTTCTTTTCGCTTCTTATTTATAGTCCACGTTTAACTTCCGTAAAGGGATCCACTACAGACGACTACATTCATAAGAGGCTTCTATTCATTGGACTTTTATATTCAGTCTTAAATTGATCTCCTTTTCATAAATACTTTTCCTGCTGCTGCCACTCTACAAACTTCAGTGCCATTTATTTCGCTGCCTAAAAAGAAAAAAAAACCCATCTACTTTTAATGTTCCCTTTTCCAGTGTACTTCCCTCAGCATGGCGTGTTCTAATTCCGTTGTCTACGTTGCCATTGTTTGATATTCATGTAATAACCACTTTTCAGGTGATTCTCCATTCAGTTAAACAGATCTCTCAAGTGCTTTTCTGTCTCTGAAAGAAGTAAAATACTATCGGCAAACCTCAAAATACTGCGTTTGCGCCTTGAAGTCACACAGGAGGTATGCGACCATCATAATTAATCCAGTAAACATATACAATGACTGGTAGCTAATAACAGATCTTGGGTGTTCCATAGAAATGTTATATTGAATCCAAATTCTTTATTACGCGTTTCGGGCGTGGAACATCATCAGACAATCTGTTAAAAAATATGTACATCATGAGATGTGCATCGCCACCCACACAGTAAGGCAAACAAAGTGACAGAGAAATTAACGGAATACATATCAGGATACATAATGAAGAAACCTACATAATCACTGAAATACAGTGCACGGGATTTCATAGAGAAAACAATCAAGTGCTGTGGTTGAACGTAAAAACCAGAGCGATGCCAAACCGAATGAAGTAAAGTAAACCCCCGCCGGATGGCATGTCGAACTTAACGCTCCAAACTGTGTCAAATACGAGACAAAATAACTGAAAGTAGCCCTACTGCGTGCGGCGTGAAGTTTGTTTCTGCTAGTGGTGTATATATCTTTTAACAGATTGTCTGATGATGGGACATGAAGGAAACGTGTAGTAAAGAGTTTGAATTCAATACAACATTTCTATGGAACACCTAAGGTCTACTATTAGCGACCAATCAGCATTAAGTATGTTTACTGGAAAACCTCACAGTTCCTATACTTACTCTATCGGCTTAATTCCCTGATCCATAACAGCGCAGTAAGACTTGAGAGACAGAAAGGTAAAACAGGGTCAAACCGAACAAGTCTGAAGGAATTACGGTGACGAATACTTCATGGATCACGCTTAGAGTAGTTGTTACACAACGTCATGTTTACAGCTACATCCTCATTAGGTCTACATAGTATGTTGTAATGCTAGTGGAGGTGAGGAGCGGGCGAGTATGAATGGTAGAGTTTCACCATTGCCGTGGCATTCGCTGATGGTGTGTGCGTAGGAAAACTACACTCCTGGAAATGGAAAAAAGAACACATTGACACCGGTGTGTCAGACCCACCATACTTGCTCCGGACACTGCGAGAGGGCTGTACAAGCAATGATCACACGCACGGCACAGCGGACACACCAGGAACCGCGGTGTTGGCCGTCGAATGGCGCTAGCTGCGCAGCATTTGTGCACCGCCGCCGTCAGTGTCAGCCAGTTTGCCGTGGCATACGGAGCTCCATCGCAGTCTTTAACACTGGTAGCATGCCGCGACAGCGTGGACGTGAACCGTATGTGCAGTTGACGGACTTTGAGCGAGGGCGTATAGTGGGCATGCGGGAGGCCGGGTGGACGTACCGCCGAATTGCTCAACACGTGGGGCGTGAGGTCTCCACAGTACATCGATGTTGTCGCCAGTGGTCGGCGGAAGGTGCACGTGCCCGTCGACCTGGGACCGGACCGCAGCGACGCACGGATGCACGCCAAGACCGTAGGACCCTACGCAGTGCCGTAGGGGACCGCACCGCCACTTCCCAGCAAATTAGGGACACTGTTGATCCTGGGGTATCGGCGAGCACCATTCGCAACCGTCTCCATGAAGCTGGGCTACGGTCCCGCACACCGTTAGGCCGTCTTCCGCCACGCCCCAACATCGTGCAGCCCGCCTCCAGTGGTGTCGCGACAGGCGTGAATGGAGGGACGAATGGAGACGTGTCGTCTTCAGCGATGAGAGTCGCTTCTGCCTTGGTGCCAATGATGGTCGTATGCGTGTTTGGCGCCGTGCAGGTGAGCGCCACAATCAGGACTGCATACGACCGAGGCACACAGGGCCAACACCCGGCATCATGGTGTGGGGAGCGATCTCCTACACTGGCCGTACACCACTGGTGATCGTCAAGGGGACACTGAATAGTGCACAGTACATCCAAACCGTCATCGAACCCATCGTTCTACCATTCCTAGACCGGTAAGGGAACTTGCTGTTCCAACAGGACAATGCACGTCCGCATGTATCCCGTGCCACCCAACGTGCTCTAGAAGGTGTAAGTCAACTACCCTGGCCAGCAAGATCTCCGGATCTGTCCCCCATCGAGCATGTTTGGGACTGGATGAAGCGTCGTCTCACGCGGTCTGCACGTCCAGCACGAACGCTGGTCCAACTGAGGCGCCAGGTGGAAATGGCATGGCAAGCCGTTCCATAGGACTACATCCAGCATCTCTACGATCGTCTCCATGGGAGAATAGCAGCCTGCATTGCTGCTAAAGGTGGATATACACTGTACTAGTGCCGACATTGTGCATGCTCTGTTGCCTGTGTCTATGTGCCTGTGGTTCTGTCAGTGTGATCATGTGATGTATCTGACCCCAGGAATGTGTCAATAAAGTTTCCCCTTCCTGGGACAATGAATTCACGGTGTTCTTATTTCAATTTCCAGGAGTGTATTTACGTTCAAATTTCTTCGGTTGTGTACAAACTCTTTATACGAGGTACAAGTTGGCGGGTGATAGGTTTCTAGTCTGGTATTAACTTGTTACAGTATGTCTTCATACAATGCATATCGTTTTCCGTGTGGTGCTATGTTTAGAAGTGACATATGAGATCAGAAACGATATTAATGTGAGAAGAAATCAGCCAGCTGCTTTCCAGAGAATCCATTCTGGCATTAATTCTTATGAGATTAGTGAAACTGATTGGAAGTGAATCGGAATCGCACTTCTTCCAACTCCAGTGCTAAAACCATGGCGAGAAAAGGAAGTAAAAGAAAATGGGAAAGGAAGGGAAAGGTGGAAAGAAGAGGATAGTAAAGGAGAAAGAAAAGGAAAGAAAAGGAAAGTAAAGGATGTATATCCAAGACAAAAGAAAATGAAAAGGAAGGAGAACGGAAAGGAAAGGAGAATGGAAAGGAAAGGAGAAAGTGAAACGGAAAATGAAAGGAAAGGAAAGGAAAGGAAAGGAGAATGGAAAGGAAAGGAGAAAGTGAAACGGAAAAGGAAAGGAAGGGAAAGGAAAAAGGAAAGGAAAGGAAAAAGGAAAGGAAAGGAAAAAGGAAAGGAAAGGAAAAAGGAATGGAAAGGATAAAGGAAAGGAAAGGATAAAGGAAAGGAAGGGATAAAGGAAAGGAAGGGATAAAGGAAAGGAAAGGGATAAAGGAAAGGAGAATAGAAGGAGAAGGAGAAGGAAAGTGATAAAGGAAAGGAGAATAGAAGGAGAAGGAGAAGGAAAGTGATAAAGGAAAGGAGAATAGAAGGAGAAGGAGAAGGAAAGTGATAAAGGAAAGGAGAATAGAAGGAGAAGGAAAAAGATAATGGAAAGGATAGTAAAATAAAAATGTGAATGAAAAGAAGAGAAAAGAAGGAGAATGGAAAGGAAATGAAGGGATAAGGGAAAGAAAAGGAGAAAGAAGAGGATAAAGAAAGCATAATGGAAAGGAAAATAGAAAAGAAAGGAGGAACAATAGGAGAATGGAACAGATAAGGATGGAAGAGGAGAAACGAAAGTGATGTAGAAGGAAAATGTCAAGAGAAAGCAAAAGAGAAGTGAAAAATGCACAGCAAAGCAGAATTGAAAAAAGAATAGTGAATGACATGAAAGAAGAAGAGAAGATAGAAAAACGGAGAAAGGAAGAAAGCACAGAACAAAGATAAATAGAAAGAATGAATCAGTATTATAAACAGCTGGTTATAGCTAGAGATCAGGAAAAACACACTGAAGATAGGTGCAGTGCTGGAAAGGTCCATCAATGCCTAGGAAGCCTGGAGTTTTAATTCGTAAATACGCTATCGTACCAATTATAAAACGACATAACTGATGTCTCCTGGAGTGATAGAAGAGTCTCTCATTGCCACAAAAAAGGGTGCGGCTCATCCTTCGCAATTTATATCAGTACACTACGATACATGAGTACAAGCTACTTATGTAGCCTAGCGTGATTGTAAGACGGTACCAATTAGGCTGCATCCATATTTGAGACAGGAGGCAGGGAGAAGTGCCTCTCACTTCACAGAATAGGCTGAGAGTACAAAGAACCCCGAAGGACGAAATGTCAGTACATAAAACATTTCCACTGACTATGGCGACGAATTTCGCATTGTGGGCTCACGGTGTCGCAGTTGGGTGCACCCCTTATGTGCTCGAGTTACACGTCGGCGTCAATCGTCCCTGAGCGACCGCAAAGCACAAACTGCAGAGTGCTAATGCGAAACAGTGCATTTCGGAGTTACAAGTCAGTGGCGTCAAATTTTAGCGACACGTGCCGATTCAATCTGAGTTTCCTCTCATTGTGAAATGGCCACCCGATCTTCTGGTGTTAGCACATTCTGACTCCACCGCTTTGCGGACTGTGACAAACTTTCTGTACTCTGTTTCAGGATCACACTAACAAATTTTGAGTGACGCTTGGTTGTACACAGAGACTAATTCTTATGTTAGGTAAATAGCAACACTGGTGAACTTTTTTTGAGTCATCAGTCTTCTTACTGACTGGATGTGGCCCGCCGAGAATTCCTATCTTTATCTCAGAATAGCGCTGCTCAGAAGCGCCACAATTATTTGATGGGCATATTCCAGGTTCTACCCGCTACAAACCTCCCAAGTTCCAAGAAGTTATTCCTCGATGTCTTAACACACGTTCCATCATCCTGCCCCTTCTTTTTGTCAATGTCTTCCATATATTCGTCTGTTCGACGATTCCAAAAAGAACCTCTTCTTAAACATCTATTGGCCACAAATGCCTTATTTGCTAGCTTTCTCTGTCTTTCTTGCTTGACTGTCACATGTTAATTTGCTCCAAAGGTAGCAGGTTTCGTTCAACTCGTCTACTTCATGTGCTCTAATTTTGGTAAGTTTATCGCTAATCACATTTCCGTTAGTCAGTTCTTTCGCCGCAAGTGTAGAGAATTGAAGTGTGATAGTTTTCCTGATATAGTACTCAAGTTCTTCCTGCATCACGTGCCTCAGAGGTGTAAGCCTAGCAGGGGACCTTAGGTGAAGTTTTGAAGGAAATAAATGCCGAGTCAAAACCTTGACGGTTGATAACACAGCCAACGTGGAAACTACAGTGTTCACTGTGAATGATTAATACTTCGTTATTTGTCTTGATAGCGGTGTCTAATGATACACGAATACCTGTTTCAGTATGACTTTGTTATTTGCAGATAGGTATGATACACGCGAAAAATAGCACGTCGCGCTATGATAATGCAGGGAATTGAAATTCAGTACACATATGACTGATACCACAAGTAGATTCTGAACATATATAAAAAAACCATAATTTGGCTTCAAACGTATTTTCCGATACAAACACATACACACGTCGGTCACATGGCGAATGTCACGCTGCATCATTGCATCAGTAAGTCTACAAGTGCGTATGCCATGCATCTTAATGTGAAACAAGGAGCTACCTGTTAGAGAATAAGAGCATCTAAATATAAGCTAATGTAAATATACACTTCGGAGAATGTCGCAGTTAAAAGAATTGTGTTTTGTGATGACAGCTGCAGCTTTCAAACTACAGTCTACAAAAATAGTCTATTGATGAATAGGTAAATGTATTATCTTAACTGAAAATGGATGGAAACAATTGGCATATCAACTTGAATTGTTGTCCCAGTCCTGGAGCTTCCCTTTATTTCCCCCATTAGCTTTCGATGTAAAGGTTGAACAGTAACGCAAACCACCGTTTTAACGTAAGTCCTTCGTTCTTGGTCTTCCATTCGTTTTATTGCTTCCCAAGCCTTATGTAAACTGTACATTACCCATCCTCACTTTAGCTTACATCAGTTATTTGTTAGAATTTCGAACGTCTTGCACCGTGTTACGTTGTGTAACGCTTTTTCTAGGTCGACGAATGTTATGAACGCTTCTTGATTTTTCTTAAGTCTAATCTCCGTGCCCGCATCTCGTGGTCGTGCGGTAGCGTTCTCGCTTCCCACGCCCGGGTTCCCGGGTTCGATTCCCGGCGGGGTCAGGGATTTTCTCTGCCTCGTGATGGCTGGGTGTTGTGTGATGTCCTTAGGTTAGTTAGGTTTAAGTAGTTCTAAGTTCTAGGGGACTGATGACCTAAGATGTTAAGTCCCATAGTGCTCAGAGCCATTTGAACCATTTGAATCTAATCTCCGTCATAAAGCGCAACGTCAAAACTGCCTCTGTACCTTTCCTAAATCCAAACTGATTGTCATCTAACAGATCCTGACTTTTTCCCCATTCTTCCGTACATTATTCCTTGTGAGATTCACTTCCCTGAATGATTTTAGAAATTCCCAAGGAACGTTATCCATGCCTTCTGCCTTATTTGGTGGCCACTCGTACCACTCTCTGTTTAACTCCGACTCTAGTATTGGATCACAATGCTGTACGGGTGATAAATAAGAGCGACTGATAACGGAAGTCAAATGGTTCAAATGACTCTGAGCACTATGGGACAACATCTGAGGTCATCAGTCCCCTTGAACGTAGAACTATTTAAACCTAACTAACCTAAGGACATGCCCGAGGCAGGATTCGAACCTGCAACCGTAGTAGTCGCATTGGCATAAATAAATTTGTGTAAAAAGACTCAGATTACTGTATTTCTTCATGTATATAAAATGAAACTACATGAAATAAATTTTTTAATTTTTTAAGTGTATGGATCTGAAATATTCCTAAATCTTAGTGTATTAATTTTACACATAGGCGCGATTGTTTTTTATCTTAATAGCTAATAGATACAGGGTAAGGCACATACGTTTTAGTTTCGTTACTTTGTTTTATGTAATAAGTAAGGAAGAAAGAGGAACTATCTTATACTATACGTTAGTGCACTGTCTGTGAAGTTCGGTGCAGTGTTCACAGACACTGCAGTAATGCACCTATATTTCACACCAAATTCTAGGCAATCTTACGATCAAACTATGTATTTTTTTCTGTGTGCTTAAATCACATAATTATGCGAGCACTGTAGATACGAGACAGTGGGACATAAGTAAATTTGGGTCTGTCTGTGAAGCGTGCACGGGCAGCCAACCGGTTAATGTGACCGGTCAGGTAAAGTGGGAAATCAGGGTTCGAGTCCCTGTCGGGGGTAAATTTTCATTTGTCTCCAGTAAATCTTACAGCTATGCTGGTAACGTATTCGGAATCTACGAGTTCATTTCGTGATATCTTATCTTATATGAATTAGTATTTTTTTAAGTTTTGCTGTTATAATTTTTTGACATTTCGATCTTATTATTAAGAAAATAATATGTTGCTTATGTTGTGTCGCTGTAGACCTATATCTGTTCAAGAAAACTAAATTTGTATCAACACTCCTTTCAGTACAAGAGCGTTTTCTCACTCGCTTCACAGTATAGAGAAATTGTTTGTTCAGATTTTATCCAGAGGATAGACTCCATCTTTTCTATGTTTATCCAGCATAATTCGTCCCTAAAATCTTGACTCTTCTAATGGTATTGGAAGTCTTCACTGACGACACGTTTCTTATTTTCTCTTCTGCTTTTGTTTTTCAATTTCCATTTAGTTCTGTATTTATCTCGCAAAATATGCTTCCTTGCATCTTCATCATCTTCAGTGGATCAATAGTCAATTCGAAATTTTCCATTACGGTTGTCGATTGAACCGTCTCCGCACCAAGGTTCTCTGCACTGTTCCCTTCTTCACCATGCCTCACAATTCGCATCATTATCATCATCAAGGAAACAGCCTGTAGAAATGGTAGCAGGGACAGGGACAGCGCTGATGGCTGACCTATGGCGGCGCCGTACGACACGCCTGCCCTGCGTGCAGCAATCGATTGGTGACCCGAGTCAGTGGGCCGCGCGACTCCGCACCTCGCGTTATGCTGACAACGCCGGTCGATACTCGCACGCAGCACCGTCAGACGTCCGTTGTCGCTCTTCCACTGTCCGAAGGACTGCCGCCTCTATGCTCCGACTACCCAAGGACTCCTACCCCACTACACGACGTCGAGTTGCGTCATTTCTGCAACCTCCTAGGTGTTAGCTGACGTAGGCCACACGGAATACTGGGGGTGGGCTATAATACGGGAACACCAAAATCATAATACTTTACCGAATACACTGTAGGAAAACCAGTGGTATTCAAAACATCATCTAGTCGTCTCACAGTGGATAAATACGCTTATAAACCTGCCTAATATCGCGTACCGCCCCAGTTAGCACGCAGAAGTGCCACAACACGACGTGGTATGGACTCGACTAATATCTGAAGTAGTGCTAGAGGGAACTGACACGAAGAATCCTGCAGGGCTGTCCATAAATTCGTAAGAGTAAGAGGGGCTGGAGATCTCGTCTGAACAGCCCAGATACACTCAATAACTCTCATGTCTGGGAAGTTTGGTGGCCGTCGGAAGTGTTTAAAATCAGAAAAGTGTTCCTGGAGTCACTCTATAGTAATTCTGGACGTTTGGGTGTCGCATTGTCCTGTTGGAATTGTCCAAGTCCGTCGGATTGCACAATTGACATGAATGGATGCAGGCGATCAGACAAGATGCTTCGTACATGCCACCTGTCAGAGTCGTATCTAGATGTATGAAGGGTTCCACACCAATACAGAGCCTCTACCACCTTGAACAGTCCATGGATTCATGACTTTGTCCCCATACCCGTACACGTCCATCCGCTTGATACAGTTTTAAACGAGACTCGTCTGATCAGAAATCATGTTTCCAGTCATTAACAGTCCAGTGTTGACGAGCCCAGGCGAGGCGTACAACTTTGTGTCGTGCTCTCATCTAGGGTACACGAGTGGGCCATCGGCTCCGAAAGCCAGTATCGATGATGTTTCATTGAATGGTTCGCACGCTGACTCTTGTTGATGGTCCATCATTGAAATCTACAGCAATTTGCGGAAGGGTTGCTCTTCTGTCACGTTGAACGACTCTCTTCAGTCGTCGTTGGTACTGTTCTTGCAGGATCTTTTACCGACCGCAGCGATGTCGGAGATTTTCACCGGATTCCTGATGTTCGCGGTACACTCGCGAAATGGTCATACGGGAAAATCCCCACATCATCGCTACCTCGCAGATGCTATGTCCAATCGCTCGTGAGCCGACTACAGCACCACGTTCAAACTCATTTAAATATTGATAACCTGCTACTATAGCAGCAGTAACCGACGTAACAACTGCGCCAGACACTTATTGTCTTATTCAGGTGTTGCCGAACCCAGCACCGTATTCTGCCTGTTTACGTATCTCTGTATTTGTTGAATACTCATGCCTATATCAGTTTCTTTGCCGCTTCAGTGTAGGTCCTCTATAGTTAACGAGGAAATCTGATACCATTCTTCCCGCAAAGAATTTTCAAATTCTGGTAGCAATGAGCACCGATCAAGCACCCGTCTCTTAAAGTAGGCTACAAAAGCTCAATGATATTGAGATCTGATGACTATGGTGGCCAGGGAAGATGCGGAAATTCATCCTCGTGCTCGAAAAACCAGCTCTGGACGATGCGAGCTGTCAGAACAGAGGCCCTACTACTATTGCTGTGGGGCAAATGGTCACATTGTCCTTGGCAGTAAAGTCACCTTGCAGAGTAACCATGGGTCCCACGGAATACCACTATGTGGCTAACCAAATCTTCAAAGAACCCCCCATCTTTCACTGTTGGGACGTAAACTCAGCTGTAAGTTAGAAACATTGGGAAATAAGACTCCTCCGGCCAAATTAGTTACTTCCTCTGTTTCATAGTCTAGCGTTTATGGCTTCGGTACCACTTCTTCCTGTTACGGGCATTTGCATCACTAATGAGTAGTTTTGGAACTACAGTTCCCGCTGCATTCGCACTGCAATTCTCTGTTTACAGACCTCCCTTCGTGTTGCTTTGGTGCAGACGGGGTTCCTGAGTGCGACATTCAATTCCGCAGTAAATTTACAACCGTTATCTCTTATTTTATAGGCACAATCATCCTGACTGATCGTCACTTTTGATCACGCAGCACACACTTTCATCCAAGTTGTGATACAGTGTGATGTGCTTCTTCTTTCCCTGTGTGCGGTGTAGACATGGGATATGGTGCCTCTCGAAACACCCAACGCTTCGGCTACCTTTATTAAGAAAACACCCACCACACGAGCACAAACAAGTTTCCCATGTTAGAATTCTCTTAGCTGCGACATAATGCATTCACAACTACACAGAACACAGTTCTGGACGCGACTGACAAATGCAACGTATGGAGTACATTGCACGAGTGCCGTTCGTGATCAAATACACCAGAGCAACCTTCAGGCTTGCCTATCATCCGCATTTGTGCTCAGGTAGGCATTTCTCCCAGTGAACCCAAATTTTTGTCCTGTCCCTGTACACCCATAAAGAGTGAATACAATGACGGAAACAGAAGGCTTAAAGCATTAGCCTGATATTTATTACATCACGTTTGCACAGGATTTTGTTAACAGAACATTCGCAACTAAGCTGTAAGGTGAGACTGAAAATATCCACTTCAGTTGTGACTTTTATTATTACGTTTTATTACAAACAGGACCGGTTTCGAGAAAATTATATTCCCCCTTCCAGGTGTACGAATTTTGTAGTCAACTGCGACAACCTCGTAGCTGATTATTAAATTTGTACATCTGAAGACGGGAATATCATTTTCCCGAGCCCGGTCGTGTTAATAATACAACAAAGTCACAACTGTAGCGGATATTTTCAATCTCTACGTTACACTTATTACGTTCTAAACTGATGTCCGTCATCAACGTAAGTATGAGCACGAATGCACATTTTTATTCGTTGTAACATGGAAGCAAACAAACTCTGAATGTCTCGCGAATGAAGTTATTGACATGCCTAAAATGCTTGTCGTGTCAGTTTATGAAGACTTTTGGTTCGAATACATCCGTCGCGCGCACTTCTTCATATCTCAGAGGAGCATACGTACCAACTTCCGTAAATATTTGATAGATATATTCCACTCTCTCTCTTTCTCTACACTTCTTACCCTCTACAGTTCCCTATAATACCACGGAAGATATTTCCTTATGTCCTATAATCGTGTCCCCTCTCCTTCTCAGTGTTTTCCACGTATTTCTCTCTTCGTCGAATCTGCAGAAATCTTCCGTATATCATATACCAGTCCACCTAATTTTCAACAGTCTTCTCTAGTACCCCATCTGAAACTCATCGATTCCCTTCCCATTCAATTTTCCCACAGCCTATGACTGATTTCCATACAATACCATGCTGTGCTCCGAACATACAGCTTCAGAAACTTGTTTTTTTTTTTTTTTTAATTGAGGCCAATATTTGAAACTAGTTGATTTATTCTCGCCAGGAATTCCTTCTTCGCTTGTGCTGCTTTTCAAGTCCTCCTTGCGTCAACGGTCATGTATCATATCGATTACAATGTTTCAAAATTCCTTAACTTCGTCTACTTCGTGGTCCCCGACTCTGATGGTAAATTTGTCATTAATTTCATTTCTTTACTTTCTTCGGTTTACTTTCAGTCCATATTCTGTAATCGTTTCGCTCTTCATTCCAGATCCTGTAACTCTTCTTCATTTTCACTGAAAATAACAATGTCATCATGCAATCTTATAGACATTGGCCTTCCAACCTGAATTTCATCCTATCAACTTGAATTTTAGCCCCAGTCCTGCAGCTTCCCTTTATTTCTGTCATTAGCTTTCGATGTAGATGGTTCAAATTGCTCTAAGCACTATGGGACTTAACATCTGTGGTCATCAGTCCCCTAGAACTTAGAACTACTTAAACCTAACTAACATAAAGACATCACACACATCCATGCCCGAGGCAGGATTCGAACCTGCGACCGTAGCGGACACGTGGTTCCAGACTGAAGCGCCTAGAACCGCACGGCCACATCGGCCGACTTTCGATGTAGAGATTGAACAGTAACTTAAACCACCGTTTCATCGCAAGTCCTTCGTTCTTGGTCTTCTATGCGTATTATTCCTTCTCATGCCTTAAGCGTACTGTACATTACCCGTCCTCACTTCAGCTTACATCAATTATTTCTGAGAATTTCGAGTATGTTGTACCAAGTTACGTTGTGAAATGCTTTTTCTAGGTCAACGAATGTTCCAAACGAGTCTTGATTTTTCTAAAGTCTGACTTCCGTCATCAAGGGCAACGTCAAAACTGCCTCTCTACCTTTCCTAAATCTAAACTGATTGCCATCTAACAGACACTAACGTTTTCTCCATTCTTCCGTACGTTAGTTTTTGTGAGATTCTGCAAAACAACTTGGACAGCCGTTTAGTTGCCACTTCTCTCAATGATTTTAGAAATTCCCAAGATATTTTATATATGCCTTCTGCCTTATTTGGTCGCAAGTTGTACTACTCTCAGTTAAACTCCGACTCTAACTGTGAGTGAAGTGTTATGAAACAATGTTGTGCAGTGTGTGCAGTGACTGATAGTGAGATATGAGTGAACGATGTGGCATTACATCATTTTAATAAGTTATTTGTAAAAAAAAGTAT
Source organism: Schistocerca serialis cubense (assembly GCF_023864345.2). Lineage (NCBI taxonomy): Eukaryota > Metazoa > Arthropoda > Insecta > Orthoptera > Acrididae > Schistocerca > Schistocerca serialis. Next base: position 356,477,683 of record NC_064639.1, read on the forward strand.
TGTATACCAGGAGTAAGTCTAATGATGTCTAATTAGAAGTCTGTAAATATATGTGTATACGAATTAGCTTATTTTAAATTGATCTAAACTTTTAAATACTTTGATATGTCCTATATCCTTGTAAAAAGAGATGGATGAATAAAGCTACTGTTACTACTACTACTACTGCTATTACTAATATTGGACCCCTATGCTCTACGGGTGGTAAATAAGGCCACTGATAACGGAAGTCAAGTATCCGTACATTCCTTAAAGCGTTTGTATGGTAGCTTGCATTATTCTTGTCAAATATGCCACTTAGTGCTCTAGTCATGAAGGGAATGACAACATGGTTACCATTCTTGCCAAATATTGGCGAGCATTCAGCCCCCTTCAATAATTACCAAATCACTACTGTTTGCAAATCCAATAGCTTCCCACACCATGGTTCCAGCGTTTGTAGACGAATCCTCTGATTCCTGTGATCTTCTTGGTCGTCCAAGGGCTCTTTGGAGGCGATCTATCCGTCGTAAAGAGAGATCCATCGCTGAGCACCACAGATCTCACACCCAGTGTCTCAAATGAGTCTGGCTGCACACCGTTCCAGTCTGTGTGTTCTGGTGACAGCGGTAAAGGTGTACGTCCTCTGGTCGTAATACGTTTCCGTATCCACCTGGAACGTTTCAGTAACCTCAGACATGCTCAATAAGTATCACGTACTCACGTCATTCTTCAGCTGTATGACTGGCTTCTTTCTGAAAAAAATAAAACCTCGTAAAATGATGAAATTTTAATCGTCATATCTTACATGTGTGGAAATGCTAGTTTAGGAGTTTGGTAGCGTTCAGTCAAGGTGTTCATAATGTAGCACTTCCGTTACCGTGATTGTGTATCGAAGTGCAACATCGGACAACCTTATATTGGACAACGTGGCAACTTTTCGAGTGTATGTAATTTTAAAAAAATGTTCAAATGTGTGTGAAGTATTATGAGACTTAACTGCTAAGGTCATCAGTCCCTAAGCTTACACAATATTTAACCTAAATTATCCTAAGGACAAACACACACACACACACACACACACACACACACACACACACTCACTCCCATGCCCGGAGGACTCGAACCTCCGCCGGTATCAGCCGCACCGTCCATGACTGCAGCGCCCAAGACCGCTCGGTTAGTCCCGCGAGGCGTATGTAATTAATTTGCATGTTTTTAGCTACGTAATTGTTACACTGACTTTATTTTCGTTGGAACTATGTATTTCTATGTCCAGTTCTACATGACTACTCTGCAATTCACACTCAAGTGCCGGACAGGAAAGTCATCGACCGACTTTCACACTCTCTAACAACACGCGGGAAAAGAAAGAACACTTAAATCTCTCTGAGTTCTGTTGTTTTATTACAATGATCATTTTTCCTTACGTAAGTGGGCGCCAACAGAATATTGTCGCAATCGGACGTAGTTGGTGATAGAAATTGCACGAGAATATCCTGCTCCAAAGAACTCACTTTTGTTGTAAAAACTGCCACCCCCATTCACATATCATATCCATAGCACTCAGCCCTATTTCGCGATAATACGAAAGGAGCTCTCCTTCTTTGAACATTTTCGAAGTCCTTCGTCAATCCTATGTGATGCGGAACCAACACCGCACAGTAATACTCCAGTCTACGTTTAAGTAGACCTGTTGCATTTTCTAAGTGTTCTACCAATAAAATGCAATAAAATTTGCCTCCCCCACAACATTATCTACGTGATCGTCCAATTTAAGTTGTTCGTAAATGTAATTCCTAGGTGTTTAGTCTAGTTGACAGCATTTAGATCTGTATGATTTATCGTGTGAGCGAAATTTAACGATTTCTTCTAGTAATGTGGATGACATCGCACTTTTTATTATTTAGTGTCAACCTGCACTTTTCTGTTCCTTTCCATGTGACATATGCTCTTGACATTAATTTTAATGCGACATATGCCCCTGGCATTATTTTTAACGCTCTCTGGTGAAGCCCTATCCGGGCGAAACGCATAACAAATAAATTATAAATCTGTAGCTTACGGCCGGCCGCAGTGGCCGAGCGGTTCTAGGCGTTTCAGTCTGGAACCCCGCGACCACTACTGTGGCAGGTTCGAATCCTGCCAAGGTCATGGATGCGTGTGATGTCCTTAGGTTAGTTAGGTTCTAGGGGACTGATGACCTCCAATGTTAAGTCCCATAGTGCTCAGAACCATTTGAACCATTTTTTGCAGTCTACGACTTTTTTTACAATCACAATAAGGTTGCTGTATCAGTCCGCCAGCTTGGAATGGTAGAGCCATGGTTGGATAGTGGAATAATTTTTTTCGTAGCAAATATAATTTAAAAAACATTTTGCTTAGAGACCGAAACACATTGGTACACTTTGTTTATACCCCTCAGAAAATTTCATTTTTACCCATCAAAGGGTAATTACCCCTGTTTATGAACTACTGTCCTGCCAAACTCTGTCCGAACAGGACATGAAGGCCCAATGGTACCGACGGGCAGCCGTGTCATCCGCAGCCTACAGGCGTCACTGGAGGGGCATAGAGGGGTATGTGGTCAGCACACCGCTCCCCCGGCAGTATGTCGGTTTACGAGACTGGAGCCACTACTTCTCGATCAAGTAGCCCCTCAGTTTGCCTCACAAGGGCTGAGTGCACCCCGCTTGCCAACAGCGCTCTGCAGACTGGATGGTCACTGTGGTGTGCATACTGTAAGACCTTCGGTACACACACCATCAGATTATTTGACTTGTCACTCTAATGAAGTAGGCGAGTGTCAGCAATATGTCTGGTGGTCTTATAATGGCGTGTTTATCTTCTGCCGTTAGGTCAGACGATAGAATTGCCACTTGCACACTTAGAGTAGCAGATTGACGGTGACCAGCTTTAAACAGAACTTAATTAATTTTCACACACATTTATTAAAATAGTAACAAGCATAAACCTTATGTAACTTGATTCTGGATGCTATTGACAATTGACAATCTGAAGTTCCTATGGTCTTGGTACGTTAATCTTATTCTCACATACCTCTGATACTTGACAAAAGTGTCTATACATTTCCCTTCATGGCTATGTACAGGAATATGATAATCGTATTAGGTGCAGACTGAAACTTGACTATAAACTGGCACAGACAAATGCAGACTGGTACAGACTAATGCAGACAAATACAGACTGACTAATCGGAGGTCTGTACACTCATTATAATACCTCGCGTGTTCAGGTATCACTGCGTCAGTGTGATCCGTGAGGAGAAAAGGTTCTACGTTAGCAGCAATCTCATTGGCTGCATTACATATTAACACGCAGATCGGTGGAAGCAGAATTTGGTCCGTCTCTAAGGCAGCGCCATCTCGTAGTCAGAGATGGACGAGCGCTGTGCCTGCGCTGTTGTGCTTAGCGGGAAAGTTTTGTATGCGCTGACTATGTGGAACTATGTATCAACAGTCACCCAGCTAAGTGCTAGCTCAGCCCGGCAGCGCTTAACCGGTGTTACCACTGCAGCGAGACCGTTGGCCACTGTCCTACTAGTAATAGGAATTATTTCAGTACAAACATTCCTCATTCCAGTCGTCAGCCCACAAAATCTTCGTGTGTATATCTTCCCTGGAGTTTCATTTAGATGTAGTGTTCATCACTGCTGCTTTGTAGATTGGCGAGCAGATATGGTATAATTTATACTTCCTGGCTGTAAAAATCTCTGTCCAACAAAGGGTGACGAATGAGGAAAAGAAAGTGCCCGAGATTAACATTCAGTGGCGAGCGAGGGTGTCGTTAATTACACGACGTGCTGGCAGTGGGGTAAAATATGCGCGAAACGCGAAGTGCGATAAAATAAAAAGAAGGAATACAGGAAGGCAGAGAGCCAGAAAGCGCTACGGCCGGCGGCTGCTGCCTGCAGGCGGACGGGTCGGGTCGGGCCTGACCCCTTCCCACTGTACCCACCCCCACCACGCCGCCCTCCGGCCACTCCACCAACCTCGGGCCCTTCAGCGCCGCCACAGCGACTTATCCGGCGTGTGAGTAGCTGGCCGTGGGCGGAGGGAGCCCACACGACGCCCGGGCGCTGACAGATGCCTGACTATCCCGCCGCATGGCTTTAATTAATAAGTTTCAACTGTTCCCGCGTGACACTTGCAACCGCAGCGGCGGAAAAAGGATACAAGGGCCCTACGCTCGCTCTGCGGCTGACGTCAGGCAGAAATTACTCCATTAAAATAACAGGCGGCAAAAGAAGAAAAAAAAGGGAAAGGGGAAAGAAAATACTCCCCGAGTTTCAGAGGCGTCGCCGCATTGTTTGTACAGGGAATGGAACAAGAAATAAATTGCACGGAGTGTTTCGCGCCAGGAAATAACTGCTGCGGTCTAACCACATCCGAATGTTAGCTACGGAATACCGACCCACAAGTCTGGAAACGGAAGAAAATATCATCTAGATCCGTTTATGATCTGTGCAAAGCTTCGTGCCAGTGTTGACGCCCTTCGGAAGACGAAGTCAGTTCGGTGGATGCTTTCCGGCTTGTAAATGATGGTTCAAATGGCTCTGAGCACTATGGGACTTAACTTCTGAGGTCATCAGTCGCCTAGAACTTAGAACTCGGCTCCAGACTGTAGCGTCTAGAACCGCACGGCCACTCCAGCCGGCGCTTGTAAATGATTCTGCCTTTCACCCTTCCCCCTACGAACTGTCACCTGCTGATCTTCTCTGGACCATGGATACATCAGACTACATTGCCTACAGAGGGAATTCTTTCCCCAAGATAAATGACTTGATTAATGAAGGAGACACGGGCACAAGTAGAGACCAGTAACAGATGGAGATCTGTAATTAAAGCATGTATATGAATGCGTGGGATCTGTTCTTTCAGGCACTACGTGGAGCAGCTGTGATAAATATTATGTAAATTTAAGATGAAGCGGGAGGAAGTAAATGACATGGAAGGGACTTAGGATGTCAGCTGCAACGGGACGTCATGCAAAACCAGCGGCGACGAGTGAAAATGTGTGCTGGGCCAGGATTCGAACCCAGGATCTCGTGCTTACTAAGTTAACTACTGCGCTAGTGTTAATTGCAATTGCGCAGACTACCTCGGCACGCCCCATGGCCGACCCAAACTTCCGCCTGTGGCAATCTCAAAGAAGCAAGCATGGATGATGTTGATGTGGACTGTGGATAGCTGGCGCTATATGGGCATATGGAGCCGTCGAAAGGCGTGCCGACACATTGGGTGCAGTTGCGACAAACACTGTGTCCGAATGGCGCTGTGGCTAACGGAACTGCCTACTAAGCATGAGATGCTGGGTTCGAATCCCAGCGCGACACACACGTTCCTCGGCGCCGATGATTTTTCATAAGGTCCGGATGCAGCTGACTTCGGCAGTTCCTTTGTCCCACTCAACCTTCAGTTTACATAACAAAGCAAGTATGGCTTATAAAAAAATAATGGATCTAGCGAACGCACAATTCTGGGGCGTATGGCAAGCCGCCAGCTTGCTCTGGATTAAGTTAAATTTACACGATACAACGTGTGAACGTAACTGTGTTTAATACACAGGATGTGCGAATAAAAGTGGCTTCAGGCACAATTTTTTATGTATCACTAAATTACACGATATATTTCGGATCCTGTGGGTCCACCTTTAAGTGCAACTCGTTTAATACATAATTTACATTTGCTCTTGGGTGAGGTGAAAGTATTTTCTGTTATAACAAAGTCAGATATTAAGTTTCGTATTCTGTGAGTCGAGTGCGAGAATATGTGCGAAACAGTGGAGAAAACGGTGAAAAACTTGTCAGATAAACAAGGAGAAACATTTTTGACCTTCTGAAGTCATTATAAATTGGTTTTTGCATACTGTAGCCGCACATTACGTCATATTTGTTTACAACTGTTTAAAAACACTTCATAGATGTAGTTTAGCCTAATGTGATCAACGATCAAGTTCATCACATAGTTTCAGAGATCTAAATTCGAAGAAGCTCGTAAGTGCAAGGAACCAATTTAAAATAAGCTTAAAACGACTAAAATAACTATAGGTAGCGAATTCTGTTTATTCTTAATGTAAATTCAGGCTTTTTGATTTTGGGGAGACATATTTACAATTATTCTAACAGATATAGTAAACTTGTGTGATTCTCGGTTCTTGCTAGGGAGCTTGGTTTTGTGTTGCATTCATCCATTATTTGTATTTCTTTATCCCATTAGACATCTATCAAAACAGTCGTTATGCTTTATGTACAAAGATACATGCTCTTCAGAACCATGCATTTTTAAATTAAACAAAATCAAATAAGAATAATTATTAATGTTAATATAAATTATATATTACAACAATGCATGAATCCCTACTGTATAAAATTAATGTCACAACATATTTTGATGTAACTACTTTGAAAATTATCTTTGGTGTAAAATGGTATTTGATCGTTAAGTGGGTGCAATTTGAGGCAGTCTGTGTTCTGGGAATCGTGATTATGTACCATATCTGTGAAACCATGGCGTAATAGCTCTGCTTGTAACTGTTAAAATTACGAATCTGAATTGAAACAAGGCAATGTGAATCAAATAATTTCAATGTGATCTACAATGTACGCTTTCAAAAAAGATCGTTATAAACAAATAAAAACCAATAATCAGCATTCAGTCATTTTATGAAGCAAAACCAAACGGCGTTACTGAACAGTAACTGATAAATCATTTAAGCCACTGGACCGCTGAAGCATCGGAAAGATAAGTAGGGATCAACTCTGTATACAACTGCTACTTAGTGGAGAATATTATATCATACAGGTCAGTCATTATTCACTCAAATTGCATATTTCGTGCTTCGCTGATTATTGTCAGTAAGACCATTGTGGGAGATGGTTATAAGTTGCAGTATAGTTTTTGAGACGAAGTAGACATCTCTTCAGGATAAGAATTTGTGAATGTCACTATTGTTTTCAAGCTGCAGAATCACCAAATAACTTTTCTTGCAGTCATATTCAATTCATAAACGCAGTCAGATTCCAAAATATTGACAGATATTGTGTTCAAACATTTAAAGTTTTAGACAATTACAAGTAGACGCACTATAATTGGCGTATCGTACCAGAATCAACATTTATAACGACAGGGCACTTTAGAAATGCACATACGGCAAATAATTGCTCATACCGGAGATATCAGAGACAGTGCCAAAAGATAAAGAATTCCATCTTCGGACACAAGCTCAGTTCCCTGGTGCAAATTTCATTGATCAAGATTTATACACTGCTAACTTGTCATCCTTTCTGCAGCGATGAAAATTCATTCTGTCTATGGAGAACAGTAACTGATGTATTGCACACTTTTTTTTTTAAATTTAGTATTCTGTCACAGAATACTGTGACAATCATAATCGGTTTCTTCCACACATTGGCTACACATTTTAAGCGTGAGGTATTTCGGCATTTCATTACAAACTCTTAAATATCAACTGATAAAATTCTAAGGGCGCACTGTGAAGAAGTAAATCTCAGAGTATCAGCAAGGGACAATACCATCCGTAAAACTACAGAAACCACCTGGGGGTATTGAACCAAAGCTGCTTCGAACATCCGCCCTGGCACTATTATTCTCCGCAACCGAATATTCCTCATCAGTTTGGCGAAAGTATGTACATGCCAAACAGGTAGATGTAGCTCTGAACAAGACTGTACGCACTGTGGCAGCCAGTCCTGTGCCAAATTATGGACGTAGCACCACCAAGTATTCACAGGAAAGTAGCTGCAGAGGTATAAAATAATAAACTGAAAAATGATACCAAACATATCTTGTTTGGACACAAGCCCCAAAGACCAAGATGCAGATCTTCATGCAGACAACTACGGCAATTCTTTGATCTACCGGAACTCGCCAAGCTGAACTTTGGCGAGATTCTTTGTGTGAGGCACACCGAGCACATGTCAGAGAGGAACCACCCGGCGGCTCACACCTGCCGTACGGGAGATGGAAGACGCAGAACAGGCTGAGAACTGTGGAGTCCGGTGCAAGGTCAACCTAAGGAAATGAGGCTCAGCAATGATAACGAAATTTGTTAATTTAGTGACCAGCAGGGCCAACGACACCTGCTAATTTGCAGGGTGTTGCCAGATTGGTGATATTGCCGACTAACAAAACAGCAGACTAAACCGACGACTACTGGGCTCTCGCCAGAATATGAACAGGATTATCTTTCTATTAATGTGTTCGTTTATTTGTCTTTATCTTCCCGTCTATGTTTCATAAATTCATCTGGTAAATCCACTGAAGAGCCATAGACAATGGTACTCCTGCCTAATAGAGTGTAGCCTGCTGCGCGGGGTAGCCGCGCGTTCTAGGACGCCTTGTCACGGCTCGTGCGCTCTCACCGTCGGAGTTTCGAGTCCTCCCTCGGGCATGGGTGTGTGTGTGTTGTCCTTACCGTAAGACAGTTTAAGCTAGACTAAGTAGTGTGTAAGCCTAGCGACCGATGACCTCAGCAGTTCGGTCCCATAGGACCTTAGCACAAATTAAATTAAATTAATCGTGTAGCATCCCCACAAGTACGCAGAAGTGCCGCAAGACGACGTGGCAGGGACTCGAGTAATGTCTGAAGTAGTGCTGGAGGGAACTGACAACATGAATCCTGCGCGTCTGTCCATGAATCCCTAAGAGTACGAAGGGGTGGAGATCTCTTCTGGACAGCACGTTTCAAGTCATCCCGGATATACTCAATAATGTCCATACCTGGGGATTTTTCTGGCCAGAGGTACTGGTTAGTCTCAGAAGTTGTTTCCGGAGCCACTCTGTAGTAATTCTGGACATGTGGGGTGTCGCACTGTCCTGCTGGAATTGCCCAAGTCCGTCGGAATGCACAATGGACATGAATAGATGCAGGTGATCAGACAGGATGCTTAAGTACGTGTCGCCTATCGGAGGCGTATATAGACGTAATAAGTATCATTCTAGCTGCACACGCCCCACACCATTACAGAGCCCCCACCGACTTGAACAGTCCTCTGCTGACGTGCAGGGTCCAAGGATTCATGAGGCTGTCTCCATACCCGTACACGTCCATCCGACCGATACAATTTGACATGAGACTCGTCTGACCAGTCAACAGTCCAATGCCGGTGTCGACGAGCCCAGGTCAGGGGTAAAGCTTTGTGTCGTGCAGTCATCAAAGGTATACGAATGGGCCTTCGGCTCCGTAAACTCATATCGATGTTGTTTCGTTGAATGGTTCGTACGCTGACACTTGTTGATGGCCCATCATTGAAATATGCAGCAATTTGCGAAGGAGTTACACCTCTGTTCAGTCGTCGTTGGTTCCATTCTTGCAGGATCTCCTTCCGGCCGCAGCGATGTCAGAGATTTGATGTTTTACTGGATTCCTGATATTCACGGTACTCTCGTGAAATGGTCGTACGGTAAAATCCCCACTTCATCGCTACCTCGGAGATACTGTGTCCAATCGCCAGTGCGGCGTCTATAACACCACGTTCAAACTCACTTAAATCTTGATAACGTGCTATTTTAGCAGCAGTAACCGATCTAACAACTGCGCCAGACGCTTGTTGTCTTGTATGGGCATTGACGTCCGTAGCACCGTGTTCTGCACGCTTACATATCTCTGTATTTGAACACGCATGCCTGTAAGAGTCTTTTTGGCGCTTCAGTGTACAAATCCTTCCATTCCGTTGTTATTACTTTCTCTCTTTCCTTTAGTGAATTATCTCTGGAACGGACAATATTGTAATAGTTTCATGTCCGGGACAAGTAAGATAAAAATAAATTACCGACCCTACATTCTCTCTAGGATACTGCCACATTCAGTGTTGCGTACGGATGTATTTTACCGACTTCATTGCCTGTGTATTTAAAACATCAAAAACCACCCTGTTAACCAGAGGTTCGTCTACGAGACAGCTTCCATGCTTCGCTAATGTACAGCCTTTTTTTTTCTCCTGATACCATCATTATGAAATTTTGCCCAGCACGACCTTGATCTCCAGACTGCGCTCTCACTTCTCGTCAGTCGAGACGCCAACGACAGGACGCCGAAGAGTAATTTAAGAGCAGGATGCGTGCGACCGGAACCGCGTCGATCACGAAGGGATGAGGCAGGGTGACGTCATCCGTCTTGGTCGGTGGTCGATACGGTGGGCCGACGCCGGCCATCCGTCACGCGAAGCCCCTGGAAGGCCGCCAGCCACCAGCCGCGGGCCGCGAGACTGCGCTTCCTCTGGGCCGCCGAGTAATAAAGAGGATTTATGCCGCTGACCGCCGGGCATTATAAGGCGCCAACCTACCACTGCCGCCAGCTGCGAGCGGATACCAACTGGCGGCGGCCGAGCGCTCCATCGGAACTTCCGACCCTGTCTACACCGCTTTGTCAGGGCTGCTCACTGATGCTTAGCTTAACGCCCTGGCGCATTTTCATCATGTAGGATGCTTCTCATTTCGCAGTATCTGATCAAAAATATCCGTACACATTGGACATTAATACGGGGTGTGTCCAAACCTCGACAGTCATAGGATTGAACTCTGAGGGGGACACTTTCAGTAGAGAAATGACAGCCCTTTCTTCCTCAAGAGCCGAAATCAGAGAGGATATTAAAATTGGACACTTGGGTCTGGACCGACACTCTAACTCTTCCCAAGGGAGTTCATGCTGGTTCAAATGGTTCAAATGGCTCTGAGCACTATGGGACTTAACATCTTAGGTCATCAGTCCCCAAGAACTTAGAACTACTTAAACCTAACTAACCTAAGGACAACACACACGTCCATGCCCGAGGCAGGATTCGAACCTGCGACCGTAGCAGTCCCGCGGTTCCGGACTGCAGCGCCTAGAACCGCACGACCACCGCGGCCGGCTAGTTCATGCTGTTTTATGACAGGAACCATGAGGTGCCTGAATGTCTGTGGAGGAATGACAGCCCCTTCTTCATCAAGGGCCGACACTAGAAAAGACGGTAATGTTGGACGCTAGAGTCTGGACCGAATCGACGTTCTAACTCGTCACGGAGGTGTTCCATTAAGTTCAGGTCTCACTCTGTACAGGCCAGTCACAAGCACATGCTTGATAGACGCTGGCTGATGAGAGGCTCCATGAGGCGTCTGAATGCCTGTGTCGGAATGGCGGCCCGGTTCTCCCTCAAGAGTCTATCTATACCAGAAAAGACAGTAATGATGGACACTGGAGTCTGGACCGAATCGATGTTCTGACTCCCAGTGGTTTTGCACTAGGTTCAGGTCACACTCTGAACAGGCTAGTCACAAACACTTGCTTCATAGACGATGCTTAATGACAGGTTCCGTGAGGTGTCTGAATGTCTGTGGAGGAATAGCAGCCCTCTCTTCCTCAAGAGCCAAAACCAGAGAAGAAGGAAATGTTGGACACTGAAATGTGAACTGAAATCGAAGTTCAAACTCATCCCAAGTGTTTTACATTGGGTTCAGGTCGCGGCTCTGGACAAGTGAGTCACAAGCAGTTGCCTCATACATGCTGCTTTATGCCGACAAGCTCCGTTGCCATGCTGATACAGTCATCGTCTCTGAATTGTTCCTCTGCTGCACGCACAACATTGTGAAGTGCATTCATATTTTATTTTACTTTTTTCATAAAAAGTTCATCTTCGCCGTTTACTGCAGTGACTGTTTAATTCACAAGTGTAGTTTTGGTCTTGAGGCCATTATCAAGTGGCACTGCTAGAGATTGTGCTTCAACATACGCCAACGTTTAAAATCCTCCGGAATTTATCTCGGGTGATTCCGTGATGATGTTACAGACTGTCAGAGATGATGGAGAAGGGTAAATGTGTCAGTTTGACCCAAGAGACCCTGCCGAAAGTTATAAGCGAAAATCTTTCCGATACCTCTCACGGTGGACCTCTTCCATTGAATACTCTTCGCTTTCCGTATTTTGGGAGGAGCTAGTGTGTACCGAAAGAATAAAAAGTGGTCTATCAAGTGTAAGCTCTAAAATACATACCTTCAGATATATGAACATTTTTTCAGGACAAGATGTAGCAAAGATGAGCAAATGCTCATAGCTCATGAGATACAAACTTTACATCCCACATTTACTAGGCATTATTTTCTTGTTTCTGTCGATAGTGCCAACTCTCAAAATAAGGAAATCTTGGAGCTTGCAGTATAAGACATTCACTGTCCGAGATATCAGAACAAATTTCGCTTATAACTTTCGTCTCGGTTGTTCCCGGACCAAGGTCCATTACCTCAAATTGATACATTTACCCTTCTCCGTCATCTCTGAAAGTTTGTAAGATCATAGAACTGAGCGATTTCATTGTAAGAGTGCAGTAGCATTGACCGAGCGCAAACATCCGTACATCTTGTGAGGGTACTGGTGTAGTACCTGTAAGTGGTTGTTCTTTAGAGGGCGACAATGCCCAGTGGCGCAGAGAGTCGCAACCATAGGCAGTTGTTGAGAGGCTGTGGAAGGTGTAGGCTGCGTGAGCGAAAGGCAGTTGCGTAGCGAAGGATTTATCTCTATGCTTAATAGTAGTGGCACACAGTTTGAATAATAGTGTGTTTATGTTTGTGCAGTGTGATAAAGGAAATAAATTAAATTTTACCAGTTCTTAATGCGTCTCCATCAGTTGGTACCACGCCATTGCATTTAACAATGAACGAAGTCTCGATATACACGGTCAACTACAACAAGAGGAATGTAACATAGTAATCATTAATTAACCCATATAATCTCCAAGGAGATGGGAGCTTATAATCTGAAATGATAATTCTTAAGATAGTGTCTAATAGTATCGTTTCACTGCGATTTGTGTTAAGTGTGTTAATACTGACAGTAGTTCATGTAATGTAAATCATTTCATGAGTACGGAGCTTCGCGCTCGTTCAGCGCTGCCGTACTCCTGCAATGGAAAGGCTCAGTTACGACGATGACATGTATACAAGTTGGAGGATTTTAAAGTTTCACACGAGTTGAGGGAAAAACTGTTCAGTGCCACTTAATAATGAGAAATAAATAATCTCTAACGCCAACAGTGAATTATGTCCTTTAAGAAATTCTACATAAATGTGAACCACAACCATGAGAATTTAATCGTGTGTGCTCAGAAAGGCGACCACATCTTAATTACGGAAAACACTCTCTCTTCCCGGAGCACCTACTCCTCCTTGATTCACTGTTGGCTCTACACACTGTGACAGGTAACGCTACAGGCATTCGTCAAAACCAAAACTTTCAATTGGCTTACCAAGGGTACTAGCCTGATTCGGCACTCGTTTCCAGTCACCCACGGTCCATTGGCGACGTCTCTTTATACCAGCTCAAGTATCGCTTCGCACTGACCACAGAAGTGTGTGATTTTAGTGGCACACCATTCCTTTTAACTCCTTACACACAATCAGTGTGCTTGCTCGACTGTCAGGAGCACTTTGAATCTCACGAGCGATTCCATCCGCTGATTCCCTGCAAAGTTTTACAGCCACCCTCCGCAAAACTCGATGATCCCTTGACCGTCAGGCCGTGGAGTCTGCCTGACCTGATTTCTATACTGCGAAGTCTTACAACACCCTCCGCAAAGCTCTATGGTCTCTTGTCCATCACGCCATGGGGTCTCCCTGGTCTTGGTTTAGCTGTAGTTCTTTCTTCGCAACATCGACATGGGCATATTTACAAAATTTTTTAAATGTCCCCGATGGGTCTGTTACTCAGGTGACATCCACTGACCACGTTCGGAGCCACTGAGTTCGTGTTACACCTTCTGCTGTTCTGCTTGTCTATTGACAACCCATTTTTTTTCTTTATTGTTATTTTCATACCTTTTCAATAAAGGTAGGCCGGCAGCGGCCTATCTACGCCGCTCTTCGGCCACAGTGAACGCATACAGGAAACAGGAGGACAGAAAATCAAAACAAACATGGTGGACAAAAACGGGAGACAGACATATTAAAATAAATGAAGCCGTTCACGGGCACACTAATTGGATAAAAAAACGTTCATCACTGTACACAACGGGGAAGAACGAGTTTACACACGTGAACGGAGGAGCACAAACAGAGAGACACGAACCACTGACGCGAAGACACACACGAGCACTGGCGACTATCTCCGGCGCACGAGGATGCACTATTCACGCACAAATCCGGGGACCTGCCAAATGGATGAGGTGCGGGTAGGAGAGAGAGGGGGAGGGTGTTGACGCGAGTGGGAGAGGAGAAGGGAGGGGGAGGGGAGAGGGTAGGGGCAGTTATGGAAGCCCGTGGGGAGGGGAGGGAGGGAGGAAGAGAGGAGGGAGAGAAGGGAAAGAGGGTGCCCTGAAGGAAAAACACAGGGGGAGGAAGGGGAGGATCAAAGTTGGTAGGAGGGGTAGATGGAGGGGTTGAGAGGGAGTTGGACAACACAATACTCACTGCTTCCTTTTATAGCATCGGGTCCGCATCTCGTGACGTCTACTGGTTAAGTGTGCATTACATATGGCCGTCTGGGTACTTTTGTCGCCTAAGTGTCGATTAACATTATCCTTTTATCATTCAATCAGAGCCCGCTGAGAGTGCGAGAACTACCTAAACTCGCTACACCCAGGCTATTGGTGCATGTTGCACGAAACCGAAGGCATGTCTACATCCGTGCGTATAGTGTTACGCTAATGCTGCGGATGTAGGCTGACGCGTCCGCTCGCATGTGTTCTTTCGACCGGTGTAAACGCCTGGACCGCTACGGTCGCAGGTTCGAATCCTGCCTCGGGCATGGATGTGTGTGTGATGTCCTTAGGTTGGTTAGGTTTAAGTTCTAGGGAACTGACGACCTCAGAAGTTAAGCCCTTAGTGCTCAGAACCATTTGAACCATTTTGTAAACGCCTGCAGCTATGTTCTTCGCAGCTCCCATTGCGAGCTGTCAAAGTGATTTCGGGAACGAATAAGACAGAATATGGCAACCTGATGCTAGATCAGGTGTGATTCTACATTAAACTGTATGCTCTGTGTAAGTCTGCAGGCTCTAATGGCCGTTGACATTAAAGTTAAAATCTTCTGGGTTGTTAGGCTGCGTCATATTTCCTCTAAAATAATCTGCTGGGATCTTCTTCAGGATCTTCCGGTGTCCCACACTGCAAGAACTGGTCTCTGAAACTGTTCTAGCAGTATTGGACACCGGAAGATCCTGAAGAAGATCCCAGCAGAGGGGTCGAAACGTCGATTAGTTTAGAGGAAATACTTCGCAGCCTAACAACCCAGTAGATTTTAACTTTAGTGTATGCTCTATGTTTAAAGAGCACAGACCGCGGACAACAACGAAGGAAATAAAAAGAAAAGAAAAATTCTGAGTTCCCAGTCCTGCCGAGGTAGTGATGTCATCGAGACCTCAAAAAAGAAGTGGTGTGTGCAGTTAGGAAGTTTACCTGCAACAAGTACGGTTTCCTCACAGACTTCAGTTCACCAGTCACAAGTAGAAATTCCGTTTCTCACTGTGTTCCTTCATTAATGTTTCATGCACAAGGTCCAGTGGGAATCGATATTTAGCCTTGTTCGTCTTAAATTAATTTCGGCTCGAGTATTCGCCCTCTAAATTAAGGAATTTCAAGCTTCGCCTCTCCTTCCGTTTGTTCATCCATATTTCTCATCCATAATGATCGTTGTCTTCTTTTCATGGTGTTCACTACCAAGCCATATACTCGTAGTGAAATGGCTACAGGGAACGAGATGTGCGAGGCATGCTCTAGATATGCAGAAGTGTGTTACGCTCTTTTACACAGTGTTCGGATATTCCCGGTACAAACTTTTTAGGACTTGTAGAGGAGAGTGAGTACCCAATATTTACAATAGAAACACATGTCTGGAAACATAGCTTTTCCGTTCTACGACCATTTCATTTCACATTTGTAACGCGTCCACGTCTTCTGCCGGAAAGCGAGTTGCTTGTCCTGGTGTGCAGTTGGGTAAGCACAATGTCTGTAACAACGTTGCTGATTGCCACATGCAGTCGCAGATGTACTGCAGCAGTTCTGTTGTGTACGTAGAGTATGCTGGGTTCTTTTCTGTTTTGGAATAATGTAAACACTTAATATTTATGTGTTAATATAAACAAATGTGCTTAAATGATAAACTGATGCTTCGTTATCTTTTCTTTCGAATTGTTACCTAATAATTGTACTTCGTAACGCCTAATTCAATGACTCAAGCAGAAGTGGTGAGTTAAACATCTAAAATGAAACAATGGTAGAACGGAAACGGTACGTTTCCGGATATTGGTTCCTGTTCATAATATATAAGCCCTAGAAGTTTGTAACTTGAATTTCCGAACACCCTGCATATGTGGATGTAATGTGTTTTATACAGGCTCTGTTCTTCGACAGGTTTTCCATCCGGCGAGGAAAATATTCGAGAAATTTTCTGCTTACTTGCCATGTGCCAGAGAGTCATTATATTAACCGCTGTTAATTGACTCGTACGGACATTCTCTATTCGTGGTACCCTTTTCAGAATATTACTACAAGTTTGACAACTCGTATAAGTTCAAAATGGTTCAAATGACTCTGAGCACTATGGGACTTAACATTTGTGGTCATCAGTCCCCTAGAACGTAGAACTACTTAAACCTCACTAACCTAAGGACATCACACATATCCATGCCCGAGGCAGGATTCGAACCTGCGACCGTAGCGGTCACGCAGTTCCAGACTGAAGAATTCGTATTAGTCGTCACACTTAAGTTGTAAGTTTATGGATGCACCTGAAGGTGGAATCATTGTCCTGTAACCTGCTTGCACTCTCCTTTGATTGGAAATATAAATTTATTATAGCTGTAGCGGATGTAATCAATCAGGAATAAAAATTTAGTGTCTTACTACTGCATCTCCTCTCTCGGTACTCAGATTGCATCAGACTTGACGGTTAGCATGTTACTGTTCTCCTCTCTACTGCCTTTCATCACTTTCGTCTTCGTTTTGTCTGCTGATAAACCAAATTCTGTGACAAGTATATTACAAATTACAGTCAACAGGTCTGCGTTTTCTTTTCGATAGTATTCGTTATTGTGTAATACAAGCGTAATGCCATTTCATCATCTCTTCGACGCGTACTTCTTTTTTGTCTCTGCAATTACGCTCTCACGTGACGCGTAGGTAGCCGCCAGTCGATATCTGCAGTTGCACGTAACACCCAAACGTGCATCCTGCGCGTGTTTTGGAAAATTGTCCTCTGCCCCGACGAGTAAAACAACCTATTGGTACACGGTCCGACGTAAATAGCGACGCCGTTGTACTGATTAGCGAAATAACCCGCAACTTGAGAGGACACGGCACAAAATTGTATTTTCCTGTTAGCCGGTAACGTTCTACAGTTCAAATTTCAGTAACACGACGAGAGTGCGACACTTCTAGTACTGCAGTCTCTAGGCTGCTGTAACTGTGAAACGCTTTTACCTGTAGAACAGTCTTCCACACTTCCGGCTAACCACATGCAGCGTACAGAGGAGCGAATGCTGTGGAAAAGGAAAACAAACAGATCTCTAAAATATCCATAAATCCAGCGAGACCTTTATTAGTAAAACGGAAGTGTCGAGCGCAGTGTAAGATACTGACCCCCCTATCTACTGTCACCTGTCTAAACTATTGTTGATATGGTTGTCACATGACAGTCTTCTTTTTCTTCTGCTCCTTTTGCTTCTTCTCCTTTTTCGTTTTCCACATTTGCGCTGCATGCTTTCCGTCTTCGCACCCTTTCCTTCATCCCCTCCCTGGTCTTCCTATAGTTCTCCTTCCTGTAGGTGTTCAGCGCGGAGTTAATTTTGGATTCCGATGGCTTCCATCCTATCGACATACTGTGCTTCTCTGCATCTAATTCGTACACGAAGGGATTTGGCTGCTACTACTTGTCCTCGGCTTATAACGAAAACCTCGTATCATGGAAAACACAAAATTTACGGGAGGCGAAATAAAGTGATTTCGAATTACGAGTTTCCCATTATTTCTGATCTGATCTTCTTATTCATGGTTTCCACATCTAACGGTAGCATTTGAGACAAAATTGTCAGGGATATTGATTAATGTCTTATAGGTAAATGAAAGTGAAGGTACATAGAGGTGATATATGTATGGTTTGGCTTTTAAAACTGCCGAACATCGTTAAAACACGTACAACAAACTTTACGACTTATGCGTGGTTTCCTCATTTAACACGGCTGACTAGCGATGTATGTGATTTCCTTTCCTCACTTGAGCGCAACACATAGGTCAATACCTCTTATTGGCTTATTAATAGGTGAGACAAGAGAATTTTTCCTCTGATAATGCATTTTTTAAAATTCGATGTTTTCATTATAAGCCGACGTTATAAATCTTGTATTATGAGTCGATTCCTAATCGTGTCCCTCATTTCACATCTCTGCCATTAAGTCATTATTTCCTTTGTTGAAACCAAGTTCTCACAACAGTACAGCATTCTGTGCCACGAACGCCAAAAATATGATTCTTGATTCCATTTTGTTTCATTTTTTGAAGTATTATGTATAATAGAGAGGAAAGGAAACTGGATTTGATAGTATACCTTTACGATTCGACATTATTTGTGAGAATGAACTTGCCCTTCATCTGACAGCAGTGAAATATTTCCAGTGATTGCGTTGTCGAACAGGCCCACAAAACTATAAGCTTGTACAGGATGTTCCAGGATGAATGTTCAGCACTGAGCGATACGCAGGAACGACCATTGGAAGCGAAAAAGTCTAGTAAACATGGGTTCCAAAATGCATACCTTAAGAGCTATAAGCACTTATCCATTTTCGATACTGTGAAATAAATCTCTTCTACTGCAAGTTATTTGCTTTCCATATTCGGAGATGTGGTTGTATGGACCAAAACAAGAAAAAATGTACGGTAAACAAAAGCTCTAAAGCGCCTACCTTAAGAGTTACGAACACCAGTTCATCTCCGGGACTGTGAGACATAAGTCTTCTGCTGAACAAGAGGTTTGAGACCTTGAAGTAAGATCTTAAGAGCTCACGTTTAGCAGACGCTTTTCTTCTTGTTTTGCTCTATATTATCTTCTCATAAAATATGGAAAGAGAGATTAACAGGAATAGTGCAAGCCCTTATGTTACAGATACCGCAAGGTTTTTAAAAAAAGGTGATCATGTTCCGATCTTCTTGTCTCTTTGACCCAAGAAACTGAGAAAAGAATAGGATTTATATTATACCAACTTATTATGTTTTTATTCTGTATGAAAATGTATTTGTCAAGATAAAACGGATAATGCTATGAGAAGCACTAAAAGAAACGAAAGTTAGAGCAAATCTGATAACAGCAATTCAGCCATTATACACATTTACAAAACTATTAAACTGGAAGCCGTACTGAAAGCGAACTGAAAGGGTAAGGGATGAGGAGGCTCTAGGCAGAAACGGAGAGGAAAGGAATATGTGGAAAACACTTACAGGAAGAAGGGACGGGATGATAGGATAGCTGTTAAGACATCAAGGAATAGCTTCCACGGTGTAAGAGGTCCATGATTAAGGACTTTGTTGCTAGCGCACTCGATCAGATGTAATTTCGATGGATTGCTCACGCGCTGCCTGCGATATGTAAGCTGTAAGAGGATCTCAGATCAGAGAGCAGTGTTGACTGCAATAGGAACTGTGTAGCTGGAAGTTGTTGCTAGCGAGCAGTCTGGTGTATCGAGTTGGCTGGGCCGGTCGTGACGGAGCGATAGCGGAGCCTGAGCGTTGTAGTATAAGGTAAAAGCAGCCTCGCACATATGTAGTATTGTTATATCAAGTCCCATGTAAATGTTTTAAAAAATCTCTTAATAATAATCTTTCTCATAAAAAAATTAACTTTTGACAATAATTCATCTCAATTTAAAGAATTTACTAATTTCTCCAATCGATGGTCATCCCGATTATTGAAAAGAAAAATCAGTTGTTTCTTTTTATGGATGACAAATCTATTGGCCAGCATTGCACTGAGCTGCGCCAGAAAAATTTCTTATAGGAGCAGATATATACGCGTTATCCGGCGACCTTATTGACGTAAGAATTTTCATTTTTTATTCAGAGGCCGGCCGAAGTGGCCGTGCGGTTAAAGGCGCTGCAGTCTGGAACCGCAAGACCGCTACGGTCGCAGGTTCGAATCCTGCCTCGGGCATGGATGTTTGTGATGTCCTTAGGTTAGTTAGGTTTAACTAGTTCTAAGTTCTAGGGGACTAATGACCTCAGCAGTTGAGTCCCATAGTGCTCAGAGCCATTTGAACCATTTTGAACCATTTTTATTCAGAATGATCTTTCAGGGCCATGACGCAGCGCTGCTGACGTCCAAAATTTACAGGTTTAAATTCCCAGTTAATTATTGAAAGGTTATAAGTGAGTCCCAATTTAATTGAGAGGTTAGTCACATTATATTATTGGTAGGTTACGGAATTTATTTATTTGGAGGTTACGCTGAATGTGAATTATAAATAATTATATTTTTTACTGTTGGCAGATTTCGGAACTTTTCTGTGGGGCAACGGTACTAGAGGACGCTGTATAGGGTAAAAACTGTAGAGGACGACAGAGATTGGGATAAATGGTTCAAATGGCTCTGAGCACTGTGGGACTTAACTACTGTGGTCATCAGTCCCCTAGAACTTAGAACTACTTAAACCTAACTAACCTAAGGACATCACACACATCCATGCCCGAGGCAGGATTCCAACCTGCGACCGTAGCAGTCCCGCGGTTCCGGACTGCAGCGCCTCGAACCGCACGGCCACCGCGGCCGGCTAGATTGGGATATATCCAGCAAATAATTGAGGACGTAAGTTGCAACTCATATTTTGAGTTGAAGAGGTTCGCACAGGAGATGAATTCGTGGCGGGCTGCATCAAACCAGTCAGAAGACTCAAAGAAAACTGAAGGACCAGGACAGAAGCTACTGATATTAATCAAGGAGCTACACACACTTTTCCCACTGTCCCCTACCCCCTTAATTGTGTATATTGACGAAATTATTCATAAGTGGTTGAGTATATTACACGACACATTAAGAAGCGGTAATTTGAACCTTATGATACTGATATTTACTGATAATTAGCTTATAATACATAGTCTGACGCCGGCCGCGGTGGTCTCGCGGTTCTAGGCGCGCAGTCCGGAACCGTGCGACTGCTACGGTCGCAGGTTCGAATCCTGCCTCGGGCATGGATGTGTGTGATGTCCTTAGGTTAATTAGGTTTAAGTAGTTCTAAGTTCTAGGGTACTGATGACCACAGCAGTTGAGTCCCATAGTGCTCAGAGCCATTTGAACATAGTCTGACGAAAAAAAGTGAAGCACACAGAAGACACGGTTGGATGTCAGTTTACCTTCGTAAACGTGTACACACTCTCGGTAGGATTGTAAATGTTTAAAGTGGTAATTATTCCTGACAGATACAACGGCCACCAGAGTGCGTTAGTTGGTCGTGTTTGGTGGTGTTACCAGGCCTGGTAGGGTACATATGGGGCACACGCCAGACGCTGAGTGATACTGTGAAGGACATGGAGACGTTGCGTTCTCGCGTCGAACAGCGTTATCAGCATCTCATTATGTATATTATCTTGAACTGCAGGCAACCGCAGCCAACTGTCTGCATTTTTATAGGAAGGCTAAAAACACTGCTCTGGTGTAGAAACCTTTTTATTAAAACCACGACCGTTTCAAGCCTCATTTTGGGCCCCTATTTGGCCAGCGGGTCGAATCGAGCAATATACAGATTTGTGGTTCGTTCCTAGGTGACAGTGGCCATGTGTTGACCTCCATGAGAGCGCGAGAAGAGGGATACTCGTCGCCAAGTTTCCGGTCTACCACGTCTGACCACGACAAGGGAGGATCTCCGTATTGTGCACATCGTAATCCATTCAAATCTGCGCCTGCCATCCGAGAACAAGTAGCCGGACTAGAGAATTACCGTCCCATGCCAGGCTGCCGTTAGCACCGTAAGACAAACAGCTGTGTCTGTTGCAGTGACTGGGAAGCGTGGACTGCTGATGAGTGGCGTCTCAGTGTCTTCAGCAATAAATCGCGGTTGTGCACTAACCTGGATGACCTTCGTCGGAGAGTATGATGGCCACCTGGAAAGACGTCCCATTTGGCAGTGTTTCGAAGAGACTCAGCGGTGTTACTCCTGACGTCATGATGTGAGGAGCCCTTGGGCATAACTTCGGATCACGGCTGGTAGTTATTGAGGGGACTCTGAAGGCATGACGGTGCTCCAAGGACAATCTCCATCCTCATTCACCTCTCATTCCGCGGTATCGCGATGTCACTTTCAGCGGGATAATGCTCATACATACATAACTTGTGTCCCTATGAACTGTTTGCGTGATGTTGAAGTACTTCTCTGGCCAGGAAGAACCCCAGCTCTGTCTGCGATGTAAAACGTAAGGAACCACGCCGAATGTTAACTCCGTCGTAGCGCCAGCATCCATAACCACATACAACACTCGAATACAATGATAAAAAATACATGAAAACAAAATTTTCTTTGATGGTTGAGGGCCAGTTTACTTCGCTTACTGCATGTAGACCAGAGGGAACGGGAAGTCATACTGACATGCGGGCTCACGCTGCTGTCTTCTTTGTAAGTTTGACACTATACAAGATGTTACAAAAAGGTACGGCCAAACTTTCAGGAAACATTCCTCACACACAAATAAAGAACAGATGTTATGTGGACATGTGTCCGGAAACGCTTAATTTCCATCTTAGACCTCATTTTAGTTCTTCCACCTACGCTCAATGGAGCATGTTATCATGATTTCATACGGGATACTCTACCTGGGCTGCTAGAACTTGTGCCTTTACAAGTACGACACAACATGTGGTTCATGCACGATGGAGCTCCTGCACATTTCAGTCGAAGTGTTCGTAAGCTTCTCAACAACAGATTCGGTGACCGATGAATTGGTAGAGGCGGACCTATTCCATGGCCTCCACGCTCTCCTGACCTCAACCCTCTTGACTTTCATTTATGGGGGCATTTGAAAGCTCTTGTCTACGCAACCCCGGTACCAAAGAGACTCTTCGTGCTCGTTTTGTGGACGGCTTTGATAGAATACGCCATTTTCCAGGGCTGCATGAGCGCATCAGGGATTCCATGCGACGGAGGGTGGATGCATGTATCCTCGCTAACGGAGGACATTTTGAACATTTCCCGTAACAAAGTGTTTGAAGTCACGCTGGTACGTTCTGTTTCTGTGTGTTTCCATTCCATGATTAATGTGATTTGAAGAGAAGTAATAAAATGAGCTCTAACATGTAACGTAAGCGTTTCCGGACACATGTCCACATAACATATTTTCTTTCTTTGTGTGTGAGGAATGTTTCCTGAAAGTTTGGCCGTACCTTTTTGTAACACCCTGTATTGTAACCACTAGTATAGCGTTACATAACATTTCGTTTCCTCCTACTTTTCTTGGAGCTTCACTGGTTTTTTTTTTTTTTATATTATGCCCCCCCCCCCCCCCCCCGCCCTCTGGGGAGGGGCGGGCTGACAGCAGCTTAATACGCTGCTCTACAGCCGAGAGAAAGTTAAACGAAACAATAGTGAGAGAACAAACATTATAAAAAGGGCGATAAAATGGTGACTTTAAAATACAAACACGGCGTTGACGATGTGGATGAAGACACACAGGAAGGAGACATGCACAGTTCAAAAAATACGGCGACAGTCTGGTTTCTGTACGCACGAGATAAAAACACAACTAGCGAAATACTCTCTTATAACAGCGCTAGACAGGTGACACGGCGGCAGAGGGGTGGGGGGGGGGGGGGGGGAAGGGGGAGGAACTGTAGCTATGAGGGGAAAAGGGAGAGAGGAGAGGAAAAGGAAACAAAAAGGAAGCCGATGGAGGGACGGGACATAGAAAAGGGGAGGGGGGCGAACGTGAGAAGGTGGGGGAAAGGCAGTGGAGGGGAGAGCAAAGAAGGATTCGGGGGAGAGAAGGGAGGCAGAGTGAGGGTAGATGGGGATTCACTGTTTTGGTCACTCTGGCTTAAATTACAGTACATAAGTTAAAACGAATACCAGATACAATGCGACTGACGACTTTTAGGAGAGACTCCGCTATACAGGGACACCCAAAAGTTCGTAAACATTTCAAAATTCGTTAATTCACGGAATAATGTAGGTAGGCGGATAAAAATCGACACACATGCCTGAAATGACGTGAGATTTAATGGAACAAAAAACGAGAGCAAAAGCTGGCCAACAGAGGGCGCTGAACAGCAACACATCAGTGACGACGCACGAGAATCGTCTATAAGATTAGTTGTAGCGAGAGAGGGAGTCAGTTCATCCCTAGTCTGGGTAATAAACATCTGGAAGGTACGACTTTAATGGAGTATGGTGCTGTACCCCGCATTACTACAAGTGTGAATGGTGCCTTGCTCACATCGTTTTGTGAGGACTACTGTGTTGAGCTGCCACGTCTGTCATGCTTCGACTCCCAGCTCCCCAGCCCTCAATCCATGTGATTATTGATTGTAATGGTTGCCTATAGTAGCAAGCCCACAACGGTCATCCGACCTCATTAGGGATGCTGAAAGACAATATGTGACGGCAGTTTCTCACCATACCTGTCGGCAGTGCTGTACAGTGCTATATACAAAATTGTCCCTCGACTATAGGTAATAGGTATTTTTCCTGTATGACGGCCGACATGTTGAGTATTTTTTCAATTAGGAATATCGTCCTTGCTACAAATCGAGTCTTACGCTAATTATTGTCCTTTACAAGGAACTTCATCTGTTGGTGATTTTACGCACTTTTATATTTCAGTGAAACCCATGTTATTTGAGGCCTGTGTGTCAATTTTTACCTCTCTACCCACGTTAATCCATGAATTACTGAGATTTGAAATGATAACGGACTCTTAGGTCACCCTATATGCATGAAAGCCAGTTACGGCTCACGCTAACGCAACTTAAATCGTAAGGCAAAGGGTTAACATTCATCCCATGACTTATCATCTGAGTGTAGACTATATAGTAGTTGTACTTAGTTTGTCTCTCTCTCTGCAGATCTGAAGATCTGACCGAAATTGATAGTCTGACGATAATTTTTGTGACCATAGGTTGGAAGAAGAGAGACTTTAAAAAAAAAAAAAAAAAAGTTTAGAAGCACAATATTTGCTACTATTTGCGTATGTTTGCTGCAGATAACAATGTTAACATCCGATTTTGTTCCTTTCTGTGCCATTAGAGTAATCAGTGTAAGCTGGATGGGAAGCTTTACAATTGTGCCTTGCAGTTTCAGGCCGAAAATTCAGATTTTGCACCTACATTAACTTTTATGCTGTCTGTAATGATCAAGTCTTCAACGAGGCGCAAACTGCTACAATGGAATCGATACGTCAGATACCTTGTTGTCTGCCTCTTTCATATGATGGTACAAAATCGCCATCTTGCACACAATAGCCTTTTCAGTTTCGCCAGGATGACCTGAAGTCGACCTGACAACGCTAATGAGTAGCGTTCGGACCGGAGGTTAAACAGCAGCCTTGCATGTTGTTTTTGCTTCCCTTCATTACAGCTGCTGCCGGAAAACAACGCCGTCGCAGATGCGTGCGCACCATGCGTATAATGCAGCTATTTTTTCCGAGTTATTAGAGTATTTCTCTTTTTTGGGATTATTTTTTGTGTTATTTTTTCCCGCGTAGCGCCACGGCAGCATTTCCATTTAATTACACCACGAAATGTGGCCCGACGGTCGATGTCCGATAACCGATACAGGGTTTCTAGTAAATATACTGTGCAGGCGGCGAGTGGGAGGGGGGGGGGGGGTTGTCGTATTTAGGAGGGTGGCTGCAACGGCGTATCGCCCCGTGAGTACGTTACTCCCAGACCAGCTGTATAATCCGTATCAACAGTCACCGTTCCTCGCTTGTAGGACGTTCGTACTGAGAAAATTAAGTTCCCTAATATCGTAGATTCTCTGGGGACTGTAAGGTTCATTTGATATTGTGTTGAGACACTGACAGCTCTTATGTTCTGCAGTGTAGGTCGAATTGTTTAGCCGGCCGCTGTGACCAAGTGGTTTTTAGACTTCAGTCCGGAACCGCGCTGCTGCTACGGTCGCAGGTTCGAATCCTGCCTCGAGCATGGATGTGTGTGATGTCCTTAGCTTAGTTAGGTTTAGATAGTTCTATGTCTAAGGGACTGATGACCTCAGATGTTAAGTCCCATAGTGCTTGGAGCCATTTCAACAATTTTGAATTGTTTACTTAGATTCACTGCTACATTCCTTTTACGAACTGTGTGTATGTGTGTTTCTTGAGTGGACTGGCTCTGAGCACTATGGGACTTAACATCTGAGGTCATTAGTCCCCTAGAACTTAAAACTACTTAAACCTAACTAACCTAAGGACATCACACACATCCAGGCCCGAGGCAGAATTCGAACCTGCGACCGTAGCGGTCGCGCGGTTCCAGACTAAAGCGCCTAGAACCGCTCTGTCACACCGGCCGGCCATCTTGAGTGGACCTTGTGTTTCAGAACAGAATGTAGATGTATAAGGGGCAATCAAAAAGTTTCTAAAAGTTTCCGTTATATGGCCACACTAACCCCTTGCCTACACGTCGATGCTTACATACCCGCATCAGAGTCACATCAGGTTGCATATACGCTGCAGCAATGCCCCCAAACGGAAACTTTCTGAGTGCTCCTGATATAATATTTCCTCAAGAAACGTGATATAGAAGTACAAAATCATACGTTCAAAGATTTGCACCATGATCTCAGAGGCTGAACGTGATGAACATATTTGGAAGATTGAAACTGAACTTAAATTTAACGCCGGTTGAAGAAGAAAGAGTGTAATGTGGGCATCAAAAGCTGTAGAATTGCACCACGATGAATAAGACCGCTTCAGCTGTATGATAAATCATTGCTTCTGATTCAAGTAGTTGCACGCCGTTAGAACCACACCTTCAGGGACAGAAATTTGTTTAAAATTCATGATTAATATTATGAAATTGAAGATGGAGGGTGAGAAACAAAAGGAAAGGAAAGGAATGGAACTATTGGTGTCAGCAGAATCGGGACTTTGTGCGGATCAACGGCGATGAGTGAAAATGCATGGCGGACCAGTGTTCCAGTCCCCTGCTTACAAGACACTTACGTTTATCACTGCGCCATCCAGACACAGTGTTTGTCGCAACTGATACAGAGCTTATCGCCAACTGCGCGGAGTTTCTTGAAAGGTCCCTCGATTGACTCACTTTCCCACATAGCGCCATTTATCCACCGTCCTCCATGCTCGCTGCTTCGAGATTTCCGCAGGAGATCGAGTGTAATTGTGCATCCACACTGAAGATGGTGGACTGCCCATCGAAGCGAATCAACTGTATGAATGCGTGGTGTCTGTTCCGTCGATCTCCTGCGGGAATGTCGATGTAGTGAGTATGGAGGACATGCACGGCAACTGCGGACAAGTGGAGTTAGGTGGGAATGCGGGTCGGCTGAGAGGGGTGCCGAGATATTACGATAAACACCGTGTACTGATGGCGCAGTGGTTAAAGTAGCTTCCTAGGAAACAAGAGATCCCGTGTCTGTATTCCGGTCTGTCACAAATTTTCCATTCGTCGCCGCTGATTCCGCATGAAGCACCGATGCACGCGATATAAATGGTTCTTCCCTTTCCTTTCCTTTCTCCCCCCTACCCAAAAGAACAATTCCGGCGTGATTACGTACTCAGCGATCGCACCTGAAGACGGTGGCCAAATGGATCGCCGAAATATCGTGTAGTGAAGACGATTATATCCGGCAGCATACCCGTGAAGAGCATAAACATATAAAAAACCGCTAAAATCTACGGAATCACACTTCCCTTGTTATTGTTTTTTTGTGTTTAAGAACGCTCTGGGATACGACTCAAAGACTCGTGATCAGCAACTGCTCTCCTCCGATTGCCGGCCTTGTGACCGAGCGGTTCTAGGCGCTTCAGTCTGGAACGGCGCGACCTCTACGGTTGCAGGTTCGACTTCTGCCTCGGGCATGGCTGTATGTGATGTCCTTATGTCAGTTAGGTTTAAGTAATTCTAAGTTCTAGGTGACTGATGACCTCAAATGTTAAGTCCCTTAGTGCTCAGAGCAATTTGAAGCATTCTCCACCGATTACTAGCGAAATACAATCTATGAAAATTTTTACCGTTACCAGGATTCGGGCTGGCTGTTTCCATGTCGAGTGCTATCACACAGACTCACGTGTAGGTACAACTCATGCTGTGTTACTAGCTGCTGGGCCTACTAGTAATTGTTGTGCTTGAGTACTATAAAGGAAAATGAATGAAAACCGGCATGTCCTTGGAGAAAGAAGTCCACGATGAAGGGCAAAAAAATGACAACAGTAGTTGAATAAGAAACTTCCTGGCAGGTTAAAACTGTGTACCGGGCCAAGACCTACTTTGTTGTCTGAGAAAGCAAATGAAACAATGACACAGATACACAAATGGGCAGAGACACGTTTTGACGTGTTACCTGTTCGATAAAGACAGCTCATAGGACAAATGTCGCAACTATAAAGAGCATGAACTGTTTTTACAACACTCCGAAAACTGTCATCTGGAAAAGATACGCTTTCAGACTTCGTACATCGTTCTTCGCATACCTAAAAATACCTTATTGTTGACAAAAATGCTGTCTGTCTAAACATATCTGTAGTAAATTTCTGGACAATTAAAACAGGGTGAGAGACCGAGACTCATATCTGTCGTTCTTCTACCACGCATTTACCAGCTGAGCTAGCCAGACGTTCAGCCAGAGGTTCACTTCGGTCAGTACCAGTCCTTACTTTCCTGACTTCACATCTCTCCTGCATTGTTGGACTAGCACTCTTGGAAGGAGGAGGAATGGCTTAGCCACAACCTGTTAGACGAATTCTAGAATGAATGTCCCTCATTGCTGTAGAGTGAAAGGTTCACTCTGTGTAGCTTTAATAATGTATAACGGTTGATATACTTAAGATCTGACTTATTTTGTGCTATACTGCTTTACTTAAGATGGCAGTCCACGCAAGGGCAATTCCCTTATCCCTTTCCGAATGACCTAAAGAAAATGATAACAGTCAGTACCCCGTCAGAAGAGACCAATCTAAACTGCATTCAAGAGCACTAATGCTGTGAAAATCAATCCTCTTCGATATTCGTTGTCTTACCAGTGTTTTGAAATTAGATTACAAGAAAAAAAAGAGATATCACTGCGACCTATACGAAGACTACAGAGAACAGCCCTATATTCAGACAGTTTGCAAAATTACAACTTCGAAATAACAACTTCGCTTCGAAATAAAGAAGACGCAAACACGAACACATCCTGTGGGTCTGTCTCTCTCTCTCTCTCTCTCTCTCCCTTTACGTGTGTGAGTGTGTGTGTGTATATGTGTGTGTGTGTGTGTGTGTGTGTGTGTGTGTGTGTGTAACGGAGAGAAAGAACGGGGCAGCAGAGTGGAGAACCTGTTCCATCACTTCGCGTAATAGCTTTGATCGCGTTCACTGAAAGCCCGCCATTCTGAGAGTGCGTCTCAGTTGCGCCAAAAAGAGTTCCGTTGTAGGAGTACGCCTCTACTCCAGCACAATATTCAGTGATTCCGCTCTTCCGGATGCTATTTAGTGCCATTCTGAAGATTCCAAGAGAATCCAATACTGCGAGAACTGAAGAGAAAAAAGCAGATGCAGAAGGCAAACAGAAATTCGCGGTAGTAGGGACAGTATGATTTATCAACGGGTCTTACAAAGTCGCACTGCAGAACGCCGTCCATAGATGTCAAGATAGGGTGGTTTCCTGCTAGATAGACAGACAGTAATCTAATCCCTGTGACATCTTGTGTCTAGCCAGCTGCGTCAATAGGATACAGTCATTTCGTGAGCTGCTGTGGGCGCCTTGATCTGCATATGTTCTCAACTGGTGTTGTGCAATTCTTCACTATATGAGATTATTTCATTAGAAGTTAGGTCATAAAAATCAGTGTTGTGTTACGAAAGTTTTTCGTAATATTGTATTTATGCACTGTTCACACTGGACTTCATCTTAATTAATGAATCTAATCCCATCCTTTGACTTCGTACGAGGGTTGCCCAGAAAGTAATGCACCACATTTTTTAACTCAGCCGAAAACAATGGTACGAATGCGAAACGTTACGTATGTATTATATGAGGTCTCCTGCGTGAGCGCTCCAAGTTTCCGTCACTTCCGACAGATGTTTACATGTAAATGTTTACAGAGCAGCTGACATTTGCAAACACGATTTTCGATAACTGTCTGAACTTCGCAATAATCAGGTCACCTTCTCGAAAAGTGTAAAATTAATCAGGCAGCTACTTTGTTTTCTGTTTTCTCGTTTCCGTTCGACCGTGAGAGCCGAAGCTACTACATCGTGGAACGAGTCTCTCATTATTCATAGAAGCTGACAAAATAAAACTTGAAGTTATTGGAAACCAAACACGCCAAAGCCAGGTATATGCATGTGTATACAAATGCTCACAACACAATAGAAAGTGAAGCAGTAAACTACTACAATATTCTTCGCTAAACAATAACAGGATTGTGTGACAAAGAAGCCTTACGATGATAAACAGATTGTTATCACTGAGTGAATGGCACAGTTCGTTTTTAGTTACTCATTGCTACTAACCACAAATACGTAGACAGAGTATATGCACAGAAATGGAAGAGTTATGAATTCCTCTGTGACAGGGTTCCTTATCAGGAACTGTGTGCAGTTTGTTTGGTGACAGATCAGTGACAATCTCTTCTTCGTTAGCCAAGGGTAGCTCTTACACCACAATTGACGTACGTCATCATTCACGTTGCATTGTACGTCTCTCGCAACGACACATTCACCCGCTCCAAATAGGAAAATTGAATAGGAGAGCCTAAGCAGAAAAACAGATTTAACAGCAGGTTTGATACACATGTTGTAGCAAACCTCCACGGCAAAAATTATAGAGAACGCAGAGTATCTTAGACCGATAATTTGAGATAAATAACTAGTGATTGTAAGTGAACAGTTAGGAATTTTTGTCAAAAATCTTGAGGTGTCATCGACGGCTAGTATGAAACATTTATTATTGGTATCACTTTCTCTTGTTACTAACTGTTATCAGACACAAGAAGTGACAATTACAGTATCTGCGAGGATGCATGCATGCTGTTGCATCACACACTATAAAACGTCACGAAATCGAGAACAGATCTCAGTACGAAACACAGAAATTAAACGTTGTTCAAAAGGCGCAATTTGGATTTTTTTAGAGTCAGGACACATCACGAACGTATCCACACGAATATTTCACTGAAAAACTTCTTGTGCCTAATGTTGATTTGAAACAGTCGATGCGTAGCAATAGTAAATATTTACTTAGAATCTGACGTTGATAAACACGATTTTCGATCAATATCTGAACTTCGGAACATATTTAGTTTTGTGTTTAGATTAAAGTCTTGTAAGTAGGCTGTTTAGGTTTTTATGTTGGTAACGCCACGTAGCGCTTTGTATGAAAATCACTGCCTTGTGTTGTGTGCAATCTGTGGCTGTTTTGCATTGTTGGAATATTTGCTATTGTAGTGTTGGGCAGTTGGATGTGAACAGCGCGTAGCGTTGCGCAGTTGGAGGTGAGCCGTCAGCAATGGTCGATGTGGGGAGAGAGAGATGGCTGAATTTTGATTGCGGACAATCTGGACGTGTGTCCATCAGAAAACGGAAATTTGTAAGACTGGATGTCATGAACTGATATATGCCTTTTGAACACTATTAAGGTAAATGCATTGTTTGTTCTCTATCAAAATCTTTCATTTGCTAGCTATGCCTATCAGTAGTTAGTGCCTTCAGTAGTTAGAATCTTTTATTTAGCTGGCAGTATCGGCGCTCGCTGCATTGCAGTAGTTTGAGTAACGAAGATTTTTGTGAGGTAAGTTATTCTTGAAAGGTATAGGTTATTGTTAGTCAGGGCCATTCTTTTGTAGGGATTATTGAAAGTCAGATTGCGTTGCGCTAAAAAAAATATTGTGTGTCAGTTTACTGTTGATCAGAATAAGTAAAGAGAGAAATGTCTGAGTACGTTCAGTTTTGCTCAGCTGCTTGAAAAACAAATAACGTAAGAGGTTTATCAGCACAGTAATTTATAATTTTTCGCAGGATAAGTTTCAGTCTTACACTTAACAGCAAGAGCTTGAGCTCATAGAAGCATTGAAACCAACGACGATCAGTCTCAGTGTACGAATTACTTGTTAGTCAATTCTGCACGACGGGTCAAACAGAAGTGGCGTGAAGAACATAGCTCCAGGGTACAAAGAAATACAGTCAGGACAGGAAATACAGTACTAACCTGACTGCAGCAGATGTTAAAAGTGACCCAACATCCGTCTGTTGGCGCTTTTGGGCCATAGTCAACAAGTTGCTGAAGGCGAATCGAAGCTGTACTATTGGAATTGCTACAGTCTCATCCAAAACGTTCTACTGCAGTTCTTGGAGACTATGAGGGTTGTTGCGACACACCTTGTTGTGTACATAGTTGCCAGCTGTAGTGGCCGTAAGGTTCGAGGCGCTACAGTCTGATACCGCGTGACCGCTACGGTCGCAGGTTCGAATCCTACCTTGTGCATGGATGTGTGTGTTGTCCTTAGGTTAGTTAGATTTAAGTAGTTCTAAGTTCTAGGGGACTTAAGACCTCAGCAGTTGAGTCCCATAGTGCTCAGAGCCATTTGAACCATTTGTACATAGTTCTGCGTTGTCAGCACGTACATAACGGTCCCACTAGAGTGCGCTCCGCTAAGTACAACAACGCAGGCGCGGCGCTCGTCCGTCTCCGCACTACGAGATGGCGCTGCCTTAGAGATGGACCAAATTCTGCTTCCTCCGATCCGCGTATTAATATGTAACGCAGTCAATGAGATTGCTGCTAACGTAGAACCTTTTCTCCTCGCGGATCACACTCGCGCAGTAATACATGAACGTGCGAGGTATTATAACAAGTGTACAGACCTCCGATTAGTCAGTCTGCATTTGTCGGCACCAGTCTGAACGAGTTCTACGTTTGTCTGTACCAGTCTATAGTCAAGTTTCAGTCTGCACCTAGTAAGATTACCATATTCCTGTACATAGCCATGAAGATCAATGTATAGACACTTTTGTCAAGTATCAGAGATATATGTGAGAATAAGATTAACGTACCAGTACCAAAGGAACTTCAGATTGTCAATTGCAAATAGCATCCAGAACCAAGTTAAGTAATTTTTATGCTTGTTATTATTTTAATAAATGTGTGTGAAAATTAATCAAGTTCTGTTTAAAGTTGGTCACCGTCAATCTGCTACTCTAAGCGTGCAAGTGGCATTTCTATCGTCTGACGTAACGGCAGAAGATAAACAAGCCACGATAAGACCACGAGACATATTGCTGACACTCGCCTACTTCGTTAGAGCGACAAGTCAAATAATCTGATGGTGTGTGTACTGAAGGTCTTACAGTACGCACACCACACATGTTAAACATGAGGGCTCCATACACAAAGTAACCGCACACTGACAGATCAGGTGACCTCGGTGGCCAGCTTGGGCCGCGACGAGACTGACCTCTGCTCACAAATCAGTCAGGCGGGAATATTGTGCAAATTTGCTCCAGGGTTGGGCCTACTGCTTGGGCTGGTGCTCCATCACGTTGGAAACAACTGTAGGTCTTTTCCTCCTCCATTAATTCTGGCGTAAACGGCTACAAAATGTTAGTAATGTAACGCATCGAATTGCGGGTCACGTTTGTTTGCCCAACTCTGTATAATCAGACTCATTGGATTACATCGCTGTCCCACCAGCAGTATATGTACCAGCGGAGGGCAAATGCACTATTGTGGGCGCGCGCGCCCGTGAGATCTCACACTGCTTGCCCGCGGACACTGTCTACGTCTCTACTAACATCGCTCGTTTTTTACTGCCATGCGAGCGGCACGACGGGTCTGTTTACTTCGTGTCGTTAGTGCTGTCGCTATCAAAGTCTCTTTTGCGTCCGTTGTAATACAAAGTTAGCGAAATGAAAATGGCAGAGGAGCTAAGATCCTCAACACGAAAATCGGTAGAATCCCTACGCATCAGCCCGTAGCGGGAAGAAGATTACATTTTTACTGAAATACAAGCCGGCCTCCAGTGTCTCTTTTGTAACGCTATTTTACTGCAGTGGAAGAAGTAAAACGTGAAGTGACATTTTCAACTCCTTGTGAATCACTTCAGGTACTGAGGAGAGATAGGCCAAACTTTTCGTGCTAAAGCAGAAGACAGATGTAAGTTCATGCGTATACACAATTTGAAATTTCTTTAAAAGATCCTATTATTTGTAGAGCATTACATAGTTTGGCCTTCGAGTATATCTCTTGCTACTAATGTTTACAGTCAGAGAACTATGTCACTCACAATGATGGTGCAATAAGGATGCTCTATCACATTGCAAATAAAGTAGCCAAAACTGCCTCTCCCTCCAGCGATGGAGAATTTATTTAAGGCTGTTTTGTTGGTGCCATAACAATCTTGTGTCCAGCGACTCTTCCTGTTTTCGAAACAGTTCCTTTTTCAAGGTGAACAGTTTACGGATTTATCGAAGAAATGGTAAACGGCGTGGAAATGCAACTGAAAGATGAGATCAAAGATATAGTTCTTTCATATATTTATTTACTTGTATTGCCCTCTGGTTGAAAGCACGTATGTGAAGGACTTTGAAACGGACTTAGTGGGAAAAACCAACAGATGGAGCTCGTGCAATGATTGGTCAAAATTCTGGTTCAAATGGCTCTGAATACTATGGGACTCAACACCTGAGGTCATCATTCCCTTAGACGTAGAACTACTTAAACCTAACTAACCTAAAGACATCACACACATCCATGCCCGAGGCAGGATTTGAACCTGCGGCCGTAGCGGTCGGGCGGTTCCGGACTGAAGCGCCTAGAACCGCTCGGCCACACCGGCCGGCTGCTGGCAATATGTGTGAAAATAAGTGGTGTCATGGATGTTATTATAAAAGCCGATAATAAACTGAGATCCCATAGTTTGTGACATTGGCAGTTTAAAGCCTTCCTGGCAGAGGTGACTATAGCGATGTGCCGTGTTTTTGTGAAGTACGCTGGTTGAGTCGAGTTGTTGATTTAGAACGTTTTTCCAACTTGTGTAAAGACATAGCGTTATTCATGTATATGATAGGAAAGCAAACAAACGAGTTTGATGACCCGAAGTGGATATAACTTCTTGTATTTCTAACTGACAAAGCACCTTTTAAGTGTAGACATAAACTAATTACCGATGTTTTTAACACCGTTTTGGGGTTTAAAAGAAACCTGCTGTTATGGATAAAGCTACTTTCAGAACGGTCATGTTGCAGCACTTAATGCAATAAATCTTCAAATATATAAACACATAGCTCGAACAATTTAATGACTTCGTTACTATTCTACCGGCTTTGTTAGAAAACTTTATGTGAGATTTAGTACTTAAATCGATGTCAAGTTGCTTTTAGTACTTTTACAGTTTCTTTCTCAGTGAACGCTGAAAATGAGCCACCTCAAAATGGGTTAGAGCTCATTGAGTCAATGTAGCAGTGTGCGCAGGGAGAGGTTTCGCACAGCAGAAAATATTGATATACTTTACAAGAACTTCCTGGAGAACAGTTTCCGCAGTTGTGTGGAATAGCTGCATTATGTTAGGAACAACATATTTTATTTGTGTGAAAGTGTTTTCCCAACGATGAAATTCACGAAATCAACGCTTAGGAGTAGTATTATAGACGTTCATCTGACTGGGTTAATGCGTTTCATGAATAGTAATCTCACTTCAAACATCAACATTTTAGTGAAAAGTATTTAAAACTAATTATAGAGTGATGGAAATAGCGTATCTTTCTTTTTCATGAGTAGTAAACTTAACACTTTTCCGTAAGATTGCACGTATTAAGTTGTATTACTTTACGTCTGTGTTATATTTGTGCCCAGGAGATTAAGTCGTTAAAAGTGATATTTTATTCTCTTTTTCTTGACACGAGAACCCCCCTCCCTCTCACCGTTCGCCACCGAACAAAGTAACAGACTCTCGAACGTATCGTGCTGCTTGTAAATCCATACAATGAATTGTTCTACAGCGCTGTGCTGCTCATTAGGTATAACGCAGTGAAGAGATAAATCTGTGTTTGTTTCTTTGTCGCTGTGTCGTCCCTCTGTATAACTCCAAACGGTCAATCGCGTTTCTGTCGTCTGATGAGGTCGCCTGTTCACCGGTGCGTATTTCGTGTTCCACTTTCCTCTGACCTCGAATGTACCATTCTTGTTTCTTTCGAAATTACTAAGGCAGTTCTTACTTCAAGTGAAGTACGAGTTGGTCACATATAAAAAAATCAAGAATAAAGTTTCCCTCACTAACAAACATAGGAAAATAAACAAGAATGTTTTACTGACACGCTTACCCTTAGGAGACGAGATAGTGC
The DNA here is from genome assembly GCF_023864345.2 of Schistocerca serialis cubense. Lineage (NCBI taxonomy): Eukaryota > Metazoa > Arthropoda > Insecta > Orthoptera > Acrididae > Schistocerca > Schistocerca serialis. The sequence goes on from NC_064639.1 coordinate 356,514,136, forward strand.
ATGAAAAGGTGGACACTAGCATAAATTCATCTGCATTACTTCACGGCAGAATTGTTATAAGTTAATTTTATTACTTCTTCTTTCGATGACAGTTTTGTACAACACAAAGGAGGCTATACTCCCGCAAATACTATGGTTGGTTTATTTCTAGGAGGGGCCAAACAGCGAGGTCATCGGTCCCGTCGGATTAGGGAAGACTGGGGAAAGAAGTCGTCCATGTCTGTTTTAAAGGAACCATGCCTGCATTTGCCTGAAGCGCTTTAAGAAAATCACGAAAAACCTAAATTACCATGGCCGGACACGGGTCTGAACCGTAGTCCTCCCAATTGTGGAACCTCGCTCGGTCAATAAACACATAAAAAAAAGTTTTGCATCACCTCGGTTCCGAGAGTTCCAGAACCTGTACAAAAAATTAGAATAGAGATCAACATAAACATCATTTTCGCCCTTTTTATTGCTCATGAAAACCACAGATTGCATGTTGTACCACCATACATCGAGACGTTCAAGAGGTGGTGGTCCAGATTGCTGTACACACCGGTACCTCTAATACCTAGTAGTACGTCCTCCTTCACTGATGCATGCCTGTATTCGTCGTGTCATACTATCCACAAGTTCACCAAGGAACTGTTGGTCCAGATTGTCCCACTCCTCAACGGCGATTTGGCATAGATCCCTCAGAGTGGTTAGTGGGTCACATCGCCCATAAACAGCCCTTTCCAATCCTCCCAGGCATGTACGATAGGGTTCATGTCTGGAGAACATTCTGGCCACTCTAGTCGAGCGATGTCGTTATCCTGAAGGAAGTCATTCGCAAGATGTGCACATTCCGGGAAGAGATGGGCAACATATTACTACCGCCCACATATATCTCGCGTAATGATCACAACGAAAAGATCCGAGAAATTAGAGCAAATACGGAGACTTACAAGCAGTCGTTCTTTCCACGCACAATTCGTGAATGGAACAGGGAAGGGGGGATCAGATAGTGGTACAATAAGTACCCTCCGCCACACACCGTAAGGTGGCTCGCGGAGTATAGATGTAGATGTAGATGGGGGCACGAATTATCATCCATGAAGACGAATGCCTCGTCAACATCGTGTCGATATGGTTGCACTATCGGTCGGAGGATAGCATTCAAGTATCGTACAGCCTTCACGGCTCCTTTCATGACCATCAGCGGCGTACGTCGGCCCCACATAATGCCACCCCTAAACAGCAGGGAACCTCCACCTTGCTGCACTCGCTGGACAGTTTGTCTAAGGAGTTCAGCCTGACCGGGTTGCCTCCAAATATGTCTGGCGATTGTCTGGTTGAAGGCATATGTGACATTCATCGGTGAAGAGAATGTTATGTCAGTCCTGAGCGGTCCATTCGGCATGTTGGGCCTATCTTTATCGCGCTGCATGATGTCGTGGTTGCAAAGATGGACCTTGGCACGGATGTCGGCAGTGAAGTTGCGCATCATGCAGCCTGTTGCGCAGACTTTTAGTCGTAACACGACGTCTTGTGGCTGCACGAAAAGCATTATTCAACATGGTGGCGTTGCTGTCAGGGTTCCTCCGAGCCATAATCCGCAGGTAGCGGTCGTCCACTGCAGTAGTAGCCCTTGGGCGATCTGAGCGATGCATGTCATCGACAGTTCCTGTCTCACTGTATCTCCTCCACGTTCGAACAACTTCGCCTTCGTTCTCCCCGCGACACTTCCCTTGTTTTGAGCCCTTCCTGGCACAAAGTAACAATGCGGACGCGACCAAACCGTGGTATTGACAGTCTAGGCATGGTTGAACTACAGAATACAAAAGCCGTGTATTTCCTGGTGGAATGACTGGAACTGAGCCAGCCTGTGTGGTCGAGCGGTTCTAGGCGCTTTAGTCTGGAACCGCGCGGCCGCTACGGCCGCAGGTTCGAATCCTGCTTCGGGCATGGATGTGTGTAACGTCCTTTGGTTAGTTAAGTTTAAGTAGTTCTAAGTTCTGTGGGACTCATGACCTCAGATGTTAAGTCCCATAGTGCTCAGAGCCATTTGACTGGAACTGATCGGCTGTCGGACCCTCTCCTCTAATAGGCGCTGCTCATGCATGGTTGTTTACATCTTTGGGCGACTTTAGTGACATCGCGGAACAGTCAAACGGACTGTGTGTGTGATACAATATCCATAGTCAACGTCTATCTTCAGGTTTTCTGAGAACCGGGGTGATACAAAACTTTTTGGATCTGTGTTGTACGAACGTGTTGTATTTGTCGTGTCCTTTTATAATAATTACGAAAGTTGAAGGACTAGTTCTAACAATGTAATGTGACCACAAACTTGAGCGTCAATCATCGGTCATGTATTGACAGTAGTCTTGAGTCTTGTTCGCGTATGACATTGCTAGATGCGTGCTCATTCTGCCCGCACGACGATACCAATGCTAACCGTGCCCGCATCAGTCTCACTGGCAGCCCACGCACTCAACCCTGGTCTACACTGTAGTCTTCGAAGTGTACACACGAAGACCACAGGTTACTTGTTACTGAATATCCTTCCATATGTTCCAACACGATTTCCTCATATTCGATTGGCTAAACAGTTCTTTCTCGAAAAGAAGCTACCTAGCACCGCCATGTGCACAGACGTGCATGTGCGCAGCCACACAAGGATGCAAAAGAGTCGATTATGAATTAATAAGGAATCCTTCATCTGACAGTTTCAGAACCGTTCAGCAATGAACAACTCACTGTTAAATCTATTACTTTGGTATCAGTTTTGAGTTATTTGAAAACTGAACCATTAACGAAATTTTCGACATCAAAGGAAATTAATGATTCCTGACATACTGAACGTACTGAGGAAGAGAATGGAAAACATTTTGGCTGCCGTCGTTTTGATTATAGTTAATAATTTCCTGAAAATGGCAGCAACCCTTAAAAACTGGTGAAGTTTTAAACAATATTCCTTCTTCCTCTTGCATGGCTTGGGAATATAATGAAAGCAGCCTTTCCAAGGGCTAGAACTGCGTGCGCTATTATAGGAAACCAACTGAAAAAGGACTTGCTCTGTTACTACGTCTCAGCAGGCAAGTTCTGACACCTCGTTTCCCACATAGTTGGCGACGGTTCTATTTTGTAACGTCGAAAAATTTCCAGGTGTGGCGCCAGCCAGGCCATAAAAACATGGTCGGACATAGCGTGCCAAACTGCACGCGACCACAGTGTGCTGCACTCGTGTTGGTCGAGGATCGGCCTGTCTCGGCTTTGTTCGGTAGTTCCCGGAAGTACTCGTTACAGCGTGGTTTTTCAGGTATCATTGAGGTGCAGGATTTTTCGGTCGACACGACATTCTTCAGATTGTCAGAATCGTGGTGTCAGCGCTATTTACCCTTTGCTATTAGTTCACGGTATAAAGGAAGTTCACAGGTACAGAGGCTGTTTGCACAGAACGTGACAGTCTATCGATCAGTCGTTAGAAGCCTTGAAAATGAGTGGGAAAGACAGAAGAAAAGGATGAGAATTCTTAACATCTATTACGCAATGGCTTAATCGACAGGTACCGCATATTTGTTATAGAACGACATTATACCATGCAGAAACTGCATACTGCCCACGGTAAGGTATTACAGGGTGAGAAACAACTTATTTCTGATTTGACAGAGATGCATTTAAAAAGAAAATGGGACAAATTCTGGCCAAAAAAGAAATTGCCTATTATCACTGACGGGCAAGGTTTAAGAATTCATTGTGGTCTTGAAAGAATTACAAGTACGGTTTTCAAAACGTTCTCGGGACAGTATTAATCTTACACCTTTTCAGATTCATTTTCGATACCGTTTGCCTTTTCAGATGAAAGCGCTCCTGTGCATGTACAGATGGAACTGATTGATCTTCAGTGTAATACCCGTTTAAAAGACAAGTTCTCTTACGTTGAAACTGTTCCGGTTCTCTCTTCCTGGGGAAGAGTTTCCATGTCTCCATAATAAGGTAGCAGACGTGATAAAATATGTTGATCAACATACATGTATGAGTGTTAAGGCTTTTTTCGATTATGAAAGTACGTAAGTAACCATTAAGTGGAAACCTGAGTGCGAAAATCTGTGATAATATCTGGATTTGTTCATACACAAGCAGTCTGTACCAGATAAGAATTATATATGTCTTGAGCACGCCAAAAATAATTAAATAATACTGAGAGTTTGTTTCGTTTGTGGTCTATGTTGTTCAGGAATAGGAAACATAAAACAGAGTTGTATTCAGTGTGACAGGATTCAGCCAGGAAAAAGAAAGAGCACGGCTGATTATAAGTTTAAAGTTAGACACAAGACCCATAATTTGACTTAATTTGATTTTCAAGTTTCTTCTTCAAATAATTATCAGCTTTTTATTTAATTCTTTTTAAGTTGTAAAATGTTCCTATTCACCTCATTGTCGTTATACATTTCTGACTATTGATTTCTCATCTGTAAACTTTTTTAAGCACCAGTCTCGTCGGTAGAGTTAACTGGTTAATTGGGTGTTTTTCGTGCACGCACCTATGCCTCAGAGGGTTATTTTCACTAGTGCAGATTGTCGTAATCGCACCGTGTGTCTTGTCCACTCACTCAAACGTTCATTGTTGATATTATTACACGGTTCAAACCTAAAGTAACTTAGGATTGAACAGAATGTGTTAAAGAACAGAATAAAAGTTGTTTTTTACAGATATCAATTTTTTTAAACTGGTGTTACACAGAGGGGAACTTTACCATATGCACATCAAAATAGGTGTCTTTTAGAAGACCTCTTCTCGTGTAAATCCACACCTCTTATGTATGTGTTGACAAAACCTCTGGAGAATGTGTGGCTACAAGACGAGTTAATTTTGGTGTTCGAGGTGGGCGTCCAATTGATTATCCTTGCTGCAGAGAGGATATTTCCAACTGTTCCCCGGGACTAATTATGAATTCCAATCTGCTTTTTTCATCGCCATGTTTTATGTACATAACGTGTGCAATACAGCATGCAACTTCCAATCAGTGATTAAAAAATCTTCTGGTTATATTTTTTGCCGTCTGCTCCAGGCCATTTGGTGGCTCTGCAACTGGGAACTGCTCCTATCCACGCCTCCAATATTCCTCGTCACTACTTGGCTTTTGTACGATGTCATTCTCTGAATTTGTGTCAAACAATGTATCTTCACGGAACGTACTGACCATCACGACGTCTCTTTTACCTTTTCATTTCATCAACATCATCTTTTTCCTGCAGCCGTGACGTACTCGTCTTCCTTCAGTTTCTCGTTTTCCACGAAGTCGTTGAACTCCTTACTATTTTGGTACATTGTGCCGAGAACGAAGGTGTTCTTCCTCGTTAGTTTGTCAACCATATCTGGACTAGTATGCAGTTATCGAGGTACAAACAATAACCTTGTCCAAAAACTCATGAGAAACCTCCAATTCAAGAAGTTATTGACGCAGCAGGATAATCAGTGCCGTGACTTGTAATACAAACAACGAATAAGGCTACAATTTGTCCTGACTGACAATGGGTATCATCTAGTAAAATAACCGTTAATAAGTGACGTTATAATATCTGCGAGTCTGAAACTCGTCATTCCCAAAACTTAGAAGCCACAGAATGGTAAGGACGGATGTATTCGTCTAACTCACTGAGGACGAACTAACCTTGAGCCTTGAAGCCATTCCCACTTACAAGATTTAGATGTCTAAGTAAGGAAAAAGCAGTGGATCTAGAATAGACCCTCTCCATCTCTTCGAACCACTGAAGACAGGTTATACTATAACCCGTCGACGTTTGGGCCATTGGAGTTTAATAATTACATGGTGGCAAATCAGCTGTGGGCTTATTGATGTTGTTTTTAGGGTAACCTCAGAAAAGCTAAAACGTTATGACAGGAACGGTTCTCGCTCGGTATACGACTTCATTGTATTAGCTTTGTGTTTTCTATAGCTTGTCTCACTGATTTGAGACATTCCAGATAATACGTTAGATACAACATTTGAGCCATTTATCGTCTCCCTTTTTGAGTTACAATTACGCCAGAGATACGGTGCGGAGTGAAGCTGGAAATGAGATCTGTTATCACAGGAACAGCGTCGTATCAACTCATTTCCACCGACTCGGAAATGGACTGCAAGCAGCTATTTAATTTATCTAGTTTATTCCATACCGAGTAACGTCCACTCCTTTATCGTAGCTTTAAAGCAGCTTCATCACAATCACGAGAGAAGAATCTGAGTAACAGCATAACATTCTAATGGGCAGAAGAAACGGTCGCCAGGTAAGGAAGAAACCTGCTATCAATGAAGCTCGGAGGCGACGTATCGCAGCTACGCTTGGAAGAGGAAGAGGGGGGGAGGGGGGGGGAGGACTGCAATGATTGGCTTGTCGGCATAACACAAAACAAAAATAATGAACTCATCGCCAGGGAGGCACTCCCTTAAACGCGTTTCCGTGCATTTATGCTTTCAGTTAGGAACAGAGTAGTTACGAGATGACGTTAGCGAGAACGAGCATGTTGAAGGGTGGGGAGGGGTGGGGGCTGGTGGGTGGGGGTGGTAATGGAGCCGGGAAAATAGCAATGGCAGTAAACATAAAGACGCTGGCGGCGGCTGTTATTCAGAAGCTGTTAGCTGTTTATAGGCTTCCGAGCAGACAGGACCAGCCGGCGGCCATAAATAAAATAATGCCCCACTATTGGAAACGTCGGGAATGGGAGGACGAGGCTAGATTCCACTCGGATATAAAATCTGCCGTCATCTCCGCACTAGGGAGTCCTAGCTGCCATATCCCAAGGCAGTTCCGCACATCCTTGAGGCCCCTGACCGACAACCAACGTTCTAAGCGACAGGAACGAGCGTCGATATTCCTGACCGATGCTGGCTATCCGCACAACCATAGAGATACACGAGAACTAGCGCACTATCAGTTCGACAGCTCGTGCATCCATATCGCCATCCAGAAAAATATAAAGAATAATGGAAAAGAAAATGGTGGATACTTTAGATGTCCATAAGTTTGGATTCAGCACAGTTAAAGGAACCAGAAAGACACATGTAATGTTGCATTTGATGACAACAGCGGAAGGTAAAATGAGGACGCATTCATAGAATTTGTGGACCTAGAAAACGCTGTCGACGACATAAACTGGTGCAAGACCACTAGGCCGCCTAATGCCGATTTATTCACAAATCGAACTCCCCGCCTCAAACGTCTGATTAAAAATGAGTTAGTATGTTAACTATGTGACATTAAGCATGTAAAACCAGTAAGCGCGCATCTGATTTTCGTAATCGCGAGAAGCCTAGGCGGATGACTTAACAATTTTTCGGTATCTGTGTTCGGGAGTATGAAAGAATTGGAAATAGTAACAACAATTAAATACTCTGGACGCTAATTTATTCGGAAATACTAAGTACAGTTCAGATAAAATGACACTAACGATTATCTTATTCGGCAACCGTAGGCTATACATGACAGGGTCATAGGCCTAACACGGTATATAAACGATGTTGCGAAATATATATATTTTCCTGAAAATCTAGTTTTCCTCTAAACTATGTGTTATACAATGACAAGATTTTGTAGATGACTGCACTGGGATGTGTGGGTAATATTCATAAAGTGGGTAGCGAACAGAGTTAGCAGTAAATAAATTAAAACGTCTTGCTTTTGCTGAAGTCTTGCCATATGAACAACGAACATTTGTTTAGTGATAAACTGTTTTCCTTACATTAAATTGTGGGGCTGTTTACCGAGAAATTGTTCAAGAGAGAAGATGTTGGGAAAATGTTTGAAATTGTCGGAAGACATTAAGTTCTGTCATTATCTAACATAGAATGACTATACTCTGGGTAATTTGCGAATTGTGGATTTTAAGTTTAACGCTTGAGATACTGTACCGAAGCTTCAGTGTTATACAGGGATTTTAACACTTTATAATATTTATTATATTAAACTTACATTTATAAATGAGATGTCAAATGAAAGAACATCTCAAACAGTTTTATCAGGAACCTTATAAATGTTCAATGTGAGCACCATCTGTCACACGACACACATCAAGTTCTTCCCAAACGTTTATAAGTGTGTCCTCAGTGATTGTAGCATCAGCTGCTTCAATCCGGTTTCTTAATTCAGGGAGGTCTGCTGGCAGCGGAGGCACGTACACACGATCCTTGATGAAGCCCCAAAGGAAAAATCGCATGGCGTTAGGTCCGGTGAACGTGGAGGCCATGTAAAGTAAGCCCTGTCATTGGGCCCTTGCGGCCTGTCCAGCGCTCGGCTATAGACATTACTTTCCTCTGAGAAAGTGAAGATAATCTGCGGGACCTGATGAATGTTATGATCATCTCACTGACAAGGGGTCCACGTCTACTCCTCATCTTATGGTTTATACAGCGCTTGGCCAGAAATGAAAGGAACAGAACTGGGAACTCCAGATGACTAAGCCTACGTTTTAGTCTGTTATCGTTCTCACAAGCTCTACGGGTTCAGTATGTGGGGAATTGTAAAATATTCTACTTTAAAAACCAGTTCTTGGTACTAGTGGATACACAGAGCCTTTTTTTAAGCGCTGGGCAGCCTTTTCCAACAGCTCTTTCGCCCCGACCATCCAGCAGAAAATCATGACTGAGTATAAGTGAAAAGTTAAAAATATGTGCCGGAATGAGATTCAAACCCTAATCTATGTCTTGCTACGGTAAGAGAACTGAAGTTTCTCGCATGCTCAGCATCGAAACCATCAAGTTCCTTTGCCTTAAAATGGTTCTGTGGGAGAAATCTGCCTAGTACTTCTACGTAAACTTCCTTTGCCTCTAATCGGGTCTGCGCGAAGAATCTGCTTAGTACAACTAAGTATTGTTGCTCCCAGAAATTTTTATGACATAATTGACTAAATGAGTGATTAAATTGATAAAATATACAGCAAAAATAATGCATGTTTTGGTCCGTGAATGATACACTTATACTATCACCAACATTAACAAACAATTGCCAGAGTAAGGTACCTTTCCCGGCTACGCGACAGGGTCCTCCTGTTGGCTGTTGAGTCACAACAGTCAACGATGTAATTAATGATTCCTGAGCAGAAGATACACATTATAACAAAAGATTATACACTGACCGTGATTATCAAATGTTCAAATGTGTGACAAATCTTATGGGAAATAACTGCTAAGGTCATCAGTCCCTAAGCTTACACACTACTTAACCTAAATTATGCTCAGGACAAACACACACACACACGCCCATGCCCGAGGGAGGACGCGAACCTCCGCCAGGACCAGCCGCACAGACCATGACTGCAGAGCCTTAGACCGCGTGTTTATCAAAAACTCCTCCAAAGCAGTATGTCTTTGTGGAGACGACAGAAAAAACGTTCTACCTCAGGGCAGTAATGGCTAACCATGGCAACATTAACTTCACATATCCTGGCGACCGAGCAGCGGGCGTCGAGGGCTGTGTATTTGAAGTGAGGCTCACTACAGTTCTAGAGAGTTTAAAAAATGCAAAGTCTGGAGCCAACTTAACCTAACCCGATAAAATCACAGATTTTCCCCTTACTTCTTAACTACACGCTTGTATGCAGAGGAGTAAGATTTATCTGGACGCGTATAACAAGTTAAGGTGAAATCAATTTAATTGTTGGATTTTTTACTGCCCTTCCGATTCCACCCTGGCAGTTGTAGTCATTCAAAGAAAGTCTACGGTTATTAGCGCGGAAATAGATCACGCAATATTATTCGGAGGCGACTTCAACCTAACGCGTGTAGACCTGGCCGCCTATAGATTCATTGCAGGGGGTAGGGACAGGCAGTCTTGCTTGTGCCCATGGCTACTAAATATCAGCCAATCCGAACACGTTTTCTGATAACCGTCTTGAGCAGCTAGTTCGATTGCCCACATGCAATGGAAAAAATTTATACCTGATAGCTACGAACAGGCCTGATCTTATCGACGGTGTCAGTACACAAACAGGGATTAGTGATCATGATATTATAGCGTCAATGGGTAGTACAATTAATAAATCAATCACGAAGGCTAGGAGAGTATTTTTGCTAGGAAGAGCAGAAAAGCAGTTGATAGCATCCCACTGAGATGATGATTGGAAATCATTTAGTTCAATATGATGGAAGTGTAGGAATTGTGTTCAAGTTTAATCGGACAGTAAACCGCACTCAGGAGATGCTTGATCCGAGTAATTGGATTAAGAAGTGAAAGACCCACCGTGGTTTAGTAACAAAATTCGGAAAATGCTGAGGAAGCGAAGACTGTTGCACTCCAAGTTCAAAAGAAAACACACATATGACGACAAACAAAAGATAGCAGGGATTGGTGCGCCAGTAAAAAGATCGACGCACGAAACTCACAACTTCCACCGCCATACCTTAGCAAAGAATCTAGCCGAGAACGTGAGAAAATTCTGGTTCTTCGTAAAATCGTTAAGCGGGTCGAAGGCTCCTATCCAGTCACTCGTTGACCAATCTGGTGTGTCAATAAAATACAGCAAAAGGAGACGTGAAGTATTAAATTTCGCGTTTAATAAATCGTTCACACAGGAGATGGCTCTGAGCACTATGGGACTTAACTACTGTGGTCATCAGTCCCCTAGAACTTAGAACTACTTAAACCTAACTAACCTAAGGACATCACACACATCCATGCCCGAGGCAGGATTCGAACCTGCGACCGTAGCAGTCGCGCGGTTCCGGACTGCGCGACTAGAACCGCTAGACCACCGCGGCCGGTCACACAGGAGAATCGTGCAAAGATAATGTCGTTTGACCATCGTATAGGACACAGTAACAGGCGCCCTGGCGTAGGGAAGCAAGTAAAACAAGCAAAAAAAAAAAAATTAAGTCGCCATATGCGGCTATAATCCCAATTCTGCTTCACAAAGAGGACTCTGTGGCAATGGCCCCTAACTTAGCTTCAATTTATCGCACATCTCTTGCACAGCGCAGAATCCCAAGAGGTTTAAAAATAGCACAGTTGACTATTTTACACAAGAAGGGTAGAATAACGGACCAGCAAAATTACAGACCAGCATGCGTAACATCGGTTTGCTGCAGAATTCTTGAACATATTTCCAGTTAGAATGTAGTAATTTTTCATGCGATGGAAAAGTATGCCGCGCGGTATTAGCCGAGCGGTCTTGGGCGCTGCAATCATGGACTGTGCGGCTAGTCCCGGCGGAGGTTCGAGTCCTCCCTCGGGCATGGGTATGTGTGTTTGTTTTTAAGATAATTTAGGTTAAGTAGTGTGTAAGCTTAGGGACTGATGACCTTAGCAGTTAAGTCCGATAAGATTTCACACACATTTGAACTTTTTTTTTTTTTTTTTGGAAAATTATGTGCGAATGAGCACGGTTTTAGAAAGTATCCCTCGCGCGAAACTCTGCTTGCCCTTTCCTCACATGATATCTTGCGAACTATGGATGAAGGACAGCAAACAGATTGCACATTCCTAGGTTTCCGACAAGCGTTTGACACGGTGTCCCACTGCAGACTGTTAACGAAGGTACGAGGATTCGGAAGATGTTCCCAGATACTTGAGTGGCTCGAAGGCTTAAGTAATAGGACCAAGTACGTTTCCTTCGACAGCGAGTGTTCGTAATAGACAAGGGTATCATCAGGAGTGCACCAAGGAGGTGTTATAGGAGCGCTGTTATTCTCTATCTACATAAATGATATGGCGAAAAGGGTGAGTAGCAATCTGCTACTATTTGCTAATAATGTGGGTGTGTGTTGGAAGGCGTCGTCGTTGAGTGACTGTCGGTGGGTACAAGATGACTTAGACATAACTTGTAATTAGTGTAATAAATGGCAGATAGCTCTAAACATAGAAATATGTAGGTTAATGCAGATGAAAGTAATCATGTTATGTTCGAATATAGCATTAGCAGTGTGCTGCTTGACACATTCAGGTCAATTAAATATCTAGGCGTAACGTTGCAATGCAATATAAAATGGAACAAGCATGTAAGTATTGTAGTGGGGATGGCCAAAGGTCGACTTCGGTTTATTGGGAAATTTCTGGACGATGTTGTTCATCTGTAAGAGAGACCGCATGTAGGATGCTAGTGCGACCTGTTCTTGGGGATCCCTGAAAGGTCTTATTATAGGAAGACGTCGAAGTATTCATATGAGGGCTGCGAGATTTGATACCAGTAGGTTCAAAAATGGTTCAAATGGCTCTAAGCACTATGGGACTTAACATCCGAGGTCATCAGTCCCTAGACTTAGAATTACTTAAAGCTGACTAACCTAAGGACATCACACATACCCATGCCCAAGGCAGGAATCGAACCTGCAACCGTAGCAGCAGCGCGGTTCCGGACTGAGGCGCCTAGAACCTCTCGGCCACAGCATGTAGGTTCGAACAACATGCAAGTGTTACGGAGTACTTCGTGAAGCCAAATGGGAATCCACGAAAGGAAGGCGACGTTCTTTTCGAGGAAAACTACTTGAAAATTTAGAGAACCAGCATTTGAAGCTAAATGGAAAACAATCCTACCTTCGCTAACGTACATTTCGGGTACGGACAACGAATGTAAGAGAAGTTAGGGCTCATACGAAAGCGAATACTCGGTTCAAGAACCACAAGAGTACTTTAACGACTTGCCCGACTTGTGAAATGTACATACGTGTTGCATACGATAATCGAGCCGGATCTGTTTATATATAGTTCCTTGCGAGTCGGTGGAACCATAGGTCGAGTTTCCTCTTTCTTCGTCATATTTTTCCAGAGAGTCGAAGGGACCCTCGTAGAAAAAACTTTGTTATTCTCAGCTTTATAGCTCAATGGATTGAAAGTCAGGCAGAGGGCTTCTCAGTTGGAAATATTTGGGACAGTGCTTCACCGCGATGATCCTATCACTTCGGGTCTCTGTGCATAAGGGGTGAAAAGAAATTGCCTCCTTGTAGTGACTTCATACTGCTCATCTCCGCCACTGCCGTCACAAATGATGTACACAAAGTCTCGCATTAACCACCTGACCAGTTTTTCTTCCCATGCTTTTTCACCTCCCTTACTCGAAGTCAATATTATGTCTCCATCACAGGAACATGTCCAAGACATGTCTAATATGTAAACATACTTCGTTTGGAGAAGAATCCTGACAGCTCTGGTGGCGCCCCCCCCCCCCTTTCAAACAATGGATGAGGAAACATATGACTACTAAATGAGGCACTAGTCACAGTTGCTTTCATTTATTCTGACAAAATAATCCAGAAAAATAATTATAAGGATTAGCAACATTAACATAATATGACCATGACATATCTCATTTAGGGGCCAGCTTAGATAAAATGCTAATAATCGCACAACTGTATTAATTGCAATTGTGAAGTGTTCACCGATTGTTGTGATGTAAATTGAAAACAGGTAGTACCACAGAAGGGAATACATAACATCTGTGATTGGAGTCGAAGGAGACTGTTCATTGATTTGAAATACAAGTCTTCAAAGTGAAGCTTGAAGTTATCGAAATTTTATAAAATGCCGTTTCGTCAAAAACTGACATGCTAAGCCCGCCTGTGTACAAAATATAGGTTGATTCTTACGTAGAAGATAACACCATCCAGCCGCCGGCCGAAGTGGCCGTGCGGTTAAAGGCGCTGCAGTCTGGAACCGCAAGACCGCTACGGTTGCAGGTTCGAATCCTGCCTCGGGCATGGATGTTTGTGATGTCCTTAGGTTAGTTAGGTTTAACTAGTTCTAAGTTCTAGGGGACTAATGACCTCCGCAGTTGAGTCCCATAGTGCTCAGAGCCATTTTTTTTAACCATCCAGCCACTATTTACAATGCTATTTATTTATTTAAATAGCGTCGTTACGGTTTCGAACCGAGAGGTTGATCTTCAGACGGCTAGTTCACGATTTACATTAGCTTTCGCCTTTTGTTTTCCCAGTTGATGAAATTTCCTTGGAATGGTCTTGCCGATGAAAAACTCGGGCCATTACGTTTCAGTGCAGACTGCTTATGATCTTGCAGCAGCGAAAACTTTATGGCCGGCCTGTGTGGCCGTGCGGTTCTAAGCGCTTCAGTTTGGAACCGCGTGACCGCTACGGTCGCAGGTTCGAATCCTGCCTCGGGCATTGATGTGTGTGATGTCCTTAGGTTAGTTAGGTTTAAGTAGTTCTGAGCTCTAGGGGACTGATGACCACAGATGTTAAGTCCCATAGTGCTCAGAGCCATTTGAACCATTTTTGAAAACTCTATGACGTACTTCTTTTATGTATATGTATGGACATAATCTAAAGTATCACTCTCACTCTACGAGGTTCCATCACATGGGGGTATGTTTTTATTTATTTATTTTTTATAGTGAAATAAATGAGGGTATGTATACACACCTCCACTGTATATTATAAAATGAGTTAGTTTCCCTACAATAGTCTCACAATAGTGGCTCGATCTCACAACAGTGTTGTTGTTGAAGGCTGAAGTGGCTGCAAAATCAGTCATTGGTATCACCAGTGACCCTCGCCAGCATCAAAGTCCAGATCATTCCGAAATTTCTGTAAGTTCCTTGGTACACTAGCTCTGAGTGCAGCAGGCAAGCACATACGCGAAGTAGCGATGAAGGCTCACCAAGACCCAGATGAAGGAGAAGAAAAAGCCCAAGATGAATTGACTTCTTCTCGAACATTTACTACACGAAACCTTTCATTGCCATATTTTGCATGTCATACTGGACTCTGATCGGCTGGACTCCAGATCTTCCGTGGGCAGACCGATAAAAATTCTTCTTAGAACATTCTAGCCCCATTCCCTGCAATTCCTTCTATTTGGTTAACAACGTGCGTCCAGCCAACTTACTCAGAAAAAAGTCGCTCCACTCTCGCTCTGTTTCATTCTATAACCATGTGGCAATCTAAGTTGGCACAGCTGAACTGCTCTGTCAAACTTGTAGTTTACTTAAGTGAGCCAATCCCTACGGCTCTTAACATGGATAAACATTTGTCTTTTGCCGAGTCAACATGTCCAGCATTGTCTTATGTCCTTAAAGGGCCGAAACTGTAGATCTCCATTCCACTTTTGACATGTACATCTATGGTGTCTGTTGTCATCCAAAGAATTTTTTTCTATTTTCTTGCACGAAAGTGCTTTCTGTTGAAGCACGGTCTAGGGCGCCTTGCCACGGTTCGCGCGGCTCACCCTGTCAGAGGTTCGAATCCTCCCCCGGCATGGGTGTGTGTGTGTTGTCCTGAGCGTAAGTTATTTCAAGTTAGATTAAGTAATGTGAAAGCCTAGGCACTGATTGAAGAACTTCCTTATCTTTTCTCCCAGTAACTCACCGAAAAATCTTAACACAAGCTTTAAGTAATAATTTAATTCTAGCATTACTGAGGATGAGGAACCGGGGAATATGAATCGCCCTCAAGCTTCACTTTAAGTTTGCATTTATTGCAACACAAGCAGTCAATACACCAACATTTACGTGTTGCAATTGATTAGGTAGGTCACAGCTATACTGGCAACAATTTACAGAAAACATATTAAGTCTTGGAAAATTTATAAAATTTAAATTCCACAAAAATTAGTGAATGAACAGTTAGGGTGGAGCACTGAAATACTTTTCGACGAGATAAATCGTAGAACACGGAGAACTAAGCAAATTCACGTGTTACAGGAAGCCGGACCAGTCAGTTTAATTTGAGTGTGATATTTCAGTGGGCTTACTTAAACACTAAACGGGACAGGATAAATCTAGCACCCATTAAAAGGGGCATATATATATGAAATCATGGAAATAGCATAATGAATTAAAAGCTGTCATATATATATATATATATATATATATATATATATATATATATATATATATACACAACTCTGTTTCACCCTGAACAATTCAGCTTATAAAAGGGGTTACAAATTGCTCTTAAAAACCATCACTTTGGGATCATATTGGCCGTGTAAAACCCACATAATAAACTCAACTACAATAAGCTACTCTCTAAACTATTGTACGTAAGAACAAAGGGATCCTAATGGACCAGCGCTGGTCCAGAGCTAGCTTGAGGAATTAAACCCCTCCCTAAAGCTGAGGCAGGTAAAGAAAGGGTAAGATTGACCTCCACAAGTACTGAACTCGTTAATTGACCAGAACCGAAAAATAACATCGCATGTCAAAACACCATTTCACGGGCGGAACAAGTTTTACATCATTTAAAGTATAAAATAGCCATTTAACTAATTAACTAAAATCTCATAGAAAACAGGACAAACAAATTGCACAGATGCAAATTTAAGTCACATTTATTTTCGTTGCTTGACGTGCGTCGTGAGTGGTATGGGACGTGCTGGTTATCGATTCAAACAAACTCAGGGCTCAACCACAAGACAACAAGAATTCATTTCTAATACATTGGGCTGACTATTAACACTGAAATGAACCCAACAGCACACAGCGGAAGAAACGGAAGAGAATACTAAAGCGCATGACAGAAACAGTCAACAGTAGTCACGACGAATAACTTCTGAAATATGGCCGGGTTACTGGATCACCGTTTTACCGGAATGTGAATGTCAATCACCGCTGAGCAAAGGTGTATGATACTTCTTATTTTGATTGATCCAGACTCCGACGAATAGATACCGGTACCGAAACACAGTCTTGTTTCCACACAGGCAAAGTAGAGGAAACAGAACTGTTAGAATTTCCATAACGTCTTGAGTCAGACACCTCTGCTCAGACCCAAAGCCAGTAACCTTATCGAGGCCACGTCCACACTAGACATATCGTCGACAACCGTCTCACTACTCGGGACCACTCGCCACTGCCGGACTTCCCGTTCACCCCGAGTTGTGCGTGCAACAAGGAACCGCTTCGCGCAGAGCACACAGCGCCCTTTGGGATTGCTAGTCAACAAAATAAGGCGCGTGGCGGGAATTAAAATTAACGCTGCAAGCGACATTAAGAGGCAGAGGAATCGAACTGCGAAGAACACACAGTTCACTGATGACCTCAGCAGTCCCATAGGAACTTACTACAAATTTCCAAAAGAAAAAAAGCAATTCTCTCTTTCCAGGTTTGCAGAATGGTGATGGGAACGTGTGCCACACGAGTTTCTGTCTATGTGTCCACGAAGCGTAAGGTGCATCAGGGCGACGCCATAAAGAACTGCCTGACGGTGTGCTACTGACCCTCACCTCTCCCTAGGGAGGCCTTCTATGATTTGGCTCTTACTGTCCCTGTACTGCCCAGAACGCTTTTACTGTTCTCTCATTTCTCCACGCTCGCAAATCTGAATCAGGAATAAAAAAACAG